>NC_080095.1:47666451-48302701 GCF_950005125.1 Chionomys nivalis
CAAGCTGGGGCTGAAGATGCCCTTGAATTCCAACATCAGCCTCCTGAGTGCTGTGATTATAGGCCAGGTAAGTCTACCCTGGACCACAACACCCAATCCTGTTTCAGGCTTTTTACTCTTAGAAACAAGTCTTTGTCTCTTCCATGCATGTGGGTGAGAGTTTCTGTAGGAGGAGGGTTATTGGGTTTCATGAGCAAGGGCGTTTTGAGATACTGCCAACTGCTTCGGTCACCGAGACTCCCACCAACACTACTTGCCAAAGTTTCTGGCCTGTGCCATTCTAAACTGCAACACAACATTAAAGAAACTCTGAAAATAATGTCAAGTATTTGGGCCTGGTTTGTTTGCTTTCATTTTTGCTTTTTCGAGACAGGGTTTCTCTGTGTAGCCCTACCTGTCCTGGAACTCACTCTGTAAACCAGGTTGGCCTTGAACTCAGAAATCTGCCTGCCTCTGTCTCTATTGGAATTAAAGGTGTGCTCTACCACCACACAACTAAGTAATTTCAAGTATTTGTAAAGGGCATAACATATAACACCTAAGACATCTCATAATTTTATATTCCCTTCCAGACTTTTAAGTTTTAACTTCTCTTGACTGCTTGCCCTCTAAGGACTGGGCCCACGTGACTTCTCTCACCTTGCTATCCATTCGGCTGTGCCTTCAAAGAGGTCTGGAGTGATGATGTTCGTTAGAGAGGCCACCGAGGCGGCACAGTATGCACTTCTGGAAAACAGAAACAGAGGGAAACACGTTAGGCTCCCAGCAGAAGCCAGGACAAGAGGCTCGGTAAACTGCTCGGGTAGACTGTTCCCTTTGTCCAGTAAGCTGCTGCCATGTTCTGTCTCTCTCGGCACAGCCATGCTTCCTGGGTCTCCGAGAGGTGTGCCAATCTGTCTGGACAGAGTTGCTCATGACACGGCTTCAGGAAAGGAACGTGACATTCTACTCTGCCTGCCTCCACACAGGCAGACCTACATCTGAGGACTCAGCGGCCATAACAATTCATCTCAAAAACAGAGTCAGCGTTTTTCACAGTCGTAGAACAGTCCCCAGCCTCCCATCCAGGCGCGGCTGAGGCTCTTCTCACTCCTTCAGACACCTCACTGCGGCAGACTTGGGACCTCTGGATGTGTGTGAAGGGTTAGCTCTGCATTTCCTCCAACAGACACACTCCAAAGCAGGCCACCACATTCTCATGGCTGCTTGGGCCACACAAACGAGACAGGAACAGGCATCCTTATACCTCTAGAGAAAAGAACGCTGATGTCAAGCCCTTCGCCAGACATACACAGAAACCCACATTTCAGTGAAAAGGTAGGAACAAGGCTTAGGATATGGCTCAGTTAGTAAAGTGCTTGCCAAGGTTTGCTCAAACTGGGTATGGTAGTGCATGTCCATAATGTCAGCACCAAGAGGTAGAAGAAGGAGGATCACAAGTTCAAGGTCATCCTCGGGTATGTAGCAATTTTGAGCCCAGTTTGGAATACTTGAGACACTATTTCAATTTAAAAAAAAAAAAAAAAAAAGGGCCGGATGGTGGTGGCCTTTAATCCCAGCACTTGGAAGGCAGAGGCAGGTGGATATCTGTGAGTTCAAGGCCAGCCTGGTCTACAAGACCTAGTTCCAAGACAGGCTCCAAAACTACAGAGAAACCCTGTCAGGAGGAGGAGGAGGAGGAGGAGGAGGAGGAGAAACATATCTTTTGGTCTTTTGTGCAGGGTGATTCTGGGGATCTAATCCTGGCTTTGTACATACCATGCATATTCTATTGCACCAAGTTATACTTCTAGCTCCTATCTGAAAATGAGCAAATAAAACAAAATGTATGCATTTGCGCTAACTCTCGTGGTTCTTTCTATTCTTCAGCCCTAATTCTTCTCAGGACGCTCTTCCATCTTCTCCATCTGTCATGGAACACACCCAGAGACTGTTTTGTGTCAAATACCCAGCATGGAAAGACAGAAATTATTTGTTTTAATCCTACTCAGAAATTCTTTTCTAAGAGCTCAGACAGAACATGAAAGGGATGGAAAACAAAGTTTGGCTTCCATCTTATCCGCTGCATAGACTTAACACGAAGCCAGACTTACTGAGGCATTCCACAAGAATCGCTACGGAAGCCATGGGCATGATTATCCTGCCAGCACTGTGACCAGCCAGGCTCCCACTGGCAAAGGCACAGCAGAAGCATCCAGAGCAGGCAAGGGGCAAGCGTGCCAGGGCCAAATGTTGCCATTTACCATATGTTAACTTTGAAGGTATGATCTAATTTCCTCCAGGCCTTGAGCCTCTCGCAAAGGCTCCGCGGTGGCTCATGGTGGGGGCGCTGTGATGCAGTCTGCCTCTCATCAGTGGAAGAAGTGACAGGGGAGGCAGGTGTGGAATTCTGTCCTCTGGGTGTGACATGGCTGCTACAGTCTTGAAATCAGAGCAGCTGTGATTACTTGAATGAGATCCTCACAAGATAATGTCTATTAATATTCCTGTGTGGGAGGAGGAAGGGGGAGGGGTACCAGACTCCTTAGTGGAGACTCCGGTCACTCCTTTTCTGAACCCCGCCCCCACACTACTGCAGGAATCCTGGCCCAGTTGCACAAGGTCTTAGGTTTAGAGAGTGTGTAGGAGGTAGAAGGTTGACTCAGGGTGACGATTCTAGTGACCAGCTAACATGGCTGGATTGTTTCCTTACTCTGTTATCTGTACTGAGGATGAACAGAAACACAGCCCCCACCTCCCCAGGATGAGGAACACAGCAATAATGGTGGAACCAAGGATGAGCTGGGGGAGTACAGTTCCATGGCCTCTGCTAAGGGAGAGAGGACAGCGACCAAGGCTGAGCTGTCTTGAAGGCAGAGCTTCCATGGGGGCAGTTCCAATGTGGCCAGCTTTCCCCATGTGGTAGGAATCAGCATGTCGTCATGCTGGAATGGTGAGTGTGTGTTCCCCCATATTGATGTTCGACATGAAACAGAAGCTGAGCTTTATGCCCCACCACCACATCACCCCCAGAGGAAGCGTCAGTATCCAAAGTCTGCAGGGGAGGGAACAAGGCACAACTTGCCATGTAGTTTCTTCCTGTCTCCCTGTTTCAAGCTAGCATCACAGCTCTCCAGTTTGTCTGCTTTTCTCCTCCCTCACCACCGACATCTAAAACCAAGTCATTATCATCCGCCTGGATCAACCTTCTGTTTGTCTCCCTCCTTCCAGCTTAGAAACCAGAGGACATTTGCTAAAACACTGTAACCCATTCACTGCACCCAGAGAACTAGTACAGTACAAATCAGGCCATATCACCGCCCACTGTAAACCCATCAGAACGTGTTTGCCAGCCTCTGTAATGAGCCTGTCCCTCCAGCTCTTCGTCCCCACTGGTGCCCCTGCTGTCTCTCCTCTATCCCCAGAGAACACTATGAATTTTACAGTTAATTCAGAAAATGAATAAATCACGACTCCTTTCTTGTTTCTCTGTGTAGTTCTGGCTGTCCTGGAACTCACTCTGTAGACCGGGCTGGCCTCAAACTCACAGAGATCCACCTGCCTCTGCCTCCTGAGTGCTGGGATTAAAGGTGTGTGCCACCACCGCCAGGCTGTAGTTTGTTTTCCCAGTATTGGGGTGGAATCCAGTGTCTCATAGTCCTGTAGTTTAACTAGGAATGCCCCCGCCCCCCCGACTAATGTATTGAATACTTGGTCTATTGGGAGTGGCACTATTAGGAGGTGTGGCCTTGTTGAAGTAGGTGTGGCTGTTAGAGGAAGTGTATCACAAGGAGGAGAGTCTGAGGTTTCAGAAGTTCAAGCCAGTCTCTCTTCCCACTGCCTGCTGATTTGAATGTAGAACTCTCAGCTCTCTCTCCAGCACCATGTCTGCCTGCATATCACCATGCTTCCCGCCATGATGATAATGGACTAAACCTCTGAACTGTAAATCAGCCCCAATGAAATGTTTTCCTTTATAAGAGTAGCTGTGGTCATGGTGTCTCGCAGCAATAGAAACCCTAACTGAGACACATGCATATATTAGGTAAATGCTCTAAGTTAGGGCTGCATATCAATCTTTCATTTTACTTTTTATTTTGAGAAGGTCTCAAAGTGGCCAGGCTACCCTTTAATTTGTAATTTTGCACAGTCTCCTGAGTAGGAGTCTGGGAGTACAGGCCAAGCCCAGCTAGTCACGGCTCCTTCCTTAACTGTGAACCAGAGGCTTCTGAGGTGCCCAGAAGATACCCACGCCTGAGTAAGGCACGCTTAGAAACCACCAGGAGTTGTTCTAGGCCCCAGAGATCAAGAGGCCATCTCTGTCCAACCAGGCACTGGAGTAAACTGCCTCCAGGTGTAACCTGTTCTCTGTTTCCAATCTCCTCTCCTGAGCACAGGCTGGTGCTTCTACGCAAAGGAAAAACAAAGAACTGTGGAGTCAAAACACTATGGAATTGATGTTCTAGAAGCCAGGCAAGAAAAGGAAACTGGAGGTCATCTGTCATCCACTGTATAAATGACAACCGTGGGCTCGAAGGCAGAGCAGTCCCCGGACCACAGCAGGCGAGGATTATGGCCAGGTGCTCCTTGATGGAACACATCAAATTGACAGGAGAAGTTGCCCTGCATTTGTCTATCATATATGAATAAGAACACAGAGAAAGATCTGCCTGCCTCTGCCTCTGGAATGCTGGGACTAAAGGCACGTGCTACCACACCCAGTTGTCTTGAGTTAGGGTTTCTCTAAGTAGGCCAGGCAGACCTTGAACTCACTACCTTCTTGCCCCTTGAATGCAGTCGTTCTGTGTGTGCTACCATGACCAACTCCAACCTATTATTTATTTGTTTGTTTGTTTATGTTTTTTGAGACAGGGTTTCTCTGTACACCCCTGGCTATCCTGGAACTCATTCTGTAGGCCAGGCTGGCCTCTGCCTCCCGAATATTATGATTAAAGGCACGCACCACCACATCCGGCTCAATTAATTATTAAAAACCAAACTGCCTTGCGAGCTGCCACTACTCTCTAACAGCGGTGTGGCCTCTGGTTAAGCTCTGGTCTTGTGTTAAGGCAGGCAGGGAAGTCTCTATACCTTGTTCAGGCAGCAGACCGACAGCAGGTTAAGTACCCAGGACAGGGCTGGAGAGACGGCTCAGAGGTTAAGAGCATTGCCTGCTCTTCCAAAGGTCCTGAGTTCAATTCCCAGCAACCACATGATGGCTCACAACCATCTGTAATGGGGTCTGGTGGTCTGCAGGCATACACACAGACAGAATATTGCATACATAACAAATAAATATTAAAAAAAAAAAAGTACCCAGGACACAACTGACAACTGAAGCCACTCAAAAGAGTGTGCCCTCTCCTGGAGGGGTCACGAAACCCCACCATTATAGCCTGGTACTACACACTTGATAAAATTAGATGCTACCGGAAACCGCTGAGCTTATCCTCAAGCGCTCCTCTCAGGTACGGGTGCAGAAGCTGCTCAGGACTTCAGCACAGACCTGCGTTTCCACAGCTCAGCAGCTAGTGCTTTGTAGGAGGCAAACGAGGCCTATTTGGTTGGCCTACTTTCTTTTTTATAAAAATGATTTATTTGTTTTTATTTTATGGGCATTGGCGTTTTGCCTGCATGTACATCTGTGTGAGGAGGTCGGATCCCCTGGAGGTGGAGTTACACACAGCTGTGAGCTGCCATGTGGGTGCTGGGAATTAAACCCAGGTCCTCTGGAAGATCAGCAGGTGCTCTTAGCCACTGAGCCATCTCTCCAGTCCCTAGTTGGCCAACTTTCTTTAAAATTATTAAAAGTTATCATCATCATGTGTCTGTGTCAGGTGGGTATGCACCTACTAGAGCACATGTGTGGTCAGAGGGCATCTGTGTGGTCTGTTCACTCCTTCTTCCAGGAACCCAACTTAGGGCCTTTACCTGTGAGCAATCGCACCGGTTCCTTGTTGGCTTTTCTGAAGACACCATGCTAACCATGCAAAAAGTGTACAGTTATGTCCAGAGCTACACAGCTAGCACACCACTGTGAAGAACGTGCTCAGGAATCCACTACGAGGCCAGACACTTGGGGGAGGCAGGCAGATCTCTATGAGTTCAAGGCTAGGCTGGTCTACATAACAAGATCAGGCCAGTCAGGGCCACACAGGGAGACCCTGTCACAAAATAACACACACACACACACACACACACATGCACACGAAAGATAGCTCTATTATTCTGATATAAAAGCTTCACCTCCTCCCAAAAATGTACTCTTCCCACACTAAATTATATACAATCCCAATGCATTTGAGAAATTACTTATTCTGAAAACTTTACATGCCTTGTGGGTGGACTGTCCACAGGACAGGAAGCTACTTGCTAGTATAATAAATATATTTATTTTTTCCATTTTTTTCTTTTTAAATATTTATTTATTTATTATGTATACAATATTCTGTCTGTATGTATGCCTGCAGACCAGAAGAGGGCACCAGACCCCATTATGTGGTTGCTGGGAATTGAACTCAGGACCTTTGGAAGAGCAGGCAATGCTCTTAACCTCCGAGCCATCTCTCCAGCCCCATTTTTTTTCTTTTTAAATTCAGACAGGGTCACATAGCCTAGGGTAGCCTTGAACTCATGATATAGCCACGGATGACCTTGAACTCATGATCCTCCTGCCTCCACCTCCCAAGAGCTGAGATCATGATCACAGACCATACCTGACCAGATACGTTTCTTGAATAAAATACTAGGTTTGAGCCAGCGGGTACCAATCAGTTGGTTCAAATCCACTACACTGCAGTCTCTGGCCCACAAGGCACTCTGCACCCCACAGAGGAATTCTCTCTCATGTGCCTTGGGTATTCAGGACCCTCACTCAGGATTTCATCAGATGCAACCAGAAAGTATTTACAATCTAGGGTTGCTTCTCCAAAAGAGGTGAAAGATCGCATTACACTGTGTAATTACTTACATTAAACTATTTTACACCTAACAAATGTATTTTGTATCTAAAGCATTTGATTTTGTTTTTATCCAACTCATATTTTGACTTTTAGACAAAAGAAGCTAAGAGAATGACACTAGAGGACCTTAGTGCCATAGTAGCAAAGACCATGACTGTACCAGGGACACACCATTTACACACCAGTCTATGGGACAAAGCAGAAGTTTGCCATGTTACTCTAGTTCAGCTGCTCTAAGAATAGGCACATTCCAGAAGTCGTGGACACAAAGGTACATTCTAGAAGCCATGCATGCAAAGGTACATTCTAGAAGCCGTGCATGCAAAGGTACATTCTAGAAGCTGTGGATGCAAAGTTACATTCTAGAAGCTGTGGATGCAAAGGTACATTCTAGAAGCCGTGGATGCAAAGGTACATTCTAGAAGCCATGGATGCAAAGGTACATTCTAGAAGTCATGGATGCAAAGGTACATTCTAGAAGTCATGGATGCAAAGGTACATTCTAGAAGTCATGGATGCAAAGGTACATTCTAGAAGCCGTGGATGCAACTGTGCCACTCACCTCACATCCACCTCACCTCCAACATGCATGAGGAAAGAGCCATCGGGTTGCTTCAGGGAGTATAAATACTGAAGAAGCTTCTCTCTGAGAACAGTGGGGAGGGCAGAAGAAAATGACAGTCAGTGCAATAGAGTAGGGAGTCCTCCTGCGTCCCCACCACCGCTCCTGCAGCTTTACCTGTTAATGACGTTGTAGGCTTCCTCCGTGCCAATGATGCACAGCGCATTGACAGCTGCATACGTGGGTGCAAGGTGTGGGTACTGCCCAGGGCCCCCTCCAAAGCCACCTTCTGGACTTTGACACAGCTCCAGGAACTGACACACGCTAGGTACATGGCCAAGGGGAAAGACAAAGTTAGATAGTATTAATTTCCAAATATCAAATTCCTTTGAGAGTCCAACCTTTTCTAATCATCCACTTACCCTCAAAGGGGCAAAAATCCCCTCTTTGCCACTTGACTACAACCAACCAAAGACTCAGCTCTTTACCCAGCTATTCTAGTTTTGTGTCTGTTCCTTTGTTCCAGCATGAGGCTGAAGGAAACATTTCATAGACCAGGGGGTGAGTTTCATGCTTTTTTAAATTATTTTTAAAGATTTATTTATTAGCCGGGTGGTGGTGGCACACATCTTTATAATCCCAGCACTCAGGAGGCAGAGGCAGGAGGATCTCTGTGAGCTCGAGGCCAGCCTGGTCTATAGAGTGAGTGCCAGGACAGTCTCCAAAGCTACATTAAAAAGCCCTGTCTTGAAAAACCAAAAAGAAAAGAAAAAAAAAGATTTATTTACTATATAAGATATATGCTCTGTATCACACATATGCCTGCATGTCAGAAGAGGGGACCAGATTTCATTATTGATGGTTGCGAGCCAACATGTGGTTGCTGGGAATTGAACTCACAACCTCTGGAAAAGCAGTCAGTACTCTTAACCTCTGAGCCATCTCTCCAGCCTGAGTCTCATGCTTCGGAACCAAACCATTCCCTTCATTTTTCACCAAACTTGTTACCCTAAATCTGTAACATTGCAGCTGCTCTTCTGAGGACCTCTAGATTCTGCCTCTAGCTCAGAGCGCAACTGCTGGTTCCATGCTGATCATGGGTCTACATGCAGTTGGCATGCATTTCCTGGGCCCATGAACACAGGCCCTCACTCACTGTCACCGGAGCCTTCACAGGCAACATCTTTCTGCTCCCACCACCCGGAAGAAGCCAGTTTTGAGCGCGGTTCGCTCCATGTTAGGAAGATGGGAGAGCAGAAGGCTCAAGAGGACACTGATGTGGTTTGAATGAGAATGTCCCCCCTCACCCATAGGCTCACTTGAATATTTGCTGTTTGTGGAACCTTAGGCTGTGAAACCTCACAGGAAGCTGGGACTCGGGTGGGCCTTGAACCAGGCGTACTTCCTGTGCTTTCTCTTGCTTTCTGAGTGCACACATATAGCCAGCCTCCTGCTCTTGCCACGATGGACCACACCCCTGGACCCGTAAGCCCAAACCGACCCTTTCTCCAAGATGCTCTTTTTTTTAAAAATTCTCTTATTTTATTTTTGCCACTGAGGCGTTTTACTAATACATATGTTTTGCATCGCTAGACAAAGAATCCCAGTGTTTTTCCTCCTGTGTGCTTTTGTCTAGCTTCTTCATGGCCCATGATGCTAACTGAGGTTGTCAGTACAACAAAACCAAAATTGATGGGACCGCCCTGCCATTTCTCTAGGTCTTTGAACTGCACATTATATCTGGGCTGATCACGCCCCACTTCAACCTCCTCATGAGACAACAGTGATTTTTTTTTCCCCCAGCTATGTGATAAGCTGATGTAGGAGGTCCTTCTGTCTTTGTGTTGCTTTCATTGGTTAATAAAGAAATTGCTTTGGGCTGCACGTGCTATGACTGCAGGTGTGAGCCATCGTGCACAGCTCCTTCTGATTCCAGTCTTTCCATTATGTAGGCAGGTACAGCAGCAGAACGGGATAATGACTGGCCACCTCTGTCTTCACGGGCTAAGACAATACGCCTTCCTTCTGCTTACACCTAAGATTTTATGGTAGGCAGCACAAGGATTGAAACTAGAGTTTATCATCAGAGAAGGAAGAAATTTTGGAGCACATTTTTTAAGAAAAATATTCATAAGTTGAGTTTGCTCTTTATAGATCTTCCAACCCGGGATCAATTCTTATGGAATATCCAGAAATAAACAGCTAATAACAATTCCTAACATAGGCTAGCGGCCAAATGGAAGCTTTCTGTACACAAAGCAAAAGGATTTAACTAATGTAAAACTCAGCAGGTGGGCAGGAGAGATGGCTCAGTGGGTAAGGGCACTTATTTCTTTTGCAGAGGACCCAGGTTTGATCCCAGCACCTACATGGCAGTTCACAATCATCTGTAACTAAGTTCCAAGGCATCCGATGTTCTTTTCTGCACCTCATTCACATGGTGTACAGACATACATGTAAGCAAAACCATCATATACATAAAATAAAAATGAATCTAAAAAACAAAAACTCAACAGTCTGGAGCTTGAAATACACTCTGCTCAGCGACAGAGCATACGCACGCAGCCCTGAGTTCAATCCCAGCATCCTGCCCAGCCTTCCAAGGGCTAGAATTACACATGTGTCCCTCTGTACCAAGCTACTGTAAGCTTGAGGCCAGGCTGAACTATGTAGAAAATTCAGGCTAGCCTGAGCTACAGAGTAAGACCTTCAAAACAAAACAAACCATCCTCAAGAGTCACCTACTACCCATTTCCTCCCGGCTCCGAAGACAGACTACTGTAACGGAATGTAACGCTCCAGACGCAGCAGCCTGTGGTCCCAAGTGAGCGCGGATCTGAATGTTCCAGACACCTTGCTGCCATGGCTCCACGCCAACCCCCCTCAGCTGACTGCCATGAGGCTGAGTGAGAGAACTGGGGGTGGGGCTCCCTTGTGGCCCTCCCTTCCCTACTACAGAACATTCTGACCCCGAGGCTTTCCAACTTGCACCCTAAGGAACAGACAAGCTGACTGTGAAACGACAAGCTGTCATTAGCAGACTTCTCAAGCAACTTTAAGAACCAAAATGTTAATGATACTGGGCCAGCTCAGAAAGGCGCAAAACACTAAAAAGACAAAAATTCACATGGCAACTAGGAAGCATTAGTGCAAACACCCCAATGACATTGAAAAGGATTCACAAAAAAAAAAAAAAAAAAAGCATTCCTTCAGACGCCACAAGGGTGCGTTCCAGACACAGGTCAGGGCTGTTTAGGGGGAAGCTCTGCAGCCCTCTGTAGCCCCGTTTACAAACCAATGACCAGCAAAGGGGAAAACCCTCTTTAACACCAACGGACTGATTAAGACCTGGGTTTACCAGAGGCCAGGTGACGTGCATACCCACAGACGCCAAGCGCCATTCATCTTTGCTGCACAATTAGAAGTACTTTGGGGGATATTTTTTTAAAACCCAACAACCGAGTCATACCTAATACCAACTAAATCAGCATCTCTGAGGGCAGGTGGCGGTGACAGGTTTGTCACTCTGTGACTCCAATGCTCATCCCAGCACCAATACTTCTTAGACTCAGTGTCTGACTTTGGTTTAGTTTTGTTTTGCTGGGATTTGTTTGTTTGTTTGTTTGTTTGTTTTTCTTTTCTGTTTGTTTTTGTTTTTTTAATTCTTGAGACAAGGTCTCATCGTGTAGCTCCAGAGGGCCTATATCTCACTGTGTTGACCAGTTAGGCCTTGAACTCACAGAGATCAGCTTGCCTCTGCCTTCTGACTGTTGGGAACATCGGCGCTACCGCACTACCGTGTGCAGCTTAGTTTTGTTTTGTTTAAAGGGTCTCTCTCTGTAGCAAAGGCTGGCCTGCAACTCACTACATAGGCCAAGTTAGCCTTGAACTCGCAGCAATTCTGCTTCCATCTGCTGAGTGAATCCAGGAATGAACCACCGCGTTCAGCTGTTTTTGCTTCTAACCAGTGCCTGGGTGATGCTGGCCTGACGACCATGTTGTGGAGATCAATAAAACACATCTGTCCTGTCCAACAGGCAACCCTAGTCACAGGGGGCAACTCCAATTTTAATTCAGATTAATTAAATCAAATGCTCAGTGACTGTGCTTAGCTGTTGGTGACCAAGTTGGGTCACACATCCGTCACGGAGCCTGCGCAATATTATGGGGCGTTCTATAAAGCACTGCTTCTCTGACATTCAACCATTACAGAGAATGAAAAACTTGTAAGAGAATCAAGTTCAAGGGAAGAATATTCTGGCCTTAGTTTTTCAAATTTAATTTCATTTATTATAATGTAAGTATGTGTGTGTGATGGGGTGCCAGACATGCAGAAGGCAGAGGATAGCTTTGTGTAACTGATTCAGTCCTTCCAACTTTATAGGGTTCCCAGGGATCAAGTTCGGGTCATCAGGCTTTTGTGCTAAGCACGTTACCTGCTGAACTCTCGGTCGGGCACTACTGTCAGCCTCATAAATCGGTCCTCTTAGACTTGTAGTAATGGTTAGACTAATCTATCTCTTTCTTTTTTAAAAAATATTTATTTATTTATTTATTATGTATACAATATTCTGTCTGTGTGTATGCCTGCAGGCCAGAAGAGAGCACCAGACCCCATTACAGATGCTTGTGAACCACCATGTGGTTGAAGGGAATTGAACTCAGGACCTTTGGAAGAGCAGGCAATGTTCTTAACCGCTGAGCCATCTCTCCAGCCCTGGTTGGACTAATCTAGAGTCTGAAGAAAACTCACCTGTGGGGACAAAGGATTCAAAAATATGTAAATAAGCAAAGAATGTAAAACAACAGAAAAGCAAATCAGAGACCAAAGAAATAAAACAAATGAAGCAGGTTCAACCAGCAAATATCACA
Source organism: Chionomys nivalis (assembly GCF_950005125.1). Taxonomy (NCBI): domain Eukaryota; kingdom Metazoa; phylum Chordata; class Mammalia; order Rodentia; family Cricetidae; genus Chionomys; species Chionomys nivalis. Next base: position 47,678,827 of record NC_080095.1, read on the forward strand.
CTGGGGTCAGTATTACGGGGGAGGAAGTACAGAAACACAAGATCAGAAATGACGGGGAACACAGCAGGGAAGGAACCAGTCATTCGGGCCTGTGAGATACGATTAGTCAACAAGTATCTTGTCGAAGGTGTCAACTCAGCACTGCCAAGAACTGCATCTGGCCCCAGCCTCCGTTTTCCAACTAAGAGGAGTTCACTTATACTGTAAAAATAGCTAAGTATTTAAAAAAGAAAATATTGAAACCAGAAAGGGAACAAACTAACAAAGGATTAATATTACGGACATCAAGGAGGATGCCCAGGTACATACTTCATGCATTCAAAGGGCACTACACAAACTCCAGTAAATTACAAAAAGCGAGGCTTGTCTGGAGTAAGAACAACTTAGCTTAGACTTTAAAACCATTTTTAGCTCCGGGGTGTGTGTGTGGGGGGGTGTGGCCTGGTGGTACTGCCGGCCCAGCTAAGCACCAAGGTACAATCTCCAGCACCCAAAACAAACAAGTAAAACTTGTGTTGAAGCGGGACAAACCCCAGCACCAGAGACCACAGGTGAGTTACACGGCCAGCTGTAGCAGGAAACAGGAGAGCGGCCACCATCGACAGGATGGCTCAGGAAGGGTAGGAGCAGCGGCCACCATCGACAGGATGGCTCAGGAAGGGTAGGAGCAGTGGCCACCATCGACAGGATGGCTCAGGAGGGGCAGCTGAACGCTCCTGAGAGGCAACACAAAAGAGGGGCACTGCCCCGGCTGTGGAGTCCAACAGCGAACGAGGAGGATAAACACCGTTTCTTGTTGGTTCCAGGAGGCTAGAGCTACCCGGAATCTTTGCTAAGCATACCCATCTAGACGGCAGCCATTTGGAAAGCATGGTCAAGTTTAATGTGAGTTATTTAGAACAGGGTTTCTCTACACTGGCAGGACTGGCCTGGACAGTTTTCTGTTTCGAGACTTATGCCTACAAAGGTATTTAGTGGCCTCCCTGGCCTGTACCCACTAGATACCAGCGGAACCTGTCCAGAAAAGCACCCAGAAGACAGGTGACTAGGTATGATGTCATCATGTCACTTAGATTTTAACTTTAAATTTGAAAGGAGGGGCTGGGGCTCTAGCTCCCTTGGTAGAGTGATCGCTTAGCCCTGGATTCCAATCCAAGCAGCATATCCCTTGCTTTTGAAAGGGAAAGGAGGACAGATCGGAAGTTCTGGTCACCCTCTCAGACAATGTTTCTTGTAGCCCAGGATGGCGTCAGACTCACTATGTAGCCAAGGATAATCTTAATTTTTTTTGTTTGTTTGTTTTTTTGTTTTTTGAGACAGGGTTTCTCTGTGTAGCCCTTGCTGTCCTGGAACTTACTTTGTAGGCCAGACCGGCCACAAAGTCACAGAGCTCTGCCCACTTCTGCCTCCCAAGTGCTGAGATTAAAGGCATGAACCACCATGTCCAGTCTATGCAATACTACGGACCAAACCTCGAACTTCCTGCCTGCTAGGCAAGTGCTCCATCAGTCGCGCTACATCCTGGACCTAGAAGCCAAACTTTAACAATGCAGTGGGCTCCCTGTGATTTTCATCTGGCTCTGTGTGTTTCATTAAAGTAGCTGTTAATAACCAAGACTGGGGAGCACATTCAAGTACTTCCTTCAATGCTAAAATCGTTAAGTCAGATAAGTGTTCTGCTCCAAAATACTTGTTCATTTATTTTATGTCAGTACACAAATAAATTCATGTACAACCTCCAAATCCCCACCTCTGAATTTATTATTCTCGAAACAGCTAATACCTGCACTAATAAAGGCCTGGCCTCGCTAGCCTCTGTCAGCCGGCATGGAAGTTGACAAAGTGCTTCTGTCCACTAGAGGGAACCCGGCTTATACTATTTCCTAAACAAACAAACCGGAGAGAGGACAAACTAGGATTAAAGATGAGAGGAACTTTGCACATGTGCAGGCTGTGTGCGTGCTGAATGCAGGTGGCAGTGGGAAGAGAGCAGGTAAACAGTAAAGCTGCAGAGCTGGCTCTCTGCCGCTAAGGTCACCTTAATATTTGGAGGAAGGAAAAAGAGAACACATTTTATTCCAAGAGTTCCCTTTCCTTGTGCAAAATAAATGAAAAGAGGCTACAAATCCGAGAGGGAGTAAGGGGGGGGTGTGTGTGCAGGAAAAGACACAGAAGGGGGGGGGAGGGAAAATAATGTGATTATATTTAACTTAAAACTTAAAAATTATTTCAAACAATAAAAATTTTAGACAATGGTGGTGCATGCACGCCTTTAATCCCAGTTCTTGGGAGGCAGAGGCAGGTGAATCTCAGTGAGTTCAAGGCCAACCTGGTCTAAAAGGGAGCTTTTTTCCCCCCCAGAGTGAGTTTTTTTTGAGGTAAGGTCTCACTACATAAATCTGACTGCCCCAGGCTAGCCTGGAACTCAGAGATATCCACCTGCCTCTGCCTCTGGAGTGCTGGGATTAAAGGGGCGTGCCACTCTGCCCAGCTAAAAATTTACAATCACTTCAGATCTCACATCCACACTGAACTGTAGCCCATGCACATGCAAACTTCTGTCTTGTTTTGTTTGGTTTTTCTATGCATAATCAGCAACATTTTTATTTGGTTTGTTTTTTTTTTTTCCCTTTCGGTGTGAGGCTAGGTGGGTGCTACAGAGGACCGAACCCAGGGCCTCCACCACGCCAGGCAAGCTCTACACGCTGCCGTACAGCTGCAGCCCTCCGCTGTCTGTGTTTATAAGGGGTCTCACTCACACAGCCCTGGCTGGCCTCAGACTCTGGGCAGGCCCCCCACCTCATCCTTCCGAATGCTGGGATTACAGGTGTGTACCACTACGCCTGGCCTCCCCTCTATGCTCCTGCTCTACAAAAGCTGAATCTTTTTAACAGTCTGTTTTCACATCATATCCCTTTACATATGTATTCTTATATGCAAATATACACAAATATAAAGACACTTTAAATGGCTGAATATTTCATTGTATGTACTATGTTACAATCAATCTACTTAAACTCTAAAGTAAATTTTAAAGCATCTCTTACTACTGATGCTGTTCAGTGGAACACACCCTTTATCGGTGCCCTTCTTCCCATCGGGTTCTCTCCTTCCGCCATGTGTTTGCAGGTCAGACTTGGGTTATCACACATGGAGGCAGGTGCCCGCTAAGCTCTCTCACACGTCCCTTTCTTCCTATCTGGTATTGTGACACTGACTTCCCCAGATTGGTCACACTGATAAAAAGCTGACAGCGATCTGAGCCGTCCGCTGCAGGAGCCCCATATCTGTGGCCTTGCCTTCCAGGCCTCCATGTCTCTCTCGCTGAGTTCTCCTTCACCCTCCCTGCTCTCATATGCCTCCTTCCTATTCCAGCATACATCCTGACAGTGTGGGTGTCGGGTGGGGGGCTCCCCAAACAACTCTCAGCCCCCAACTGGTATTTCAAAAACACATGGGCCTTTATTTTGACAATTAAACTCCTGTTGCTGCAGAAACTGCGTCCAATTCCACTTCCAGGGCTGGAGGCAAGCGGCTTGCTGAAATGTTTGGATTATAAGAACAATGCATATTTTCCATCTGCCTCAGAAACATGAATTCTAAGGGTTAATGGCTTAATTCTTTATTATCTCCTCCATCCACATTCATCACAAGACAGCCTTCCCAGGACGGCAAGAATGAGAGGTTATTGTTAAAGAGAATGAATGAGACAATGTAAGTTCTGTTCCTCTGACCTGACAGCGTGGCCAAGGCAGGGGCTCTGGGACTAGGCAGGGCTCGAGCGAGCCTCCACCAGTCTTGGCACAGCTACCATCCTCTGCTGTGCAGGGACAAACCTGGCTTGGGATCCTTGCGTCCCCAACTCCTCACCCTTGGGAGTACAAAGGAGTAGAGGCACACAAGTCCAAAAGACATGCTCTCAGTAAACCCCTCAGGTTCAATCCCTGGCCGTCCTTTCCCATCCCGGGTAGTCCCAAGGTTGGCGGCATGATTGGTTTTGATATAATTGTGATGAGCGTGAAGTACCACCTTGCGAACATCATCCATGCCAGCAGTTTGGGACCATCTAAGATGCTCATGTGTCTAGTCACCGGTCAGAGGTCTGTGAAAACTGTGAGTCATGGCATCGGCACACCAAGGCTGTAACCTCCAGTCCTGTGGCGAGCTGGTCTGCCTCCACATACAACACCGCCATGGAGGTGTTTAAGGAAGGCGAGAGTATTTTGATTCACAGAGGGTACACAGCTATGAAACATATACATTTCATCACTACTATCAGAGATGATGGTGAAGACTCTTCTCAAAGATCAGAGCCAGGGAACACAGGAGGCAGAGGCAGGTGGATCATGGTGAGATCGCAGCCAGCCTGGTCTATGTAGCAAGTTCCACGATAGCCAGGGTTACACAGAAACACTAGAGAGAAAGAGAGAGAGAGAGAGAGAGAGAGAGAGAGAGAGAGAGAGAGAGAGAGAGAGAGAGAGAGCAGAAAAAACAGAGTTCCTTTGGAAGTTCAAAGAGTTGTTCCACCCACAACCCACAACAGGCTTCTGAGTGGAGGAGTTTCCGGAAGTTGCTGGAGGTTAAGGGAAGGGCAAGGGTTTCTTTGTAACATTCTTTCCTCTCTATTACAACAAATAAAAGGGAAACAAAGGGAATTTCTAATCCAAGATGTGATTCCAGAGAATGCCCCAGGTTCCCCCAAGCCATACTCACTCTGCGGCCACTATTTGAGGAATGGGTTCATCTAGGAGTTCCAAGCTGTGCAGGATCCAGTAGCAGAGCCAGGGGCGGCTGGCATCCAGACACTGGGAAGGACGAGAAGAAAACACACCCTTTACTCAATCATTCCAAGATCCTGTGGACAAGGCTACATCTGTCTTAGTCCCCAAAGCCTAGAAAGGGGAGGAGGCATCCTTGCTTGGACGGCAATCGGTAAATGAAGGAAGCTTGGCTTTGTGGCCTTAGCTAGGAGGTGGCATGTCCATCCGTGACAAATGGCAGTTGGAAGCAAGCCTTAAACCCACGGGGTCCCTTCCCTGCAGGTGTCCAAGTAAGTCTGAGCTGAGAACTTACACACCAGGAAGGTAACTGCTCCTGTTTCCCCAGTGTAGACCCAAGGAAACACAATCTTGAATTCATTCATTTACAGAATCAGCAAATATTTGGTATCTGCTTGTGCCAAGCATCACAGTCATCGGGGGCATGGAAATAATGGAAACTGGCTCTGAGTCTTGGGGTGCTCAGGATGTAGGACATCGGTGTGCCTATCTTAGAGAAAGAAGCGGCAGACACACAGCTGCCCCATGTCTTTCCAGAACATGGTGAACATGTATATGTACATAAGTTAAGTGCTGCCGTGTGCAAAAATAGCACTGAGGGACTGGAGGGGGCTGACTGTGGATGGGGACTGGGCAAAGGCTTCTGAAGGTGACATGGAGACAGACCTTGATCCTAACTCAAGTCAGACATGGCTGCTGAGCACCCCACACTGGACAGAGCAGGTGGTACCATTTACCAATTCTACTTAAAGTAAACAAGGTCTAGGGAGACCAACATTTTTAATGGCACAGTTGTGGTGTAGGCTGTTACTCAGGTTGCCTATGAGACCTGGAAAACCCTTCCGCAAAAAAAATCAAATATAGAACATTGAAATAAAAGCCAGTTCAAAGCAGAGCTACCCTTTGTGAAGGGAGGCAGGGACATGGGAGCCCGCCTGTCATAGTCTTTTCTTCTCCCACCACAAAGCTGAGGTCCTCCCCTGAATCTCACGGCTCTTAGACTCAGGCTTTAAGAGTCTAAGGACTCTGTGTTTAGTGTCCTCTGGACAAGCACTGGTCCTCGGGCGAGGACAGACACTGGATCCGCCTTACAGGGCCACGGTGTGGGGATGACGGGAACTGAGTTAATCGAGATGTGAAGGGAGCCAGCGGAAAGCACACCGCGATCCAGGGGGGCCCACCAGCTCTTAGGGGCCACCAAGGAGGCAGACTTTATTTAGCCCCTGACATAAGTAGAGTCCCAGCTCTGAAAAGCAGCCTGTTTCCTGCCAGAGCCACGTGGTCTGATGGGTTCATCTGCAACAGGTGAAAACCACCAGCCTTCTGCGTTCAAATAAGGGGTATGCCCAGGGCTTGACAGAAAGTTCCCCGGCAACATTTTTACCTCGTAGGCATCTGTCAGCTGTCGAAGGCCTCTTTTCAGATAATGGAAGTGCTTCTCCCTCTGCAAAATGAGCCTGGAAAGACAAAGAGCCTGTAAGTCCTCCTACCAACTCACGCTCCCACCACACATGTGCATGCACGCACGCATCCCACAGTCACTAACTGGATGCCTGGTGACTTCAGTGCGTACCAAAGACGACTACAGCAGGGAGAAGAGGCACACCTCTGAGTTCTCTGGAGTGCCTGCACACTGTCCCGGCAGATGTGCGGAGAGAAAACAGCTGTTACGCTACTACACTCTACCCACAAAGCTCCCCCAGGACCTAGGAATGTTTTATCCTGGGACCGCGTTTGCTGTGCACAACCTAACTCAGAACCTCTCTGCTCCCCTGGGTTGGTTAACTTCGGTCACTTGAGTCGTTTCTCCTGGGACCACTTGTCCCCTGGCCACCCCTTGGCTGACCACCTGTTACTCCTGCCCCCAAATTCCACCTCCCACATGCTGACCCACAGGCCTGGCCAGAGGACGCTTTTTGTATTCCACAGCCAGTCAGGCCTGTGGCACTGGGCTCGGCAATACTGGCTTTATGTGCTGCCCGTGGCCACCTGCGAGGGCAAAGAGAGAGGAAGGACTTCTTGCTTAGTGCTGAAAGATGGCCTGTGTGGCTCCGGAAGAAAGAGGAAGGAAAAGAATGTCAAGACGCCCACCGAGCCTGCTGACTGTGGAAATAATGGGAAGGGAGAGCCATTCTCTTCTAGGTGGTCAGTTCAACAATTGTTTCCAGAGCTCCCACTGCTCTGTGCTCAGAACACGAGCACTAACGTGGCCTCCACCTCAGAAAAAGAGATCTTCCAATGCAGGAAGAGAGATGCTGTCTAAAAAAAAAAAAAAATAGCAGTGGCATCTACCTGTTGTAATGCTAGCATTCAGAGGAAGGAAGATGACAAACTCCAAGTCAGGTACATAACAAGACTCTTCACACACAGAAACAAACAGAAGGCAAGTGGATGCCTGGTGAAGGTTCAAGAAAGGCGCTGACATGCCTTGCCAGTGACTTAATGACCAACCCTTCCCAAAGCTCAAAGACCCCACCATCTCCTGATGCCATTATGACGTGTGTGTGTGTGTGTGTGTGTGTGTGTGTGTGTGTGTGTGTGTGTATTCTGAAAACAAAGCTGGGCATAGGGGCCCAGAAGCCCAGTACTCAGAAAGCAAAGGCAAGAGGATCGCTAGTAGGTCAAAGACAGCCCAGTATGTACAGTGAGTTCTAGGCCATCCTGAAAACTTGTCTCTAAAACAAAACACACAAAACCTAAGAACAAATGAACTACAATAGAGATGATCCTGAAAATATGCTAAGCAAAAGAAGCCGCTTTCAAAATACTACATATTATATGACCCTATTTATATGAAATGGCCACAAAGAGAAAATCCTTAGAAAGTAGATTGAGCCAGGTAGTAGTGGCGCACGCCTTTAATCCCAGCACTCGGGAGGCAGAAGCAGGCGGATCTCTGTGAGTTCGAGGCCAGCCTGGTTTACAAGAGCTAGTTCCAGGACAGGCTCCAAAGCTACAGAGAAATGAGAAAGCCTGTCTCGAGAAAAAAAAAAAATTAAAAAGTAGATTAATTGGTTGCCTAGAGTTCAGAAGATGAAGGAGCTGAGGATGGTGACTAAGGGTATTCTTTTAAGGGCAATAAAATGTTCATAAATTAATCATGGTAATGGTGATACAACTCTGTGACCACACTAAAACCAATGAATTATACATTTGAACTCAGTGAGTTATATAATTATATTTCCTAAACATTGCTGAATATGGTGGCGTATGCCTATAACCCCAGCATTAAGAAGGCTAATACAAGAAGACGTCAGTTAAGTCCAAGGCCAGAGAGGTCCAGATTTCCTGGGCTGGTAAAGCACTAGCTATGGAAGCCTAAGGGCCTGCGTTCAACTCCTGAAACCTGTGTAACAGCAGAAGGAGGGCACCGTTACATGGGTGTCCTCTGACCTCTGACCTCCAGTGTGCCTACACACGCACCATGCACACACACACACACACTAATAAGCGGGTAAGGGGAATTTTGAAGGGAGTTGCTGAGGTGGCTCAGACAGCAGGAGACATGGGTCTCCAGTAAGGGAGACTCCTACATCCTCAGAGCCAGAAATGATGCGATGAGCAGGTGGACGATGAAGTGGGGAACAGCAGACATGAAGCTATGTGGGGTGCCAGCCCCTGGTTTCTTGGGAATGAGGAACGCAGGTCCCAGGAGCTAAAGACCGGCTGCTGTGGCGAGGGCGTTAGAGAATCTATACGAGATGAATAAGGGGATTGGAAGCCAAGAAATAGAAAAATTTTAGTGAAGCCAGTCAGCAGACATTCCTAGGTGGTTTCTTGATAATCTTTTTTCTTAAAGACAGAGTCTCACGTTGTAGCCCAGTTGGCCTCAAACTCAAAATCCTTCTGCCTCAGCCCAGGGGCTTATGTTATGCGTGTGTGCTGGCATGCCTGGCTTCCTCCTGGGACTGTTCAGAGACAGCAGTGGGCTGAGAGGAGCAGATTAAGCAGCAGGGAGGGAAATGGGAAGCAGATTTCTGGAATAGTTCATTGTCCTGCAGCCTCAATAGGATGGAAACACAGGCTAGCATGGGCTATTACAAGAACGAGTGAGACCATTAATGAGGGCAGACTAGCAGTGACCAGAGGCTAAGAAACGGAGCGAGGTAAAACCAAGCATGGTGTTTGGACTACTAACTGAACAGGTCTAACCTAGATAGTCTTTTTTTTTTTTTTTTTTTTTTTTTTGGAGACAGGGTTTCTCTGCGTAGCCCTGGTAGTCCTGGAACTTGCTCTGTAGACGAAGCTGGCCTCAAATTCAGAGATCCACCTGCCTTTGCCTCCTGAGTGCTGCGATTAAATAAAAAAAAAAGTGTGCACCATCAGGCATGGCATTTTTACTGAGTCAGTTAAACAATTAAACAAATCCTTCAAATATACAGAAATGCAGCCCACTGAGGCAGTTCAGCAAGTAAGAGAGCACTTGCCACCATGGCCTGAATACCTGAGTTCCATCTCTAGACCCCACATGGTGGGAGAACAAAGCTGTCTCCTGCAAACTGTCCTCTGACTATGCAAGTGCCCCATGTGGGTGCACAAGCGCGCACACACACACACACACACACACGTCATAAATAAATGTAAAAGAAATGTCTTTCAAGTACTGAAACCCTGGGAAGTCTTCTCCTTGTCTCTTGAACAATCTTTTTATGTGACAGGGGCTTTAGGGTCACTAAGGAATCAAAGAGCTCTAAGGCTGGAGATGTTGCCTCCAAAGAGCGACAGGTCGGCTTGTTGACGTGATGAGGGAACTGCCTGAATCCCAACTGTGCAGGAACAGCTAGCTAATGGAGGAAACCCCCTCACCTCCTCATCTACCTCAGGTTGGTCCCTAAAGAAAGAACCTGAGACATCTCAAAGATAAGCCCCTCCTAAGACGCTCCCCTCTACAGACAGCCAGGCCCCAGGAGTCTTGCTGAGAAGGGGGTTGTTGAGGTTTTCCAGCTAGGTCTGTCTAAAGAGAAACTTCAGCCACATATTCAGGGTAGGGGGGGAGATGTTTTAGGGGATGCAGGGAGAGATTATTTCCGGTGACCACTTCCCCAAGCCAGCTTCTTTCATTCTCATCCATTTAATCATAAATATATAAATATATTGCTAAGTAAGTGTCCAGTTTATTTTGGTCAGTCAGAAACTATACTTCAAAGGGCTACTGTTCGAGACAAATTATGCCCTCCCCTCCCACCTCACAATTAATGTTGAAATCTTAACCTGTGGTGTGACTGAGATTAGAAATAAGAGCTTTAAAGAAGAATTTAAGGTTATGAGAACCCAAGGGTGGCACCCTATCCAGTAATCCAGGAGCTTTAGTTAGAAGAAGAATGCTAGGGTGTAGTTCAGTGTGGAGTGCTTGCCCAGCACGCACAAAGGCCCTGGGCTGATCCAGCCCTGAAGGGGGTGGGGTTGGAAGGGGTGGGGTTGGAGGGGTTGGGGTTTGAGGGAGTCTGAGCACAAAAGGCCATGTGAGGACCTAGCCAGGCAGCCAATTGCAAATCTTAGATCAGGCCTTAGGAGGAACCAGGCCCGCTGGCATCTTGACCTGGGATTTCCAACCTCTTCAACTGCGAGATAATAAGTTCTCGGGTGTGTGCATGCGTCTCTAGATTTCACATTGAAGCAAATGAGATGAACTGGAAAGGTACACATTCAGGGCTGGGATGGCCAAGTGGTTAAGGTGCTGGACTGGAGAAGTATATGTTCACCAGGGGCAGGACAGAATACTCGTGAAGAGGACTGGGGATACGGCTTGATTAGTAGGACTTCTGCATAGCATGTGCCAGGCCCTGGTTTGACCTCCCTCAATGGCTAGAACAAAAAAGTGAAGAGGAAAATGAATGACACTAAGAACATTAACGCTCCTAGGTGTGGCTGAGGAGAAGGTTTACTGTAGATATGAGGGAGAGCATAGTCAGAGGCTTCTGGAAGGGTCCAGAGCAGAACAGACTGGGCCATGGAAGGGGGGGTGGGGTAAGAGAAGAAGAAAGAAGTGAGAGAGAAAAGAAAAACAAGAGGGCAAAGAGAACCAAGAGAAGAACCAAGCCGACACGTAGCCAACATAGTTGAGTTACACAGAGAGGACAGGGAAGAGGGGGAAAGGGAAGCTTAGGGGAGGGGCTGGGATGAGACATGCAGAGAGGAGCCAAGGGTCCGGTCACTGGTCACATGTTCTAGCAATGCTGAGAGAAGCCAGAGAGGCTTTCACACAATAACAGGCACCTCAGTTTGCCATTTGTCCCGAGTTTCTTTGAGACCTAACAGAAACTAAGAACTTTCATAAGAAAGCAGGATGCGGGGTTGGAGAAAAGGCTCAACAGTTAAGCTATTACTGGCTGCTCTCCCAGAGGATCTGGGTTCAATTCCCAGCACCCAGCACCCACATGACTGCTCACAACTGTCTGTGACTCCAGTCCCAGGGGATCTGGCATCCTCACACAGACATACATGAAGGCAAAACAGCAGTGCATATAAAATAAAAATAAATTATTTTTAAAAAGGAAAGCAGTATGCAGTGTGACATCATGGTGTACACCTAATATCACATCATCTGGGAGGTGGAGGGAGGAAGATCGAGTTCAAGGTTATACTTTCAAAGACACAAAGCCAAAACAAAAGCAAACAACCAAATAAGACACTCCACAACAACAGTAAAAGAAAGCAGGATGCTGACAAAAGCATTAAAGGTACAGCGGCCAGTGAGACGGCTCAGTGGGTAAAGGTGCTCGCCACTGAGCATGACTGGAGTTCAAGGGTTGAGGGTACAGGGCACTGGCAGAGAGCACCTAGGAGGCAGAGAGGGCCCTAAATTCAACCCCAGCACTATAAAAAGAAAAAAGAAGAAAAGGGGGCTTCTTGGTACTAACTACCTCACAAGTGACACTTCACAATCATGAAAAGTGATCTTTTTTTTCTTACATTTTTTTTTAAGACAAAGTCTCTTGTAATCCAGGCCAGTCTTGGTTTTTGTTTTTTAAAAGATCTATTTATTTATTACATATACTGTGTTCTGTCTGCGTGTACGCCTGTACACCAGAAGGGGGCGCCAGATCTCGTTAGAGATGGCTGTGAGCCATCGTGTGGTTGCTGGGAACTGAAGTCAAGACCTTTGGAAAAGCAGTCAGTTCTCTTAACCTCTGAGCAGTCAGTTCTCTTAACCTCTGAGCCATCTCTCCAGCCCCAGAACTGAGGAAAACTGGGAAGGCCTGGTCCACCCCCACCGAAGTGTTAGGATCACAGGCATATACCACCACGCCTGACAGAAAAATCCTTTCTGGGAAGGGGATTAATTGTGGAATGCAGCAACATTCAGCATCAGCCCTGAACTTCAGCCACGGCTGTTTCCTGGCTCTGGCTCTAGCAGGCTGAATAGCAAATGCCCGCCTCAGCATCATCGCTGGCATTCCTGGACCTGTGCACAGCCAGTGGTCCTGATAGTATGTCAGATCCGATCAGCATCATGACCTTAGAGATGCAAGCAGGCTATGTCCCCTAGGTGTACTGCCAGCATCCGCATGTATGGTGGCGAGCCATGAAGTCCGTTCCTGAATCATACTTCAGACTCTGAAATGTGCTTTTTTTCCTTTGGTTTATTGCCTGGGGGTGGTTTTATTTTGTTTTGTTGTGGAATTCTGGGCCACACACTTGCTAGACAAATATTCTACCATTACACTATACTTCCTAGCCAAGACCTAAACTTTGACTACTAAAAGGTTAAAAGTTTAATGATAATTTAAAATTCTGACGCATTTTTAGATTCATTCCTTGGCGGGAGGTGTTCTGGGTACTGAAGCCAGTGCCTGGTGTATTCTAGCAAGTATTTCACCACACTGAATCCCATCCCAGACTGATCCTTCTGCTCCTGAAGCTCATTCTGTGGTATTGAGTCAGCTAAATACCTGATATTCTGATTTATGTACTCAGCTATTCAGCCCACATGTGTAATATCTCCACAACGATTAACATGCTAATTATCTTCCTTTAAGACGCTTATTTTGGCCAGTGGTGGTGGCACCCACCTTTAACCCCAGCACTTGGGAGGCAGAGGCAGGTGGATCTCCTTGAGTTCAAGACCAGCCTGGTCTACAAGAGAGAGAGGACAGCCAGGGCTACACAGAGAAACCCTGTCTCAAAAGCCCCCTCCCAAAAAAGACACGCATTTTCATAGGCAAACATGACAAAAATTGAAACAAAGAAATACAAATGCAAAAAAAATAAAGAAAACAAAAAAGAAGAAAGAAAAAAATAAAATAAAAGGATACAAACTGGAAGCTATGATCCCTGAAACAAACCCAGACACCTGATATATTCTGTTTCTAGACAGTTCCAAGCCCAAGAACACTGTTTTCCACCCACACCTAACAGAAGTTCTATGAACGGGGGTGGGGTCTCCTTTACTGTTCCCCCTCACCACTCCCCAAATAACCCTTCTGGACTGCAGCCCCTCAGCCCTCCTCATCTCATTAGAATGACAGAGTCCAAGGGATCTATCAGGATGGAGAGTGGAAAGGAGTGTCAGATGTCACAGGTCCCATGCGTGGGAACACGGAGCCTGAGGCAGGAGACAGTGACTCAGAGCTCAGTCAGGTGAGTCATCTGTGGGCACAGTGGCTAACAGCAAAGCCCTCCCAGACAATCACATCCTCCACCATCACCAAGTCCAACCACCTCTGGGAAAGCAAAGCTGGGGCAGGTCTGTGTGGAGGCAGCGGAAGTGGCATAGATTCTCTTAGCGTTCGCTCCCCTGAGCTGTTGACACAAATGTCATTCGCTGAGCTCCAGCTGGGGCAAAAGTCTCAGCTCTGGGTACTGCAGAGACGTAGCTTGGCAGGCTAGGGAAAGACTTCCAGATGACTGAGTTTGACCCCATTCTTCCTCCTGGGTCAGCGTCCTGTACCAGGTGCTCCTCACCTGGAGAGTACAGACAGCCTCTGGGGAGGGCAGCCCTGTTTCCTGATGAACCGGGCTCACAAGACTTTACTGATTGCCCGTCCTGAACACTGAAGGGTTCTTTCTAGGCTGGTGTGTGTGTAACATACATGGGAGGCCCTGAGTCCAAACCCCAGCACTACAAGGCAAATGGGAGGACGAACTTCTACCTCTGTGGCCTCCTCGACTGTCTGAAGAAGTCGGTAGACGTGTAAAGCAAGGTGAAGCAGAACTTGAGGCCACACAGTGCCTCAACACCTGGTGTCTCCACAGTTAGTTTGCAAAGTGTCACAAAGAACTATTCCAGGGGCTGGAGAGCCGGCTCCACGGTTAAGATTGTGTGCTGCTCTTCCGGAGGACCCGAGTTTGGTTTCCAGCATCCACATGAGGCGGCTCACAACCGCCTATGTCGGGTTCCAGTCATGTAGAGTTAGTCTAGCTGGTTGATTAGTTAAGCAAAGGCAAGGAGGAAAGAGAAAAGGTTCTCTCTGGCCCCCAGGGTCCCACTCACAGCTTACCTTGGTACTAGGTGGTTAAATTTGTAAGAACTGAAGACTTCCTGGATCCTCTCTTCTACTTTGGCCTGATGAGGCAGCAGGACATGGAAGAGAGAAAAGAGAGATGAAAAGCTATCGACTCTTTCTTCCTATTGCCATGGCTCTTGAGTGCCTTAAGTTTTTTCAGTACAGTTCTGTGCTGCACAGCGATTCAGAGGCTCTATAGCAAGACAGGGTTACTGACTAACAGGACATAGAACTGGAGAAGTAGTTTGGGGCAGGGACCCCAAAACAACAATGTCAGGAATGTCCTTGGTTTTCTAGACCGGAATGCCAGATGGGGGCTCTGGTTTTACCTCCTAAATGAGCCCATGCCTGGAGGCCTGTCTTAGTTAGGGTGTCTATTGCTGTGATAAAACACCACGACCAAAATCAACTGGGGGAGGAAAGAGTTTAGTTCATCACTAAGGTCACAGGCCATCACTGCGGGAAGTCAGGGCAGGAACGTGGAGGCAGGAATGAAGCAGAGGCCACGGAGAAACGCTGCTTACTGGCTCGCTTCCCATGACTTGCTTAGCCTTCCTTACACAACTGAGGACCGCCTGCCCAGGAATGGTGCCACTCCACATCAACCATTACTCAAGAAAATGCTTAATCCCAGCACTTGGGAGGCAGAAGCAGGTAGATCTGAGTTCGAGACCAGTTTGGTCTAAAGAACAAGTTCCAGGACAGTCAGATCTACACAGAGAAACCCTGTCTTGAGAAACCAAAAAAAAAAAAAAAAAAAAAACCAAAAAAAAAAAAACCCCAAAAAACAAAAGGAGAGGAAAATAGAAATAAATAAGTAAATAAGAAAATAAATAAATGAAAAAGAAAACGCCCTACAGACCTGCCTACAGGCAATCTGAATGGAGGCATTTTATCCACTGGGGTTCCTCTTCCCACACAACTTCTAGCTTACATCAGTTGACAAACAACTAGCCAGAACAGGCTATACATGAGGTTGGGAACAAAACCCCAGTCCAGACAATAATCCTTTTGGTGAACATAATTGGCTCTCTAGACTTTCACGGTGGAAATGAGTTTTACTTACTCCCCAATTTCAGTCCATTCTTTAATGATTTTAACGTTACCTATTCAGAGGTGAGAATGTCATAGGAGTCTTGATCAGGGCTCTATGGAGGCCCACTAAAGGACCTCCTGGTCAAAAGAATAGAATCCACCTCTGGCCTTGGGTTAAGATCTAACATTTCAAACTATCCAAAACATAGTGTTAACTCAGCTGAAATAACTATCCCTTTAAGGAGATAATGTGTTTTCTCTTCCCAAAATCTTCACACTCAATTAGCTTCTTATGGAACTATGCCAGAGGGCTCTGCTTAGATGTTTCTGATTTTCCAAATTACTCCAAAGGCATGTGTGCATGTCTGCCTGTCTGTCTGCGAGACAAGGTTTTTCTACGTAGCCCTGGCTGCCCTGGAACTAGCTCTTGTAGACCAGGCTGGCCTCGAACTCATGGAGATCCACCTGCCTCTGCCTCCTGAGTGCTGGGATTAAAGGTGAACACCACCACCAACACCTAGCCAATAAATATATCTCTTGGTTTAACTTTTTCTTTCTTTTGGATACTTGCCAAAGCTTAGACCTGCTTTCCTAGACAATTTGGGCTTTCACACTCTTCTGATGAAGACCCCCACCCTGTCTTCTGTCATGAGTCAGAACTCCACTGCTTTTGCCTAACTCAAAAAAAACATGGCTTTCTCGCTTTCTCCCTTCATTTTCTCCTCTGGACAGCTGCTAAGATTTTATAGCTTTGCCTGCCCTGGAATATTTCTTCTAAACTCTAATAAAATTGTCCTTAGGTTTTTCCCTAAGGCTATTCTTTTTTAAAAAGTAATATTTATTGATTCTTTGTGAATTTCATATCATGCACCCCAATCCTACTCCCCTCTCTCTCTCTATACCTGCCCTCCACCCTTGCAACCTTCCTCGCAACAGAAAACAAAATAAATAAATAAATAAATAAATAAATATGATAAAAAAATAAATTAAAAAACCAAACCAAAACAAAAAAATCATCTTGTTTTGGAAGCTTAGGTATATCATGGTGTGTCTCCCAGTCTGCCCTTTTGCCCAAACAGCTTTAATTGCAAATGCACACCCTCGGGACGGCTCTCCCTGCACCAGGCCCGTTGCCCAGGCGAGTTACAGGGCCTGCTTTCAAGGAGCCCAGCAGCCGGTGAGGAATGGGACTAGCTCTCCTCCTGCACCCACACTTCCAAGGCCAGCTCTTCACACTGCCTGAGCAGGGGTTGGGGAAGACAAGGACATACCAGCTCTCCCATTCGCTGAGACCATTCTTAAATGCTTTTATTAATATAGACTTAAAACTTCAAGAAGAGATTTCAGTTTCTAGTAACAGGTGGCGCCATGGATGGAGTGCCCCAAAAAATCTAGTAGAATTGAGAGGAGAGGGAGAAAGACGGGGAGAGATTACCCTGTTTATAGAAACTTGCTGGTGGCACGCAAGCTTCTCCAGTAACTCAACCCATGATTTCCAAATAGTAACAGTAGCTGCCCCTGCCCACGCAGCCCTTTGATGTCCCCTCCCTAAATTCTAGGGAAGCCACATGTAAATGACTGAGCTGTTAACTGCTAACATTTCTTTTCATTTCCAGAATAGAGTAATTGGAGACCTCCAGGTAACAGCAAACGTGTACCGCCTCTCCTTATTGTTAAGTCTGTGTATCAACCACACGAGGCAAGCGCACTGCTGTGAAGTTTAAGCTGCAGAAAGGTAGTGTGCTCGTGTAAAGAATTATAGGCGCTAGCCTTAGGAGACAGAGGTGGATTGTAACGTCCTGGCCAGGAAAAAGAACAGAGACTCACGCTGTGGATGAGGAAGATGAGGAAGGCCCTACTGAGCACTTAATCCTCTTGTTCACTGCCCCCTGAGCCTCTTCTTTCCCTCCAAGAGTCCATTTGCAGTCCTGAGTTCTCTAAGACTGTCTTTTTGGAGGGACAGAGGTTCCTCCTCTCTTCCTCAGGGTGCTTGAATGAACCCATTTCCTTCCTGTCAACTCTTGACTAAATATCAGCCTTTGAGTGGTGGGAAGCCATCTTGGATCTAGTAACAGAACTAATGCAGTTTGGGTGCTTAACTCCCCAGGTCAAGTCACTCAGAGAATGAGGGAAGGTAGATGCTGAGGGACTCAGAGGTCCATGGACTCCCAGGCAAGCAGGCAGATAGGGAGACTGTCCACGAGCTTCCAAGATGGCTTGCTTCTTCATCCTCTAGACCTGAGACAAAAGCCTGGCAGTGTAAAACAAAGGCCTTGTAGCTTTTTCTCCTGCCAGTAGGTCCCTGGCTAATGGCTGACTCAGCAAGTCCAAAGCCAGATCAGGACAAGTTTGCACAGTGGTTGTAGGCCAATCGGTCAGCCTGTCTTTCTCCAAACTGGCCAGCCCTGAAGTATCAGAGGATGACCTTTCTCAGACTTAAAAACTACTCCCAGCCCTCAAGAAGCTGTTTGCTGTGCAGAAGCTCTGTCCCTCTGTGGAGATCTGTGTGCCTGCTGGATGTGTGGATGTCTTCAGCTCTAAAAAAAGCCTTTCTTCAACTGCTGATTCTCTTTGCTCCTATTTGTCTATCGGAGATTTCTCTACTGATACCAGTCAATGCTCAGATCTTTCCTGCCTCTTAATTCTTTTAACAGGCAGAGAAAATGAACCAGACCATTACCCCTACACGGCAACAGTACCTTGTACCTGAGTAGGATACCCGGATCTGCCTCTATATGCACAGGGATTGTTTTGAGCCTATCACTTTAAAGTATTGCAGATTCAGGACAAGCTCTGAAAATAAGAAGAGGATAGATATCCTTCTATAAGGGAAATTCTTATCTATGCAGGAAATATCCATTTGTAAGAGTGCAACCCACAGTATTAGAAAGAAAAAGAGGACTAAATTGCAAAAAAGCCCCAATGCATGGAAAAGGCGTCTATGTAAAGCTACACGAACCTTCCTTTTGTTTACTTTTCCTGGTCACCTTTACACACGCGTGCACACACACACAGTCCTTTTTTGTGAGTGTAAGATATTATATAAGCTTATATTCACAACCATTTCTCCCCAAGTGTCTGTCTTCATGTATATATGTTAACAAATTTATTTCTTTTGTTATACAGAACTGAAGGGGGGGAGAAAAAAATTTAAAGGCTAAAGGAAAAATTATTTTTCCTTCCCTACTCTTTTATTAAAAGGGAAAGAGTGTTTTGCCTGAATGGATGTCATAGACAGACAGACAGACAGACAGACAGACAGACAGAGAATGTATGTTTCATTTTGTTTAGTTTAGTTGTTTTATTAGTTTGGCCAGCATGTATGTCTGTGCATCACTTCCACGCAGTGCTCTCTGAGGTCAGCAGAGGATGCTGAATCTCCTGGAACTGTAGTGCAGACTGCTGTGAGCTGCCATGTGAATGCTGGGAATTTAACCCAGGTCCTCTGGAAGGGCAGTCAGTGTCTAGACCACTCTCCAGCCCCCTCAAGTTTATATTTATAATATTTATATAACAGAAAATGTTCTTATGATATATGAAATGCAATATATCCATTTGTTGTACATATTACATATATATATATATATGACAGATACAACATGATAAAATTATCATTGAATTTTTGTTTATTTTTTTTTGGTTTTTGGATACAAGTGTATACAGCATGTGTATATTTCTAACTATATTATAATCATCATTTTTTAGTACCAGCAATTAGATGTGGCCAAGCACTTTGCATCCAAGCTCTAATAGCTAGAAGAATTAAACACTTACCACACGAGACCTGACGAGCTATCTAAGTGAAAATAGCTAGATTCTTTGTTAATTGCTGTTTTCTCTGATTTTGCTTTGTAAGTCTCTGTGATGTTTTATAGCTGTTGTCTGTTGATACTCTACTACAGAAAGGTAAGCATCCTTTTTTCTATTAGAAATCACAGTGTGTTTAACCGATGTCAGGAGGCCACACTTACAGCTGACCTTTCAAACGAGAGATAGGGGCTGGGAGACAGCTCTGCAGTTACAAGCGCCCGCTGCTCCTCTGGAGGACCCAGGCAGGGCTCCCTCCCATCACCCTCATTTGGTGGCTCATGACTGCCTGTAACTCTAGCTCCAGGATGTCACACGACCCTTTCTATTCTGTTTGGGTCCCTGCATACACACACACACACACACATACACACACACACTGATACATCCTTTAATACCAGCACTTGGGAGGCAGAGGTAGGCAGAGCTCTATGAGTTGGAGACCAGCTTGGTCTACAGAATGAGTTCCAGGACATCTGGGGCTATATAACTTGTCTCACCCACAACCAGTTATAATCAATCTTTAGTACATGTAATCCTTATATATACAAAAGATAAGAAAATGCTTCTACTGTACAATTTGTCAAGACACAATGAAAAGGTATTCAACATTCATAAAATTTCAGAAGACACCAGGTAAACTTAGCCTAAGCGTCTTCCCTTCTAAACAGTTGCTTGTGTTTGACCAAGAAAAAGAGCCTTTGGCACTGTCTTCCTGCTTGCTTGCTATACTTCTTCCTCCCCAACCCCCCAACATAGAGCAGATTAAAGGGCAAAGCCTCATCACACCAAGGAGGGAGAATTAAAAGCAAACCACAAGATGGTTAGCATCGATGTCTTCAGAGAAAAACAGCTCTGAGGCAAGGGACACACTCAGCTAAAATGAAGTGCCTGGTGCCAGCTATTCGGAAAGTCACTAAGGCCGGAGGTTATGGAGAAGGGATTCTTAGGCATGGCGACCTGACACTAACTGGGCATCTCTAACTCTGGCTGCTGCACCCTCCTTTCAGGCGAATGCAAACGCAAATCTTAAGAATCTTCACACCAAGCCACCAGCAGATTATAACAGTGTATCCCAAATCCTCGAGATTGAAGAGCAAACAAGGAAGACAGGGGACTGCAGTCAAAGAGGGACCCTGAGACAATGGGCCCAAAAGAATGACAGCTTCTGTGGGGATCCCTGGCTCAGGGAGAACAGGCTGAAGCCTGGGGCCAGAGAAGAAGCAGACCCTGTCCCCAAGGAGAGGCTGCACGGTTGGTTCTGCCACCAGCTAAGTCGCACATAAAGGTCTCCTTTTATCTGTTCTATAAAGCTGTAACATGGCTACATCAAAGGTAGACAGAATCTAAGAACTTTTCTCTCCCCAGTTCTGGCCAAAATGTAAAGAAATCCATTTTCTTTTACTAATTTGTTTCCTTCTTTTTCTGCACTACAGGGAAACTGAGGCAGCACATTTAAAGACCTAAGTGCCCACACTGCCATTTCCCACACGGTTTCTCCTCTCTGCCTGAATGAACCACCTTCCCTTTGCTTACCTCAGGTTCTCACCGCCCCCCTGGGTTACTCCTCGCTGGATGTTCACTGGATGTTCACGTGTGTATATGTTCACACATGCTAATAAACTTCTATCTGTGGCTCGGAATGGTGGTACTAAGGAGGCTGGGCATTCGACACTGGCTTCAGCTATAGAGCAAGTTCAAGACCAACCTGGGCTACATAGTTAGACTCTGTTTAAAAATGACAAAACCAAATGGATAAACTTCTGTTTCTTCTTGTTAATTTGTCATCCAATAGTCTACTGGGTCCTAGTCAGAGCCTCAAACAAGAAAAATGAGTGTTCTCTTCTCCTTCCCTCCCGAGAGATCACACTGAAAAGCTGTGTCCATTTTCCTCCAGATTTGGCAAGAGCTTCGAGTCTATGATGATGTTCAATTGTTTTAATAAAGTTAACATATGCTGAATTCTCCAAGACGCTATACCAAATCCCCAAACCTAGATATGGCTTAGGGGACTTCCAACCCCACTGTACAACGAAAAATGTACCTTGTGGGGCAGAATTAGGAAAAAAAAATGACAGTCAAATTCCTCTTGAATTTTTATTAAAGTCTAGTTCAAGAGACGAAGGATGAGTAATGCAAGTTCAAGTCCAGCCTGGGCTGCACAGCAAGCGCCAGGCAAACCGAAGCTACTGGTGAAACTCTGTTTCAAAACCAAACAGACTTGAAGTCCTCAGTTTAGGGGCTGGAGAGATGGTTCAGGGTTAAGAGCACTTAGTCTTGCACAGGACCCAGGTGGAGTTCCAGAACCTACATGGTGCCGGGCGATGGTGGCGCACGCCTTTAATCCCAGCACTCGGGAGGCAGAGGCAGGCGGATCTCTGTGAGTTCGAGACCAGCCTGGTCTACAGAGCTAGTTCCAGGACAGGCTCCAAAGCCACAGAGAAACCCTGTCTCGAAAAACCAAAAAAAAAAAAAAAAAAAAAAACAGAACCTACATGGTGGCTCACAACTGTCCGGACTCCCGTTTTAGAGACCTCAATGCCTTTTGCTGATCTCCAAAGGAAGCAGACAGGCATACATGTGCACAAAACAACATACACATAAAAATAAAATAAATACATCTAAATTTTAGAAAATAATTTAACTTCTTTGTGAGTTCAAGGCCAAACCATCCTACAGAGAAAGTTCCAGGACAGCCAAGGCTACACACAGAAACCCTGTCTTGAAAAAACAAAACAAACAAAAAATTAACACAAATTAATATTCAATTTAGGAGTTGAAGAGATGACTCGGTGTGTAAAATCACTTGCTGTGTAGCCTTGAAGACCTGGGCTCCAATCCCAGCACCTACATACCACGCTGGACGTGGTCCGCACACACCTGTAACCCCAGGCTATGGGAGACAGTGACAGGAAGATCACTAGGACTTGCTGGCTGCTGGGAATCCAGGTTCATGGAGAGTTCTCAAAGGAATGAGAGAGCAATGGGCACTCTGACCTCTACCTGAGTGTGCAGAGGCACACCCACCCACAGGCACCTGCATACACACCTGCGTACACGGCATCTATCCATACACAACTCTCTCCCCTTCCCCCATCCTTCCTTCCTTCCCTCCTTCCCTCCTTCCTTCCTTCCTTCCTTCCTTCCTTCCTTCCTTCCTTCCTTCCTTCTTTCCTTCCTTCCCTCCCTCCCTCCTTCCTTCCTCCATCCCTTCCTTCCTTCCTCTCTCTCTCTCTCTCTCTCTCTCTCTCTCTCTCTCTCTCTCTCACACACACACACACACAAACACCTTACACACACATACACACAAACACCTTACACACACACACACACACACACCTTAAGCACAGGTGAACTCAGCTTGGGATGATAAAGATATTTGCCTAGCCCCTCCCCCTCTCTCACACACACACACACACACACACACCTTAAGCACAGGTGAACTCAGCTTGGGATGATAAATATATTTGCCTAGCATGCATGAGGCTTTGGGCTCAACTCCCCAGCACATCACAAAAATAAATAAACAAACAAACAAAAAAGAAATACCAAGGCGCTGAAGGTGATTGTGTAGCTGCTGTTGTTAGTGTTTTGTTGTCTAAAATCACAAAGACGTATGAAAGCTCTTTGGCTCTGAAACCTGAACTCTGAAAACACCACCAAATTCTTCAATTGAGGGCTTTTCACAGCAAAAAGGAGAAAACGCAGGAGCACGTGCACCTCCGCGGACCGCTCACTTCTTTAATTCCCCTGCTTCCTTCCCATCCCACCTTCCATTTGATCTCTCCTTTCTACACAGAAATCCCCACAGGCCGTCACCAGCCTACAGGCAGTTCAACAGCCCCATAGCAACCGATCCTTTCCTTCTGCACAAACAGCAAAGGGCCCCAGGCTTGGCTCCCTAGAGACCCGGCGACACCACTCAAAGTCCTGGAAATGAACACCAAGCCGCTTCTCAGGAAGAGGGTGGAGCCCAGAACACCTGTTCTACTTCAGAATTCTGCTAAGAGACAAGGTTACAAGGCCAGGATCACGCATGGAAGATTAATTCCCAAGAGACCAGCTCTTTAATATTTAAAAATAGCCCCAAGTAAGTGAGCTTTTATTGGATCCTAATTAAACACATAGCCAAAGGCTGTTTTAAAAAATTAAATTAAAAAAAAAGCCAGCATGAAGGTTCAGTGGGTAAAGGTGCTTACAGCCAAGCCTGACCACCTGAGTTCAACCCCTGACTCCTGCATGATGGCAGGAACCGGCCGCGCAATTTGTCCTCTAACCTTCCACAAATGCACTGTCTCATGTGCACAAATTCTTGCTCACATGTACATACAAATAAGTAAACACATATAATTTATTTTTCTTTTAAATCTTGGGACAATAGGAAAAAATTAAGCATGAACAGGATGTCAACATTATACAATTATTTTTCTTTTTATAGATGACGTTGCTGCCT
The DNA here is from genome assembly GCF_950005125.1 of Chionomys nivalis. NCBI lineage: Eukaryota > Metazoa > Chordata > Mammalia > Rodentia > Cricetidae > Chionomys > Chionomys nivalis. The sequence continues at coordinate 47,702,346 of NC_080095.1, forward strand.
TCACATATAAGGAAGTCACGTTCTTAGGAGACAATGTCTTCATCTTACTTCAGGACACAAATCATACACAGACACGCATGCAACTATGTAAAATCTATCTATGCATACATACATACATGTAAACACACACATCAAACGAAACCCTGTATCTTGGCTAAACCATTCACACCTCTGCTACCTGACAACTCTGCAGAGAGAGGGTGACCTAACCAGCAAACTGGCAGGGCTGTGGACAGTTCCCACTCAGACAGGCAGATGAATGAAAATACCTTCATCATTACGCTGTGGACACATTGCGTTCTGCAGCAGCCCCTTCTCCTTGGGGAAGCTTCATCCTTGCCAGAAGCCACCTTCCCTCCCAATGCCTTTTTCAAGGATGATGTCCCCTCCCCTCTCTTCTGCCCGGCCTCCTCAGCTCTAAAGAGAAGGCACACCTGAATGACTAAGATATTAGATAATCTTCAGATTTAAGAACCCAGAAGACCTGAGGATCTTCGGACATCATCCAAATATTCAAACTCTTTCCTTGGTCTTCGGTTCTGAGTACCAATTAACAAAAAGCGTAAATTGTGGTGATATTTAACTTTCAGAAAATGCAGGTACTAGCCCCAGGAGGCTGAAGTCTATTGAGATGTTCTGCCTCTGAGGGGAAATGGATGCATGGATGATGAAGGCCCCATACAGGACAGCTTTCCTGAGTACTGTCTCCCTACATAGTCTTTCCCTCTATAAAAGTCCTTTACGGCCCTGAATTACCTGGGCTGAAGCACCAAAAACCATAAAAGCAGCGGTAACGAGAGACCCCGAGATCCTTTCTGAGCAGGCTAGGAGGGGAAATTCTGCTCCAGCAAGTTGGACAGGAGGACCCAGTCATGCACAAGTGCTCACACTCATGTACACATCACAGAGAGAGGAAGGGAGGAAAGGAGAAAGAGAATAAATAAGGTTTTTTAAAAAACTATAATGGCTGGGAGTAGTGATACCTTAAATATCAGCACTCAAGAGACAGCGGCAGATGGATCTCTGTGCGTTCCAGGCCAGCCTGGTCTACACAGCAGGTCCTAGCCCACCCAGGTCTACATAACAAAACCCTGTCTAGAAAATGATAAAATTCGGGCTGGAGAGATGGCTCAGCGGTTAAGAGCATTGCCTGCTCTTCCAAAGGTCCTGAGTTCAATTCCCAGCAACCACATGGTGGCTCATAACCATCCGTGATGAGGTCTGGTGCCCTCTTCTGGCCTGCAGGCATACATGCAGATAGAATATTGTGTACTAGATAGATAGATAGATAGATAGATAGATAGATAGATAGATAGATAGATAGATAGATAGATAGAAAATGACAAAATTCTAGAAGTGGTTAAATGAACTTATTTTTTCTTTTACATCAACTATCAGTTACCTTTGTTTGGAATTGGGGTCATGAGTGGGTACTGACTAGGAAATAGCATTATGGGATGCTTTGGTGTGGTGATGTCTTAAATCAAACAAAGGCTTGGGTGTACAGGAATGAGCACCTGCCAAAGCTAAGTGCACGTGTGAGTGTTATTCTTATCATACGCACATTTCATCCTGTATAAATTATATCTTACAAGAACTATGTGTTAATATTAAACTCTACTTAATGAGTATTTAAGAACTGTCTTGACATCTACAACTTACTTTGAAACCCATTAATAAGAGATGGGTAGAAGCCAGGCACCGTAGTGCATGCCTGTAACCCCAGCACCCGAGCAAGGCAGCCTGAGACACACAGCAAGGCCATGCCTCAAACAAACAAATAGAAAATAAAAGACAACGGGCTGGGGGTCTGCTCCATGTTGAGTGTGGGCTTTGAGTTCAACCCCAATGCCACAAAGAGAAGGGAAAGGGAAGGATCCAGAAATGGTGGTGCTACATGCCTGAAGTTCTAGATTGCGGGAGACAGACACAGAGGGCCTAGGAACTCACAGGAGACCCTGTCTCCTTCACCCCACTCTGGTCCCCAAAGTATGGAAAACGTTAACAAGAGAATCTAGATGGTAAATATACTGGTTTTCATCATAAAATTCTTTCAACTTAGCCAGACATCATGGCACATGATTTTAATGCCAGCACCCAGGAAACAGAGGCAGGTAGATGGCTGTGAATGCGAGGCCAGCCTGGTCTACATAGTGAGTTCCAGGCCAGCCAGGGCTACATAGTGAGACCCTGTCTCAAAAAAAAAAAAAAATATTTTCTCAAGCTGGGGTGATGGCTTAGACAGTAAAGAGTATGACACACAGAAGCATGAGAACTTGAGCTTATGTCCCAGCCAACATAAAACAAGGAAGGAACGGCATGTCTATTGCTCCAGCTCTGTGGGACTGGAACACGCTTAGCCTGGGAATGCTCTGGTCAGCCACTGTAGCCAAAATGGAAAAAAAAAAAAAGATAGAATACGGTGCTTTGAATAAGAACAGCACCCATAGGCTCATATATTGAATGTTCAGCCAATAGGGAGTCCACTATTTAAAAGAATCAGAAGGATTAAGAGGTGTAGCCTAGTTGGAAGACGTACATCACAGGGGTTTGGCTTTGAGATTTCAAACGCCCATGACAAGCCAGAGTCTTTCTGCCTATCTCTCTCCCTCTCTCTGCCTGGGGATCAGGACGTAGCTCTGGGTTACTGCTCCAGTGCCTGCCTGCACGCAACCACGCTCCCCATCATGCTAATAGCAGACTAAACCTCTACAACTGTAAGCAAGTCCCCAGCTAATGCTCTCTTCAGAAGAGTTGCGGTGGTCATGGTGTCTCTTCACAGCCAGGGAAGAGTGACTAAGACATGGTGGAAAATGACAGAGGAAGGCACCTGGCCAACCTGTCCTCCACATACGCGCGCGCACGCACACACACACACACACACACACACACACACACACACACACAGAGCGCACCTGCACGCACCAAAAGAAAAGAAATAGCTTTTCGTTAATACTCTCACCTTCCCGCTATACTGTGGGTGTCTAGAATACATTCCTGAATCAAAGAGACAAGCATTTCTGGCCTAGAGCTTGCCTTTTGCTCACCCACACTCTCTAAACACTAGCTTGAGAAGGAAAAGCAGAACGAGGCCTCCAATCTGGACAGAGGTGGAAAACTAACATCCCAGAAGCTGGGAACTGGTGTCTCAGTACACACCTATATAGTCAGAGCCTGAGTATGAAGTCCGTCCACTAGCTTTTAACAGACCATCAGGGATTCTGATGCAGGTTTCTCTTTGGTAGGTTGAAAGGTGTGTGTGTGTGTGTGTGTGTGTGTGTGTGTGTGTGTGCCATAAAGGCCAGAGGTCAATGTTGGGTGCTTATTTTTGAGGCAGGGTCTCTCACTGAACCTGAAGCTCATCAACTGGCTATATGGGCTGGCCAGTGAGCTCCAGGAACCTCCAGCCTCAGTACAACACCCGTAGGGGCTTTTACATGGGTGCTAGAGATCTGATCTCAGGTCCTAAAGCTTGTGTGAAGATTTATTTCCCCAGCCACAAAAGGTTTTCAGAAGGGATAAAGTACTTCCTCATTCATAACTTAAATGCTGTTTTCTAAAACCCCTAGCCACATTATTCATCTTCTCAACTAAAGGAATAACAAAAATATCTCTAATGTTTAAGGAGTAAAGCATTTACTGAATGAATGGTATTTGAGAACTATTAGTGACTAGAATATGTCACCCCACGATCAGACCGCAGGAGACAAAGGCATCACTCACAAGGAGCCTCCTTCATGGGAGGATTACTCTGAGCTGGTTATTTTGAGCAACAGCAGATACAGCTTTGAAAACGCAGCGGAAGTGACTTACTCCTTTATAAGCGGACTTCTGTATCCTAAAGGAAATCGTCATCTTCCTCACCTCCTCAGGCACACCCCTCCCCTCTCCATCAGCACCCCCACGCCCACATGAAAGAGCTCCAGACCCTTCCACGAGGAACAATGTGAATGTGTACAAGCCATGCTCTTGGTTTCTGGGTTCCTCCTGGTCACCTCCCTGTTACAGGCACCGCAGGTGGAGACGAGAACCCTAAGCCACCTGTGAGAGGTTCACTAACTTCTCTGGGTAGCGGCCATGAGGGGATGTTAGTCAACTTCTATGCAGTTTCTCTTGTTAATCACTTTATACATAGAGAGTTCAAGCTAAAAACTCAGGAAAAAGAGAGATTTTACTTTTTAATATTATTTTATTATCACTGTGGGTATGATATATGTGAGGGTGTATGTGAGCCACAGTATATGTGGGGACAGCCGAGGTCAACTTTGGGGAGCTGGTTTCTACTTCCACGTTTACATGGGTTCTGGGGATCAAACACATGTCATCAGGCTTACAAAGCAAGCACTTCTACCATCTCATTGTCCCTCCAATCTCCTTTTTCCGTCTGAGACAGAGTCTCACGAAACTGCCCAAGCTGGCCTTGAACTTGCCCTCTTCCTGCTTCTGTCCCCCAAGCAGACGGGATTACAGACCTGTTCTACTAGGCCTGGGTCGGTTCTTAAAGCTGGGATAAGATATTCAATATTCAATGATAATTATCTTACTCATATGATTTAGAAAAGCAATATATATAGTAGCAATATATATATATACAGCAATATAATATATATATTGCTCAAAAACTGGTGATAATAAAGACACATGAAGAATTGTAAGAGAACTGTCTCATAGATAAGAAGAGTTGGCATCTCTAAATTACAGCTATATAAAGTATGAATTGTAACAGTTATTACATTTGTGTGTGTAGTGCTAGGGGTTGAATTTAGAGCCTCACCTACACTTGAAAGTACCACTGAGTTATATCCCAGGCCCATAGTGACCTAAATTTAAACATAAATTTTTCAACAGGCATTTGTTTTACTATACACCTGAAAGTCTAAACGTACACGCATTTCATCTCAACCAGAAGAGTCTGTGGACACCATTCTTCTTTGGTAGACCTGGGGGTTAGACCCAGGGCCTTACACTGTGGGCATGCTAGCACTGAGCCCAGTTTTCTTTTGTGTTTGTTTCTGGACAGGGTCTCGCTATGAAGCCTAGCCTGGCTCTCTAGCTGGGGGCTCCATGTCTCATCACCTAACGCAGTTTGCAATAGGGTGATTCCGGATGACACATCACAGACCAGGGTGGACACTAAGGGCACAACCTCGCCTTGCTGCTGTCACAAGAGGCCCTTTGCATCACATCCACTGGGAAAATGTTTATAAAGGAACAGATTCACCAACCGTCAGGAAACTGACCTTACTGAGCCAGGTGGTGGTGGGGCACGGTTCTAATCCCAGCACTCAGAGGCAGAGGCTGATAGATCTCTGCGAGTTCAAGGCCAGACTGATCTTCAGAGCCAGTGCCAGGACAGGCTCCAAAGCTACACAGAGAAACCCTGTCTCAAAAAACAAAACAAAACAAAAGAAAAAAGGAACTGATCTTACCACAGGCATGATAGCCAATCAGTGAGCTGCTTGTCACCACCTCTCACCCAGATCTACAGTAGCCTCCCAACCACTGCCTCCTACCTCCACCCTAATCCCCACATAATAACAGTTCAAGACCAGCCAGGTCTACAAAGTGAGTTTCAGGAGAGCCAGGGCTACACAAGAAAACCCTGTCTCAAAAACAAACAAACAAGAAAAAAAGGATTTATTTCTATTTATCTATGTGTGGGGATGGGGTATGTGCACCTGAGTGTAGGTGCCCTTGGAGATTAGAGGCTTCAGATACCTGTGGAGTGGGAGTTTCCAAAGGTTGTAACCACCCATGTGTGCTGGAAACCAGTCTATTCCTCTAAAAGGTAGCATGCGCTCTTAACAGCTAAGCCACCTCTCCAGAGAGCACTCTTAACCTCTGAGTCATCTCTCGAACCCCCCACATAATACTTGTGAGTGATAGTGACCTGCGGAGCCTGATAAATTATTACTCAGACTGTGTCACTGCTTTGAGTCCTGATAGCTAGCAGGTTTGAAGGTGGAAAGTCAGGGTTTCTGTGGGGAAGGCACCCAGCAGATAAGACCTTAAGTCTGGGCAACCAGCTCACCCCATGGCAGGAGGGAGGAAACTGGCTGATGGCACCCTTGCTCTCTTGTCCCCTAGCAGTATCTCATGGCTCAGGCCCAGCACACTAAGCTAGGAAGCCTATTGGTAGGGATCCACTCCCCGAGGCAAATCTAAAGACCAAGGCAGTAAGGAGGCTGGGGAGGGCAAGCTCGCCAGCCAATTGGCTTCCCACCTCAATTAGTCCTTTCAAACACAACAGCCACAGGCGATGCATGGCTCCATCTCACCTCCCAGCCTCTGGCTACCTGCCTCTTTCCTCACCTGGCACACACTGCCCTTTGTACATGCTTTCTCAGCTCACTCAGGACCTGCTCCCCCATATGCTTCACCTCTCAGATCAAACATGGCATCCTCGACAAACCCTTGCCCTATTCTTTTCTTTTATTTTTATTATTATTTTTTTTTTTTGATTTTGGTTCCTGTCCTGGAACTAGCTCTTGTAGACCAGGCTGGCCTCAAACTCACAGAGATCCGCCTGCCTCTGCTTCCCTAGTGCTGGGATTAAAGGCATGCGCCACCACCGCCCGGCCCTATTCTTTTTTTAAACTTCTAAGCAACGTCTTTTTATCCTCCCTTCTTTGTGGTACTGGTGATAGATCCAGCCTTGCACACACTAAGCACACACTCTACCACTGGGCTACACCCCCATTCCAGATGTTTTTCTTCTTCTCCTCCTTCTCTTCCTTCCCCTCCTCTCTTTCTCTCTCTCTTTTGGTTTTCATTTCTGTGTGTAGCCCTGACTGTCCTGGAACTCATTCTGTAAATCAGGCTGGCCTCAAACTCAGAGATCCACCTGCCTCTGCCTCCCAAGTGGTGGGATTATGTTTTTCTTTTCCTAATTGACTGAATCCCTGGCCTGGAGCTAAAGTTTCCCAACACTTGGTAGGCAGGTAGCTGAGTTCAAGGCTAGTCTGATATACAGAGCGAGTTCCAGGACATCCAGGGCTATACAGAAAAACTCTGTCTTCAAAAAAAAAGAAAGAAAGGAAGGAAGGAAGGAAGAAAGAAAGAAAGAAAACAGAAATAAAACACCAAATCCATTTTCTTTGTTGACTGACTCATGTTAAGTGTCTTAACAGTGCCTAGTACCTAAAAAAATTTTAATTTTTATTATTTTGTGTGTATGGGTGTTATGTCTGTGCAGCACATGCATACAAAGCCCCGAAAGCCACAACAGGGCATCAGATTGAACCTAGGTCCTCTGAAAAAGCAGCCAGTGCTTTTAACCACTGAGCCATCTCTCCAGCCCTAACGAAATTCCTGAAGGAAAATGAACGAATGGAACTGAAGGCCTCACAAGAAAGAGTTCGCTCCACTGTTTACAGGTTTAACGCCTGTTACTAAGTTATTGTCTAACAAATGAAGGTTCCCAATAATTGAGAAGGAAGGAGAGGCAAACATTAATCATTATTGCCACAACACAAAACTGAACTCTCGGCAAAGCCCTGTGGAAGCTCAGTCAAAACCAAAAGAACCAAACGGTATCTTCTGTAAAGAATTCCCCTCAGGCCGGGCGGTGGTGGCGCACGCCTTTAATCCCAGCACTCGGGAGGCAGAGGCAGGCGGATCTCTGTGAGTTCGAGGCCAGCCTGGTCTACAAGAGCTAGTTCCAGGACAGGCACCAAAGCTACAGAGAAACCCTGTCTCGAAAAACCAAAAAAAAAAAAAAAAAAAAAAAAAAAAAAAAAAAAAAAAAAAGAATTCCCCTCAGCAACGTTATTTCTGACGGCCGCACCTGACTGGCCGCACCTGACTGCTCGCTCTCTAAGCCTCTGCCTTCTCTGTCAGGATGAACTGGGAGACACGGTGCACAGAGAGCATTTAGCACTCCGCCGGAACCAAAGAAATGGTCACTGCGGTGACCACTAAAGTGCAGAGGAAGCCCGAAGGATGGAATATCACATTAGCTTCCTTGTAAGTGCAACTCTTCATCCTAGGCTTTTAAAATGTGAGCTGGAATAACGACATAAAATGTAAGACTCTCGTCCCATTGGGCTTGTATCTGACGGACACTCTACACTAACCTATCAGGATCTCGCATCCTCCACAGCCCTGGTCTTGGCCTGCCCCCTTTCCAGAGCATCTTGGGTCCAAATTTTCTTTGTTCATTATGCCTACTTGGAACTTAAGTTGTTTTCCTAATAGAAACCCAGCAGGAAGGAACCTCAGCAATGGACTGAAGAAGACAGCAGTACACAGAAAAAGAGAGCAGATCAGAAAAACTCCTGATAATGTCCCTGTTGCCTCTAAAACATAGACGTTTTTGTAAATTGACAGGCTAACCCTGATCCTCTTTTCTTCATTAGCACCCTGCACCCCCCTTATCTGCCAAGTCAGTTAGCTAAGGGCTTAAAGGGGGGGAGGCATGTCCAGCACCCTAACTTTGTCACACTCTAGTCAACAACCGAAACCTCACTGTAAACACCGCAGTCTGTAGGTTTTGTTACTGAGGAAAGATTTTTTTTTTTTTGCAACATTTTACAGGAGCCTTCTAAGGGACACAAGTTAACTAAGTCAGAGAGCTCAAAAAGTTTCCTTTAATTCCCTAAGCCCATGAGGCATTAACTCAAAGATTAAAGATCCCCTCTGCTACTGTGTGAATAACCACGTGTTCTATCCCTTGTTTTGTTATGAATTTTATCTAGGGCAAGCAAGATGGCTCGGTGAGTAAGTGGTGCTTGCTATGCAAGCCTGACGACTTCGGTTAGATCTCTGGAACCCACATATCGTATGCCTTGGCACCAACACCCACAAACATGTCGTACACATTCACACACATTAAAAAAAAATTAAAACAAATGTGTATTTAGTCACAACTGCAAAATTCGTATAGTCACTATTGCCGTTAACTTTGCCTAAATAGAGGCTCCCAGCCTTAGGATGAAGCAGGCCCCTCCATGGTTAAGCCTGGGTACTGATCTAGTAAAGAGCTTATTTTCGGAAGCAGCTGGATGCCTATTCCTTAGCGCCAACAAGAGCCATCCTGATCATTTCCAGTAACAGATGGGTAAACAGCTCTGCAACAACCAATTTGGGAACAATTCCAAACGGGAAGTGAGAAAAATGGAAACTATAATTCACTGTCCATACTTTTCAAAATGCATGTCTGGTACACCCTAGGCCTGAGAGAATCACAAGCAGTTCATACTTTTTTGTTCTTCACAAACTATCCAGTTTTCCAGACTGTCTTTCCCAGCCAGGCTCCTGCCTAGGGGCTGATTTCTTTCTTCTTTTTTTTTTTCTATTTCCAGTGTTCAACAGCAGGTACCCAAATGATTGCCCACCACGAGGTAGGCCTCAATCTGACCTAGCAGGTCAGATAATAAACCGATTTGGTGTCGGCGTGACCACAATCCGGTCATTCGGTTTCCTAAAGGTCCGGAAGCTGAGAGCGAGCACGAAGGGCAAAGTGAGCGGTCGGTCCCAGAACCTCCAGGAGTCTAGGCAGAATGGAGCTGGCTACCTGGTCCGTTCAGACTGTTGTGGGATCCAGACACAGAACACGATTCTTTACACCATCTGAAGCAGAGGACAGGGGCACTGTCCTGTCCCCCGAGCCCAACCCTGACAACCACCCTTTCCTACCCAACGCAGCCCCACAAACACTCCACTCGGAAGCCCCAGTCTGGGCGCCTAGAGCTCGGGGGCGGGGGCGCAGTGCAATATGGGAGTTGTAGTTCCAAGGAGCGTTTCCCACCCAGATGGACCTCCAAACGGGACTCCTGCTCCCAGAAGGCCCCGCGCGGGCGCCTCGCCCAGCCCTGCCACCTCACCTGTTCTATGGACGTGACTGTTTCCACTGAGTCGTCTTGCAACCGCTCCCGCGCGTGCTCAGGTCTCAGACTATACAGCGGTTCTGGCCAGATAGGGGAGGAAGATGGAGGGCAACAGTAGGTGAAGGAACTCGAAGAAGCCATGATCGGGAGAGCAGCGAGCGCTGTATAGGACTCAGCTTCGTCCAGCAACAGCGCGCATTGAAACTCGAGCGGGCTAAGGCGCTACGGAGAGTGGGTAGAGTCAAAAAGGTTTTGAACGCGAATCTCTCCTCCCACCTACACATCTTCAAGGAGTGAGTTACTGGGATGCTGCCGCCCCCCATTGGGCAGATGAGCTTCTGCAAGAGCTCAGCTTCGTGGAACAAGGATACCTCAGTTCTCTATGCAAATAATATAAACAGAAAGTGTCAACGTTCTGCTCTCACCCAATTGTAATACAGCAGTTTGCGATTTCGATTTCGGCGGCTCAAGAATCCGACGAATGTAACTTGAAAAGCATTTCTGACAGCTCTCTGATTGCCTCAGTCACGCTCTTACTATGCACCTTTGGGTCCTTGACAGCCTCTTAGGAGAAGCCTGAGCTCAGTAAATGAGCAGAATTGCCGGTCTCAGTACTCAGAGATAGAGGAGGGGAGCGGTGAAATTTTCTTCTACTCCCGTGGGGATGACAGTGCAATGGCAGAAACTAAAATACCATACAAGAAATGAGTGTAAATGCAACAACCAAAGAAAGAGTCGACAAACATTTATGGGGCATCTGCTAATTGTAGGGTGCTAGAATTCAGGAATAGAAAAGTGGACAGGATTGCAAGGTCCCTTCCCTTGGAATGCATCTGAATTTCATTTTAGAGTCAGAATTAAGTAAATGAACACAAATATTTGAAGACTTACAATTACAGTATGACAGAAAATAGGCCAGGAAAGATGGCCCGGCAGTTAAGAGCACTGGCTGCTCTTCCAGGGGACCTGGGTTTGATTCCCAGCACCCACCTAGCAACTCACAACCGTCTATAACTCCAGCACCCTCTTCTGGCTTCCACAGACAAGTGTTGCACAGATAGATATACATGTAGGCAACATACCCATACACATTATTTTTAATGTTGCTTTTTAAAATATATTTTTATCGAAAATAACTTCTCATGTCATATATTCTGATCATGGTTCCCCTCACTCGACACCTCCCAGACCCTCCCCACCTTCCCATTCACCCAACTCTACCCCTTCTTTCTCTCTCTTTAGAAAATAAAAAAGTCAACAAAAAGAGGAAACAAACCGGAATTTAAGAAGTGAGAAAGCCCAAGAAGCACAGATACATGTACAAAATTATTTTTTTTAACTATAAAGGAAAGAAACTAAAAGTGCTTATGATGACTGGTGGGATGAATAAGGTTCTAGTTAGATTTGGACCCAGGCAGACCCTGACCTTTCTGGGTATTTGACATTTAAGCTGAGACCCAAAGATGACAAGCAGCTATCTATAAGAATACGATGAGGGACCTCAAGAAAGAAAAAAGCATGTTTGAAGGAACATGCCACAAATATACTCTTGCATGCTTGGGTTAATTCTGATAAGCATTGAGTGAGTGTTCTAATATATCCCCTGTGGTGGCTTGAAAGATAATGACCCCCAAAAGGAGTACCCAGAACAAACTCACTAGCTGTGTGAGTGAGCTCTGGGTTTAACTGAGAGAACCTGCCCCATGAGTAAGGTGGGAGAGGAATTAAGGTTGATTTGCAACATCAACCTCAGACCGTCACATACATAAACAAACATGTACACACACACACATGCAAAACAGGCACACCTAGTCACACCATACACATCCAACAAAGTTAAAAGTAACTACATCAAAATTGCAATATCAAGAGGTTAAATTATTTAGGATGAGGGCTTGTGGGCAAAGATACTAGAGGCCCTGGGGCTGGTAGCTCGGTGGTAGTGTATAGGCCTAGTAGGTACAAGGCTGAGTTTGAACTCCAGCAACACACACACAACACATGCACTCTGCTCCCTGCTCAGAAGATTTTACTCTGTTCCTACTCAACCCCAAGCCACGCGTCTAAGATCCAGGACCTAGATCGCATTTCACAGTTGGCCATCTCTGTGTTCATCTCTCTGTACAGAAGTACTAAGATTCCACGTGGGAGGCTGAGGCTGAGTAGCATAAAGGCCCATGTGGGTATACACTGTCACATGCCCCATCTTGGTGCCAGGTGAAAACCTGTGGCACCAGAAGATTACCAAATCTGGAGAGGATGTGGAGTAAGGGGAACACTCATCCATTGCTGGTGGGAATGCAAACTTGTGCAACCACTTTGGAAAGCAGTGTGGCTGTTTCTCAGGAAATTCGAGATCAACCTACCCCAGGATCCAGCAATACCACTCTTGGGAATATGCCCTATCATACTACAAAAGCATTTGTTCAACTATGTTCATAGCAGCATTATTTGTAATAGCCAGAACCCGGAAGCAACTTAGATGCCCTTCAATGGAAGAATGGATAAAGAAAGTGTGGAATATATACATATTAGAGTACTACACAGCGGTAAAAAACAATGACATCTTGAATTTTGCATGCAAGTGGATGGAAATAGAAAACACTATCCTGAATGAGGTAACCCAGACCCAAAAAGATGAACATGGGATGTACTCACTCATAATTGGTTTCTAGCCATAAATAAAGGACACTGAGCCTATAATCTGTGATCCTAGAGAAGCTAAATAAGAAGGTGAACCCAAAGAAAAACATATAGTTACCCTCCTGGATATTGGAAGTAGACAAGATTGCCGGGAAAAAATTGGGAACTTGGGGGTGGGGGTGAGGTGGGGGTAAGGGAAGATGGGGAGAAAAAAGTGAGAAGGGGAGGATGGGGAGAGCTTGGGGGAATGGGATGGTTGGGATGGAGGAAGGGTGGATATGGGAGCAGGGAGGTATATATCTTAATTAAGGGAGCCATTTTAGGGTTGGCAAGAGACTTGACTCTAGAGGGGTTCCCAGGTGTCCATGGAGATGTCCCCAGCTAGTTCCTTGGGCAGCTGAGGAGAGGGAGCCTGAAATGGCCCGATCCTATAGCCATACTGATGAATATCTTGCATATCACCATTGACATTTCAATCTTAAATGTGGCGTCATTGACAGAATAGATGAAATTTTGCATCAGATTGTTGAAGCTATGTTGGGGAACATAGAACAACTACAAATGTTATTCTAGAATAGAAGTATGTGTGGGGTGGGGTCTGGGGGCTGAACCCAAAGACCTTGCAAGTGTTAAGCAAGCATTCTGCCACTGAGATACATCCCAGGCCCAGAAATCTTTTTCTGAAATCCAGTCTTCTCTGCAGTGAGATCCAGAAGATGTTAATAGGATTCTGGCAAAAGCCCCCTGCAGGGGAGTGTTGGTTCATTCAATGAATATTTATTGAGTATCTGTTGATACTGTTACATGCTAGCCATTGGGGTAAGTGCTTAGGAGACAGTGCTGAACAAGCCAGTTGATCTCTGCCCTGTGGGTCTCATGGCTTATCAGAAGAAACAGACACTAAAAAATTCATACACAATTGTGTCATTACAGTTCAGGAAAATGAGTATGGCAGAAAGAAGCACAGAGTGTTGCAAGACTGCAGAAGAGGTCAGGCTTGAGGCAGGCTGGAGGACCGGGAGACTCCCATGAGGAAATGAGCTAGCTAAACCAGGGTACAGGCCAGGCGGGAAACCCAACAGCAATCAAAAGTCAAGAGAAGCTAGCGATGGAAACACCAAGTGTTTGTAAGTGTATAAGCATCAAGATCAGTCAGTCTTGGATCAGCAGCAACCTTCTTCTGGGTTTAGTAAAGCCGCTGACTCCTGAAGCAGAGTGGGGTCAACATTGGCGTCCTTGAAGGAAGTAATGTCCTTCAAAGGAACCAGCAGCAGATGATAATTAATGGCAACTCCAGCTTGGCCTGCAAGCAGATGATTTGGGTTCATTTTACTGAAATTCCTGCTGTTTATGCTTTTATTTTCTTTCCTATGCTGAATGTTGAATCGTATTTCTTAAAAGATAATTTAAAAAATGTTGATGGTGTTAATTTGCATTTGGAAAAGCAAGAAAACAAGAAGAAAGTTAATGATCTAAATAAACCACTAGAGGGCGCCCGTCACACTCACACTCTCACACAAACACACACACACACACACACACACACACACACACAAGCCAGGCATGGCATGGCATAAACTTCAAATGGACTCTAGGTGCGTTACTCATTCATGCCCTTTGTCAAGATGAAATTTCTTTTAATATCTTGTAAACTCTGTAATATATATAGCAGAGCATCTGGCAAACGGAAGAGCTCATCTGGTACCCAGCTAGGTAATTAATTTCCTGCCACATAGTTATTCCCTGTCGTCTGTGCCCTCCTGCTCTGCAGCCCAGACCCCTGGCTATCCCCAGGATTGACTGATAGAGGTAGCTCAGTCCTATTAAAGGGACAGCCCCTCCCGTCTTACCTCAGCTGCACTCCAAGACTTGGAGTCTCCTTGCCTCTCCTGAAACATCAGCTTTCCCTTTTATCTGATAAAGGCTGACACCTCCAAACATATTATTTAGGGTTCTCTTTGAAACCCCTTCCTCTACTTTCTCGTTGCTCATTTGCTTCGGCTGCAGATGGTTTGAGTTTTTACTGATACTGTCTTTTCCTAAATCAAAATGAGCGAATATCCTCGAAAAGTTTAAACATCCATTAAACTACGTATTGCTGGGCAGTTCTCTATTTTTCCTGCTTGATATCCTGGAAATATTTGCATGCTTAATCTTTACCTCGGTGAACCACTTTCTATTTCAGAATCTTCTTTTGATGATGATGGTGAGTGATGATGGTGATGGTGATGATGATGGTGATGATGGTGGTGGTGATGATGGTGATGATGATGGTGATGATGATGGTGATGATGGTGGTGATGATGATGGTGATGATGATGATGGTGAGTGATGATGGTGATGGTGATGATGATGGTGATGATGGTGGTGATGGTGATGATGGTGATGATGGTGATGGTGATGATGGTGATGGTGATGATGATGATGGTGATGATGATGATGGTGATGATGATGGTGATGATGGTGGTGATGATGATGATGGTGATGATGGTGGTGGTGATGATGATTATAGGTGTGTGTATGGGAGGGGACATATGTGCCCTTGCTTGTGTGTGTGTTGGGCGGGAGGAGTTGGTTCTCTCTTTCTACCTTTGTGTGAGCTCCAGGGATCAAACTTGGACCCCCAGGCTTGCACTGCAAGTGTCTTTACCTGTTGAGTCAACTAGCTGGCCTAAGGCTTGCTTTCCTTTCCCAGTAAAACTTTGTTTAATGTGTATGTGTGTATGTTTTATTTCCTTAGTACATACCAGTGCACACATGTTCATTTGTGTGTGTGCACATGTACGTATATGGATATGTATATAGGGGTACCATGCCACATGTGGAGGTCAGAGGAAAGTTGGTAGGGTGCCTGCTCTTTTCTCCACCATGTGAGGCCCTGAGGACTGAACCCAGGTTGTCTACCTTGGTGACAAGTACCTCTAACCTGTAGAGCCATCTTGCTGGCCCCAACACTTTCTTTCATAGAATCTAATATTGGGTTTCTTCTGGTACCCTGACTGTAAACACCCCGGGATTCGGGCTTGGACATCTTTTCCATCTAAACTCTCTCGTCTATGAGCTGAGGAGTCAGTGATGTAAATTCCATCAGTCAGCCGAAAACCTGGGTCTCCAGCGCTGCAATTTATACCCTTCTATTATACCCTAATAGAAAAAAAATTCTGTTTTCACTTGGGTAGCTGTAGAAAACTTAGACTTACTAGAGAGATGTTTCCAAGAGTATGTGCTCAGTTCTAGCAACTCCATCCTTCCCATCTCTCCAGACACCTGGAGCAATCGTTGACTCCTTTCTTTCTTTGGCTGACCATGAATGCCATCTGAAAAGGATCCAGCATCTGACCACTGCCTCCCCAGTCCACTGCCAGCATTCCGATCTGAACCCCATCATTTATCACGTATAGCCTCACACTAATCCCTTAGGTTTCCCTGCTTCCACCCCAGTCCCCTAATACAAACCTGATATAGATTCCTATGTTGAAACTAGTCTTCAGCTTGAAGGTATTAGGAGGTAGAGTCTTTGGAGGTGATTAGATCACATGATAGAGCCCCCTTGGATGAGGTTAGTGCCCTTATGTAACAGGCTTCGGGAAGTTCCTCTCCCTCTACAATACAAGGATAGAGAAAGAAGCTGTTATTTATGAATGAAGAAGCAGCTCTTCACCAGACACCAAATATACAGGCACTGGCTGTCCCAGACTCCAGAATGTGAGAAAATAAAGGTCTGCATTTTTTATGGATTTTTTGTCTTTATTTTTGTTTTAGTTTAGACATGGTCTTTGTGTGTGTATATGCATGTGTGTATGTGCACGTGTGCATGTAGTCTTGAATGGCTTGGAACTCATGTAGACCAGGCTAGCTTGACCTTTACAAATCCACCTGTCTCTGCCTCCCAAATGCTGGGACTGAAAGCGCGTGCTACCATGCTGGGCAAAGGTCTATTGCTTATAAGCAACTGTGGTTATGCTATTCTGTTATAGCAGCCTAGAAGGACAATTTTGAAAACACAAAACCCATATTAAATCTTTTAAAATGTCAACAAAGTCACCTCTTCGAAGACCTCATCTCAGAGTCAAGGTCAAGGTGGCCGATAATGCTCCAACCACCACTCAGTCCTCTTTCCTTCCTTCTCTCCTGCTTGCTGACGTTAGCCCTCATCTCCTAACATGTATACACATACACACACATACACATACACACATGCACACACCACACACACATACACACACACACACACCTGCCATGAAAACTTTCCTGCTGTTCTTCATGCACCTTGGTGGACTCCAGCCCCAGGGCACCTTCATCTGCCCTTTCCTCTCCTTGCAATCATCTGCCTCCAGCTGTGCCTGTGGCTTGCCCTTCACTTTTGTATGTATTTGTTTGCTTGCTTGCTTGCTTGGTCATTTGTTCATTTATTTATTTTGGTTTTTCAAGACAGGTTTTCTCTGTGTAACAGTTCTGGCTGTTTGTCTGGGAACTCACTCTGTAGACCAGGCTGGCCTCCAACTCACAGAGATCCACCTGCCTCTGCCTCCTGAGTGCTGGGATTAAAGGTATGGGCCACCCCCGCCTGGCTACTTTTGTAATTTTTGCTTGTACTTTAGCCCAACTTAAGTTCATTCCCTCATGGCCTTTCCGGATCTCCCTCTGTAGAACTAAAGTTCTCTCCTCCCGACAGTCATATACATTATACCACTCTCTTTTATTTTTTTCCATATTTACCCAGCCTCAAACTCCATTGTGTGCTATGTATCTAGTTTGTTACCCATCTCTTCCCCATTACGATGAACAGTCTGTAAGATCCTTGAGTTTGGCTCACTGCTGTACTCCCTGGCACACAGAAAATGCTGAATTGAACGATTTCTAAACGTTGTAATGAACATTTGTGGTGGTTTGAATGACAATGGCCCACATAGGCTCATATGTTTGATTACTTGTTCCCCAATTGGTGGACCTGTTTGGCAAAGATTAGGGAGTGTAGCCTTGTTGAAGGAGTGTCCCTTGAAACTTTGAGGTTTCAAAAGCCCACACCATTTCCTCCACTGCAGCCCCCCTCGCCCCCCACCTGCCACATGTGACCCCAACAGATGGTGCCCAGAAAATTGGCAGTGGTACAGGTGGAAAACCTGATGGACCCGCACATGAGCATCACGCCACAGGTGTAGAGGTGAGGAGTGAGCACTCAAAGAGATAATAAAAGTAGAAGAGTGCGCAGTGGGTCAGGGTGATATCGGGAATAAATAAAAAATTATATATATGGGGCAGGAAAAAAGTAATGAACTGTCTGTACAGCTGCTCAGAGATATTTTAAAGGACAGAGGAGCTCGAACGCAGCAGCAGCAAGTACAGAAACTTTTAGAATTTACAGAGCAGCTGTGCCCTTGGTTTCCCAAGCACGGGATCTTGGACTCAAAACCATGGAAAGAAACTGGATAAAAATCCAACATTATTACAAATATGGGCCTGAACGTGTCTCTACAGATACTCTTTGTTTCCGGGGCTTATACAGCAGGGTTTGGATTTAAGCGCCCAATGGCAGGGGTACTTCCCCCTGAGCTGGTTAGAAAGAAGTGAGACAAAACCCTCCCTGCTGCCTGAGGAGCTGCTAGATGAGGAAGCATTTACAGGACTGGGTGCTTATGATCATTCTGAGCCTGATGACTTTAGAGGAAGAGGTCACAGGGAGGAGTTTTCACCTTCTCCTCACTTTTGACCAGCGACGCTAAGAGGCAGAGACATAATATATCTGGATTTGTTCAGATATTGGCCACCCATATATACAGTGACTGGCTAATGCTGCTGCTTTGCAGGGAAGGAGAGTTCAAAGATGTTCTCTCCCAACAGAGAAACCAAGGCCCAGAGAGAAGGGGGACAGCAGGGCCTCCTGGAAGCTGCTTCTGTGCAATCTTATGGGACATCAGATGGAGCAGCGTCTCCATAGGAGAGTAAGCCCAGGGGCAAGGAAGGAACCAGGAGATGCAGGAGAGAGAAACATTGGACTAATGAATGCAGATCAAAGAGAGATGCCCAAGGGAATCGCCTCCTAGGACGTGAGCAGAGGGGCCCAAGTCAGGCCCTACAGAGGAATCCATGGGGTGATCCAGCACCCTGTTCTCCTGCAAAGAAATCTATTCAGGACCTTTGCAGAGCAACCCCAGGCAGTACAGGCCTCCATCTCAGTTCTTCCATCTGCACAGTTTTAACTCCTTCCTTTAAGCTCTCCCCACTGGGGCTTATTATGGGCCTTTACCAGAAGGCACTGTAGGAATATGCTGGGGAGAAGGGGCACTACTACACCAGGGATCTTTGTTGCTCTTTGTGTGATTGATGATGATTATGAAGGAGAAATCAAGGTTATGACTCATTCACTTGATGGAATTTCTGTGATAAAAACAGGCCAGAGGCTTGCACAATTAATTTTACTTCCTCAAGTGCAAAGGAGAAATCAAGTTAAGGGAGGTGAGAGAGGAGAGGCTGGATTTGTTTCATCTGATGCCTATTGGCTACAAGCCATAGGTCCACAGTAACCAGAATTCACTTTGTTTATAAATGGAAAAAAAAAAGTGTGTGGTTTTTTGTTTTTTGTTTTCTTTTTGTCTCTCTGGATACTGGTGCAGATGCGTCTGTTACAACTGCCAGTCAATGGCCTTCAAGATGGCCCAAAAGGGAGACTATTACACAGTTACAAGGGATTGGTCAGACTCAGAATTCTGAACAAAGTATGATAAACTTTCCTGGAGAGAAGGAGAGGGTCATGAAGGGACTTTTCAGTCATACATTGTTCCTCACTTAGCTGTAAATTTGTAGGGTTGAGATATTGATGGAGGTGGGTCATTTTTCTATCTGTTGTTTCATTGGTTAAGTAATAAAGAAACTGCCTTGGCCCCTTTAATAGGACAGAGAATTAGGTAGGCGGAGTAGACAGAACAGAATGCTGGGAGAAAGAAGCCGAGTGAGGAGTCGCCATGATTCTCCCACTCCAGACAGACGCAGGTTAAGATCTTCCCTGGTAAGCCAGCTCATGGTGCTACACAGAATATTAAAAATGGGTTAGATCAATATGTAAGAGCTAGCCAATAAGAGGCTGAAACTAATGGGCCAGGCAGTGATTAAAAGAATACAGTTTCCGTGTAATTATGTGGGGGCATAAGCTAGCCATGTGGGCGGCCGGGTGCCAGAGACGCAGCCCCGCCGCTCATATTTCAACAAGATATTATGGCCCAAACAGAGGTATATTTATACAGCCCCAACACAGTTATTGCTAGTCAAATATTCCAACAAGGGTTGTTGCCCAATCAAAGGCTGGGCAAAGAGAATGAGAGAAGGACAGACACTACCAGACCTAGCAGAAGGCCTCCCAGAGTAGGATTAGGGTGAGAGGTCACTGAAAAGCCTGCACTCCATGCACTCCCAATTATTTAGAAAAGAGACGAGCCTGTATGGGTAAATCAGAGGCCTCTCACACAAGAAAAATGACAAGCTGCCCAATGGCTAATGCAGGAACATCTGGATAATGGTCACATTACACCCTCCAATGCCCCCTGGAATTCTCCTATTTTGTTATTAAAAAGAAATCAGGAAAATGAAGATTGATACAAGATCTAGAGAGGTTAATGAGACCATGAAACTGACCGGAGCTTTACAGCCTGGGTTGCCTTCTCTTACTGCCATACAAAAAGATAACTGTAAGATTATTTTATATTTAAAGGATTGTTTTTATACCATCCCTCTGGCACCACAATATTGCCAAAGATTTGAATTTGGTATTCTATCAGTTAATTTCAAAGAGCCAAAGAGAAGATATTATACTATTGAAACATCTCGCCTTGGGGTATGGCAAACAGTGCTAACTTGTGCCAAAGATCTGTGACTCAAGCTATACAAAATGTTAGAGATCAGTTTCTACAGTTTCACATTATCCATTCTATGGATGATATCTTGCTTACCCAGAAAAAGGAAAGCATATTCCATGAGACATGTGGACAAATTCAGCAGGGGCTTGCCCATGCAGGGTTAGCTACTGTCCCAGAAAAAGTGCAAAGGCACCAGCTTTCCAGTGTTTAAGGCACATGTTATATCCTAAAGAAATTAAACCTCAGTTTAGTTTCACCAGTCAGGGTACTAAACCCTTATTTTGAAGCAACAGCTTATTTAGTACAGAAAAGCCAGACGGAATCTAGGTGATATTTTGGTAGGGAACCTAATATGATCAATGTTCCTTATACTAAGCAATAGATTGATTGGTTATTTCAAAATAATGATTCTTGAGCAATTGCATTTGCTCAGTTTGTAGGCCAAATTGATAATCTTTTTCCAGCTGATCGATTGTTGCAATTTGTACCACTACATTCCTTTATTTTTCCTAAAATTGTAATGAAACATCTCCTAAAGGATGCTATGTTGATTTCTACAGAAGGTTCTTCCAATGGAAGAGCAGCATATATTGTTGATGGTAAAGGATATGTAGTACAAACAAATCTGGCCTCAGTTCATATAGCTGAGCTGCGAGCTGTTGCTGTATTATTCCAGCTTTTTGCAAACAAGGCATTTAATTTATGTACTGGCAGTCATTACATTTTTAAAGCTCTCAGGTAGTTAAAAACGGTCCCCTGAATGGGAGCTAGTAATAGTCAAGTTAAAATACTTTTCTGGCAAATTCAAGATGCCATTCATCAAAGAAAATTGCCATGCTTTGCGGGTCATATTAGAGCACATTCAAATCTTTCTGGTCCATTGGATGAAGGTATTGCTTTAGCTGATACTTTTACTCAATTGACCACTTTATCTCAACTTGACCTTATAGCTCAACAATCACATGCTGTACATCATCAAAATAGTAAAATTTTAAGAAAACAGTTTGGATTAACAAGAAAAATTGCTCGTAAGACTGTTAAGCAATGTGATATATGCACATAATCTTTACCT
Source organism: Chionomys nivalis (assembly GCF_950005125.1). NCBI lineage: Eukaryota > Metazoa > Chordata > Mammalia > Rodentia > Cricetidae > Chionomys > Chionomys nivalis. The sequence goes on from NC_080095.1 coordinate 47,723,738, forward strand.
GTATCTCATCAGGGAATAAATCCTCAAAGCCTACTTCTTAATCACTTATGGCAAATGAATGTACCAATGATGGTTAAGTCTAGAAAGTAGAAGAAGGTAGCCTAAGACAGGCACAATTATCTGTCCTGTAACAGAACCTCAGGTTATTATTTTTACAAGACTTTTTTATTGTTTTATTGAGTTATATATTTTTCTCTGCTCCCTTCCCCTCCTGTTCTACCCCCCTCTCCCATAGACTCCATGCTCCCAATTTACTCAGGAGATCACACTCTAACTCTGAAACTGTAAGCCCGAATAAACTCTTTCTTCTTTAAGTTCCTTGGCCATGGTGTCTTATCACAACATTAAAAAAGTAACTAAGACTAAAGTTAGTACCAGGGACTATTGCTGTGAAGATCTGTCCATGTTGCATTTTGGAAAAATATGCAAGACTTTGAGATTTTGAACTAGAAATATTGTAAGTGAAGCTTAATAGGTCATTCTAGGAGGAGTGTGGAAGACAACAGTGCCAAAAGCAATATAGACCCTGGAGACTCAGCTCAAGAGGTTTCTGGGGGGAGCAATATTAACAGCTGGGGTAGAGAGCATTCTTGTGATGTTTTGGCAAAAAATATGGATGCTTTCTGCCCTTGTCCTAAGGATCTGCCTGAGGTTAAATTGAAGGATATTGGATTAATGTCCTTGACAGAGGATATTTCAAAACAGTTCAGTATTGTTTCTGCCAAGTGGTTATTGGTGATCACTTTTATGCAGGTCCACAATTTGAGAAAGATCAAGTAGGGCAAAAAGAAATAAAAATGTGCAGTTTTAAGTAAAAAAGATCCAGGATATTTCATGGGAGAGCCAAGGCTTGTGCTGGAAAAGATGAGAAGATTAAAGAAAGGTCTGCTCCGAAATGGAATAAAGAGAGGGGAGATCTAGGGGCAAGACGCCACCCAGCTAAGCTTCCAACTGCTGTAGAAGGGAAAAGCCTGAGGAATGTAACAAGGGAGGGTTCTACAAATCTAAGGGGCCAGGCTTAACCTTAAGTAGTCAGTCAAACGTGGCAGTGTTGTCATTCCTGTGGCTCCGGCTTTAGGGTCATGAAGGATACATGAGTGAAGGGGTTGTGGAATCTTCCTCTGCAGTTAAGGAGAGCCACTGAGGCCAGGAGTGTGGTGAGAGGTACCTGCATGGAAGCCCCAAGAGGCTAGTATGTGAGCCTGTGAAAGTGAAGCCTGGATTGTGTTGGAGATAGCAGAGCCATGAGGCATCTGTTAAGGAGAGCTACATACAGGGAATGGAACCAGCCCGAGAGAGAGCAGTGTACTGTAGTCACCAGAGCCAGAATGTTAAAGTCTTCTAAGCCCTTTGACATCAGACATAGAACTGCAGAATTTAGAGTCTACCCTGAGAAACTTTGGTCTTGTTTTGTTCCAGTATTTCCTCACCATGCCCCCTTTCCTCCCTTTTGGAGTAGCACTGTATATTCTGTGCCTTTATACATTGGAAATAAGTATTTGTTTTTCCTTATTCTACAGAGGGTTACAATTAAGAACTTGTCTTGAGTCTCAGAAGAGTCTTTCTGAACTTTTAGACAGTGTTGAGACTGGGGTAGCCTATGGGGACTTTTGAATTAGGACTCTATGCATTTTCCATTATGAGATGGTTATAAGCCTACGGGGGCCAGGGAGTGGAATGTGGTACTTGGATGAGAATGGCCCCCATAGGCTCATGTGTTTGAGTACTTGGTTCCCAGTTGGTAGAACTATATGACCTTGATGAAGGAGGTGTGTAGCTGGGGTGGATTTTTGAAGTTTTGAAGTTTGCCATTCCCAGTCTCTCTGGACTCTAAACCTCTGAAACTTTAAGTCCTAAATTAAACACTTTCCGTTTGTTTGTTTGTTTGTTTGTTCATTAGTTCGTTTGTTTGTTTCGAGACAGGATCTCTCTATGTAGTCCTAGCTGTCCTGGAACTCGCTATGTAGACCAGGTTGGCCTCAAACTCACAAAGATCTTCCTGCCTCTGCCTCCCAAGTATGGACTTAAAGGCATGCACCACCATGCCCAGGTAAATGCTTTCTTTTGTAAGTTGTCTTGGTCATGGTGAATTATCACAGAAGAAGAAAGTAACTAACATTTGTGTGTTTAGCTTTCTGTGAATGATAATAACAACAAATATGATACTAACCTTAGCTTTTAAGAGCACACTATTAAATACAGAATGTAACTATCTGTCAAGGGCCGTGGGACTATACAGCAGGTAATGACTAGTGTCCAGATGTCAACCCAACACAGATTGATTCTCTGATGGAGGAGAATTCTTCCCAGGCAGGGCCTACGAGACCGTGACTATGGGAACTGCTGCTCCATCTGTAGTTTCACACGGGCGAAAGCAGCTTTAGTGTCTCCCCGATACCAGCATTATAGTGTATAATTTTGTATGCGATGGGTATGTAATCTCATGACTGCATCTCAATATTATGGGCACATGTATCCGTGGATGGTCAGAAAGATGACTTCTCATTAAGCTGTATGATTTTGATATATCAAAAATATACTAGGATATGCTTTATAACCAGATCTATTGTTCCACAAGAACTATAAGGCACTTAAAAGCCTGTCTTATCCTTTTTACTCAGATTAATATCAGGAAACAATTTCTCCTCAGTCTAAGACAAAAAAAAACACAATTGGCTCATTTTTACATCAGAGAAAGTTCAAACTAAAGGTTTTGTATATGAACTTTAAGTTAAAAGCTTGACGGTTGTGCACAAGGTCAGAGTCGCAGGCGTCTAACCAAGATTATCAACACAAAGAAGCCTAAAAAAATCAGGCCAATTCTTTGCTTGCCAAGTCTAGCTAAAAGAACCATGTCTTGCAGCTTGTCTCACTGAGCACTGTGTCCCTGGTTTCTGGTCACAGTCTTACACTAGAAACCTTTAAACTTTGTGTTGCCATGGTAAATGGCTCTGCTTACCCTTATTGCTTACCCAAGGAATGAGCTATGACCAATGAGATGGGACCCTTGCAACATTTTTTATTACCCTAAACCTCCAGTGAAATGTGTTTTTTTAAGTCAGATGAAAAAAGAAAGATGGAGAATTAAAACAGAGAATTAGAAAGAGATTTAGAACTATAGAATCAGAGCAGAGAATTGAAACAAAGGAGAACTAGAAGCTGTGGAGGTAGTCTTGGAGCTAACAGAACAATAAAGAGTGTGACCTTCAGATTGTGTATGTGAGTCTTTGCCCCTCAGATAGAAAAAGGTAAACCCAGTTTCCCTTCATTGTGGACTTCTTCCTTGAACCCTGGCTGAAGCCTTGACAACAAGCCTTTCAAGGCTGCTAGTAGCTATATAGCTTTATTATTATATGGCTTATTATAAATAAATATGCCAAATATAAAATATGTAAATAACTTAAGCTTAAATGACCTTGTGGAGCAGAGCCCTTCCCCAATTTATTGTTCATTGGGCTTTTGTGAAAGGGAAACAGACCTTTAAGGTATGAACCTTTGGGATTTATGTGGCTATATAGCCCAGGATGGTCTTGAACTCTCAAACCTCTTGCCTCAGCCTCTCTCTTAAAAATAAGCACCACTGTGCCTGACTCCCTGAAAATATTCTCAGCTACAGGTTGCATCTTGTTCCCTCAAACCTAACTTTTCCTTTTTTTCCAGATAGGATTTCACAGTGTAGCCCTAGCTGGCCAAACTTGGCATGTAAACCAAGCTGGATTTGAAACTCAGAGATTTGCCTGCCTCTGCATCCAGAGTGCTGGGATTATAGACTCCCTCTATAGACCAGGCTGGCCTCGAACTTGGAGACCCACCTACCTCTAGTGCTGGATTAAAGGATGAGCAACCATCACTGGGCACAATCAAGGACAATTTTATTAGAATTTAAAAGAAAAAAAAAAACCCAGGACAGGCAAACTGTAAATTTCAACAGCTGTCCAGTGGAGTGGAAAGGAGGAGAAAAAGAAAAAGCCCATGCCAGTTGAATTCTGCCGGCATGGAGGTCTGCCACATGACTAAGGAGGGAGGACTTAGAGAAAGAGCAAGGAATCCCAAAGCACCAGAAAAAGCACGCTTAGGTTCTGGCCAGCATGCAAAAGAAAGGAAGAGGCAGAAAAAACAAACAGGAAAAATTACCCGTTTTAAAGCCAGAAAGGTACAGGACTGGCTGACCCTCCCACTGCTCAACTCAAAGGAGGGTATAAAACTCAGTCTGGATCTGAATTATGACGGTGAGTATTTAAGATGACATGATCCTGGTTGCAAGTCATGTCTTAGAAAGAGAAAGATGTCATCACTGAGACATTCCCATAACAAGATCCTCCACACGAAGGCCATCTGGCCTGCTAGGAAGCTGTGAGAAGCACCCCTCGGCTCTCATTTCCTGCTGCGAGAGGATGAACCGATTCCCACAGCTCTGGCCACACAGGAAATTAGTGTGATGAGGCTTCTCCGGTTTGGTGCCTATGATGGACTGCACGGTAGGAGGATTCCCCAAGCCCGTGTGGCCAACGGGAACCTAGGATTCCCAGTCCTAAACCCTATTCTCAATGAGCAAAAAGGCTTTCTTTGATAGAAAGTAAAATAAAAATGACTACAGGATGCTTTAAGAAGCAAAACAGCAGCAACAAGAAACATCAGAAATCCTTAGAGGGGCTGGAGAGAGGGCTCAGCGGTTAAGAGCGCTGACTGTTCTTTCAGAGGACCCGTGTTCAATTCCCAGCTAACAACTGTCTGTAACTCCAGTTTCTGGGGATCTGATACCTTCACACCAATTCACATAAAATAAAGTTAAATAAATTAATAAAAAAAGAAAAAGAAAAAAGAAATCCTTAGATATGTCCTTACAGGAGGAAGAATTCCTTACTCTAGCACATGAGGAACCAACTCTGCTAGAAGGAATGATTTTCTGGAATCTAACAATCTAGATAGGTTTGAGAACACCAGCATGACCAGTTTGAATGCCACATGACCTGGGCATTCTAATGTACTATGTATTTTATGCCAACTCTAGGTTATCTTGGAGTCCACTGTTAGACTTGATAAAAAAAAAAAAAAAAAAGAGCCCAAATTTACTCTCCCTCTAGGGGCACTGGTTCTGCCTTGCTAAGCCTGTGTTTCTTTGCTAAGCCTGTGTTTCTTTTCTTTTCTTTTCTTTTCTTTTCTTTTCTTTTTTTTTTTTTTCAGTCCAGGTCTTTTATTTCTTTTTGTACATCAGGCCATGAATTCGTAGGGAATGGGCTCCAGCAGCTCAGGCTCCTTCCCGTTAGTCCTCACAAAGTGTGCTTCTCTGGGTGGAGCAGGCTGGCGCTTCAGCTGAACCCAGGTGCCCTTCTCTTTGGCTTCCTTTTTCTTCTGGTCGTTCTCCTTCACCTGCTTCAGGAAGCTGTCTCTGCTCTTCGAGTGCTTGATGTGTTCAATCCGCACATTAATTCTCTTGGCAAGAATCTTGCCCTTAACTTGCTTGTTTACAATGATGCCCACAGCATGCTGGGTGACATTGTAGACTCTTCCGGTTTTGCCATGGTAACATTTATGGGGCATTTCTTTTTGAACAGTGCCCATTCCCTTGATGTCTACAATATCGCCCTTCTTGTAGATTCGCATGTACGTGGCCAAAGGAACAACTCCATGTTTCCTAAAGGGCCTAGAGAACATATAGCGAGTGCCCCTCCTCTTTCCCTTTGTGTTTGTCATTTTGGCGAGTTACTGAAAGATGGCTACTGCGGCCGAAAGCTAAGCCTGTGTTTCTAGACTTACAAATATAATCTGCACCTAAATAAAGCCCTCTGGAGCTCTGTCTAGTTCCCTAGTACTTGGCTTTGATCCCCAACACTTCAAAACAAGATGAAGAGAAAACAAAGTCTGTGCTTTGTTTTAACTTTGTTTATGGTTTCTTTGTTTATAATTTCTAGAGATATAGACTTTTAAAAGGGTAACTAAGGCTTGGCATCTTTAATCCAAGCTCTTGAAGGTAGAGGAAGGCAAATCTCTGTGAGTTTGAGGCCAGCCTAGTCTACATGGTGAGCTCCAGGCCAACCAAGGCAATATAGACCCCAATTCAGGGGAGGAAAAGGATAATTAGGATAATCCAATATGGCTGGTGTATTTTAATTAATATATTTTTAAATGTGTGTGCATATATGTGTTTGTGTGTGTATACATGTGCCTGTTCACATGTGTAGGAGTCAGAGGAAACCTATGTGGAGCTGGTTCTCTTCTTCTTTGTGTGGATTCTGGGACTTAACTTGGGTTATCAGGCTAGCACAAAAAAATGTCTCCACCCACTAAGCCATTTCTCCAGCCCCCTTGATTCATGTTTTTATATGAAGAAGAGATCACGAATTAAACACGCATAGAAGAAAGACTCTCTGTGCAGGAAGATGCCATCTACAGACAGAGAGAGACAGAGGCCACAGAAGGACCAACCTTGTGAACACCTCCGTCTAACTTCTTGCCTACAGAATTGTGGGAATACAAACACCCGTTCTTTAAATTATTCAATTTGCAGCACTTTGTCACAGCAGACCAAGAGTGGTGGCCGGGAAACTGAGGCCATTTTGTATCAACACAAACCACCACCACAATTATTACCTTTGCCTCCCAGCCCTAAGACACCTGCATCTCTAAGAACTTGCCTTCTTCCATTTCAGGATCACTTTTTCCCATTGCAGGATCAGACCTCTAATTCCAACACGGGGAGTGTGAGGCAGGAAGACCGCTCTTAGCCAGCCTAGGTCACTACATACTCTGCATGTTCTAGTGCAGCTGAGCTACAGGACGATGTAGGTACAGTGCAATGTACCGCTTTTCTCCATCCCACCTAAAGAAAAGAGAAAGCGGGAGAGGGAGGGCGGTGCTGATGTGAGGGCTGTGTGAGTGCACGGTGGGGGGGTTATCTGTCATATTTTTTCTATTTCTGAGCTAGAATCCTGAAAGGTGGGCATTTCCCTCACTGTCACGCGGGCTTGGACACACGAGGAGGCATCCGAAAGAGACACTGAGAACAAAGCTAATGAAGAGTCTGTGGACCAGCTGTGTTGTCTCAGTGGCGGGTGGGCTGCCCACCGAGCATCACTCCAGCTATTCGGCTGTTGCTATGGCAGATCCCTCAGTGATACCCTTGGGAGCATGCTCAGTGTGGCTGGTGTGGGGTGGGGGTGAGCCCGGAGATTGTCTTCCTGGCAAATGAATCAGTATAATTGAGTGACTGATTCTAGAAGGCTTGTGGGATCAGCAATCATTTCAGCAATCATTCTTTTGATGTCTCTCAGCTACACTGAAACTTCCTCAGTCCACGCTGAGTACAAGTGGGGAGGATGCTAAAATATCCCCCAGTGTGCCTGGGTTGCCGGAGGGTTAAAGTCAACTTTGCTGCCTCCGCTGACCTACCTAATCCTTTTGCTAACATTGTCTCAACATCTTAGCACCCCCATCCCACGATACTCACAGCTCTGATCCAGGGGTGGGAATCTTGGGCTGGGATGGGCAGCCCTGGGGGATTATGCTCTTGCCTTACAAACACACTGGTACAGGCTCACACCTATGGGACCCTCTGCACATGTACTGCTGTCTGGTCTAGGCCAGCTCACTCACCTCTCTAGTTTTGTCTTTTTAGAGAAAGGGTCTCACAATACATCCCAAGCTGACCTTGAACTCAAAACAAGCCTCCCTTATTCTTTCCAGTAGTTGGGGTTATACAACCATGCCCCAGAACTTTCTGCTCCTACTCATTCTCCTTTCCTTTCCTCTTCTTCCTTCTCTTCCTCCCTCCTTCTTCTAGTGTGTGTGTGTGTGTGTGTGTGTGTGTGTGTGTAGGTCAGAGAACATTGTATTCAAGTCAGTTTTCTCCTTCCACCTTGTGGTATCCAGGCATTGAACTCAGACTATCAGGCTTGGTGGCAAATACCTTCCCCCCCTTCCCCCTTCCCTATTCCCTCCTTCCCCCCATTCCCCACTTAGCCATCTCTCTAGCCCTTTTAAAAGGATTGTTTGTTTGCTTGCTTGTTTATTTATTTATTAGGGATTTCACTATGTCATTCTGGCTGGAACTTGACAGTAGTTTAGGCTGGCCTTGAAGTCACAGACTCTACCTCCCAAGTGCTGAGGTTATAAACAGGTGCCACCATGCCCAGTAAACACATAGCCCAGGGTGACCTCAATCCTGAAATCCTCCTGCCTCATTCTTTTGGCATTTGTTTATCTATGTGCATCACTACCGCTAATTCCCTTTATTTTTAAAGACTTGTTAATCGAGATGTATGTGCATGAGCCCCCCCTCCCCCCGTGTGTGTGTGTGTGTGTGCATAGAGAACAGATGAGAGCCTCAGATCCTCAGAAGCTGGAGTTATAGGCAGTTGTGAGCCATCCGGTGTGGGTCCTGAGAACCAAAGTCTAGTCCTCTGACAGAACAGACAGTTTTAATTACCAACCAAGTCATATCTCGCCAGCACCGCCCCCAGGTGCATTCACACAAACAAACCAGCAGTGTAAGCTACTGAATTTGAAATCAGCAGGCTATGATGAAACAGTCTCATTTCTTTTTCTTTTTTTAGGAATCCCCAATCCCGGCAGAGTCGTTCAGAAAACTCCATTCGGTTTCCTGTCTTGCCTAGAGAACACAATTTCTTTAAAAAAATCAAGTTCCCCTTTGGACTAAGAGATCTGCGTCATCTGGAATGCCGTCCTGCTTCCTGAGAGAGCAGCAAGAGAAGCCCATCCCAAAGAGAGACCGGTGTTTCCAGGGAGCAGCGGGGAAGCAGAGACAGTGCCCTTTGCACTGGTGAGTGTGTGTGTGTGTGTGGGGGGGGGGTGGATGGGATCACAGCAAAGGCCTACTCTGTTCAGTGACGATAACCTGATCATCATCTGAGGGAATATTCCTATAGCCCAGGGAGACAGAATGGTGTGTCCTCTACCTCAGGATTATGCTAAACAGAATGGTGTGTTCTCTACCTCAGGATTATGCTAAACAGAGTTCTTTCTACATGCCACCTTATTCTTAACACTCCTATAAGGTTGTTGCCCTGAATATCCTTATTTTGAGATGACGAATGTGAGAACCAGAGTCCCAAAGCCGCTGGGCAGAGCCCCCACAGCCCCCAGAGCACCCTTGAAACCCAACAAGAACGTGAAGACGAGAGATGTACCTGCGAATCTTTTAATTATGACATTTCTTTATTTTTAAATTTTATTTTGTGTGTGTGGGTGTTTTACCTACATGCCTATCTGTGCATGACATGCATGCCTGGTGCCTGCCGAGACTAGAAGAGGGCGTCGGATCCCCTGGGACTCGAGTTAAGAGGCCTGTGAGCAGTCGCGTGGGTGCTGTATGCTGTACTAAGCACTGAACCTCTGGAAGAGCAGTCAGTATTCCCAACCACTGAGCCAGCGCTCCAAGCCCACACCTGTGAGTCTTAATGGCTACTCTAGGATCTGTTCCTTAAGATCAAAGCAGCGATTGGGCTTAGGGTTTCCCCGTCTTAAATATGCATTTAAACACTTTTCTTGAAATATAGTTCATTTGAAGACAATAGACTTACCATTTTCTCTGATCTACTACAGAGAAATCCGTTTTCCATCCAATATTCAGCCTGAAACACACACACTTACACAAATAGTTGTTGCTTTTAAAAGATCAAGTAGACTAGACTTGCTCTTCCCTAATACTAGTTCTTAAGATCAGGCAATTTTCTGAACTCCAGAAAGGAATGATTTTCCTCTCCGGGCTAGCACATTTGTTAGTAGTAAACTGGGTCTCCAGAGAGGACCCTTTATTCTTGGGTACCATTTGTGTACAGAAATATTCAGTAATCTGAGATTCATCCTAACAACTTAGACCCAAAGAAGACTTTTGCAGGAAACTCCTCCATATAATTTTGCACTAGGGTTTTTAAAAATGATAAATTCATCTGTCTACCTGATGTACAGAACGGGGTCAGGGGATGTTTTTCCCGGTTTAATATAGAAATAGGGGAGGAGGAATGGCGTGTGTTTGTGGGGAAGCCAGATGGTCATGAGAGAAAATTCCACAACACACTGGAGTGTTGGTGGAGGGAAGGGCATTCCAATCCAGACCCTGATCAAGGCCTTCCAACCAGGGGCAAACCCAGGTGAGGACCTGACACCGATAAGCTGTGCCAGGGGCCAGTGCCTAGGAGGGGCAGAGCGACAAGAATCAGACTTGGGGTGGGATTCGAGGAGAAGTGTTGGGACAGGAAAGTCAAGGTTGGCGAGGTGGGTTGGGTGAGCGCTTATCCCAACTCCGCCACTCAGACGCAAACGTTTCCCTCCCCGACCCTGGCCGGGTCCCCACACACCAGGGCTTAGGATCTAAGCTGGGACCCAACCCGGACCGGCAGCGGGGTCCCTTCCCCCTCTCCCGCTGCGGCGGCGGCGGCGCTGGAGACGGACGGAGGGAGGGGCAGGGGCGGCATCCGCGGTTGTCCCCGCCCGCCACTCGCCCGCGCGAGCTTCCCCGCGCCGCGCTCCCGCCGCAGCCGCGCTTCTCCGCTCCAGCGAGCGAGCGAGCGGGCGAGGCCATCGCCGGGGCCGGGCCGCTTCCTTCTCGCCACCGCGGTGTCCTGAGGTGGGCTCCGGTCGCGATGGCAGAGGCTGAGCGGGGCTGAGCCCGCCGCCGCCCGCAACCCAAGGGGCCCTCTTGAGTCCCTGCCATGGCGAAGCAGTACGATGTGCTGTTCCGGCTGCTGCTGATTGGGGACTCCGGGGTGGGCAAGACCTGCCTGCTGTGCCGCTTCACCGACAACGAGTTCCACTCCTCACACATCTCCACCATCGGTAAGGGGCGGTGGCCCGGCGGCGCCCCATCCTCACCTCCTGGTGGTTGCTTCTTCATCCCCAGCCCGGGAGGGATTGTGCGCCCCTCAAGGTAGAGACGGTGGCGCGGGAGGCCAGGGAGAGGGAGTACACCTAGGGGTGAGAAGTCCCCTGACTGGGGCCCTGAGCCTCAGTTCCTGCAGGTAAGGGGAACATGTTGCCTACAATCAGGAATTAGGGGTGGGAGTTCAGCCTTCTAACTGGGGAGCCTTCCCATCCAACATGGTAAGACAGAGACGGGTGTAGGCCAGGATACCTTGAGCTGGGGCAACGAGACTTACAGCCAGTGAAGTGATATACCCACAGCTCCAGATGAAGGGGGGAGGAAAAGGGGATCCGGGTGGGGACCAGTCAGTAAGTCGCTAAGGTACCCTTAGTTTGGGTGAGTCGATGTGGAGCCAGGATGGGAGTGGGCAGCGGGAGACATTGGTCAATGGAACGGAGTTTCCAGGGCTGTTGTGTGGGTAAAGCCACAAGACACCTGGAGTAGGGTAGAGATACAACAGTGCATGAGGAAAAATGAAAAGGAAAATAAAAGCTAGCGGCAGTTTTGAAGGAGGGTGAAGGGAGATCGGGAATGTCCATGCAAACCAGGGGCTCAGCAAGTAGACAGGACATACCTTACACGGGAACAAAGGCCTGATGACAACCTGGCAAGGCCAGGAGGGTCACTGTTTTGAGAGTGACTCAGTGATCTTTCCTTCATGGGCAAGGGAGGGCCCTCTCTTCCAAGAGGGCTGACTTGAGAGGATTCCACCTATATCTGATTCCGGGGTACCAGGCTTGGTTGGCTCTGAAGTAGCCTTCTCATGGCTCCTGGCAGAAACAACCTGCCAGCTGTCTGGTCGTCCAGTAGGAATCCTGCAGCCTTCAGGGAGGGCCCCAGCTCTCAGCTTCCTCTTGAGGATCCCCCCACCCTCATCCCCGCTTCCTACTCCTCCCCCAGCACACACACACACACACTCCTTGCCAAGAGAAAGTAGGGTTGTTGCATAGTTGCAGTCAGGAGGAGAAGAGCCACGTGTGTAAGAGGCAAGCATTGCCAGGCCTACCTGGAGAGTTCCCTTTGGGGTAGCCTTGACTATGACTTATGCTTCTGAGCTTCAGTGTCTTGTCTATTGAATGGGTCTAATAATGAGACCTTCCTGAGATGTTGTACAGATTAAGGGAACGAGTGCGTGTAAAGCACTTAGCTTGAGCGTGACACTGGCTGAGTGCTGGTTGTCCCTCTCACTGAGCTCTTAGGGTCTCCTGATGTGCTTTGCTCTTATCAAGTCACTAGGAGCCAGAGAACAAAACGTGTCCGTATTTCTCCAGGGCACTAAAGCCAGCTCCTAAGAGATCCAGGAGCTTGCGTTGGACGACTGTTTGAATAAAAACCATTTTGGAGAGAAGGGGACAGATACAGAGCCTTGCCTGAGAGAGGATTGCCTGCCCCTCCAGAGCCCTTGAGAATGAGGCAGGTGTTGGGGAAAGTCATGAGAGAGAGGCAGGGAGTGGCTGAGGAAACCAGATGGGGTATGAGAGAGTTTGCAGGCTTGGGGACAAAGGGCAACAGGTTTCTTTATGGAAACTTGCCCCATATCTTTGACAAGGGTCTGAGTCCAGGAGCTGTTCAGCTAGCTACCTGCAGTGAACCAAGGAGTGTGTGTGTGGGGGGGAACGGGTGTGCCTGGATTTCACCAGAAGAGAAGTAGTTTGCACCCTGGAGTCTTGGTTACAAATCCTAGGAGTGACCTGGAGTTTTCCCTTTGCGGACTTGACTGGTTCCCATCACTGCAGAAGACCTGAGGACTCCTGCCTAGTGTGTAAGGAGTGAGACATATGCCCCTTCTTTGGCAGAAGAGTCAAGGAACCTCTGCTTCTAAAATGCCAGATGGCCCTGCAGAGGCTGTGCTTCCCATGAAAGAGAACCATTCTTCACCTCACACCTCTAACCTCCTAACCTTCCCCAGTCATCTTCTTCCAGCAGATAGAGCCCAGGGACCTCCCCGGAAACCCTCCAGAGTGCGCTCCTTCAGGGGCAGGGGTGAATCAGTGAGTTGCTTGGTATACTTCTATACTCCCATGCCAGCCTTGGCATATTGCCTAAAACCTTTTCCTGAGTTTGTTCTCTGCCATCAGAAGATGGCCCGGTACCCCTTTCCACATGATGCGCAAATGCCTTCGGATTCTGAAGTCCACAGAAGACAAAGAAATCTGTCATCCTTCACTCCAGCCCTTCAAATCTGCCCCACAGGGTTTCTTAAGTGCTTTCTTATTTAAAGCTGACAGAGGGAAGGCCTGTGCTTCTCCCCATCTTGGCCATGGTTTCCAGCGTTAACTACAGCTGAAGGGAAAGAATTGGATGGTCCAGAGAAGCTATTTCCTTAGGTGATTTGGAAAGTTTCCCAAGGAAGGGGCAGCCAGAAGACAAATCAAAGAACCGAGGAAATGGGGGGGGCTGCCAGCTCAGATTCATAATTTATCCATTGGGAAGACATGTGTGCCCTGTATGCAGGGCTTGGGAGATTCCATAGCGGGTGTTGATCTAGGCATCTCTCCTCGCTTGTTTTGTTTGTCTCACAAATGGAGAAAACAAGATGGTTCACTGATTGCTGCCAAGACAAGAGTGCAGATCCTTGGCTCATGTTGATATCACCTTGGCTGGTTCTTTGATAATTTCTTATTTATTCCACATAAGAGCCCTAGATGTTCCATGAGAGAGCCAGCCGGGGAGACTGAGGCACCGATGTACTCTCTCTCCATCTTTCAACCATGAAGCTAGGTCTGTGCCCCTCATTCTCCTTTCCTTGCAGTCATGCTCCGTTGCATGGTCCAGAGTGGAGCAGTCAGAGCCTTCTGTTCCTGCCTTATCCTGATAAGACTATCTCATCTGTTAACGTAATGGAGTATTCCCATGAAGGACCATGCTAGGCATTCTAGTGACATTACAGTCTGCTCTTTCCTGCCCATAGAAGTCTCTGATCTAGCTGAGGAAGCAAAGCAAGGCAATAAAGAACTACTGTCAAAATCAGATAGCATCTGCAAGCACTTTTTAGACAGAAGGGATGAACTACAGTTGAGCCACTGCTCCCAGGAAAGGTCTCAGAATCCTTCTCCACGGAAGATGTGCCAGAGGCAGCCAGTGAGAGGTGGTGGACTCGATGAGCGCTGTTGCTAATGGAGGTTAGAAAGGGAGAGGTCCCTGTGGATTCCAGGAGGCAGGGAAGGCTGAAGCTGGGCGCTGCGGAGTGGGTTGCCTGTGGGAGGGTTTCTGCAGCGGAAGGGAGCAGATGGAACAGCGTGAGCACAGATAACAGGGGTGCGAAGTGAGTGGGTGTCCATGGGACTCTGGGCAGTCTAGCTGCAGCAGAAGGGAGCTTTTAGGAGCAAGAACATTCCTCTGTTCTGCTTTTGTCTTCTAAACCATCAGTAACTTGAGGTGAGGCCAGATCATGCGCACCTTGGTCTGCTGCTGTCACGGTTAGGAGGAGCCACTTAGCTCTTTTCCACTCCTCTGGGACCAAGCGGAGGTGCCCGTGCCTTCACTTTTGTGGTTTGGTTTCCTCTCTTGAAATAGGAAGTGCCTCCAGCCAGCAGCCTGGCACTTCTGAAAGAAGTAAAGCCTATCCTGTGACCTGGGCTGTTCAATCTGACTGGGAGACCTCTTCCGTGGATGTTGGTGTTCAGGCATCTCCTTTACCGTAGCCAGGACTGTGGTGTAATGCTAGCTTGAGGGGACTTCCCAGGGGATGATGGTTCCTTGGTCCTCCTGGAGTAGACTCGCCAGTCTCTGGGCCTTTTGTTTGAAAAGCCACCCTCAGGCTTCTCCCCTTTTCCAGTGAGGAGAGGCGGCCACTTTTTCCTGGTTGGACCGGTCCAGCTGCTTCAACTCAAGGCTGTTTTCTCTGGTTGCCGCAGCCACCTGTCTTGAGAAGAAAACTGGAACAGGCTCTGACTGCCTAAGGCAGGTGCTTGTGGTGACTTGGGGGGGACAAAAGGGAGGAAGAACCAGGAGAGCTAGATCTGAGCCTGGATCTAAGCGACCTGACAGACACCAGGCAAATGTTTGGGTGCTGCGACCCCAGGATGTGCAGGTTTCTAGGCCGGGGAACTGAGAATGAAGACAGTGTCACTCTGGGAGGGTCATGGCTTTGTCAGGTTTTCGCAGATCTAGGGCAGCCTGAGACCCACCGCCCCCTACTCCGTTCCCCCAGGCCTTATAGAAAGGAGGGAAGATAAAAAGCACTTGGTAGAATGAAAACGGCACAGGCAATGACCTGCACATGCTCATTGCCTTGCCTGCCCCGAGCCCTTCAAACACTCACTTGATCTCAGCGCTTAGTTCTGCAGTTCCAAACAGCGGACAGCAGAACCTTTCTTAATGGTTGCCTGGGAGATTATAGAGGTTAATAGATACAATGTACTGGGAGAGTCCTCCATAAAATTGTAGCTCCTGTCACTCTTATTATTCCTAGCTCATACGGATGTCATGGAGATGAGTAAACAGTCGATAATGGGCAATGACGTCATCCTGCCCATCACTAGAAGGCTCAATCATTTGGATGCTATTTTGGTATGTGATCTATACACAGGTACCCATGCAGGACAGAGGTCAACCTTGGATGTCATTCCTCGGAGCATCCACCTTGGTTTTTGAGACAAGGCTCTCCCCTTGGGACCTGGGGCACACTGATTCAGCGAGGCTTGCTAGCTAGGGGAGCCCAATCTGTCTCTGACTGTTCAGCACTGGGATTCCAGGCACGCGCTGCCACACCTGGCCTTTTGCCTGGATGCTGGAGCCTGAACTCAGATTCTCAGGCTTGTGCGGTTTATGCTTTACCAACTGCGCTGTTTCCCTGGCCCCTCTGGGCACTGTTTATTGAACAACCAACCACGATGTGTCAGGTCTTACACTGACACTGGGGATACAGTGCTAAATAAATGGGCCGGAATCAGGGAGCTGTCTGCCATCCCAGGGTTGCAGGCTCAGTGTATCTTACCCCTGTTCAATACTCCTGCTCTGGTGCTGGCAGCGTCTCTGAAGGAAGAGTGTTAGTAAGGAGGTCACCCGGGAGGACAAAGGTGGCTCTGTCTCAGGCTGGGGCCCCTACCAGGTATCACTCTTTCTCAGCCATCTAGTCTCCATTCTGGTCCTTCCTCCTTTTGGCACAGGCACAGACCCAGTCCCCAGTCTCCCACCTTTCCCCCAAAGGACATCATCCCTGGAGGAACACAGCTGAGACCTGCC
This sequence comes from Chionomys nivalis, assembly GCF_950005125.1. Lineage (NCBI taxonomy): Eukaryota > Metazoa > Chordata > Mammalia > Rodentia > Cricetidae > Chionomys > Chionomys nivalis. The sequence goes on from NC_080095.1 coordinate 47,739,804, forward strand.
GAAGGCCTTGCTGACCTGCGCATCTGTACCACGCTCACAGATGTGCTGGCTCACCCACGGCTTTGAGCGCCCCATTTCTCTCTTGCCTCCCTACACCCCCTGGCTCTGCCCTTTCCTTCTCCTCCCTCTGCACAGACAATTTGGTAATGCGGTTTATAACACGGGAAGTCGATATTTGGTCATTTACCCTTCCATCCCAATTGCCAGGTCTTCTCAGAGGGCCAACTTCTGTAATCTAATACTTGTGTCTGCTTCCCCTGCTACTTTTCCTGAACAAATCTGGCTTCTCCTTGATTCGTGTGCCTGCTCGGTGAGTTCAGTCAAGGAGTGTCCAGGGCTTCCTCTACATTTGATTCCTTCTGCTGGGGAGGTAGAAGCTAATCATTCACCCTATTTTAGAAAGATGTTTAGGACAAAAGTGACTGCTGGCTCCCCTGCAGGTAACTCATTCCCTTTCAGTGCTTCCAAAGTGCCTTTGGGCAGTCCCTTCATCTCAGAATCCCCAGCAAAGGCTTCTAAAGGGACTCTCTCATGCAAGTCAAAGGGTAGAGAGTGTACACCTCCCCTGCCCAGAAGAGGGCTCTGCTTCCTCTGCACATCCCTTGAAGGAAATCTGGGACAGACTGAGGAAGCCAGATGGGGACCAGCAGGATGGGATCCGAGGGCTACCCTTCTATTACCGTTTTGATGGAGATAACTGAGAACCCTGATGGGCACCATGATCTAGAGACAGGCCAGTTGTTGGCTTTGAAATGTGCGCTATCCCTTGACCGCACTTCCTTGATTAAAATTGGTCTCTTGGCTGCTCCTTGCTTCTGGCAGATATACATCCATCCATGAATTCAGTCACTTGCTTTCCCATTTATTTTTTTTCTTGCATGTATTCAACTTCGTTGAATATTATTGAAGGAATCTCCCTTTCTGCCAGGCAACGAGAGGATGAATGGGATAAGATGCTGCTTTGCCTTCCAGGAGCTTACGGGGTCACTGGGAGCGAGGCTTCCAAACAACCAGGATGTTCCTGTGTAACAGGGATGGGATGTCTGAGTGCTTTGAACTCACCGAGTGGGGAGCCCCTCCTGAGCAGGTTGATTAAGTCCTCACAGGAGTGACATTTGAGTAGGCTCTTGAAGGCTAAGTCACTTCCTCCTGGGACAGAGGTCAGGGGAATGTGCTAGAGGAAGCAGGGTGGAAGCTATTCCCCAGCTTGTTGGGACCAGCGAGGCCACACCATATTCCTGGCTGTGTCTAGAGCATCCCTACCTTTCCACCGCTGCTGGATTTGTTAGGGTCAGAGTCTCCTTCCCTCCCCCTCCCCCCCCCGTGTGAGTGAGTGAGTATTCATGTGCCCAGATACATGTGTGAGGGTCCTCACAAGACCCAACAAGATGTAAGAGTCTGGCATGTTTTCCCTCTTTATAATAGAGGAAAGGAAAATGTTGGCCCCATTCTCTTTCTTTCCCAAGAACTGTGAGCTTGAGTTTGACCAAAACATATTCCTGCCTGCAGATAAATGCTTGTGCCTCCTCTGCCTGGAGCTTCGGTCCTTTAGCGCTCTCTGTTGTACTCCCTTGGCACTGAGACCTCAATCCAGATATCACTACCTTGAGAGAGCTCCTCTCAACAGCCACTTCTAGTGACTTGTGTCCCCTTCTCCCTCTAAGTCCCTCTGACGTCTTGACCCTCATTACCCTCTAAAATTATGATTTGGTTGGTTTCCTCAGCATCTGTCTACTCGGCTAGAATGAATGCTCTCAGAGCTCAAGGCTGTATTCGCTGCCTGCTTCAAAGCACCTCGCTTAGTTCCCAACACACAGTAAGCGTTTATGAAGTGTTTATTTGAACAAATGAATGAATACATTTTCCTAGGGGACTCTTCCGCAGGACAGTCGAAGGGTAGTATTGTGTTTTGGGGACTCGTAAGACGATGAGAAACTCAGTAGCTAGGCATGTATAGGGCTGTGAGGGGCGGGGAGGACTTCCGCAAGGGGTCACCTGTTTCTAGTAGCATCTAGCCCTTTTGCTCAGATACATTCCATAGTAGAAATCAGACATGTTAGGGAAGGAGGCAGTGGCTCCCATGATCTCCGTGTGAGAGAAGTTCTCTGGGATATACAAGTATGAGAGCCTGGTATTTTAGACTAAAGTTAGTGTTGCTTATTAGTCAGGATTCCAGGGGTAAAATGATGTCCTTCAACTCAGCCAGGCAACCGGAGTGACCTTGCTAGACCATGTCAACAGCTAGGGAGCCATGGAGTAAGAAGTTTTTTGGACTCAAGCCCTGGGACCACATATTCCTTCCAGTCTCATGAGGGTCAGTGATTGACAGGGAGACTCCCTCTACCTGATAGTAGACCCTAGGCTCCGAGGTTCCCAAAGACTGAGCCTTTATGTTTTCGAGAAAAAGAAAAGGCCTCGAGTTATGATCATGGTCTACCACTCCTTTCTAATCTTTTACTTTAAAAAAAATTTAAGAGCAGGTGAGATGACTCAGTGGGTAAAGGTGCCTGTTGCCAAGCCGGCTGACCCAAGTTTGGACGCTGAGAACACGGGGTAGAAGGAGAGAAGTGACTTCTGCAAGGTGTCACATGTGAGAGCGCACATGCACACACACAGACACACATTCATGCATGTGTGCCATGGTGCACATGGGTATTCATACACACACACAATAAGCATGTAATAAAAAATTTAATCAATTTTTACTGGTGTGTGTTAGAGGACACACAAGTGTGTGTATGTGTTTGAGCTTTAAAAAAAGAGCAGCTGGAACAGCTAGAATATCACTGTGAGACTTCCAGAATTTCCGGTGGGCAGACAACTGAGTCAGAGCCTTGAGTCCAGTACTCTGGGGGCTGAAACACAGCCTTGGAGGAAGAGGATCGGGATGCTGGCTAGACCAGGGCACCCTCTGAGGTGTCTGCTTCCTGACGCTTCCAGAGCAAGACGGTATGATGGTGGCCAATGCATTTGCCTTGAGATCTGTGTGCACCTTTCCCTCAGAACAGAAAAGTGAGGAATGGTTCCATAGAGGAGAAAGTCAGTCAGCATGTGGTCCAGGACAGAGTGAGGTAAGAGTCACCAGACAGAAAACAGGAGAAAGCAAGTGACAGGTTGGGACACAACGTCCTCATCCTTTCCCTGGAATGACTGTGCTGATGTCCTTTGTCTTGAATCCGCTCTTGGCTCAGCCTCTGAGTTCTCTGTGTGTTATTCTCAGTTATGGGGTGGCGTTATTAGTCACCTGAGGAGCTTTTTGCTCAGAGGCAGGTCTTTTTGTTTGTTTGATTTGCTTTGGTATTTTGTTTTTCTGAGAGTTCTCTGGGTAACAGCCCTGGCTGTCCCAGAATTCACTCTGTATACCTGGGTGGCCTTGAATTCACAGAGCTCCACCTGCCTCTGCCTGCCAAATGCTGAGATTAAGGGCAAAGGTATGTGCCACCACTGCCTAATGGAGAGGGAGTTTTGAGATGGGGATTACCTGATGTCTGTATGGTGTTAGCCAGCCACCTCCCCACTGATTCTGTCTCTACCAAAAACCTGTTTCAGTGTTGACCTGTTTGGTCAGGTGACCTGTTTGGAAGTGACCTCCTGATACAACCTGCAGGAACGGCATGTGCCCAGGGCATGCCAGTTTCATGCCAGCATGGAGAATGAGGGCATTCACGGGACTGACGCTTGGTAACTGGAGCCAGCATGGCCCCAGAGATTGGGTGTCTGCCTTGGGTTTCAGTTGTATTAAATTGTGCCTTATGTGGCGTCTCATTGCTAATGAAAAGGCTCAGGTCACGCTGCTGGCCCTTTAGGCTATGGTTGATCGTGGTGATAACATTTGGCATCCAGAGACAGCCCTGTTTCCACTCAAGCATGTGGCGTTGGTAGACAGGCAAACTGGCACCCGAAATTAACCCAGGAGGTGCCGGCTGGAGGGAGGCAGCTGCTGATACCCATATTAGCTTTGCCAGACTCTGGGGACCCCCTGGGTTCCACAAATGGTGGTCTTTGCTTTTTTGCTTTGCCTAGAGCTCTGCTCTGCTTCCCTTTTCCTCCCTAGCTTCCTAGAGTTCTTTCCGTTGCCCGGGCTGTGACTCCTGGTTTCTGTTCTGTTCCTCTGATGAAACACTCTAACCAACAGCAACTTGGGAGGGAAAGGTTTGTGTGGCTTACTCTTCCAGGTCACAGTCCATCACTAAGGGAATTCAGGGCAAAAACTCGACCAGGAACTGAAAGAGAAGCATGGAGGCGTGCTGACTGGCTCACCTGCTCATGCCCCGTTAGGGTTCTTACACAGCCCAGGCTTACTTACCTAGGGATGGTGTTGTCCACAGTGGGCTGGGCCCTGCCGTATCTATCACCAGCTAAGACAGACTTTTACAGACATGGCAGATCTCCACCTGAGGTTCCCTCTTCCCAGGTGACTCTAGGTTGTGTCACGTTGAAAAACAAACGAACAGACTAACCAGGACAGTTTCCATCTCTCTCTAGGGAGATTGGTGAGGTCCTCAGCTAGCATGTCATAAAGCCCTGTGCCGGATCCTGTGAGGGTTTTATCCAGTATCTCAAGCTCTTCACAGGAATCTTCGGACATTGGGATTGTCCCCCTCCACTAACAGGGGAGGAAGCCCATGGCCTGGAGAGGTTAGCCAGCCCTCCTGTGACCACGTGCTAACTAGTGATGAAGGCAGAACCAGAAAGTGAACTTTGACCACCCGTGGTGTTCTTACCGCAGTCCCTGCACACCTTTCCGAGGGCTGCCCTTGGCACCTTCAGCAGTGGGCAGGAAGAGTCCCGGTTAAGCCCTGTTGCTCTTTCTGCACCTTCGTTGCTAGATGAAAGAGCCAGCAAGCCCTTAGGATAATTTTGAAACCAAGTCAGCACCAGGCCTTGTCTCTTGCCTGGCCTGTGTTGCCCCACGTGTCGGTGCCCAGAGAAGAGCCTTGACTGTCTTTCTGGTCGCTGATGGCTGTATTATCATCACACTCTGGCCAGGCAGTCTCTGGATGGACTGGTGCTCTGTGGGTAGGGCCAATGCAGCCAGGACCCAAAAGGAAGAGAGGAGGCCTGAGGTTCCCTAGGCCACGGCCACATGGTGAGGGCAGCACCGTTCACAATCACCCTGTGCCTGGCATTGTTAGATGGCAGGAAACACGCCTCTGTACCTGATTGACAGGTACACATATGTCCTTTGTTATGCTCTCTGGGACAGGGGTTTTATTCCCAGTGATATGATTCTGTGCGAGAGGGACCTTGGCAGCCGGTGAAGGACAGACACAGCATGCAGACAGAGTTTACGTGGGGAGTTTTATTCAGAGAAACATGGGAGAAGGGAAGGGGAAGAGAGGGAGAGACCTGCTTGCTTCTTCAGAAGAACAGCAAAACGCGGGAGGGGGGAATAGGCGGAGCTTTTGCATCATAGAACCCTGGGCTGGCCAGGGTACTGCCTGAGTGCATCCTGCCAGGTGACAGACCAGCATAGTGCCTGAATCCTAACACCCAATACCATGCTTACACAAAGGCAAAGGCTTGAAAAGCAAAGCGATCAACCACAATAATAACAAAAAGTTTGAAACACAAAATACACTCTCAGGCTTTTAGGTGCTATTTACCTAGACAGGGCTTGAAGACAGCAGTAGGAGGCAGCAAAGACAGGGAACATTGTTTTGTTTTGTTTTTTTCTTTTGACTCTTCTTCCAAATGCCGTGGTTGAAGCCTCACCTACCAGCGTGGGAAGCCATTAGGCAGCGGTGAACAGTCACAGGCTGTGACTCCTTTGGAAGTCCCAAGACACTCGCAGATATCCCAAAGGAAAGTGGTGTGGCTATACAGATACTCAGAGGCTGAACTTGAAGCCCAGTCTGGACTGACTCCAACACCATGGTCTAGCACCACCAACCCCAGCTCTAGCCAGCGTGGTCCTTAGGCATCTCTGCTCCTCTCTTGCCCATGTTCTTCCTGATGTGACCTGGGTAAGCCTTCATCTGGAGGAAGCTGTCTGACTTCTTTCTTTCAAAGGGATTTCTCAAAAGTCGTGCTGTCTACACCACTCTCGAACTCCCGAGCTCCAGCAACTCTCCTGCCTCAGCTTCCCGAGTAGTTGAGACTCCAAGTGTGTGTGCTACTGTGCTGGTTCGGAGGAAGTTGGCCTGAAGTTAGTTAGTTAGCCTTCCTTGCATGCTGGCTAGGCCACCTTGTGAATCACCAGCAGAACCACCAGTGGTCGGTCAGCAGCTTCCTCTCCACAAGGAGCACCCTGCACCCAAACCTAATTCCTTGAGCATAGGCTATGGATTTGCAGCTTTAGCCAGGAAGGACACTGGCTGTGTCAGGAACCATGATGGACAGCAGCTTGCTGACACAGAAGTGATTCCATCAGGTTGATGAATTATTGGAGTCATTAAGTATCTCCAAGAACAAAGGGTTCCCTGAAGAAAGTATAGTGGATGCTAATGAGGGATGCTGTAACAGAGAACATTTGTCTGGTCATTTATTTCTGTTTTTCAAGACAGGGTTTCTCTGTGTAACCCTGGCTGTCCTGGAACTTACTCTGTATTAGGCCAGGCTGGCCTCAAACTCAGAGATCCCCCTGCCTCAGCCTCCTGAGTACTAGGATTAAGGGCATGGGCCACCACTACTGCTCAGCTTGACCAGTAATTTATAAACAACAGAAATGTATAGTTAGGGGATTATTGGGAAGTCTAAAATCAAGGTGTGAGCGGATTCATTGTCGGCTAAGGACTCCCTCTGCTGCAAAGATGGCTCTTTCTATGGCAGAAGGCAAAGGGGCTAACTGTCCAGGGGGCTCTTTATTATTATTATTATTATTATTATTATTATTATTATTATCTCTAAATGTATTCTGTTGGTATTGTTTTGCTTTATGTTTTCTGAGACAAGGTCTCACCATGTAGACTTGGTAGACCAGATTGACTTCAAATTCATCCTTCATCCACCTACCTCTGCCTGCCTATTGCTGGGATTAAAGGTGTGCACCATCCTGAGATCTCTTTTAAAAGGGACTCTAATCTCAGTTCTGAGGGCCCTTGTCGATATGATCGATTTTTCTAGCATCACTGCATTTTAGCAAATGAATGGGAGGGGAGTGTGGACACTGGGACCATAGCTACGGGCTTGCCCGTTTCCTCACTTCTGAGGGCCTCAAACTATCAGAGCAAGTGTAAACGAAGAAGCAACATGATTCCTCAGCATCAAAGAGCTGGAAGCGTCTGGATGAGTCAAGAACATCTTGGGCAGATTTTGAGACAGGTTTTTCCAGTTCTGACTCAGCTATAGGACATGAGGGCATGAATAGATTGATCTCTCCGCATCTTACAATAGCAATCTCCATACCTACGTGCTTCCCCGGGATTCTGTAGCTAAGAGACATTTTTTTTTTTTTTTTTTTTTTTGGATAAGTATTACTAAGAGCCTTGGGTGTGGTTCTGCCTGGGGATTGGTTACTTCAGCACACATAAGATCTGACAGGTCTGGGCCCCGAGAATTTGCATCTCATGAGGTTCCTGCTGCTGGTGAAATCCCATTTGTGGTGGGTTCTCAGGTTTCCAGCTCCATACTTCCAAGAGTCTTATTTGTAGAGGGAAGGTAGATGAGTCAGTAACTTCTGCTGCTGTGCTAGAACACTGTGACCAACACAGCTTAGAGAAGGAAGAGCTTATATGACTTATGATCCCAGAGGGATCAGACTCCACCATGGTCAGTAGCAGACATAATGGCTGGAGCAGAAGCTGGGGGCTCACATCTTGAACTGCAAGTAGGAAGCAGAGACCTCAGGCCTTGAAACCTCAATGCCCACACCTTCAGCAAGGCCACGCCTCCTAAGGCCTAGCCAAACAGTGCCCCCAACTGGGAACCAAGCATTCAAACATCTGAGCCTGTGGGGAACGCTGGCATTTAATTCACCATCATGGGAATGGGCACCGCAGTGAGCTGCGTGTTATGTACTCATTGTTTACGTACGCCCCACAGCACACCTTGGGAGGCAAGTGGGATTCTCATTCTAGTGATAAGAAAACGGAAACTGGGAGAAATGACTTTTCTACAGTCATGTGTTAAGTGCCCAACTCAGGATTCAGACCCGGGTCTTTCTGAATCCAGGACTGACTAATGTCTCATCCTCTACTTCCCTCTAGCTAATTTCCTGACATATGCTACACTGGTGGTTCTCAACCTGTGGGTTGCCACCCTTTGGAGGTCAAATGACCCTTACTCAGACCATTGGGAACACACAAATATTTACATTATGATTCATAACAGTAGCAAAATTACAGTTCTGAAGCAGCAATGAAAATAATTTTGTGGTGTGGGGGGGTCACCACAAAATGAGGAACTGTATTAAAGGGTCGCAGCATTAGGAAGGTTGGGAACTACTGTCCTACACAGTACTGTTAAAAATACAGTTTCCAGGCCTTAATTAAATTATGACTGGGTAGATTTAGGCCGGTTACGATACCTATATTTCTTTTTCTTTTCCTTAATTTTATTATTTATGTTTCAAGGTAGCTGCATTAAAATGAAAAAGGAAGTCTCCTGGGTGATTCTAAATTTAGCCGAGGCTCTACAAAGTACACATTGAGAGAGACTGCCCGCGCCGCCTTCCTTGGCGCTTCAGGTGCAAAGCTTTTGAGCCACGTGGCTGGCAAACTTAAGATGTGCAGGAATCTCCTGGGAGCTTCTGAAACAGACTGCGGGGTCTCACATCTTCGGGGCCCTGATTCTCCAAGTCTGAAGCAGGACCCAGGCTTCTGCCTTTCTAAATCCAAGATGATACTATAAGGCTGCAAGTCCCAGAATACACTTTGGAAACTATTGTCCTACGAGCTCCCAATCAAGGTACAATCCATGCCTCCTCTCTCCCGAGGCTTTGATACAACTCCTCTGGCTTCCCCTCACAGCTCCTGAATTCCAATCTGTGTGCAGTTTAACACTGCCTCAGGCCAGGCAGGAGTGAGCCCTGGGGTGCAGGTAGATGGACACTATCCCTTCTTCCTAAAAGATGCAAAAGCAGCCACAGGGAGGAGCTTCCTGTTAGGAGGATGAGTCTGAAGGAGGGCTCTTCTGTGAGGAAGGACGGGAGGTGGTAGACCTGAGAGGCAGGCTGTGAAGAACAGTCTGTTGAGAGTCTGCATGACGGGCACTCAGGGGCTGAAGACTTCCTAGGGAGGACAGTCGCAGGAGGACGTGGCTGAATAAGTAGCTGGCCGAGCAGCCAATAGGGCTGAGGTAGGGAAGCTTGAGTCTCCAGGGGACTCTGTCAGGCAGGAGTTTTGATTCTGTCTTGCAATGGGAAAAACAAACAAACAAAAAACCCCAACAGTCATGTAGGATAGAGCGAGAGCTGCGGTCAGCGATGGCATTGTAGACCAGGGTTCCGTTGGTAGCATGGATACAGTGGAAATTCTGGGTGTAGGAAGACATAGAGAAGGGGTGAGTACATCCATTAGAGATCCCTATTACATCTTTTATATTTAAAGAAAGAGGTGGGAAAAATTGTTCAGAAGACACGGACTATTCTTTCCCTCATACATGATTGCGTATAGATAGACCAAGCGGGAATCCTTTATTTTTCAGACACAGTAGAACAAAACTGGGCGTAGCTAGGCTGCAGTGCCATCTGTGAGGGGGAGACTGCTGGGATCCCCAGAATTGCCTAGTCTTGACTCTGGCCCATGCAGCTCTGAAGTGAGCTAATCAGGACCCAGCACTCGCTCCTGAGAGCGCCTCATCTGCTTACCCCTCCTGCCCCTTCCCACAGCTTTAGCCCCATTTCCTCCCTCCTCTCTCCCAAGGAAATTGTCTCCTTAGCACTGGAAGCCCCCCTCTCAGCAGAGCCCTTCCTTTCAAGACTCCCAGGAAACCAGAAAATGAAACAGTGAAGATTTCTCTCTTTTTACGTCTTTGACACTGTGACAGGAATCACATGGCATCTACAGGCAGGAAGCAGAAGATGAATACTCCTGCCCTGCTTGCCTTCCCATTTTTAGTCAGCCCAGGACCCCCAACCCTGAAGTGGTATCACCCACATTTGGGGTGAATCGTCCTACCTCCGTTGATACAGTCTAGAGACCCCCCTTGCAGGCACTCCTAGAGGCTTGTGATCCCAGGATCTATATTCTAGAGCCCGTCAATTTTAGCTATCACTACTGTTCCCCTGTGGAGGTCACATGCTAACACATAACTCTCCCTCAGTCCCTGCAGGAAGCAGTACAGACAGACTATGGAACCTTGATACATGCTGTGTCCACCTCAGGCAGGTTATGTGCATATGGGCCTTTGTAAGGGAAGGGACCTTGTGTTGTCGTTGCTATGCCCACACGGAGACCTGTGCAGGGCACAAAGACAACTGTCACAGATGTTCAGGAATAGTGGCAGTAAAACCATTTACCTCCCTCCTCTCCTGGGACTACTTTGAGTAGGGCATGTTCTTGCCCAGACTTGAGGGTGAGCTAGGTTCCTTTTTGGAAGAAGGTACCGTACATTGAAACAACAAGAACTTCATGATTCTTGATTACCTCCTGTGTCAGGCTCTTAGGAGAGGCCAATTCTTTATAACCATTTGTCCAAGGAGGGAGGATGCTCGCTGCTGCCTCCCACCAGGGCCAGGTGTCCCTCTCTTTCCGTCCTCTTCCTCTTCGTCACCCTTTCTCTTTCCACAGGGACGAATGCCATTTGGAAAAGTACAGCTGAGTAGGTATGAATCAGCTCAGGCAGGCGACAAATGATTCACATCTGACCGACTTGATTTAGCTCAGGTCTTCCATTCTGAAGCCTTTTCTCCCTTCTAATTAAACGATGATTGCTCTTAGTGGGAGGAGAGAGGCTGACTGTGATGTCTGTCTTTGTGGAAGCCGGGGACGGGGAGATAAGAGGCCATGCCTTGCTGCTCAGCAAAGCCCACGTGTGGCGGTAGGTGGCGGCAGTGTTGCAGATGCTGGCACCGTTGGGATGCAGCTGGTGATGGGCAGGCCACATTGTACCTTTCCCATGTTCCCCAGCTGAAGCCTGTGGATTAGGGCACCCTGTGACCTGCTGTCAGGAAATACACAAACCTGCCAGTTTACCCCATTAGATGCCACTCTTGAATCACTGGGCACACCGAGCTGGCAGAAGGCCTGGTCATCCAGGCATCTCTCTTTGTCCTGTCGGCATGCGCAGGTAAGCCTGCTGTGGCTGAGGGCGCTGACTCTTCTTGTAGTTCTCCTCAGGTGTTTCTCCTCTGGGTCCTTCAGAGCCTTGGGCAGAGAAACCCAAGACCTCGGGGCTTCCTGTGCCTTCCTGCTTCTTCCTTTCATCAGCTGACAGGCTTTGTGTACCTGCCACGCACTGCACTGGGTCAATAAGGGCTGCAGCGGAGTGTTGCGGGCCAGCGCTGTGGCTCAGGGTCTTCTTAGCAACCCGAAGATAATTTGCAATGTTCCCACTTTTCACTGCTGAGGAAATGAAAACCTCATCCAAAGCTCTAGGTACCTCTCTAGGGTCAGTTTAGAGTTAACATGTTAGACCAGGTCCTTGCTTCCGGTCAAAGCGAAAGCCCTTCCACGTGAGTGTGTTAGGCCTTCTTTGAGGGAGCCCCCTTCCTAACGTGCATGCTTTCTCCAGGTGTCGACTTTAAGATGAAGACCATCGAAGTCGACGGCATCAAAGTGCGGATACAGATTTGGTGAGTTGGGCAGCAGGAGGCCGGGAAAGGAGGGGGGACTCTGAGCTGTGCCGGAGTGTACTGTCATTTATAAAATCCTCTTAAGCTTCATCTGGGGTAACTGGGATCTCTCAGTGAAGAGTGTGATCAGAAACACCCATGCCTTGTTCTATGAACCTTGGTCTCAGCAAACTACAGGATTGATGGGAAGTCACCAAAGGAAAGGAATTAGGAGCTAGGAAAATAAGTGCTGTGGGCATCTCTCTGAGCTGGGCTTTACTCTGGAGTGGTACCACTGTGGCAGAAAGCACCACTCCCCGGGTTAGATTGGGACCGTTTTGTTGTTTTGTTTTTTCAGAATGCATGTAGTTTTTTCAGTACTACATGGTGCAGTTTCCACTTTTGGCCACCAGGGGCTGCTGTGGCTTTCTGGCCTAAAGGTCTTAGAAACCCTTACCAGTTTATGAAGCTACCTCCCAATCCTAGAATGCCATGGGAACTGCCTTTAGCGATGCCCTGGACACTGGGTGTGTGAGACATCCTCCCACCTGGCTGAGCATGGCCACAGTCGCTGAGTTCTGGAGAGCTGTGGGTCCCTCTGAGAAGAGGCCAAGGCCCTGCTGGACTTGCCTGTGCCCATATCGAGGACCAGGCCTCTCACTGCAGACTCGGTGTGTTTGGTACTCTTGGGGATTAGAGAACTATTAAGTTTTTAACCCTGAAATTCCTCAGCTTTTCCTCCTAGGGTACAGGGGATCCTAGCTCCTATGCCTCCCTCATCGTCTGTCCCCAAGGTCCCTTCTGAGGGATTGGTTTTTCTCTTGCAGGGACACAGCAGGGCAGGAGAGGTACCAGACCATCACGAAGCAGTACTATCGGCGGGCCCAGGTGAGTCACCATCTCAGGGGTAGAACTGGGAAGCTGCTCTCCACACTTCCAGTGTGGTGTTTGAGATGCCTGTGTCTCTAAACAGGGCCTGCAGATTGCCTGCTGGGTAAACCCAGCCTCTCACTCTCTGTTCTTCAGTTAGTCACAGACCACTTAGTGTAGCTGGGCTCGTCACTCTTACACACAGCCTCCACTCTTGACCCTTTACCCCAAGCCAAAGACCCAGGTCAACTCATGTGTTGCGCAGTTAAAGGACGGTTCACGAGAGCCCATGATAAAGGGCTAACAAATGCTTATTGGGGAACACTCACAGTAAGAGAGCCCCTGTGTTCCTCTGTTCTGTGGGTGCTGGGAGCTGAGAACCAAAATCCAACCACCAAAAGGAAAAAGGGCTGAGGATGCTTCCTGTTTGTGCTTATAGTACCTCAGACCCCGCCCTAATGGACTGGTATCTAAAAAGCTATTGGCTGAATGAATTCCCACAATACCTCCCCCTTCCGGCTGTAGGCTTGCAACGCCTTCCTATCTAAGAATTCCGTGAGGGGCCTACAGAGTGGCAGCTGTGGACATCTGAGGGGAAAGGAAGCGTGTCTGCATGCTGAGGAGTCCTCACTGTAGGCAGGGAAAAGGGAGAGCCGGCTGGACATATAAGGACCACCGGTCTGGCCCCATGTCTGTACACTCTACTGTGTCTGTCTCTCTCTTTTTTCCCCTCTTAGGGAATATTTTTAGTCTATGACATTAGCAGCGAGCGCTCCTACCAGCACATCATGAAGTGGGTCAGTGACGTGGATGAGGTAGGAGGTTCTGCCTCACTGATGGGAAGGGGGAAAGGCAAAACAAGGGCCCGCGGGTAAAACAAGCTCTCACGATTGGCCAACACAGTCTTGCCTTTTACGGACTTTGGATAGAGACCTTTGGATAAGCTGTGTGGAAAAAGCCGAACCTTCCCTACCCTTATGTGCGATGCCCTCTTAGGCTTCCGTAGCTGTGCCATTCTTGGACATGCATTAGTCCCAAGACTGCTTTATGGGCAGCATCTTCCTCAAAACCTCAGGCCCGAATGGAATTACAAGTCTGGGCTACTAGACCTGTCTCTGCACATGGTGGAGGAAGCCTTGGGAAACCATTTCAGCTCCTTGGGTCCCCAAACCTTGCAGTTCAGACACCATTTGTTCAATCCAACGAGGCATCTGTATTAGCATCTCCTACCCCAAGCTGTCCCTCTGACATTCTAGTCTTCATGACACTCAATTCTCAGACTCACAGTGGAAGCTGAGAAGTACAGATAGTACCAAACCCTTTATATGTTGACTTTTCCTAGTCTTGAGTACCTGTGGCAAAAAATAGAAATTAGACACAGTAAAAAATGATAGCAACAATAGCAAAATTGCAATGTGCTATAATAATATAATATAATATTTAGGAATTGTTTATTTCTGGAATTTTGCATTTAATATTTTTAGTTCAAGGCTGACTGATGGTAATTGAGATTGTGGAAAACAAAACCACAGATAAGGGTCCTAGGGCTCTTGTGTGCTGGGAGCCTGCTCTTTGTACCCAGTCAGCCTACTCTGTCCCTAGGGGTCTTGGGCTTGGTGGTTTAGAGGCCAGTGGAGACGGTATGGAGGAGCTGGGAATGAAGAGGAGCACTCCCTTAGGCCCGTTTCTGTCTTGTCCTTAGTATGCCCCGGAAGGAGTCCAGAAGATCCTCATAGGAAATAAGGCTGACGAAGAGCAGAAGCGGCAGGTGGGGAGAGAGCAAGGGCAGCAGGTACGTGAACTTGCTGGGCCTGTTCTGAGAGCGGGGACCCCTTCACCATCGTCAGGTCCTCTCATCCTTCCAATACTGGGGAGCTGAAAGTTTTGAGAGTTTGCTTTCTGATCCTCAGGAAAATGACCAGGGGTCCACATGGCAGGGGGGGGCGGGGGGGGAGGAAGACCTCTTAGGCAGCAACTCTAGCAGGTCCAAGACCCTTAAACAAGATGATGCTGTGCTCGGGATCGCACCTTTGCGGTGGAGATGAGGAAGCCGGTTGCTGACATCTCTTACAGACTCTGTGCATAGCTGATGTTTTGCATAAGGGAGGGGTCTCCCATTCCACCCCCTGCAGACCTCACTTCCTGACTCCACATGCCCGGAATGTGTGGGAATGAAGAACCCTCAGGTAGACAAGCCGTGGGGCCGAGAGGGTCAAAGCATCTCCAAGCGTGTAGGGAGACCATATTCCCATACAACAGAAAGACTGGCTGTGTGGGGCAAGAGTCATCCACCCCCTCTGAGCGCCTCTCTAGTCAATAGCATTCTATTAGTCCTTAAAATAGAATTGATTTTGGGGAGGGAGGCGCATAACAAATAATACAGTGTCATTAAAATGCAAAAGTGGAGGCAAACCCTACAAGACTAAGAGTTTTTATTGAGCAGGACCCATGTGGCACCGTGGTAAGTGCTCTTAGCTGTGTGACCCATTTAATCGTTCACTAGCCCTTGATGCAGACACTGTCATCCGCTTTAATAGAGAATGGCACTGGGGCTTGGAGGGAATGGTCATAGAAACTCGTTCTGGGTTTCACGGTGCCTGGGTGGCAGCTTGGCACCTAGACTGGCTTCGTTGCACTCAGAGCCCGTGTTTCTCATTTAGATGCCATATGCTGTTGTCTTTGTGTCGTGATATAGCTGTGTGTGGGAGGGGGGTATATGCATGTGTGTGTATGCATGTGCGTGTTGAGACTTCGGTGAAATAGGTATATTGGTGGAGCATCTTATCCCATCCTCTGCCAGCTTGGGTCTTAAGAGAGAGCCCCCACTGTCCCATGCGAGTCATCATGTCACTGTGGCACACACTGAGAGCACGATGGCAGCGGCACAAACCAGGTGGCACGGGCCTCCTTCCCTCACTGCCTCTCTTTCAGAAATGCCCTTGTCTTGCAGCTGGCTAAGGAGTATGGCATGGACTTCTACGAAACAAGTGCCTGCACCAACCTCAACATCAAAGAGGTGAGAACACCGGGGACTGCTACCCTCTCTCTGGCTGAGCCCAGAAGACAGGGATGGGGAGAAGAGGTGGCAAATAGGAGCCAAGATAAGATGGGAGACCCCTTCCACCTTGGGCCGTGGTGGGGTTACCAGAAGCAGAGAATGGAGACACTGGACTAACTTGTGCTCCTCGGCTTCCCAGTCCTTCACTCGTCTGACGGAGCTGGTGCTGCAGGCCCACAGGAAAGAGCTGGATGGTCTCCGAACACGTACCAGCAATGAGCTAGCATTGGCAGAACTGGAGGAAGAAGAAGGCAAACCTGAGGGCCCAGCGAACTCTTCAAAGACCTGCTGGTGCTGAGGATCCTGTGTGGAATCCCCCCGCGACTCCCTTCCCTCAGGAGGCCCGTGGAAGCAGGGGAGCCTGGGCTTTGCCTACTGCTGTCCTTTCTTTGATGACCCTGTTGAAAATCAGTAGCTGCTGCACTCCTGCCTGGCCCCGTGAGCAGCTCTGCTGTGGCCTCTGAGCAGCCTGTGCCCCCAGCCCCTCCTGGAATGGTGACCTTCAGCCTGTTTCCCAGCCACAGGCCCGCTGTGATCCCAGAATGTGCTGTGACCATCTCGCCACCCCACGCTCCTGGGACAATGGTCAAGGCTGGAGTCAAGGTCACTTAAAGACTCATTTCTTAGTGCATCTCGAGTACTCTGCTTTTTCTCTTCTTTCTACTCTTCCTCCACCCACTTCCCTCCAGTGTATTTGGCATCCCTGTCTCTTTTCCTCCTTTGCCTGTGTGTCCCGCTGTGTGGCTGCTATTGCAGGTCCTCCCTCCCTCCCTCCCTCCCTCCCTCCCTCCCTCCCTCCCTCCTTCCCTCCCTCTCTCCTCCCTCCCTTCTTTCCTTTTCCTTCCTTCCTGACTCTGGCTAAGGGAATGGACCCAGGCTCTGCCCCAGGGAGGATGAGCCACCCTGCTCTGGGGTGAGCTGAAGGGCTATGGGTGCTGCTTCTTCCCCCTCCCCACCGCCCCTCCTTGTGCCACGGGCTGCCTCCCCAGTGACCTGGGAAAGTAGACCACTGAGATAGGAAGAAAACACTACCTGGTGGGCCTCAGGCCTGGGCTGGCTTCCTCTGCCTTCGCTTTTTGCCTGGCTTTGTACAGGCCTCTGTGAGGAACTGGGTCTCTGTGAGCAGAGAAAAAACCAAAAGGATGAGGAGTGGCAGGGACAAGTCATCTCTATTCTACCTCCCGTGCAGCGAGTACCTGGCCTCTTCATCTAGATTCCCGAATTTAAAGATGAGGATCAAGGCCTGAGGACACTAAGGGGCAGGGGCAGTCCTGGGGTCAGACACTGCATGGTCAGCCATTAACTCTAGACAAAGGTTAAAGCAGTTGTGAAGGGCTTGCTCCTAGATAGAAAGGTTAGGACAAGGGCAGAGCGCGCTGCAGGAAACGGATTGTAGCAGCAGCGGGGGACCTCTTGTGTAAGACTATTTCCCCAGACTCCCCGGCAAAGGTGAGTCTTTTACTGAACCCAGCCTTCAGAAGTTAAGATTTTCCTGGGTCCCAGAGTCTGTGGGCAATAGGTCTTAAAACGTGGGGAGAGAGAGCAGCCAAGGACCGAAGTACTTGGTGCCGGTCTGCCTTCCAAGATTCCCTCCTCTTGCCCTCTCACTGGTAAGTAGGCTTGTAGCATTGCCAACTGCCGAGTAGCTACCAAGGGAGGAAAAAGGATGCTCTCCTCCAGAGGTCCATGCTCAGGAAGTTTCTTTAACTCCCTGTGGTCCAAGGATAGCTTGAAGGAGGCCCCTACAAGAAGCAAAAGCCCACGCTAGGGGTCGTCCTCACATTCCCCAAGGTGGGAGGAGCTCAGGTAAGAGAATAGTCCCAAGATGCACTGCGTGGCTGGGGCTGGATCCAAAGCAAAAACAAAAACAAATCTGGGCCCTGACTGAGCTTTTACCAACCAAGGACCTTTCAAATCCAGGGCGCAGATGTGAAGATAAAGGGCCCCACACCCTTTCAGTCCTCCAGGAAGGGAGATGGGGATGGACTCACGGGAAATTTCTTCCTGACTTAGCAAACTAGGAAACGGGGCAGCAGGAGAGGGCAGCTCAGGCTTTCTGTGGAATTGTTCATTGAGGAAGGTAGGGAGCTGGCTCTAAGACTGGACCATGACTGACTGGGTGGCTCCTTTGGGGACTGACTCCTGGGTAGCAAGATTTAGGTAGCATCACACAGCAGGTGGACAGGCCTGCCTTCAGCCAGGGGTCTGAGAGAATTTACACAGGGCACTGGTTCTAACCTCTGGCAAGCATCACTGTCTTGCTATCCTAGCACCTCAAGAAAGAACTTGATTCCACGACCCTCAGGGTTCTGAAAGGGAAAACATGGGGTTGGGTTCTGTGGACTCTGATGTATGGCAGAAGGATAGCTGAGATTCTGGAGTGCATCTGTGGTCACTCCATTCCTGAATTTGCCTCACCCCACCTGCTATTCTGGGTGGCTTGGGCTGTGTCATTGGCCCTGACTGTTCGGCAGGCTTGCCTGGCCTGTCTGCGCATGAGAGATCAATTCACCCTGGTCCACAGCCTGAGCCCCCTATCTCCCTGTGACAGGTGAACTTCTTCTTCTTCTTCTTCTTCTTCTTCTTCTTCTTCTTCTTCTTCTTCTTCTTCTTCTTCTTCTTCTTCTTCTTCTTCTTCTTCTTCTTCTTCTTCCTCCTCCTCCTCCTCCTCCTCCTCCTCCTCCTCCTCCTCCTTCTTCTTTTTCTTCTTCTTCTTTTTTTGGTTTTTCAAGACAGGGTTTCTCTGTAGCTTTGGAGCCTGACCTGGAACTAGCTCTGTAAAGGAGGCTGGTCTCGAACTCACAGAGATCCGCCTGTCTCTGCCTACTGAATGCTGGGATTAAAGACGTGCGCCACCACCGCCCGGCTGTGATGAGTGAACTTTGTGTACTGTGTCTTGGGTCCATTATATGAATTGTGAGCAGGATTCATCTATTTTAAACACAAATGTTTACAAAAATAAAGAATATTTCCAACCACACATGTGTGCACCTATGAATCTCCAGGAGAAGGTGTTATTGAGATCTTGGTAGTGACAGGGGAGGCAGAGTGAAGGACAGAATCTCAAAGCCACAGCAAGATGCCAACGGAAGTGGTGGGCTTGGTCCATCTTCCCTAGTGACACCTGCAGAAGAGCCTGAAGCAAACCCCCACTGCCCCGCTGTGAGTTTACAGGAGCAGGGTGAGGAGGAGGAGGCTGAAGACCAGAATGGTGGCCCTCTGTTGTGGATGGATCAGGAAGGCCCTTCCTGAAGGCATGAGGAAGGGCTGGCTAATGTTTCACAGACTTGTCATTGGATACCCCATGGGGCAGATGCAGGTTGGATCATGGGAAAAGGTGTTAGGGATGTGGAGATACAGAGATAAATGATGGGAGTGTGGGTAGAAGGAAAGAATAAAACAGCAGGGCAGTGGTTGTCCTAAATCTCCACTTGAGAGAGTGCTTGCCATACTCCTGGGCAGTCACTATGTCGGGGGAGTGGTTATCTTTATGAATTCAACAGGTAGAGCAGGTTCTCAGCGAGCTTTGAAGACTAGACAAAGGGCTAAGAAAAAAACCAGTTATGACTAAAATCCAGTGCCTTGGACTTTCTTGATTTAGAGTCTAAATGGAAAAACTTTGGAATATCTATCTAGAAAAATCTTAATAAGCAATTCTCTTGCAGTCAGAACCGAGAACCACCCACCTAGGCTTTTCTGCCTACTAAGACTTAGAACAATTGCTCTGGTACAGAAAGCCGCAGGGAAGACTTTGTTAGTGCCTGCCCAAAGTTAAAAGCTTTTGGAAAGTGGGGGCAGTGTGCACATCTGGAGACAATACTTTAGGAACAGCTCATCATTTTTACTCTACTCTGAGAAGAGGGGACATCCAGGGGACCCGTGAAAGCCCTAGATTTTCATGGAGAAAACAAAGTACAAACCCGTTCCTCACTCAGGACTCATGCACGCTTGAATAGGGCTTCCAAAGGAACAGTGAACAAAAGGCATCTCTTCGGAAGCTGGGGCTTCTGGGGGAAGAAGCTCTAGATGGCAGAGACACCTGGCAAATTAATATCCAGCTTTTATTTACATCACTGCCAGGTCCCTCTGACTCCACAGCTTAGTAGGGACACCTACTGGCTATCTCTGGGGACTCTGCGGTCTCAGCAGAAGACCTAACTCCTTGTCACGCCGTCTGTGGCATCACAAGACTCCGTTCCCACTTGAATAATGGAAACTTGTTTTTTAGGGAGCTGTCAGCCGAGACTATGATCCCTACAATCGGAAACACATGTGGAACAAGCTATAAGGCAGAATTTCTGAGCACTCCCTGGCCCGTAGTTTCTTTGCCTCTCAATAAATCAAAATCTGAAGACTAGTTGCCTCAGCCTTGCTGACTCTCTTCTAGGATCTGGGAGACAGCTCCCAACGAATATGTACCTGTGAAAACACCCTCTGGGGAACATTTACCTTATTAAAATAGCCAGGATAAACCTGATGGATAGCTTTACAGGTGGAGAAATCAAGTGTTTCTTAAAATCTCCTATTTAGTTGGCCAATGCTCGAATAATGAGGGTGGCATGGACAATGGTCTTTTCAGCTGCTGGAGTGAGCCCCAGTGACAGCCCTCAGCAGGCAAAGACATCCCACCCCACACCAATGACTGACTTTGAAGACATCCTTGGTAACCACAGCTGCTTCGTCTTCCTATTCATTTTGTCCTGTGAAGAAATGGTCACATATTTACAGAAGGCTTTTGGAAATCTCAGAGATTGAGCCGGTGCCTGAGAGGGAGATAGGTACCATTCATCTGCCTAGAATTTACCATCTGTTCTGAGATCCTCCTGATCACTATGCCGGCAGTGACTCCATCCTCATGGCTGCTGGAAGAGTGTGGAATGGAGGTGGAGGTTCTAATGCGGGGCACAGTAGAGTGCAGAGACAAAGACCTCAGTGTTCTCCAGGGCAAGAAACATCACTCACAGAAAGGCTTTCTTAGACAAACACAAGTTCATCTCTTCTGCCTGATGCAAACAGAGGCACTGAAAGTCATTGCTTCTAGGAAATGACGCTCTCCTCCTAAGGGTCCTTTGACTCTTCTTTAGAAAGCACAGAAGCATAAGGATAGTATATACATCTTTCACCCATCATCTGAGCCCCAATTCAGACCCAAGAACATCTGACCTCTCTCACACTTCAGAGACTGGCGCTCAATAAATGTGTTTTCAAAATGTCTATGCCAGGCAAAAGCACTGTGCCGGGGCAAGCAGGAGTCAATCTTGCACGCTCCCTCCCTTTTTTTCCTCCCCATTTGACCTTTAAGGCTCTGGTTTCCAGCAAAGAGTGAATTATTCACATCCTCTCATAGATATCAAATTGGCCCTTTCCAGGCTGCCAGTAGGGTGGGACAGAAGGTGGCTTTGTTCAGAGACTGTAAATAGGCAGAGCCCCAGCCTTGTTCAAACAGAATGCAGGTGGGTGCCTGTTTTTACTAACTCATCCTAGACATGCCCAACAGCACCTGGTGAAATCCTGTCTGCCCTTCCTGGCTCCTCCCTCCTCCCCACCCAGCCACCAGACTTAAGTGGGCTCACACGACTGGGCAGGGCTCACTGCACTTTGCCATGGCTTACATCGCCAAGTCTTTCTATGATCTCGGTGCCATCAGCCTGGATGGGGAGAAGATAGATTTTAACACGTTCCGAGGCAGGGCGGTGCTGATTGAGAATGTCGCCTCACTCTGAGGAACAACCACCCGCGACTTCAACCAGCTCAACGAACTGCAGTGTCGCTTTCCCAGGCGCCTGGTGGTTCTCGCCTTCCCCTGCAACCAGTTCGGACATCAGGTGAGGAGTCCCTGGGGAGCTGATTTGATGGCGCTGGAGGGAGATAAAGCATGTAGTGGATGCGTGTTGGAAAACCTGGAATTGAAGGGTGTGCTTCATCAGTCTAGGTCTAGGTGAATGCGAAATAGCACAGGGAAGTAGTTATGCTCTGAGATTAAATATTGAGGGTGTGCCTTTTTTTCCTGACTTTCCAGAATATTCCGAGGGTTGCTACCAGGTCTCTCCAATGTGTCTTTGCAAAATGATTCATTAATTATTTGTTGCGTGAATGAGTGGAGAAAATAGGTTAAAGCTGGCACGGTAGACCATTCCTGTGACCCCAGAATGACAGCGTGAGGTGGGGGCTGAGGAGGACTGTGAGCCTGAGACCAAACTGGGCTACACGGCAAGACCTCATCTCAAAAAAACAGCCCGCGAAGATAGCTCAGTACTTGCCTCGCATACATGAAGCTGGGTTTGGTCCCAAGCATTGCATAAGCCTGCTGCGGAAGCTTGCCTATAGTCCCAGCACATGGGAAACCAAGGCAGATCAGAAATTAACGGTGATCCTCTGACTACAGCTAGTTCGAGGCCCGCCTGGACTGGAGCTATCTCAGACAAACAACTGGGAACAATCTGACGAGTTGTGGGAGTCCCTAGTCCCTGCAGCAGCATCCTGCACTTTAATGGCCCTGATGCTCTTGAAGATGCCCTTGGCTTCCTGTTTGAGTTTCCTCGTCTGTTGATTAATTTTATTATTTTATTATTAGCTCATAGGTTTATTGTGAGTTTCATAAAATAAACACATGAGAGTAACTAGAAAGATGGAGTGGGGGAATGTGAACCATCTTATTATTTAAATCAAAGGCTTGCTTTTGTCAGCAAATTGGAAAAGGAGTGTGGGAGAAGGGAAAGGTCCGCGGCATGCATACGCCTCCTCTGGGCAACACATGTACCTGTCTGTCTCTGAGTCACGTGTTGAGTTATTACAGAACTTCAGCCCATACACCTCAAGCTATCTTTTAGGGATTCTGTTTCTACTTAGGATTTACCTGTACAAACAAGATGTGTGTCCCTAAGCGGACTGCCTAATTAGAGTCCCCTTAGTTTGAGTCACAGTGGCAGGAAGGTAAGGTGACGGAGATAGACACAGGAAGGGTGGCTGGCATAAACCAGAGACCCAGCTGTCACTGTGCTTACAGCTCCTTCTCTCTCAAGTCCCTTTGCAGACTTTGCCTCACAGGAGGCACATCACTTCCCCGGAGGGGCCTCTGACTTTACACCTCACTTTTGGCTGGCTAGCTGCTGGAAGGAGTCATTGCACTATGAGATATAAGTCTAATAGAGATTAGCTGGGGCTCAGAAATGTCAGGATGGCCTGGACTGACTGTGTTAATGGTTCTAGTCGGTCAGAGGCAGGCACTTGCAGACGGAGCTTGCTGACTCTTAGCCTGGAGAGGAGGGGTGGAAAATAAAGGTTCTCACCGGCATTTGGGATGGGGTAGCACAGGGGCGGCAGTGGTGAAGGAAAAACAGGGAACAGGTTCTGAGCTAAAGCATTCTTAGCTGAGTACAGTGGATGAAGAAGAGGCGCAAGGGTCCTTTGCACAGCAGTTAAGAATAAAAGGAGTAATCTTTGTCCTTAAGTACTTAAATGCTTAACAACCTCCCCTACCCCATTTTAGAGCAGTCACCTTCTATCCTGCTGGTCACTAATGGCCCCATTTAGAGTGCACTCATTCTGGTCACTGACTTGCTTTGTCCTGGTGGCACCAGAAAGCAAAGACTCCCTTGGATGGGGTCTTTCTTCAGCCTCCTATTTGCATTTTAGTTATAGGACAAGGAAGGGTGAAAGCTGGAAGCTATAACTGTCACTCACTTGGGTCTTACTTTCACCCTTGACTCGCGAGCTGCACAGGGCACAGGCAAAGGACGCACTCAACACACACAGAACCAGAAGGGAACAGAACCAGGGCAGAGGAAATGAAAAAATGGCAGTAGGAAATGTGTACCTCTGTATGTGTGTGCGTGCATGTGTGTGTGTAGCGTGCACACGTGTGCATTAGTAGGTACACAGGTAGAAGGGCAAGTTCTGTGCATAAATTGAGCTTCTTTCCTTCTTTTCCCTGAACGACCAAGCACACAGTTAATTGCTCAGGATGGATTCAGGTCAGGAGCAGCTGTTCAAAAGTGCTAACCTTAATTACATTTATTTATTAAATTGAAAGTGTGTGCACATGCCACAGTGCACACGTAGAGGTTAGAGAACAGCTGTAAGAGTGGGTTCTCTCCTGAAATCATGTGTCACTCCCTGCTCTGAGGTTCTGGATGTAGCCTAGCATACCACCAGACAAAGACCATGGCTGGTGAGAGGGCTCAATGGGTAAAGAAGGCACCAAGCCTGCCACCAAGCCTGATGAACTGAATTTGATCCTCAGAACCCACGTGGTGGAAGGAGAGAAGTGAATTTTGCAGGTTGTTCTCTGACCTCTGTGTGCAACACGGCACTCACGATGTGTACAAACACACACACACACACACACACTATAAAATAGATGTAAAATAAAAAAACAACAACACAATGGTTGGGAGACAGTAAGGCAAAGCAAGCAGAGAAGAAACACACATACAATCAACACATGCTTGCACACACAAAGGAAAGAAAGGCGGAAGAGTTGGAGAAGGAAAGATTTGCACTGGTGGATTTTTGATTTCCTCTTCCTTTTTCCTGCTCTTTTTTCCTCTCCTCCAGGAGAACTGTCAGAACGAGGAGATCCTGAACAGCCTCAAGTATGTCCGCCCTGGGGGTGGGTACCAGCCCACCTTCAGGCTTACCCAAAAGTGTGAGGTCAACGGGCAGAACGAGCATCCAGTCTTTGCCTACCTGAAAGACAAGCTGCCCTACCCTTATGATGACCCGTTCTCCCTCATGACCGATCCCAGATTCATCATGTGGAGTCCGGTGCGCCGTTCAGATGTGGCCTGGAACTTTGAGAAGTTCCTCATAGGTCCAGAAGGGGAGCCATTCCGTCGCTACAGCCGCACCTTCCAAACCATCAACATAGAGCCAGACATCAAACGGCTCCTCAAAGTCGCCATCTAGATGGGAGCTGCTCAGTCTAAGGGTCTCCCACTGTTTCTGGTGGGAAAAATATTCTCCAAATATTCTTCCTCAGGGCTCAGTGTACCCTCAGGAGACACAGGGGGACTGAAGTGTCCCCCTTACTGAAGCGCCTTGCCTTGCCTGCCTGCCTGTTCCCTACAGCTCCCTCAAGGCTCTAAGTCTGGGGTAGGCTCTGGGCCTTCACAGAATGATGGCACCTTCCTAAACCCCATGGGAGATGTCTGAGAAGTTGCGAAGGGCAGAGCCAGCCTCCTCTAGAGTCCAATAAAGGGCAGATGTGGAAATGCCTGGGTCTCTGTATCTTCCTTTCTAAAACTTTCAAGAATCTTATTTTATTCTGTGTGCGTGTGCACATGTGTGCAGGTCAGGGGGCAACTTTGGAGAGTTGTTTCTCTCCTCCTACCTTGGGTTCCGGGGATGGAACTCGGGTCGTTGGGCTTGTCTCACTTACTGAGCCACCTGTGTCTTCTTTCTTAAGAGAGGTAGAAGTGGGTAAGGACTGTGGGTGACATGGAGGGGCTGGGTCTACCAAGTCTACGGTTTGGTAGAGTGCGGTTCTGATCAAGGGGGTACCCCAAGCTACTGTCAGGACTAGATGAGCAGTGGCAGTTGGGGTTTCAGTAAATGTGAATTTATCATGTCATGGCTCTTACAGAACCAAGTGAGAAGAGGAAGTAATAAAGTGGCGTAAAGAGAAGAAAAAGATAGCAGCCCCTTAGGCTGAGCACCCTGGCTGTTAGCCTAGAGCCAGGAAGACATCTCATCATTGTGGGTCCTAGAATAATTAGACATTATCTGACAGCATCTGCCAACAGCAGGGTGGAAGTGCAGGGGCCAGGAACACAAAAGACACTTTAGCTCTTCTTGGTTACTTGCTAAATGTGAAATTTCTAAAATTACATTTTATGTGTATATGAGTCTACATACATGCTGTGTCATGTGCGGGTCAGAGGACAGCCTGCAGTCTTCCTCTACCGTGTGGGCTCCAGGGACTGAAATCAGATTGTCGGGCTTAGAGACACGGAAGTTCACGTTCCACCTTAGTTCTTCTCAAGCTCAGACACTCACAAATCCAGGCACAAGGCAAACGAACGGAGGCATGGATGAGTGATTGGGTTAGGCAGGAAGGAATGATTGGCTTGCTGTCTTCCTCCATGACGGTAGGGACAGAAGAGACACAGGCATGGTTACATTTACGTCCTCCATGAGTATGGGGACACACACACCATACTCTTTAGAGCAGTGGTTCTCAACCTGTGGATCATGACCCTGGGTTTGAATGACCCTTTCACAGGGTCGCATATCAGACATTTACATTAAGATTTATAACAGTAGCAAGATTACAGTTATGAAGTAGCAATGAAAATAATGTTACGGTTGGGGTCACCACACCGTGAGGAACTGTATTAAACGGCCGCAGTATCAGGAAGGTTGAGAGCCACTGCTTTAGAGACCGAGTTTATAATCTGTGATTTATAATCTGTGATTGGCGCTCACCGTGAGGACAGGCGTGCCAAATGGCTTTGTCAGGACGCCCAGGTTCCTCACTCAGTGCAAGCACATTCAGAAAGAACCAGCACCACCGGAGCCAGGGTCTGCCATGCTCTGGAGATGTGTTCCTGTTACATTTTTTCCTTCCGCCACTAGATGGACCGTCTGTCTTAAGGCCCTCTTGAGGAACAGTTCTCAGAACTAGGCACCCTGCTGAAGAATGCCAGTGCTGGCTGGGCAGCGGTGGCGCACGCCTTTAATCCCAGCACTCGGGAGGCAGAGGCAGGCGGATCTCTGTGAGTTCGAGGCCAGCCTGGTCTACAAGAGCTAGTTCCAGGACAGGAACCAAAAGCTACAGAGAAACCCTGTCTCGAAAAATCCAAAAAAAAAAAAAAAAAAAGAATGCCAGTGCTACCGCTCTTTCCCCTTTAATCTGCTCCTCTCGATCACTCCCCAAAGCTCTTGCATCATCTGAGAAGCACGCGTGGGACTGCGGTAAATGACACCTGTCTGACCTTCAGCTCAAACTGCCATTGGCCGTGCTTCATGCCAAAGGGGTAGCCTGAGTGTTACAGTGGGAATTCCCAGGCATCCTTCTGAGAGACCTCCTGTCCAACTAAGCCTGCCCTCGCTTTCACTCTTGAAAATTCAGCCCTTTGGATGGCTCACCTTCAAGCCAGAATAAATTCTTCTGCAGAAGAACCATGCTAATTTTAGAGTAGTCTTGACCGAGGCAGACTCTTTCCCTGAAGAAATGGGATCAGGCATTTGTGCAGGGCGCTACTATGGATTTTTTTTTCGTCACCTTGATGGTGTCTGCCTTTGTATTTGTTAACAGACAGCTATCCTGGATGTCTCACTAGCCTAGAGGTTGGCATTATGCCACTGGCAATTTCAGGTGTGATATGCCAGCACAGTCTGTTGCATCTTTTCCAGATTGCTCAAACTAAATGAGTAATTACGGGATTCCAGAAGAATTAGAATTTCACTATAAATAATTTTACATAGGGTCAGGAGGGACAAAAAAGGTAGAAAGTGGGCTCTTCACTTAGGCAGGGGCAATGCTGTTTGCTTCAGGCAGGATCTGACTAGTTTTCCTCAGAAGGGAACAGAGAAGTAGGACGACCTTCTATGACGTTATTGTTAAATGAAAGTAAGGGCTGATTTCCTTCATCCGTCATCACATTTGCCCCTGCTTTGCCCTCAGAAGGGGTAGTTTATGGTCATCAGCAAGTAATATAAAGATTTAATGGAATCATCCACTTTCTTGAATAAACAAAATCTTTTTTTTTAAAGATTTTTATTTATTATGTATATAGGTTTCTTCCTTCATGTATCCTGCAGTACAGAAGAGGACACCAGATCTTATTACAGATGGTTGTGAGCCACCATGTGGTTGCTGGGAATTGAAGTCAGGACCTTTGGAAGAGCAGCCAGTGCTCTATTCCTCTGAGCCATCTCTCCAGCCACCTAAACAAAATCTTTTAATTAATTTTTTTCCAAGGACACTCAGGAGTAGGAAGAGGTCTCATCAGTAAGCTCTGGCAAGAGAGCTGAGAAAACGCTGCTCAATCGCTTCTGAGGACTCTCCGCTGGAACGGGTGCGTATGACTTATAATCTTTATAACTATGTCCCACAGCTACCTCTTACATTAGTCAAACTCTGGACCTTCTGATAAACACCATTAACCACTATAATCCAAGATGCCAGTAACTGGAGTCGCCTGTGTTCACATACTGTAGGATACTTTATATATGTATTATTCACGGGGACGCCATAAGGAATTCTCTCTCTACAGAAAAGGTAGTTGGATAGATTAGCTGCACCGCAACCTGGAAGTAATTCTAATAAATCCCTTTTTCTCCATATTTGGAAGTTAAGCATGACGTGAGATCTGATTGTGTGTCAAATTAACACGGATGAACTTGTTGTGATGGCTATTCTCGGTTGCCAACTTGTCTACATCCGGAATTAACTAAAACCCAAATGGCTTGGCACATCTGTGAGGGATCTTTATTTCTTAATTAAATCATTTGAGGTGGGAAGACACATTTCCAATTCAGATCTTTGAGGTGAGAGGATCCACCTTTAATTTGAGACATACCTTTTGCTGGTAGCCTATATAAAGTCCTTGCTAGCAAGCCACTCCTTCACTGACATTAGAACCTACTTTGTGGCGATTCTGGCATATTCTAAAGACTAGCTGAGATATCCAGCCTCCTGGACTGAACAATTACTGGAATTTTAGCCCTTTGTTGGTAGACAGTCATTGCTAGAACAGCTGGACCACACACAGCCTGTAAGTCACTCAGATAAATCCCCTATCTATCATCTATCTATCTGTCTATCTATCTATCTATCTATCTATCTATCTATCTATCTATCTATCTATCGTACACATACACATAGACTCTATAAGTTCTCTTCCTCTAGAGAGCCCTGACTAAAACACCGAGTAAGACATCTACCAAGGACAAAGGGCTAGTAAGTAGCAGAGTTGAGAGTTGAAGCTTTCAGCCCAGTGAGTTCTTGGCCAAACAGGGTGAGATTCTGGGGGGAAAAAATGTAAAAGCTAGAGGAACAGGAAGTTTGTTGATATCGCATCTCCCAGAAATGTCAGCAAAGACAGACCCATGAACCGTTATCAACATGGCTGCCTAAACTAAACCAAAGCAAGGATGCCACCAATAGAAACGCTAATACAGAAGGGGGAGAGGCCTCAACCATGGACTAAGAACTACAGGCAACTAAGAAATGCTGAGTGGGAGAAACCATCTTCCCCAGAGAGCCCCTTTGCTTATTCAGTACCAAGTGGTCAACCCTGAAATCGTACAAGTAACATACAGACTGAGCAGGTTGCATTACTATATTTAGAAATATGATAATATACATATATATGTATGTATATGTAACAACAAAGGAAAAAGGCATGAATTTGAGAGCAAAGGGAAGGGCAAATATGAGGCGTCAAAGAGAGAAAATGATGTAATTATATTTTAATTAATTTTTCTTTTTTGAGACAGGGTTTCTCTGTGAAATAGTCCTAGCTGTCCTGGAACTCGCTTTGTACACCAGGTTGGCCTCGAACTCTCAGAGATCCACCTGTCTCTGCCACCTGAGTGCCAGGATAAAAGCATGTGCCACCACTGCCAGGCTTAATTTCTTTTAATTATATAATTTTTTTGTTGTTGTTATTTCTCAAGGTAGGGTTTTTCTGTGTGTACTCCTGGCTGTCCTGGAACTCACTCTGTTGACCAGGTGGCCTTGAACTCACAGAGATCCGCCTGCCTCTGCCTCCTAAGTGCTGGGATTAAAGACTTGTGCCACCACCGCCTGGCTTAATTATATAAATTGCCCAAGAAAGAGCACTTGCCTCTCTTCCGGAGAACTCCAGCTTAGTTTCCAGTACCCACATCTGTTAGGCAGGCCACAAATGGCTGTAACTCTAGCTCCATGGGATCTGCCTTGTTATTCTGACCTCGGGCACCCACATACATAAGGCAAATATACACACACAGAAACATAAATATTTAAAAATAAAAAGCTGCCAGGCAGGGTAGTGCACACCTTTAATATCAGCACTAGGAGGGAGGCCAAGGCTGGACGATACCTGCGACTGTGAAGCAAGCAGAATTATACAATAAGTCCAGGCCGGTCAAGGCTGCATAGTAAGATCCTGTCCCAAAACACACAAACAAACCACACAGCTCAAGTCAGACGTACTTCCAGCACAGAGAAGAGGAAGTGGGCACAAAGTCCTGCCCCAGCTGAGAAGCTGTCTGCAATGGAGAGCTGCCAGGAGGGGGAAAATCACTTGTCTTCAGCAAGTGTCACTGGCCTATCAACCACACTCCAGGGCAGGCCCCATGACCGGTAGTCGGCCAATACAATCAGATGCCATGGTTATTTTGTACTTGTTGTTTTGATTTTTTTTTTTTTTTAAAGAAAAAAACAGGAAGTTGGGTGGGTAGGGAGGTGATGGGGGAATCTGGGAGGAGTTGGGGGAGGGGAAAGAATGTCGATATGGTGTCTGAAATTTTCAAAAAGTAATTAAAAACATAAAAAAGAATACGATAACAGCAAAACACATAAAAATACAAAGCCAGTCAGGTAGATTCCTGATTGATCATCGTAAGGTGAAAAAGAGAAAGAAGCCAGGACAGCTGACCCACAGTAACTTCCTTTCAATAGGGAAGACTAATGAATTCGTCTGGCTTCCCTTTATTTGAACAGAAAAAACAAGAAACCAGCAGAACTGGGTTTAAGGCATCTTTATTCTGTTAGACACCCCCTAGAAGATGACAGGCTGGCTGAATAACAGTGAAATAAGTAGACAGGATCTTATGTTTTGAAATTTTCTAAGCTATCTCCAAAACAGGTGGATAATTGTGAAATACTGTGATATAAAGGTGTCTTGGGCACATATGGTATCATTCTCTTCATCTTCAAATGACTAAGCCGGAAGTATCAGCAGACTCCAAGAGGGACCACTCAGAGGCTGCGATGGCTCACTGCTGCTATTTACAGAAATGAAGCAGTTCTCTGCCTTTGGATTCATTTCCCGAAATGGGTTCCTCAGCAGGTTAGATATAGATTTGTAGCAAAATAGAAAAGCATTCTCCAGGAATAAACCAACTGACCTTCTGGAGCAGCTGACTTAACATTCTGAGTATCCTTGTCTAGGTTCTATGGAGGGCTGTCACTGATACTGAGCTGACCTCTTCCTGACCTGCAAAGTTTTGTATCTCATGCTCACCAACACCCTGCTGGGAGGAGGTCACAGTGGGAGCCAAGTAATACTGAGCTGCCGATTTCATGTATGTTCTTCCTGACTCTGAACCTGGACTTACAAGGGCACCAATCTCATGGCAGTGTAAATAAGTGTGTTTCCTTCCCCTTCCCTTCAACCCCCCGCTGCCATGTTCCCAATTTACTCAGATCTTGTCTATTTCCCCCTTTTAGGGGAATCCATGTATGTCTCTCTGAGGGTCCTCCTTGTGACCTAGGTTCTCTGGGGTCATGGACTGTAGGCTGGTTGTCCTTTGTTTTGTCTAGTATCCACTTATGAGTGAGTACATACCATGTTCATCTTTCTGGGTCTGGGTGACCTCACTCAGGATGTTTTTTTCTAGTTTCATCCATTTGCCTGAAAATTTCAAGATGTCATTGTTTTTTACTGCTTAGTTCTCCATTGTGTAAATGGACCACATTTCCTTTATCCATTCTCAGTTGAGGGGCATCTAGGTTGTTTCTGGATCTGGCTATTACCAATAATGCTACTACGAACATAGATAGTTAAGCAAATGTCCTTGTGGTATGAGTGTGCATCCTTTGAGTATATGCCCAAGAATGGTAGCTGGGTCTTGAGGTAGATGGATTCTGAATTTTCTGAGAAACAGCCATATTGATTTCCAGAGTGGCTGTACAAGTTTGCATTTCCACCAGCAATGAAGGATTGTTCCCCTTACTCCACATCCTCTCTAGCATAAGCGTTTTTGATCAGAGCCATTCTGACTGGTGTAAGATGGAATCTCAGAGTTGTTTTGATTTTGCATTTCCCTGATGGCTAAGGATGTTGAACAACTCCTTAAGTGTCTTTCAGCCATTTGAGCTTCCTCTGTTGAGAGTTCTGTTTAGATTTGTATCCCATCTTTTTAATTATTTATTTATTATGTATACAATAGTCTGTCTGTGTATGCCTACAGGCCAGAAGAGGGCACCAGACCCCATTACAGATGGTTGTGAGCCACCATGTGGTTGCTGGGAATTGAACTCAGGACCTTTGGAGGGGCAGGCAATGCTCTTAACCTGTGAGCCATCTCTCCAGCCCCTTGTATCCCATTTTTAATTGCATTATTTGGTATTTTGATGTCTAATTTCTTGAGTTCTTTGTATATTTTGGATATCAGTCCTCTGTCAGATGTTGGAAGATGTTTTCCCATTCTGTAGGTTGCCATTTTGTCTTATTTACCATGTCCTTTGCCTAACAGAAACTTCTCTGTTTCAAGAGGTCCCATTTATTAATTGTTGCTCTCAGTGTCTGTGCTACTAGTATTATATTTAAGAAGCGGTTTCCTGTGCCAATGCTTTCAAGGCTACTTCCCACTTTTTCATGGGATGGGAAAGACAGGGAGAACAAGGGAAGAGATATCTTGATAGAAGGAGCCATTATGGGGTTAGCAAGAAACCTGGCACTAGGGAAATTCCCCAGGAATCTACAAGGTTGACCCCACCTAAGACTTTAAGCAATAATGGAGAGGGTGCCTGAACTGACTTTCTCTTGTAATCAATTTGATGACTGCCTTAATTGTCAGCATAGAACCTTCATCCAGGAACTGAAGGAAGCAGATGCCAAGATCCACAGCTAAGAACTGGGCAGAGCTCCTGGAGTCCAATCAATGAGAGGGAGGAGTGATAATATGAGCGAAGGGGTCAAGACCAAGATGGGGAAACCCACAGAAACAGCTGACTTGAGCTAATGGAAGCTCACTGACTCCAGACAGCTGGGGAACCTGCATAGAACGAGGCCCTCTGAATGTGGGTGACAGTTGTGAGGCTTGGGCAGTCTGTGGGGCCACTGGCAGTGGGATCAGGATTTAACACTAGTGCATGAACTGGCTTTTTGGAGCCTATTCTCTATGGAGAATTTTACATTCATTAATTCATTTGGGTCCCTTAGCAATGCTGTAAAAAGAGCACAGTATCACATTCTGTTAGCCCAGTTTTACAGAAACAGGATATTGAAGTCCAGAGCACTGCTCTGTTTAAGGGCTATCTACTTCCAAAGGACAATGTGGCCTAAAAGCCAGTGTTATGACCACCAAGTGCTCTTTCAATTATGCACACAACACATTCTATGATCCCATTGGAGTAAATGAAACAGTCCCATAGACTTACATTACACCCTTTACTCCGAGTCTCTGGTTTCTCACATGCATCCTTCTTCTGGAATAGGCTTCCATTACAATACATTCAAGTACCTTGCCTCCTTAGCCTCCTAGTTTTTCATATTTTACTTGTTTTTGAAGACCTTGGTAGTTTTGAAAGATACAATCAGTCTGCAGAACTGAGCTTGTGTGTTGTTCTTATGGTTACATAGATTACGGCTCTCTGGGAAAACACCCACAGAGATCTTCATACTGTATCATATCAAGGGAACCCGACATCAAGGCTTACTGATGGTAATATTAACCTTTATCGCCTAGCTGAGCCAGTGTTTGTTAGGGTTCTCTTCCTTAAAGTCTTTCCTTTCCCTCTTTCCATGCTACTTTTGTGTGTGTGTGTGTGTGTGTGTGGCGGGGGGACGGGGGGGAGGGGTTGAGACAGGGTTTCTCTGTGTAACAGCCCTAACTGTCCTGGAACTAGCTCTGTAGACCAGGCTGGCCTCAAACTCACAGGGACCTGCCTGCCTCTGCCTCCCAAGTGCTGAGATTAAAGGTGTGTGCGATCACTGCTGGGCCCATGCTACTCTTTGGAAGGAAGCCACTATGCACACAGCCCACACTGACAATGTAGAGCCATCAGAATGCCATGCCCCTTCCTTCCCTTTTCTTTCCCCCCCTTATTTATCCATCCATCCACCCAATCATTGCTATCAGCATGGGTATTTAGTATACACTCTGGGCTATAATTCAATATCAATTCATTTATTTTAAAATTATTACTGTTGTGTTCACTGGTAATTCTTGTCTATCCCTTAACCACTGTGGTTTTGATTTCTGTGTTTTTTGCTTATTTGTTTTGCTTTGCTTGTTTGTTGGTGGTGGTGGTTTTTTTTTTTTTTTTTTTTTTTTGGTTTTTCGAGACAGGGTTTCTCTGTGGCTTTGGAGCCTGTCCTGGAACTAGCTCTTGTAGATAAGGCTGGTCTCCAACTCACAGAGATTCACCTGCCTCTGCCTCCCAAGAGCTGGGATTATAGGCGTGCGCCACCACCGCCTGGCTAGGGTTTTTTTTGGTAGCACAAAACACTCTAAGTTCGTCATGGAGAATTCCTGCCCACTCCATCACTTACTTTTGCAAGGATTCGTGGATTCCTCTGACAGGAACCAAGATCTGAGTGCAGAATGTGCACAGGCTCTAGTGGTGTTCTAGCCAAATAACCATGAGCACAGACATTTCACTCTGGCATGTACAAGGGATTAGCAGAGGAGCTCAACTCTAGGAAACAACAATTCCCCAAATTACTTTTTCTTCCAAGGAGGCAAGTCTAAGCAGAAAAAAAAAAGAAACAATTTTCATTATTAGACAAACCATCAGGCCTGCTATATTGTAAACCAAGTCAACATAGCTACAACAGAACCACAGGAAGCTTAGAACAACAGAGTCATTTGTCGGGGGTCATCAGGGAGAATACTGATGGTGTCTTCAGCTTTGCCACACAACAGACACAGCATGGTGTACTCCTAGAACAAGACAAAGTACAAAATTACCTCAAGGGATGGGGAGAAAGATGCTCCATAAACGACTGCCCAGAAAAGCTTTCCTGCAAGTCGTCACTGGTGATTCTGCTGCACATCAGATTAATTCTTCAACACCCACTAGCAGCGCCTTACGTTCATTTTGCACACTCCTGGAACCTTTTGTTTGTGTAAACTCTTATTTATCATGTACGTAAGAACGGCATTTGAAAGTACATGGCGATTTCTCACACTAAGAAATCATACATATTTTGCTTAGTGCTTCTATTATACTAATGAAGATATCTGGGCTGAGGCTGCATGCAGCTCAACTGGTAAAGAACTTGTCTGCTATGCACAAAGCCCTGGTTTCAGTCTTCAGTACTGCACAAACTGGGCATGGTAGCACACAGCTGTACCCCAGCACTCAGAAGGTGGAGGCAGGAGGATCAGGAGTTCAAAGCTGGCCTGGACTCCATGAAACCTTGACTGAGAGAGAGAGAGAGAGAGAGAGAGAGAGAGAGAGAGAGAGAGAGAGAGAGAGAGAGAGAGAGAAAGAGAGAATGAATAAGGGCCAGTGAACAGTGAGGTGGTCTCAGTAGGTAAAGGGCATTTGCTGTTCAATTTTGGTCACCTGAGCAGGAACCTAGACAGTGGAAGAATGAACTCCCAAGTTTTGTCCTCTGACCCTGTATATGTTTCATGGCAAATATGCATATCACACACACACACATAAATAGTTATTGAATAAATGAACCTCTTTTTTTTTTGTTTGTTTTGTTTTTCGTGACAGATTTTTCTGTGTAGCCTTGGCTGCCCTGGAACTCACTCTGTAGACTAGGGTGGCTTCAAACTCACAGAAATCCACCTGTCTCTGCCTCCCAAGTGCTGGCATTAAAGGTGTGCACCATTACTGACTAGCTAAAATGAACTTTTTAAAAGCATGAATAAATAGAATAAATAATGAACCAGATTGGGTGTGTATTTCAAAGGACAAATTCTTATTCTTAGGATATTAAGATATTTATACAATAGGGGTGGGGGAGGGAGACAAAATTCTCAAGCTGAAAAAGCTACCTTTATTAGCCCTAGAAAATACAAAAAAAAAAAAAATTAAGTTCCCTAGCATGTCACAACTCATATTTAAACAGTTAATTGCTCAAGATTTCATCTATTTAGTGTCTAAGTCTTTATTAAGTTTCATGTATCTTCTGCTCAACAAATGTCTAGACCGGTAACAGAAGGGGTTTTATTTTGAGCAAAATTCTTTAAGGCAAAGCCCCGTTCTTGCAGCTGTCACAGATGTGTGTCCTTTACATTTTTTATTTAAGATATTTTTGTTTTGTTTAGGAAGACAAGTATCCATGTTGAATCTACTAGTGCCTCCACACCAGATGTTGCTGTCTGGAAGTGATCAGTCAAACCGTGTCTCTCAGTCTGGACAGTCACTAGAAAGGATTGCAGAGCTAAACAATGACACGGCACAAAGTCCTCAAAGACAAGTGCCTTTCCATTTCAACCGGCAAGTCCAGCAGACAGCAGACAGCCGCTCTTGAAGACTGTTCTTGGATTAATCAATTGGCCAACTGACTGATTTTCAGTGCTGGTAATTAGGTCCAGAGCTTTGAGCATAGTAGACAGGCACCCTTCCATTGAGTTACCTCTCTGCACTCGTGATTGTAAAGTCTCTTCTACAGACTCAGTAGAAATACATACAGGTTAACGCATAGAGAATAGATACTACTCATGAGCATAAAATACAATAAAAATCTACCCTCTACAAGGTATCTACTGCTTGAACCCACCAGACATCATTATTAGAAGACAATCACTCACTATCACTATTGGGAAGACCAAGTGTGATGGAGAGCACTTCTAATCCCATACTTGGGAAACTGAGGCAGGAGGGTCACAAGGCTGAGGTCAGCCTGAGCTACACTGCAGCCCTTGTCTCAACACAGACACACACACACAGACATACAGGGGCGGTGCAGGTAGAGACAAAGGGCTGAGTTTTGGCTCAGCTGAAGGAGTGCTTTCCTTGCAAACATGAGGACTAAGGTTTAATTCCCCAGTATGGCCCAAAACAAACAAACAAAAAAGCACTAAACAGCAACAAAATAAAATTGTCCAATTGAAAGAGAGAGAGATAGAAAGAGCGAGAGCTGGATTTTCCACTAACCTAACCTGTCAGGTCTCTAGTGAATGCGTCCATGCTCTGCAATGTGCTGTGTGCAGTGTCAGTCACGAACAAAGGAAAGAACACATCCTGACCTTTACAAAATTAACACTATTGACTTGGAAAAAAAACAGATACAATGCATGATCTAACCTGGTAAGATTATTAAATCAGTGAAGCTGGCCATATTTGTAACCTCTGATTTATGGGCAGCCAGGAATGTGAATTTCATTATAAGTCAGTGATTTGGAATTCCAAAGTAGCTCCCCATGGGAGTATGTTCCATATGTGGCAGTTAGATTCCCAGGAAAACACACAAGTCTTTTAAGTTTGTGTTGTACAAAGGCTGTGGGATCTAACCACATACTTCTGTGCTTCTGTGGGAAAGTAAGCTAAGATGCTAGGGACACAGGCCCTGTGAGATCTGGACATCTTTTACAAACCTGGCCAAGTGGGGGCGTAGGGAAGGGATTTACAGGCCCCAGGCATTCTTAGGGAGGCTCAGAGGGCTAAGAGTAGCCATCTGGGGGAAGGGTAAAGCAGACAGACTCTCCCAAGGGCTCACTCAGAGGCCCTTGTTCTCTAACCTGCTACATCTTTCCAGCCCACTGAAGAATAAAGGCTGTTTCCCACCCCTAGCCACCGTCCCCAACTCAGCCACATATTCCCCAAGGTGAACACGCCATCCATTTAAGGGCTTTTCTCAGATTTCACAGATTTCAGTCACGTGTAATATATTCCTGATGTACTCTGTACTTCCCTCTCCATCTCGCCCTGTGTGGCCTTGCCATTAGAAAACAGGAAAGAGCATGAGAGAAAGAAGCAAAGAAGCAGTTAAAATCTATTTTAAGACACAGAAAAAACAGTGAAGCAGACCACAAGAAAAGAAACACTTAAGGAGCCGAAGGTTAACAAACCCAGATCAGGAAAAGACAGTGAGAGAGTTACAAACACCAACAGGACAGGAGCTTTAATCAAACGAAAATGAAGGCCACTTTACAAAGAGTTAGAGGAACACGGAAATGGGAGAGTTGTTAGAGATATTCAAAACAGAGTGAGGTGGCTCAGGTCCCTAATCTCAGCACTGCGGGCAGATGTGTGTGTGTGTGGGGGGGGGTGTAAGGCAGGAGACAGGAAAAACAAAACAAAACTATTCAAGAAGAAAGACAAAAACAAGTAAAGAGCTGCTTCCAGAATGGATCACAGAAGCAGCTGAGTGAAACAAATAAGTTTAAATTATTTTTAACAAAGTAAGAAGAGCTAAGCATGTTTAATGCAATTTTTAAACTTTCTGATTTGTTTTGGTTTGGTTTTTGAGACAGGGTTTCTCTGTGTAGACTTAGTTGTCCTGGAATTCACTCTGTAGACCAGGCTAGCCTTAAACTCACAGAAATCCACCTGTCTCTGCCTCCCGAATGCTGGAAGTAAAGGCGTGAGCCACCATTATTAAACATTTTTTAAAAAATTATGTGCAGTTGTGTGTGTTGCAGATTAATATATGTAAGGGCAGTGCTCACAGAGGCCAAAGAGGGCATCTGGTTAGCCTTAACATACAATTTCCAACCCAGCAAAGATGCTGGGGACAGCACCATGTGACCCCTCAGGATATGGGGTAGAATAGCATTCAAGAGAAGGAAGGAGAATCCTCCTCCAATGTGGAACACTATTTTACATGGGGTATGTATGGAAGAGCCGCGGGAAATGAGTGAGAGAAGCTGGGCCAGCTACAGTCTTAGGGTAAGGAGCCTGGACATGTGTTATAGCAATGATGGCTGCCAAAGGCCAGCAAGGCAGTATAAAAGAATCATTTTTAAAAAACCATCTGATGGCTAAGTATAGGATGTGGGTTGAGCAAGAACAGATGTTGATAATACAGGACTGGAGGTAGAGCCTAGTGCAAGAGATTCTGTTTGCAAGAGAACTGGAAATTAATTAGGCGTTATGACTACAAGCCATCTCCCTTTTCCTTTCCTTGCTTCTACGCAGAGTAATTTTGGGGGCTGTTTGAAGGTGGTTAT
The DNA here is from genome assembly GCF_950005125.1 of Chionomys nivalis. Lineage (NCBI taxonomy): Eukaryota > Metazoa > Chordata > Mammalia > Rodentia > Cricetidae > Chionomys > Chionomys nivalis. Next base: position 47,778,398 of record NC_080095.1, read on the forward strand.
ACTCAGTCATAAAGGAAAATGAGCTGGACTTTGGTCTCATGGAAGTGCTTTACAACAGTTCTCTCAGGACTAATTGGGCAATCTCAATATCCACTCAAAGACTTCATGTGCACTTAAGAGAGTTGTAAACACCCGCTTCCTCTCATAAAGACAGAGCTAGGGGTTTCTAAGCTTATGAAATGCTCACTCTTCTTTGGTCCCTGAGATCTTGGTTTTGCTGTAAGTTACATATATCATATAAATATTTTAAGGCATAAATTTTGGTTGTTGGCTGGGTGGTGGGTGGCGGGTGGCACACGCCTTTAATCCCAGCACTCGGGGGGCAGAGGCAGGCAGATCTCTGTGAGTTCGAGACCAGCCTGGTCTACAGAGCTAGTTCCAGGACAGGCTCCAAAGCCACAGAGAAACCCTGTCTCGAAAAACCAAAATAAATAAATAAATAAAGAAAGAAAGAAAGAAAGAAAGAAATAAATAAATAAATTTTGGTTGTTAAAAAGAGTTTTATGGTCATCGGGCAGTGGCGGTGCACATCTTTAATCCCAGCACTTGGGAGGCAGAGAAGCAGATGGATCTCTCTGTGAGTTTGAGGCCAGCCTGGTCTACCGAGCGAGTTTCAGGACGGACAGAGAAATCTTTCCGGGGCGGGGAGGGGGGGAAGAGTTATAGTCAAGTGTTTAGATTAACCAAAATACCTCAGATCAGACCCTGACATATGTGATTGCATATGTATGTTCCTCTTTCCATTTAAAAATATGAATGGGGGACTAGAGATGGCTAGGCAGTTAAAGGCACTTGCTGTTCCTGCTGCTCTTGCAGGAGACCTGGGCTCAGTTTCCAACCCCTCACACGCCAGTTCACAGCTATATGTTACTTCAGTTCCAGGAGATTTTGTCCTCTCTTCTGGCCTTCATGGGTACCAAGCACAGATGTGGTACATACATGCAGGCAAAACACTTATACACATAATAAAAATAAGCAAAATTTAGGGGATGGAGAGATGGCACAGTTATTAAAGTAATGGCTGTTCTTCCAGAGGACCTGGCTCCAATTCCCAGCACCCATGTGGCAACTCACAACTGTAACTCCAGTTCCAGGGGGATATGACACCTTCTTCTGGCCTCTGTGGGCACTGCATGCACATGGTACATAGACACAGTACATAGACATACATGAAGGCAAAACACTAACACACATAAAAGTAAAAAGAAGTCTCAAAAAAATTTTAAAAATAAGTAAAAATTTAAAAATATGAGTAGAGGGTATTATGCTATTTTATGGTTTTGCTGTAGCTGATTACATTTTATTTTCCTAAATAAATACTATCTAAATTTGAATGACTTAAAAAAATTCTCTTGGCTGTTTGGAGTCTAACCTGATACTCTTATCTTGTGGATAAATACACAGTTCACACAAAGTCAGTTTAAAAATTGAAAACAAGGATTGGAGAGATGGCTCAGAGGTTAAGAGCACTGACTATTCTTCCAGAGGTCCTGAGTTCAATTCCCAGCAACCACATGGTGGCTCCTAACCATCTATAATGAGATCTGGTGCCCTCTTCTGGTCTGTAGGCACACATGCGCAGACAGAACACCATATACATAATAAATAAATAAATCTTTTTTAAAAAATTGAAAACAAGAACCGTAAGGAAGAGCCCTGGGTCCTGGTCTGTCCAGAGCTAGGTCCCGCTGATATTGGGATGTTTGTCCTGACCATTAGACCTTCACCAACCATGGGCCTAGGCTAGAGACTAAGCTCTTCAACGTTCTCCTGACTGCACGAAAACTAACATAACAAACCCCTTTTCTCTAGTGATTCTGCTTTGCTCCTCCATCCTTGATAGAGCTATCTTTCAAGTTAGCTTAACAAATTATATATTTAAAAAAGGCTTAGTATACTTGAGAACAAACAGTTGCTCAAATCCACATGCCAATTTGGGCATGACCTCCTTATCAGGTTTTCATACCCACCAACTGGGATTAAAGGCGTGCGCTGCTACTGCCACCACTACCCAGCAGCCAGCACTTAAATTAAGCCAACTGTGCAATTCCCACAGTACTGCAGAAAAGGTGCCACTGTCGTAATCTCACACAAACCCATACTGGCAGACTAGAGATGGCTTGGCAGTGAAGAGCATTAGTGCTCCTGCAAAAGACCCAGGCTCGGTTCCCACCACCCACAAGGTGGCTCACAACCATCTGTTACTCCAGTTCCAGGGAGTCTAGAACCCTCTTCTGGTCTTTGTGGGCACCAAGTATTCACAAGGTAAGGACACATGCACATGCGCACACACACAGACAAACACACATACACAATAAATATTTTAAATCTTATTTTTAAGAAAGAACCCATAGGGGGCTGGAGACATGGCTCAGAGGTTAAGAGCACTGGCTGCTCTTCCAGAGGTTCTGAGTTCAATTCTCAGCAACCACATGGTGGCTCCCAACCATCTAGGATGAGATCTCGTGCCCTCTTCTGGTGTGCAGAACACTGTACACATAACAAATAGATGAAACTTTTAAAAATAAATAAATAACCCACAGTAAGCTAATTAAATAAAATGACAGGACTGAAATATCATTTATAAAGCACACATTTTGATTTGTGATTCCTGTGGAGATGCACAGACCCACCCATGGCTAAGGTTTCCCAGCTTACACAAGTATAGTCAGTGGTGGTTTCCACTAATAATTGCTAGTACTTCATTACAAAAACTGTGTAGATGCTAGAAGGCACTTTTAGTCTTTGTCCCACGTCAATAAAACCCACATATACATTTACCTGAAATTCATCCATGATACTGAATGTATACTCATGTCTGGCTACTACATGGTGGCAATTCTTACACAGATCTGTCAAAACAAAGACACATAATGAAGTCTGGTCAAGTTTCTTAAAACAATGAAATTTCTAGTCTTAGCACATAATGCTTAAAAGGAGTCTTAACTCTGTCACATTTAACACAGCAGGAAACTCATCAGAGTGCTGACCTTAGGAAATCCGGATTCTATCACAACATTACCTAATTAGAACCTGAACTCAAAGGCTCAATGTCTACACATTAACTCCCACTGAAAGCTGCCTACAGAGATCAATACACAGACACCTAGATGTCATTCACTCTGCCACTGACCTGCGTTCCCAGTCTTCTTGTCACTTTTTCTGTTTCGCTTTGTTGGAGATGGGGTTTCTCTGTGAGCCCTCGCTGTTGGGAGCTTGTTCTGTACTGGCCTCAAACTCACTGACTGACGCCTGCCTGCCTCCTGAGTACTGGGGTGAAAGGTGTGTGCCACCACCTCCTGGCTCTTGTCACTTTTTGGGTTAAATTCTCACTAAATTGCCCAGGTTGGCTTTGAACTCACTCTGTAGCCCAGGCAGACCTTGACCTTTCAGCCTCCTGAGTAGCTGGGACCAAGCTGGCAAGACTGAGTAAAGGTGCTTGTCACCAAGTAGCTGGGATCAAAGGCCTGTGCTAGCAAGTCTAACACTGTGTTTTTTAAAGAGTGGACCCATCTGGCTACACAAACACTGTTATTCGCAGGAAAGAGAGTAAGCGGGCACCTACGCCCAGGCATCAATAAAACCAGGGGATATTAAAGTGATGGTAACACTGGATGATAACAAAATAGCCTACTAAAAATAATTTAACATAAACAAACTGTGGTTACTGTATGCCAGATATCTCTAAACACATTTTTCTTTTTAGCTATTCATATAATCTCAAATTCAATGAGACATAATATTATGTTCCCTTTGTCAGGAAACAAAGACACACTGTGATTAAGTAAACAGACAACTACAGCTATAGGAGGTTTGGAGCCAGAATTCCTAACACAAGAATGTAGCCCCAAACCACGGCTCTTACCTACTATGCTCTGTTCCCTCCACAAAATACACCTTAAAGGAGACACAGATTTTAAAGGCAGACAAAAACAAACAATAAACTTTCTGCGTGTATCCCATTTAAGGTGATATAAAGTCTTTACCACTGGCTGGGTGTGGTGGCACATGTCTATAATCTCATTGCTGAAGAGGCAGGGACAGGAAGATCACAAGTTTAGGTTAGCCTTAGCTACAGAGCAAGCAAGACTTGAATCTCACCCTTGAGTTATCTGCAGTTCTTCAGAGTGGAGATGCTGGGTAAAGGAGGAGGTCCTAACTGGATTTTCCTCTCAGTAACTATACCCTGAAACACGACACTGGCCGTGCCCTTGGAACACCTGTGCAGCTCACCAGCTTCTGAAAGCTGATACCTGCCAATGGCTTTGCATTTCAAAACAAACTCAACTTACGATCATAGGTAACTATTTCTTCTCCATCTTCTTCCTTTAGGGATCTGTTAGTGATCAGCATAAAATCCAGCTTATTGCACACTGCACAGCCTGTGAAGTTCAGCAAGAATGATCCATTCTCCAGACAGGTGCTCCCCTAAAGTATTAGATAGGAATTTTCTTACACTTTGAAAACTTTGATGAAACTGATTAACAGGCCCAAAATCTTGACAGGCAAAAGACACAGCCAGAAGATATCTGCTTGAAGTACATTTCTGTTTGTTTGTTTGTTTTAGGCAGGATTTCTCTGTGTAGTTTTGTAGCTTGTCCTGGAACTCACTCTGTAGACCAGGCTGGCTTCAAGCTCAGAGATCTGACTGCCTCTGCTTCTCAAGTGCTGGGATTAAAGGAGTGGGCTACCACCCACCACCCTGCTTGAAGAACATTTTTAATTAACCAGCTTAGGTGTAATCCCTGTACCACAGAGCAAAAAAGCATAAAAGATAACTAAGTCCAATCTGGACAGTGGTGGCGCATGCCTTTAATCCCAGCACTCGGAAAGCAGAGACAGGCAGATCTTTGTGAGTTCGAGGCCAGCCTGGTCTACAAGAGCTAGTTCCAAGACAGGCTCCGTAGCTACAGAGAAACCCTGTCTCGAAAAACCAAAAAAAAAAAAAAACAAAAACAAAAACAAAACAAACCAAAAAAAAAAAAAAAAAAAGAAAGATAACTAAGTCCAAATAGTTAGAAATAACAAGGAAAAACATTCAATATGAAAAAGAAATTAGAGCCAGGCGGTGGTGGCGCACACCTTTAATCCCAGCACTCGGGAGGCAGAGGCAGGCGGATCTCTGTGAGTTCGAGGCCAGCCTGGTCTACAAGAGCTAGTTCCAGGACAGGAACCAAAAGCTATGGAGAAACCCTGTCTCGAAAAATCCAAAAAAAAAAAAAAAAAAAAGAAAGAAAGAAAGAAAAAGAAATTAGAACATTTTAGAAGTACTTTTAAAGGACCATCCATTAAACTAGAATTAAGATCCCAGCACTTGAGAGACAGAGGCCTCTGTGAGTTTGAGGCCACCCTGGTCTACAGAGTGAGTTTCAGGACAGCCAAGGCTACACAGAGAAACTATATCTTAAAAAACAAAACTAGAATTAAGTCAATCAAAATAGAAGCAATGAGCCAATGCTGAAGATAACTATACACACTGAAACAGCTTCCTCTCAAGCCTTTATTAACACCACAGAATAGCAGCAAGTATCCCAGCTATGACTTCAGTCTTTAAGAGTATGTGGTACTGAGGCAGAGAAGGTTAGGTGCTCCAGTGGACCAGACCTACACAATGGTGGTCAAGGAGCAGAGGTTTCTGGTTTAGCATAAACAACTAAACAGATTCCTGTCTCGGAGAGACAGCTCTGCTAAGATTCTGTTAACACCTATGAATGCTATTTTACAGATAATCTAATACAGTTCTAAGCAATACTGATTATTTCTGTTTTTTAAGGATATATTTTATTATTGTGGTAAGTGCTGTGCATGGGCCCAGCTGCATGTGCAGAAGTCAGAGGAGCACTCCATGGAGTCCTCCACCCTTTCGCTGGTTCTGGGTATCAAACTTGGGTCAACAGGCTTGAACAGCAAGCTCTTTAGCTATTGAGTCGCCCTCTCCTGCCTGGTTGGGCATTTTTAATAGTTAACGTGATACAAAATCATTCACAACATTTCTCCAGAGCATCTGTGTATCTGATGCCACAGAGAGCTCCAGGGATGACTCAAGGGTGAGCCAAATGTATTAGTTTAGAAGAGCCGCCTTAAATGAGTCTTCCTGGTTCCCACACCACAACTAATCTCTTACCTCTGTGTATTAAAGAAGAGATTAGTACTGGAGGAGGAATTAAGATATGACTAGATGGGGCTGGAGAGATGGCTCAGTGGTTAAGAGCACTGGCTGCTCTTGCAGAGGACCTGGGTTCAATTCCCAGCATCTACATGACAGCTCACAACTGTCTGTAACTCCAGTTCCACCCTTACACAGATATGTATGCAGGCAAAGCATCAATACACATTAAATAAATTTTAAAAAGATATGACTATATAGTTAGACATAGATACTTACTTAAAATACTTTGAAGAAAAAAAACAAATGAATTTAGGAATTTTAGACTTTCAGCTATGAAGAACTAGTGAACCTACACATTGTAAAGGTCAATGAGCTGGGCTTTTGTTTTTCTTTCTTTTTTTTTTTTTGTTTTTTTGTTTTTTGTCAACTTGACACAAACAGATCTGGAAAGAATCTCAATTGAGGACCTGCCTCCATTTGATTGACCTGTTGGCATGTCCTGTGGGGTATTTCTTGATAAATGACCAAGGTGGGAGGGCCAGTGTGGTGATATTTTATTTGTGATCTAACAAACAAAGCTTGCCTGAAGATCAGAGTACAGAGCTAGTTAGCCATAGAGGCCAGGCAGTAGTGGTGCACACCTTTAATCCCAGAGACAGAGGCAGGCAGGGATCTGGGAGTTCAAGGCCACCCTGGGCTACACAAGGTTGAATCTTGTCTAAAAGAGAAACAGCTCACACAAAGGTGGTCCCAGCACTTGTTATCACCCATCTTTAATCCCAGCACTAGGGAAGAGTGAAATGGTTGGGCGGAGAGAGGAATGTAAGGCGGGAGGAGACAGGAGCTGGGGCAGTTTGAGGAACAGTCTGAGAATGCAGTGTGAGGCTTTGTAGGGACAAAATTGTCCCTTTGGTTTGAGCATGGTAGAGGTAAGAACTCTGTGGTGGCTGACCGCTCTGTTTCTCTGATCTCTTCAGCTTTCACCCTGACAGTTGACTCCAAGTTTTTGTTATTAAGACCAATTAGAATTTGTGCTACAGGCCAGCCCACCATGGGCAGTGCCACCTCTGTGCAGGTGGTAGGTTCTGGACTGTGTAAGAAAACAAGCTGAGCAACCCATAGGAAGAAAGCCAGGAAGCAACATTTCTCCACTGGTTCTTGTCTGACTTCCTCCAAACACAAACTCTGGGACAGGTAGGGTTTCTCTGTGTAGCCCTGACTGTCCTGGAACTCACTCTGTAGACCAGGCTGGCCTCAATCTCAGAGATCCACCTACCTCTATCTCCCAAGTATTGAAATTAAAGACATGAGACACCACCACACAGCTTCTATTCCTATCTTCTATTCTTATTCTTTAAAATATGCCATGGTGCATATCCACACATATAAATGTAACTAAAAATAATAAAAATAAATCTTTGAAAATATATGCCTGACTTAAAAGAACCCCAGATAATTGGAAGAATCCTGATTCTGGAAAAAGAATTTCCTTCTAAGAATGGGAATTAAGTAGGGATTCTAAATGGTCACTGAGCTTTGACTGGACAAAGCTGTCCTGAGTTCCTTTAGCGCTCTCCATCCCATATCTGAAGCTACATGGGAAACTTTTCTATCTACCCACTCGTTATTTCTAAATATGTCTTCTCAAATGTCAAAGAAACATTTAATTCTTTCTTATGACAGCCCTTTAATTATTTAAAGCAGAATAAAAGTAAAAGAATGCTTCAGAATGGCACTTTCTAGGCAGCCCAGAGCTTCTCTGTGCTCTGCTCAACTCTGACAGTCTCTCTGTCATTACATCTCTGTATTTATTTGGGGGTGCACACCTGTGCCACTCGTGGCAGTCAGAGGACGCCTGAGGCCTTGGCTCTCTCCCGCCACCATGTGAGTCCTGAGGATGGAACTTGGGTTGTCAGGCTTGGCAAGCAAGTACCTTGACCCACTAAGCCATCTTGCCAGCCCAGTGCATCTCCCTTTTGATCTGTACTATCATTTTATTCTGAATAAAGTTATCTAAAGTTATCTTGCTATTTTGGGGTGAGCGGAGGAGAAACCAATAATCTGTGTGCGTGTGTGTTTTGGTTTTTTTTTTTTTTTTTTTTTTTTTTTTTTGGTTTTTCGAGACAGGGTTTCTCTGTAGCTTTGGGGTCTGTCTTGGAACAAGCTCTTGTAGACCAGGCTGGCCTCGAATTCACAGAGATCTTCCGGCCTCTGCCTCCCTCATGCTGGGATTAAGGCATGAGCCACCACCGCCCGACCACCTGGCCAGAGTTCCAGGCTGCTGTGAGCAGCTGACCTGAGTGGTGGGAACTGAACTTGGAGTTTCTGCTGCAGCATTGACCGCTCTTGACTTCTGAGCCATTTCTCTAGCCCCTAATCAGCTCTGTTAACAAGCTTCACAGGGAACTTTCCCTCACAGTTCCCAATGTGCAATGTTCATTAAGACTCATAAAAACGTCTACAAGAGCTAGTTCCAGGACAGGCTCCAAAACCACAGAGAAACCCTGTCTCGAAAAACCAAAAAAAAAAAAAAAAGACTCATAAAAACCTTTCTAGATATTAAAGCATAAGCTAAAACACAATATAGAAAAATAGTAAAATCAGAAACATACAGAATAATAATTACAAACTGCAGAACCACCAGTCAAGTCAAAAACACTTCTTACATTCCAGAAACTTCTCCCTTGTTCTTTTTGTTTAAAAAATTGTCTTTATTTTACATATGTGAATGCCTGCCAGGTACTCATGGAAGCCAGAAGAGGAACTGGAAATGGAGTTACAGACAATTGGGTCTGTAACTAGCTGCCATGTGGGTGCGGGGAACCAAATCCTGGTCCTTCTCAACAGCACCAACCACTGAGCAATCTTATATGACCACTCTTGAGCATAATGTTCAACAGCCATCAATACAATGACTTTACAGTAACTTCTTGCTTTCCAACCTGGTTTTAGCAACTAGGAAATTCTTATTATACTTTAGTTGGCTTGATTTAAAATTGCACTTCATGTGTTCTTTATCAATACAGCCAGACTAAAGTCAGACCGCTGTATCTAACTCTAGTGCTTTCGTTGCCCTAACTCAGGGTTCCTCAAGCTCAGCATGACTGACACTAGGGCATACAGTCCTCTGTATTAATAGCTGTCCTGTGCATCGATGGCAGCAGGATAGTTGGTCTTTACCCATGAGATGGCCAATAGTTCCTTCATTGTGACAATCAAATGTCTCTAGCCGGGTGATGGTGGGGCACAGACAGGCAGACCTCTGTGAGTTCAAGGCCAGCCTTCTACAGGGCAAGTTCCAGGACAGTCAGGGAAGAGAAACCCTTCTTGAAAAACAAACAAAAGTCTCTGGATACTTCCAAATGCCCCTGGGAGGGCAAAGTCAGTTTCACCTGAGAGCCACCCAGAGTTAACTCACTTTCATGACTCTACTTTTATATTCCCCTTTAGGAACATGAGTTCTGCTCTGGTCTTTATTTCAAATAATGACCGTACAAACACTCTTAAACATGTTGCCAGACATGCATATGCATCTTTCTAGAATAAGCATTTTGGTGTCTTTTCAGTGTACATTTAAATTTGATAATACTATTTTTTTTTTTTTTTATTTTCGAGACAGGGTTTCTCCGTAGCTTTTGGTTCCTGTTCAGGCACTAGCTCTTGTAGACCAGGCTGGCCTCGAACTCACAGAGATCCGCCTGCCTCTGCCTCCCGAGTACTGGGATTAAAGGCATGCGCCACCACCGCCCGGCGATAATACTAATTTTTTATAAACCAAATAAATGGTTGTACAACATGAAAGTTCACATCATATAACAATCTCAGGACATATATCACTATATATATGAGACTTACATCTCTCTCACATATATATGATTGAATATATATGTATATATATGAATATCATATATATGTATATATATGAGAGAGATTGTTTTGTTTTTTGTTTTTCAAGACAGGGTTTCTTTGTATAGCCTGGTTGTCCTGGAAGTCACTTTGTAGAGCAGGCTGGTTTTGAACTCTGTGATCTGCCTGCCTCTGGCTCTCAAGTTCTGGGCATGCGCCACCAACACCTCACAAAATATTAAGAGAAAGAACTATGAATATACTTTACTTCTCAACCAAACCAAGAAATCCCTCATCTTGTTATTTTCCCTGGGTTTCTTTCTCCTCTGACTTAACAATCACCCGAAAGCCACCTTCTTTGGATGTAAAACATTGCAAACCTATTCCTTACCAGCCTTTCCTTCCACTAAGTTCAAATCAGATGTGTCAATCATACTCCACCAAACTATAAGCTCTTAAACTGTCCTGTGAGTCATTCTTTTCCAGCCGTAGGTCTTCTCACCCTTCCTAATGCTGAGACCCTTTAACACAGTTCCTCCTGTTGTGATGACTTCCAATCATAAAACTACTTTGTTGCTACTTCATAACTGTAATTTTGCTACTGTTATGAATCACAATGTAAACACCTGTCTTTTCCGATGGTCTTAGGTTGTTCGAACCCAGGGGTCACCCAGAGGTTGAGAACCACTTTACAGCCTAGCCAAATAATCTGCCTATACATAGCAAGGTGCAGTAAGTATTCCCTAAAAGAATGAGGAAAGTCAAGCCTGAGAGAAACAAAGACTTACAGGCTGGGCGTAGGGTGCTTGCCTGGCAGGTACCGGCTCTGGGTTCCATCCTCTCTACCGAGACCGGAAGGAGAAAGGAAAAGACAGGGGGCTAGGAGGGGATTTCTCAGTCTAGTCTTGGCTCTCATACTTGAGTAAGTGGTGGCTCCTCTCTGGGAACTGTTCTACCATCTTCAAACGTGGGTCAGTAACGAATTACAGAAATGATGGCTGCAATCGAAGAGAGGGAGGAGGGATAGCTAACATGAGCAAAGGGGTCAAGACCATGCTGGGGAAAGCTGGCCCGAGTTAGTGGGAACTTACTCACACTGGACTGACAACTAGGACTGAACGGCCCCCCCTCCCCCCGAAAGCAGGTGACAATGGTATGGGCAGTATGTGGAGCCACCGGCAGTGGGACCAGGAATCTAACTAGCCCTAATGCATGAGCTGACTTTGTGGAGCTCATTCTCTACGGAGAGATACCTTGCTCAGCCCGGCGGAGGTAGGGGCGGGGTGGGGGTGGGAGTGGGGAGCAGTGTTTCGGTCCTGTCTCAAGGAGACTTAGTTGACTTTCCCAGGGGAGGCTTTACCCTCTCTGAGAAGTGGATGGTGGAGGGGTGTGGAGGAAATGGGAGGAGTGGAGGAAGAGGGAATTGGGATCGGTACGTAATTTTTTTAAAAAATTACACACACACACACACACACACACGCACGCACGCACACAGGTGGGTTAGAACAAGAGGCTGGGGTGTATGCACTAACCTAGCAGGCACCAAGCCCCGGTTCTATCCCTAGCATTATATAAATTGGACGCAGTGGCGCACGCCTGTGATGCCAGCGTTCAAGACATGGAGGCAAGAGGAACAGACGTTAAAGACCATCCTCGGCTACATTGTGAGTTTGAAGCCAGACTGGGCTACACGAGACCTGTCTCAAAAGAGTGGGTTCTAACATGACCTCCGAGGTTCATCCAGAGCCAGGATTAGATAAAAGAATTCCATCAAATCGAGCCGGAGGATGAAACCGGGATGGCCGTGAGGGGCTGAGGAGCTGCTGTCAACTCGGGTCGGGTAGGTAATGGTGAGGTTTCTCGGTTGTCCCCAGAAACTCAGGAGAACCGGAAGGACCGCTGACGTCAGCCACCAGGGAAGGGACCAGCTGCCCGGAGACCAGGGTCACCGGGATGACAGGACTGCAGAAGGGCCCTGGCCTGCCTAGGAATGTCGGCCGAAGACCGGGCCGGGGAGGCTCTCCGCGCCCGCCTGCTCACCCGATTGGGGTACTCCTTCTTCACACAGTCCCCACACATCGCCACACCGTTCGCGGAGAACGTCCCCCTGCGACTCCCGGAAGAGGAAACCTCGCGAGAGCCGAGACTTCGGTCGCTGCCGCAGGCGTCCTAAATACTCCGCGCTGGTTCGAAGTGTCCTCCCATAGCAACAGTTGTTAGGCGGGGCGAACTGTGGTTTCCCAGCGACGAGGGTGAGCCGGTGGTGGTGCGCCTGTTTAATCCCAGAGGCAGGGGATCTCTGAGTTCGAGGCCAGCCTAGTCTACAAGAGCTAGTTACAGGACAGCTGGGGCTGTTATACAGAGAAACCCTGTCTTGAAAAACCAACCAACTAACCAAACAAACAAAATACCCCCTCCGCTAAAAAAATCTGAGGACTTTAAGATGTGTCTAAATGGGAAAGCCGGTGTGAGGCTGGGCAAACTTCTAATAGGCATCTTCTTGAAGTCTTTTTCTCTAATTTAAAAAAAAAAAAGTGAATTGCAGTACAAGAAAGGGAATTGTTTACCCTTGCTTCCATTTACTCTGGATTAAAAACACCTGGAATGATCGTTTAAATGCCATTTGTGCTTTAATAGAGAAGACCTCAGACAAGGAGTAGAGCAGGGTTTGGGGAGAGAGGAGGGCTGATGAGATTCTACTAGAATACTTAGATTCTTATCTTCCACCTGATACAAAAATCAACTCAAAATGGATCAAAGCTCTTAGATATCTAAGGCCGGAAACACTGAAACGTCCAGAAGAAAGCATAAGAGATACCGCTCAAGATAACTGTGTTGGGCAAGAAATTTTTGACTAGGGTACTTACCCAAATTTACAGGATCTAGCCCAACCTATGAACAGATGAGACTTCATGAAAAGGTTTTCTGTTCAGCAAATGACACAATCAGAAGAACAAACAGCCCACAGAATGGGAGAACACCTTTAACAGCCACATTTCTGGACCGGTCTGATAAAGTTTACAAGAACTGTGGAAATTGTATGCCCAGCAGCTAAAACTGTCAGTAAATAGGCGCGTGAACTGAATAAGACATTTTTCAAAAGAAGAAGCACAAATGGCCAATAACTATTTTTAAGGTTCAATATCATTGCCCATCAGGGAAGTGTAAATTAAAACGACCTTGAGCTACTCCCTCACCCCAGTCTGAATGGCCATCATCAGTAAATCTGACACCCAGAGTTGGAGAGGGTGAGGAGAGAAAGGAACTCATTCACTGTTGGTGGCGGTGCAAATTGACGCAGTCATTGTGGAAGTCAGTTTGGAGATTCCTCAAAAAAAGTCAAATCCGAGCTATTACAAAGCCTGCTGCTTTGCCCCTGGGCATTTACCCCCGCAACGCCATGCCCTGACATAGGGATGTTTACCCCCAAAACTCCATGCCTTAACATAGAGATATTTGCACCCCGTGTTTACTGGTGCGCTGTTCACTCTCGCAAAAAATAAGGATCAACTCAGTTGGTAATAACAGATGAATGGAAAATGAAAACTTTCTATATGTAAAAAAATTGAAAAGCCGGGAGGTGGTGGTGCACGTGTTTAACCCCAGCACTTGGGAGGCAGAGGCAGCTACATCTCTGAGTTTGAGGCCAGCCTGATCTACAGAGCAAGTTCCAGGACAGCCAGAGCTACACAGAGAAATCCTGTCTCAAAAAAACAAAAAAAGAATGCTATTCAGCTCTAAGGAATAATGAAATCACAAAGTCTGCAGGAAAACGGAGGGACATAATGTTAAGGAAGGTACCACAATCTCAGGAGGGGGAAAAAGCTCTTCTCAATGCCATGCAGAATCTAGCCACTAGCATATGTATGTGTGTATATATGCATATATGTGCGTATGTATATATATGTAAGCAAATATGCGTGTGAGTGCGATATTATACACAGATGAGAGAATAAGAAAGGTTAACCACTGGGGGACGAGGAAGGTCTGAAAGCAGGAAACAGACATGAGCTATGAAAGCTGATAGGAAGGACAGTCTGAACGATCAAGGGTTTCTCAGTCTTGGTGGTAAACTGCATGAAATATATTCGATAGCGAAAGTGTCCGGCCCAATGTGAAGTTCTGCAGCTTCTCTTCCTAACGATTGCTCTAACTGTATAGACAGACCCTGCCTCAGAACAGCAGAGCTTACGTAACTACTTCAGATGGACAGTGCTTTTGTTCAGATGGGTGTTAGGCGTTTGCTCTTTGGGTGGTAGAGAGCTGTTGAAAGGTGAGGAGAAAGTGGCGCTGGACTTGCCCTTGAGGATTATTTCCCCAGCTCTCTGTTGGGATGGAGATGAGAACGACAGACACCAAGGGGAACCACTAGGGGGAGATATATATCTTTCTGCGTATACATCAGTAGCCGCCATCCCATACAGGACAACCCGCCTCCCCCAGCCACCACCACCCAAAGATATGTAAAAACTTACAGGGTTGTCACCAACCACTTCCTTTGGCATACTTGAAGTGGTTTCGTGTTTAGGGGCATGAAAGACATTATACAAAATTACAGGTGCCTTTTTACTTCCTCAGTTAAAATGACTAATCGGGGAGGGGGAAGTCGTCTTATAGTCGTAGAGAATAAAGATCTGGCAGCTATCCACCAAGGCCCTCCATTCAAATCTAGTCACATTCAGGAAGGGGAAAGCAAATAAGAGACTGGGTGTGGGCAGGTGGACAGGACCAGATAGTCAAGTGTGATTATGGGAACAGGGACATACAAAATGATCTGAACGTGGTGTGGTGGAGGAAAGGAAAGAGGGGCTGCAGAGCAGAAGAGTCACACCCACCGTCATCAACAACTGTGATGTAAAATGAGAGAACGATTAAAATAACCTTTTTTCCTTCCCCTTACACATAATTATGTAAAATAAAGTTTGCAGAAACCATTGTTTCTATCTCAGTAGTGATTTCTCCCCCGGAATACCACCCTACCCATATTAACCTTTTGGAGATATGATGTTAATATTGTATGCCAAATATACACAGAGGCTTCAGTTAATACAAGAGACTGATAAATGGAATTGATTTAGGCGAATGTATATATTAAAATGTCCAACTTTTCTGATTCAATTGCTGAGCTACTCCTCTGAGACAGGAGTAAAGCTTCCCCTAAAGAGTACAGTTTGAATTTCCTTCTACATTGTATCTTATATTTGGTTTGTTGTGACAAGATGTCAGTCTGTAGCCCAGGCAGGACTGGAGCTCAATAACTCAGCTGACTTCAAACTCACAGTGATCCTCCTGCCTCAGCATCACAAGTGCTGGTATTACAGGTGGGTACACCTGGATTTATTTTTTATTTTTAATAGGAAAACAAACATACAAAACTCATCACATGCCTAAGGCATAGGAGTATCAAACTTTTGAATCTCCTTTTTTCCCTAAGATTTATTATGATGCCCAAAGCCAGGAGACTGAAGGATGCAGGACCAATGGTGTCTGCCTTCTCTGTTGTTTATTTAAAGGGTTAAAAAAGTGCCCCCAAGACTTCCTGGTAGTCAATTTCATGGGATAGAAGGCGCTCAGCTGCTCAGCAAAGGTCTTGTTCTTTCCATTGTCTAAGGAAAGTGTGAAATAGGAGCCTGTGGCTGTCCTCACCTGGTGTCACCTCACTGTGGTGAATGGCATAGCAGCCAGTCTAGGTGAAGTCTTGGGACTGGACCACAAAGCCTCTCGTTACAATGCTGTAGCCTGTAGGAAGTGGGATCCATGACAGACAGACATGGATGACAGAGAAGGTGTACCTGAATGATTCTGTGCTGGTGGATCCTGAGAGTGAGCATGTTGATACCATCCTGGAGAGAGCGAAAGAATACATAGCTGTTCTCCTCTAGAGCATGGCCTTGGAAAGTTTCCTCAGGGCCAGAAACAACAGAGACCCTTTGCAAATGCTACTTCATAACTGACCACAGATTCACAACAATGCTTCTGGCTCTTTGAGTACCTTTCTCCTTGTGAACCAGAGGGAGTTCATGGCCAGGTTTGCAAGAATTAAGGTATACTGTTATGCGACTATGGTGGACAGTGCCAAGAATCTAACACTAAGTAGAAATCTCAGTGCCCCATCACTTTAAAATCCCATGATTTCCATTCTCTCAGGGTAAAGATCAAATTTCTTGGTACACATTTAAAGGCTGTTAAGATGTGGCCAGTTGCCAGGTGATGGTGAATCATGCCTTTAATCCCAGCACTTGGGAGGTAGAGGCAGATGGATCTCTGTGAGTTTGAGGCCAGCCTGGTCTACCAAATGAGTTTCAGGACAGCCAAGACTATTAGATAGAGAAATCCTGTCTCAAAAACCAAATTATAATAATAACAATAAAAACCATAAAAGAAACAAGCCTTGGCCAGTCTACTTCTGCCGCCTCATGCCTTGCTGTTCTGCACTTCTGTTCCATTGCTGTGAAGAGACACCATGACCACAGTAACTCTTATAAAGGAAAACATTTAATTGATATGGGATTCACCTCTGTATGCTGTGAATATTTTTATTACCATTGGTTAATAAAGAAGCTGATTTGGTCTATGGCAGGGCAGAATAAAATCAGGTGGGAAATCCAAACAAAAATATATATAGGGAGAGTATGCAGAATCAAAGAGATGCCATGTAGCTGCTGATGGAGAAAGACACCAGAACACAAGAACCTTACAGGAAAGCTACAGCCTTGTGGTGATACATAGATGACTAGAAATGGATTAATTTAAGATGTAAGAGTTAGTTAAAAGAAGCCTGAGCTAATAGACCAAACAGTGTTGTAATTAATATGGTTTTTGTGTGAATATTCGGGTCCGGGCAACTGGGAAATGAACAAGCAGCCTCTGCTTATAAATGACACCCAATGTTTGGCAAGTACATTCACATAAAGCCTAAGAAAGCTTTTTTTTAAAAAAAAAAAAAGTGCTTCTAGACCCACAAAAACAGGAGTCAATTGGAGCTTCTTGGTAGCGCATGTTTTTCAGATTGGCCCTGTTGTTGTCAGCGAGCAGAGGCACAGCTCCTTTGAAGAGATGGCTTCCTGACTCAAGCAGCAAAAACTGCTTCCTGGTTCATGCTGGTGGCAAGAATGGCTCTGAATCTTTCCGGAGGTTCTGCTTGAACGAGGTTTGTGGGCAGCATGCTGCAAGTGACTTGGTGGCAGCATGGGCCAACTGCTTCCAGATTTAAAGTGGTGAGTGTGACTGCCACCCCGTGGTCCCAGAGCTGGCAATGAACTACCTCTGTCAAGAGAGGCGGGGCCAGCATCCAGGGCTGCCACAACCACACTGCTTTAAACCGCACCATTTTAAAATGCTCCTTGTCAGAAAAAAAATTTCACTCAAGTCCAAATGGATCAAAGACCTCAACATAAAGCCAGTCACACTGAACCTTATAGAAGAGAAAGTGAGAAGTCCACTTAGATGCATTGGCACAGGGAAGCACTTCCTAAATAGAACCCAGCAGCACAGACACTGAGAGAAACAATTAATAAATGGGACCTCCTGAAACTGAAAAGCTTCTGTAAAGCAAAGGACACGGTCAACAAGACAAAACGACAGCCTACAGAATGGGAAAATATCTCCATTAACCTCACATCAGACAGAGGTTTGATCTCCAAAACATACAAAGAACTCAAGAAATTGGACACCAAAAGATCACATAATCCAATAAAAAATGGAGTACAGACCTAAATAGAGAACTCTCAACAGAGGAATCTAAAATGGCTGAAAGACACTTAAGGAAATGTTCAACATCCTTAGTCATCAGAGAAATACAAATCAAAACAACTCTAGATTCCATCTTACACCTGTAAGAATGTCCAAGATCAAAAACACTGATGACAACTTATGCTGGATAGGTTGTGGGGAAAAGAGAACACTTCTGCATTGCTGGTGGTAATGCAAGCTGGTACAATCCCTTTGAATGTCAATGTGGCGATTTCTCAGAAAATTAGGAAACAACCTTCCTCAAGTTCCTTCCTCAAAGGATGCTCAATCATGCCACAAGGACACGTGCTCAACTATGTTCACAGCAACTTTTTTTTGGCATAACCAGAACCTAGAAACAACATAAATTCCCCTCGACCGAAGAATGGATAAGAAAAATGTGGTACATTTACATAATGGAGTACTACACAGCAGAAAAAAATAACGAAATCTTGAATTTTGCAGGAAAATGGATGGAGCTAGAAAACATTATTTTGAACAAGGTAACACAGACACAGAAAGACAATTATCACATGTACTCACTCATAGGTGGTTTTTAAATATGAAGCAAAGAAAGCCAGCTCACAAACCACAATCCCAGAAAACTTAGTCAACAATGCGGATAATAAGAGAGACTTACATAGATCTATTCTACATGGGAAGTAGAAAATAAAAAAAGACAAGATCTCCTGAGTAAGTTGGAAGCATTGGGACTTTGGGGGAGGGTTGAGCAGGAGAGGGGTGAGGCGGGGAGGGGAGCAGAGAAAAATATAGAGCTCAATAAATATCAATTAAAAAAAGCTGAAAAAAAAAGAATCCTGAGCTAATAGGCCAAGCAGTGTTGTAGTAATATAGTTTTGTGTGAATATTCAGGTCTGGACAGCCGGGAAACAAACCAGCAGTCTTGGCTTACATTTAATAGGAGCTTGTGTTAATCCCATCAATTGAAAATCAAATCACTACCACAGCTTAAATCCAAATTTGAAGCAAGGTTTAATTAAATACTGGCCAAATGGATGGACTCTGACCAGGTCCATACCCAGCTTCCCGGGAAATGGCCCAGAATCAAGGGTGGCAAGGACTTAAGAAGGAGAACCCATAATTAATTGCATTTACCATCAAGTCCAACAAGGGGCAAGCAATATATCCTGACACATTTCCTGCCTGTGTCTCTCCTGCCCACATGTGATCGAGCACATCCAGTACGGATGGGTCAAACAAACTCATTTAGGGGAATGAAAACATGTGAACGAAAGGCCCAGGGCAGCTTGGTACACACCAGCCAAGACAGGCTCTATAGAGACCAACCAGAAAGTGGGCCTGGGTCTCAGTTTACCCTAAGGCAACACCTGATTCCAGGAAAGACCACAAACTGGGACAACTCAGGCACCATCTCGGAATGGGCCAATCAGCATCCAAAGGATATACCCAACATTCCAACAGTTGGAGAGAGGATCACCTAATGTCCCTTACCCCATCTCCTTTTCTCCAGGGCACCCCTAGACAAATGTCAGCCAATCAGGTGTTTTGAACATTAGAAATCCCTCACCCCAACTACTATTATAAAATCTCTATTATGAAAGCCCCACCCCAAGTGAACTCAGGGTTCTCTGATTGTGCCAATGCATTTGACACATGGAGAGTCTGAGTTCAAACTTGAATAAGAATAAAGGCTCTTTGCTTTTACATACGGGACTCAGTCACCTGGTTGGTTTTTGGGGGACTCTGCGATCTGGGCATAACATGGCTTGCTGTCTCCCATAAACAATAGCTTCTTGTGTTTCAGGAACTATATGTCCTTGGGCAAGGGGCTTGCAGATCAGAGGCATTTTTGTTTCATGGATCTCTAAGGTATAGTGATTAAAACTTGCAATGTAACTTGGCTCTCACACTTGCTTACAGTTTCAAAGGTTGAGTCCATTGTCAGCATGGCAGCGGCAGACAGACATGGTGCTGGAGGAGCTGAGAGTTCTACAACTGGATCTACAGGCGGCAGGAAGGAGAGAGACACTGAGCCTGGCTTGAGCTTTTTTTTTTTCTTTTTTTAGAATATCAAAGATTTATTAGGAAACAGTCATGAATTACAACAAGGCAGAGAACTGTTGTGGTCTTCCGTTCTGCCCTGGGGTGAACAGAAGCAGCGGTCTCTGAACACCATCCAAGAGAGTGTGTGAGACCTCTCCTCTTCCTCCTAAGAGACCACATCCTCAGACAGAAGTCACGCCCTTAGTCTGGTACCCCAAAACTATTGGTGGAATGAATTCCCACAATATTTCCCCATTTTGTCTAGATAAGGTTCTAAATCTAATACAAAACTATATATAATAAGAACAATTATCAAGTATTGTCCAGCAGAAAGAAAGGGTGATAACATACCCCAAAGTAGAACTACAACCAACAAGAACATCGGCTTGAGCATTTAAAGCCTCAAAGCCCTCCCATACTTCCTCCGACAAGGCCACACACCTCCTAAGAGTGCTGCTTACTGATGACCTAGCATTCGAATATGTGAGCCTACGGGGCTCTTCCTGTTCAAACCACCATATTCGTTTTCTGCTTCTAGTCTAGCAAATTTTCTCACGGCCTTAACCACACCAAATGCTTACACGTCTCCTTTCCAGTCTTTTCTGCATTCTTCCCTCTGCACAGAACTCCTAGCCAGTCTCTCAGGCATGGCTCAGACGTCACCTCTTTCATATAGATGGGGTTTGAGCATCCAAGTCATCCTGAGTGTGGAAGCCAGAGCCCAAAAGGCACACATTACCATAACCGTGCCCTGCTATGTGATGTACAACACTTTGCCCTATTATGGCATCACACTCACCGCTTAGATATAAACTAACACTGGAAACTTGTCTCCAGCTCTCCCCATTATGTCTGAAACATACTGAGTGCTCTCTAACTATTCTTTCTCGCTGCTTACTAAAGTTGAAAACGGCTTCACACCTCCTCCCGCCTTGTCTCAAACTCACAGATATTCCATGTGTCTCATTTAGACTTCCTTTTAGGTCCTTGTTCTCAAAGTGGATTTTTTTCTTTTAGAAAAAAATAAAGCAGGAGAGGTGGCTCAGAGGTTAAGAGCATTGGGTACTCTTCCAGAGGTCCTGAGTTCAATTCCCAGCAACCACATGGTGGCTCACAACTATCTATAATAAGACTTGGTGTGCTCCTCTGGCATAAAATCATACATGCAGAAAAAAATAAATTTTAGAAAGCATTTAGATAATATACATATATTCAAGTGTGTGTGTGTGTGTATATTTTTTTTCGGGGGCGGGGACTGAGAGATGCCTCACTGGGTAAGGGCATTAGTCATGCAAACCCAATGACCCGTGTACAATTCCCAGAACCCACATAAAATTCAGGATCTGTAGCCAGGTGGTGGTGGTGCATGCTTTTAATCCCAGCACTCAGGAGGCAGAGGCAGGCGGATCTCTGTGAGTTCGAGGCCAGCCTGGTCTATAAGAGCTAGTTCCAGGACAGGCTCCAAAGCCAGAGAAACCCTGTCTCAGAAGAAAAAAATTGTGGATCTGTGGTATGAATCCATAATCCTACCAATCCTCCAGTGAAATGGGAGGCAGAGACTGGAGAATCATCTGGAAGCCAGCCAGGAAGCACAACAACAGAAGCAAGACACATTGCCTCAAGTAGAAGGCAAGAACTTTGGACTCCCACGTATGTGCTACCCCACATGTGCACCCACACAGCTAATAAATTTTATAAACTAAATAAAATATGTACTAAAACACTTGAGCCAGGTGTTGGTGGCACATGTCTTTAATTCCAGCACTCTCCAGACAGAGGTAGGTGGGTTTCTGAGTTCGAGGCCAGTCTACAGAGCGAGTTGCAGGACAGCCAGGGCTGTGTAGAAGCTCTGTCGGGCATGTGGGGGTGGGGGACAAAAAACAAAAAATAAACAACAGCAGCAGAATGCTTGAGCTTGGCATAGTGGCTTGTGGTTGTAATATTAGAATTTGGGAGACTGAGATATGGCTACAAGCTGGAGGCTGTCCCGAGTTACATAGTGAATTCCAGGCCAGCCTGGGCTATCTAGTCAGGCCCCATCTCTAAAAATGTCTAGCAACAAAAGAATTAAAGTCCAGTGAAACTTGAATAAGTTCACCGAGAATGAGAATTTATTGCTGCCCTGTCTTCATGGCAAAGGGAACAGTGTGTTCTGATGTCACATGCTGTAACACCTTATCACTCTCTAGGAAGCGATCTATAAACCTGGAGTCTAGCTTGTCACCTCATTCCTGGAAGGTCAGCAACACCTGCTGATTTCAATTAGCCCCAGTGTGGCAATGCCTAAAAGGTGGCAGAGTGTGTAAGAAGTGAAGACGGGCGGAAGATAGGTCATTGGACCATCGCCTTTGCAAGGCAGCGTTCCCGTGGGACCCCGCTAGCAGGGTGCTCCAAAACCGAGTGACCCTGGACCCTGCTTCTCCGCTTTCCTGTGTTGTCATGGACTCTCCCTCTTACCTACATCCCCACAGTGATGGCATCTGGCCTGTTTTGATGTAGTCAAAAGGCCCACTGTGAAAATGAATAGATAACCAGAGTCCTGTTCTTGGATCGCCAAATAAACCCCTTCCATTTAAATTACCCGGCCTTGGGTATTTTATTACAGCAACAGAAAACTAAGAAAAACCATTTATTGCTTTGAGTGGAAGGGGCATTGGTAACTCTCCCGACAGTAGCCCTTCCGTTCTCCCTGAGCAACCAGTTCATATCCGAGACACAGGCACCGAGAGCCTTCCATTTCAGAATAGATGGTATCCAAAATGCAAATATAGACAGAAGAAGTAATATGACAGTATTTATTAAAGCTCAGGAATTTAATTCATATAATTTGTGTTCTGGGTACTGTCTTTAAGACTCAGATTCTAGAGAAGGGGAGAAGACCCAGAGATCACAATATAGCGTAGTGACTGATTTTTTTGTTTTTGGCTTTCAAAACAGGGTTTCTCTGTGTAGCCCTGGCTGTCCTGGAACTCATTCTGTAGACCAGACCGGCTTCAAACTTAATAGAGATCTGCCTGGCTCTGCCTCCCAACTGTTGGGACTAAATGAGTGCGCCACCATTTGACTTAGGCAGAAATTTAAACGTATCCTAGGCTAGCTTTGATTTCCCTATGTAGCCAAGGGTGACACTGAACTTCTTTTTTTGTTTGTTTTGTTTTTTAATTTTATGTGTGTTGGTGTTTCCCCTGCTTTTAAATCTATGCTTTGTGTGTCTACAATACCCACAGAGACCAGAAGAGGGCAATGGATCCCCAGAACCGGAGTTAACAGTCGGTCAGTTGTCCTGTGGTACTGGGAATTGAACCAGGTCCTCTGGAAGAGTAGACAATGTTCTTAATCTCTGAGCCATCTTTCCAGCCTGATCCTCAACTTCCAATTTTCCTGCCTTCACTGCCTGAGTGCTAGAATTACACGCATGCACCACCATTGCCAATGTGTATGGTGCTGAGGATGAATATGGTGCTAAAGATTTCTGCAAGCTTAGCAAGCACTCTACCAACAAAGCTACAACCGCAACCCTTAGATTTTTTTTAAAAAAAAAAAGGGATACATTTTGTCACAGTAAAATCCTGTGATTAATTTAATACTCACCTTCTGAGAAATGCCAGTAGAAAACAGTCGCAGTTTGCTGTAATTAAGCAATCATATTTCAACGACAGAAAACTGTATATGCAGTGGAGACGCTGCAGTCTGTAAAGTGCAGCGGTGTTTCAGGCAGCGGTGGTGCAAAGCATGCAGTCTGCATACTGAGAACCAGCAACACAGTGAAGTCACATGACTCAACACAGACAAGCGCGGTCGGTGACACCTTGGACTCGGTACACGTTCGATTTTGAGTTAAGAGTTGTGTCTGAGGCCGGGCGGTGGTGGCGCACGCCTTTAATCCCAGCACTTGGGAGGCGGAGGCAGGTGGATCTCTGTGAGTTCGAGACCAGCCTGGTCTACAAGAGCTAGTTCCAGGACAGGCTCCAAAACCACAGAGAAACCCTGTCTCGAAAAACTAAAAAAAAAAAAGAGTTGTGTCCGGCGTACTCAGAAACCCTTTGCTGCTGCTGAATCATTTGTGACCCTCAACATTGGTTCACACCGGGCCACACTCCACAGTTTAAGAGGCTGGTGCTTAGAATATCTGACTACAGTCATGTGTTTACTGAGCCTGCTGATGTCACGAGGCAGTTTACACCGAAATAAAAACATTGGGCCCGATGTTTACAGATGAAATCTCTCTGGGAACTGAAGTCCAGAGGAATGGAAAGCAAACATCTGTCTGTCGTTCCCAGGAAAGGCAGATGAACGCTGCCTGCCAATGCTCTCCTTAGTTACCGGTTGTCGAGGGACTGGAGGAAGCTGACCAATTAGAACAAAACGATGTACCCTCCAAGAGTTGGGGCTTGGCTTACCCTCATGTCAGAGTCTGACCTGATGATTTTCTCATTTTCCATTGAGTATTTGCTCCTAAGACACGATTCTGTCCTGATTATCTCTTTCCAGGGCTCCTTCCTTTCCTGGTTTGGGTTCTAGTCTATTTTCAGAGCCCGCCATTCTGTCTGCTCCCTTTTTCTGTTTGTCTCTCTCCTTCCTTCTCTGCTTACTGGTATTGCAGCAGGAATGACACTGAACAGGGGTCAGATGTTAATTAAGCAAAATAAGCCAAACAAGTAAAAACGTTCCAGTATTTGGCTTGGGGTTCATTAGCTACACTAGCAGCATTTCCTTAGATACGGCTTTATTTCTATGTGATTTACATAAGCCCCAGGTTGGAGCCATCATCTACAGTCAGTGTGACAGCAATGGAAAGAAGGTGCTGTTGAGTAGAGACCAAGGATATTCATAAGTGACAAAGCGGGGGGGGGGGGACCATGTGCTGGTGGCCACAGCCTGGTCTGCATAAAAATGCCGCCGAGGACAGTTTTTGTATCGGTGTTTCTAGGAACACAGGGGTTTTAACTTCCTACCAGCATGAGAATTGGGTGATGAATTCACTGTTTCTGAAAACTCACAACTCATGTTTCATTCCTAAATCACAGATTCAGACATCATCATATGAATGTTTTTATTGTATCCTATGTGTAAGACACTGGCAGGTAACAGGGAAAATACATGGGCTGGATTCAGATGATTTACAGCCATGACGAGGAAGGGTGTATGCACTTAAATACATACATGTATTTTAACAGACCAACCAAAACTGCCAATAACACACTTGGAGTGGTAAATAAATACTATATTAGCAGGGTGATCATATAACCCGTTTTGTTGTCTGTGTTCCAAGTTGATGGAGGTTTTGGATTAGGTATAATTGTGTCCCCTTCAACACCCAAACACCACCACCTAGGTGATATATCATATGCTTACTGAGTATACAGAGATTATAATTAGAAACTTACGGGTGAGGGTGTTTCTCTGTGGTGAGGGGCACATGGTGAAGAGCTTAGGGGCCTAGTGGATCTTGAGTCAGTACCCGAAGGAAGAGTTAGGGCATAAGCTAGAAAAAAAAAGAGAAGCAAAGAAGAAAGTGAGGATCAGGAATGGCTTACAGGGAGCTATTAAGAAGATAGGTAGGCGCCGAGGGGAAAGGCTCAGTAAAGTGCTTGTTTGTAAGAATGAGACCTGAGTTCAACCCTCAGGACCCATGTGAAAAAGACAGGTGTTGTGGCCCATGCTTGCAGTTCCAACACTGGAGAAGCAGGGTCATGAGGATCCTGGGGGTTCACTGGCACCCAGTTTAAACTAATCAATACACTCAGGTCCAGGAGAGCCAAGAAAGTTGAAGCAAAAAGACAGGGGGCAAATAAGGTAGCGCCCAAATTGGCGTTGATGTGATGTCATCCCTACCCATCCTCCCAAATCCTGAGACCGCAGCACGGGCCACCAGCCTTGCCGTAGTTCTTGCGAGTTCGTAGGTACACCTACGGAGCTGTTTCCACTTTGTGCTTACTGACTCCTTGGAAAGGAATCTTTGAAAGTCTCAGTTGTTGTCCCACAGCGGAATCAGGCACAGATGTTCCACTCGTGTCAAACCCTGCCTTTTGCTGGGCAGAATGACATCATGCAGCAACAGCAAGAGAAGGGTGTCCAAAGGTCCAACCCTCAGCCCCGACTTCCCTTTCTGCTCTCTGCCATTTGACAGCGAAGGCCTCTGCTGATTGCACAGGAGGCTTCTACCCAGGTGTTCAGTCTGGAAATTCTGCAAAGAGCCCTTCTTTCTCTCACCAACACTCTGGTGCCTCCCACAGTTACGAGTCTGCTTTAGGAAGAGTGATGTCGTTTCCTGAAGGACAAACCCTGCAGCTCCAGGCCCCTGGACCCGTTAGCTTTGGAAATGAGCTTCTAGCTTATTGCTCAACATTTCCTTTTCAGTTATGTGTCTGCAGACGCTCTCTCTGTCTCCCTTGCTGATTAGTAATGATTTTTCTGTATCTTTCTATCTTATTCCCTTTGGAGTCAATCCTCCCTAGTGACTCAATTTAGTTAATGTTCTAATTATTGCGACTTCCATTCCTGCAGACTTCCCAAGCTTTCACATCAATGCTTTTTCCATATGATAAACCCCATTACCAGGACTCTGAACGGTCAGAAAAAGGAAACAGTCATTTAATGCAATGGGCACTACCTCATTTGCCCCCTGTCTTTGTGCTTCAACTTTCTTGGCTCTCCTGGAGCTTCCTCAGCGGTAATTTCATCAGCAAAGAATTAGGGCTGAGCTGTGGCACCAAGGTGATGCCTGAGTAGGCTCATCTTCTAATAGGCTCCATCAAATCATCACAACAAATTAAAAAGAAAAAAGACTTATACTAAGGAAAGCATCATCCCTTAGGGAGGAAAACAATGTCAGTTTCCCAGTAGTGGTTTGATTTGCCCTGATGGTCTTACCTTTTTCTCAAACCTTCAAAGTTTAGCTAGATATGATTAGGCATATATTATAATCTAAATTGCAGAATAAAAGAGCTAAGCGACCCACTATAGAGTATTTGATCTGACATTTTGAAGCAGTCATTCTTAGCCATGACTGCACACAGGAGCCCAGGTGGAGGGCTTCCAAACACGTGGTATGCTGGTCTTCCCACCAGAGGTTCTGATCTAACTGATTTAGCTGGCTGTTGGAGACTCTAAAAAGCGACTGCAGCTGTAGATAGTTTGGGGGCCACCACTCTAAGCAGCCATAGAACCAAGCGTCAAGCAGCAGCCACTGTGTACAGCGTCATAATACTGTCAGAAGACAGTAGAGGGCAGAATTGACTTAAATTTATATGGCGATAAATCGTCCTTGATAGGACATAGCAACTAGTTAGTAAGGTAATCTTCACAGTGTACTGAGTGTCTTTTTGTCACAAGTGTTTCTTTTATGACTAAAGTCAACTCACTTTCTACACACGAGAATTTCCTTGGGAGCCTCTGGGTGGCAGCTGATGAACAGACCATTATATATGATATCACATGTCTGAGCGCAAGGCAACGCTTAATGATTACGCTGGAACAGAGGTGAACCAGCATGGGCAAAGGGGATGTGTGGCCACACTGTGGTCACGGCAACATGGCTTTGCTAAGTAACCTAGGATAAATGAAAGCAACCGCATAGAGGTGTTGCTGTTAAAGTCTCCAGTATTATCTTTCTGTGTGCCCATCTATCACTGTTTTCCATCCTACCAGACACTACAAGACATAGAGAGGAAACTTAAGACAGATTCTTAAGTGTTAGACATTACATAAGTCAGCTGAGAAAGTTGACTTTTACTCATCAATAAAAGGTACACATTTTCATTTAAAAGCCTTTTGGAGAGCAGGCTAAGACACATCGTAAGCTAATAAAGACACTACCCTACATATAGCTGTCTTTGACTTAGTCTGCCTTGGCTTTATTTCCTGCCATGATCAGTGCTTAGTATGCAGGGCCAGTAGTCTTCCTGAGAGGCTGAGCCTGAATCTTAGGGATTGTAGGCATAGCTTCATCTACAAGTGCTTTCTCTACCTCTGTATAACTGGTGAGCCCCAAAATGAATGAAGGTGTTTCTTCAGATACGGAAGGCATGATGGGGCTCGTGGTGAGCAAGCACAGTAGAGCAAATAATTGAAGTCAGTCACAGAAGCATCCCTCGGAGCACACTAGACGCTTAGCCACAGACCTTTCATCCCATACAGAGACCTCCTGCAGGGTGTTGCAACCACGTGCCACAGTTTTTAAATGACAGCTACAGCAGTAGCTATATTTAACTATGTCCCAGACAGAATCTGTGTGTGTGCGTGCATACGCATGCAATTATACACATGTGCATAGAGGCCAGGGAGGGTGTTGAAAGTCTTACAGCTGTTATCAGAGGCACGTGTGAGCTGTGGTTCACGGGTGCTGGGATCCAAACTCCGATTCTCATGACTGAGCAACAAATATTCTTAACCACTGAGGCATCTCCCCGGCTCCCACTTGGAGCCCTTTTTTAAAAGTTAATAACATATCATGACATTTCCCCTTTGTAGTGATTATGAAACTACACCCCCACTTAAATTAACATTTCTTTGTGTGCGTACATGTACCATAATTGGTTTTAAAAGGGAACCGTGTAGACCAATTAAATTTCAGTGGAGTTCATCGGTGCGAAACAAACAAAATTGGGTCACAAATCAGGCAGCTCTAAGGAACAGGGAAGGTTCTGAGAATTCAGTCAACGCTCTTAGTCAGCAAGTACAGGGAAATGGAAGTGAGGCATAGAAAACAATTTGCAGGCTACATCTTAGGCTCAGCCTGCTAGGTGCTCAGCTTAACTAATTTAGTCCTTCGAAGGCTTCCTGCCACCAGCCAAAGCTGATTTGCTGTGATTCAGCTCTCTGTTGGTTAGAATGCTGAGCCCAGTACAGGTGTCCACTCCAGGGTTCTGGACTCCCACATACTGTATTCAACATCATTTTAACCAATTTTGATCTCATTTTTTTTAAAAAAATTCCATTTTGAAGAATATTAACATTGCTTGTACTTTTTCATTATTATCAACAATTTCACTGACAAACAACTCATAAGTTCTTAGTATAGGTGTAAAATATTGAAATCTTGATCAAGCCGGGAGAGTCCTTAGAGTCTAGGTAGTTCAATGTCTTGGTTTTGAGGTTGAGAAATTAAAACATGGAGAGCTTACGGGGAGGCGGAGCCATTTGAATCTCCATCTACCTGTCTTTTGAGCCTATGCTGATACTGACTATACAATGCTATTAAATGATAGGCATTTCTGAGTTTTCTTTCTTATTCCTATACCAAAAGGTTGAACTTTAGAAGCTAACTCCTTCCCAAGGTCATTTACCTCTAAGGGTTTGTTTTTAATTATGGAATAAAGTATTATCGTCTTTGGGATGCCAGCAGGAGATGTCCCAAGCACCTAAAGTCCTATGAGGCAAATGTCTACTGATTTCTGGCAGTACGTGGTGGAGGTGAAGGGCAGTCAAGAAGATAGGCAGTGACTGGATTAGTGATGGAATACCAATGCTTATTTATAACCTCCCAGACATTCCAAGAGAAGGGTCACAGCTTTCAGATGATTTGTCTGGGAAGCATGGTTCTGGATGCTAAATGAGACACAGTTGGATCATTTCCATGGTGGTGGGAAGAGGGTATGGGGCACGGAGCTGTTACTGTACACATGCTCGGTATAATTTAGGGCTAAATTCTTGAATGAACCATTGACTTCAAGCAGGAGACAATAATATGGAGCCTCTGAATTAAGTATCATGAGAACCTGCTTAAGACTCAAAGTCCCTTTGTGACTCAGCATCTATACTCCTAGCAGGTTGGGAGCTGAGGCAGGAGGATTGCTGTGAGTTCTGAGCCAGTCTGGACAACACAGTGAAACTCTGAATAAAAATAAATCAACAAAGGAAGAAAGAAAAAGAAGAAGAAAAGGAATAAAAGAAACAAAAAGTGAATCACCGCTTCCTGAAGAAATAACTCTAATAAGCATGAGATTTGGGGTTCGATTGTCTTTGGGAAATTACTTAAATTCTAAGATTCTTGACCCAACAGTAAAGCTAATAATAGTAACTGGTGTTGAAATAACATAACTATGAAAGCCAACTCTTCTTAATTCTAGGAAATGGTGCTTTCTTATATTCTTTATACATTTTTGTATTATATAAACTCCATGTTTTAAATCTATAACTTTTATAATTATTAATCTATAAGTTATATATATATATAAAACTTTAAAAAACACACAAAACAATTTATTTACTGAAAACAAATAAAAACATTTGAGAAGGAAAATGATAACTTTTAAAAAATGAAACTCTCCACCAGGTGGTGGCGGTGAATGCCTTTAATCTTAGCACTGGGGAGGCGGGTGGATTTCTATGAGCTCAAGGCTAGCCTGGTCTACAGAGTGAGTTCCAGGACAGCTAGGGCTACACAGAGAGACTCTGTCTTGTAAAACAAAAACAAAAAAACAAACAAATAAACAAAGAACTTGCTAAAGAAAAAGAAAAGAAAAGAAATGAGGAGTTCTGGTAAGAACCAACTATATCCTGTATGTATTCTATAAAATACATCATATTTAAGCCGAATTGTAGTTTGTTACAGACTTCAAAACATTGAGGAAGTACTCAGACAGAAGCTGAGCAGCTGTAGAAATAACCCACAGAATAGAAAGTGAAATTAATTTGCAGAGGTAATGGAGCTTTTTATGGCCGATTCTTTCCAAACTTTATTGAAATTTTCCCAAAGGTCTTGGCTAATATTATGAAACAAAAATACTGTGAGTTTGGTAATTGCTTACTTGCAAACAAAACAATTAACAAGACCATTTATGCTGGCAACAATTACCACACACACAGAAAATTGTTTAGTTAGTTGAATTGTTCGAACAGTAGGGTGGCTATCATTCTTTATTATAAACTCAATTGCAAATCTTTAAATTTGTTTATTTTATGTGTATGAATGTTTTGCCTGCATGTATGACTATGCATGACTGATGTTTGGTGCTCTCGGAGCTCAGAAGAAGGCATTGGATCCCCTACAAGAGGAGTGAGTGGGTACAGGGAAGGAGGCCTGGCCTGGGTTCTCTATAAGAACAACAAGGACCCTGCCCACTGAGCCATCTCTCCAAGTCAATTTTTAAATTATAAATTCTCCCTGCGGTCTGAGTTCCTGTTTGATAAATATTAATGAAGGATGAAAAACAGGTTTTGGGACAAGGCTCTCCTGATTAACCACACAGAGAGTATCTACTCTGTGAAATACGCGAGATAGTCAATGTCAGAATATTAACTCCTTCCTTATAATGCTTTTTGACCTACATTCCTGTGTGCTCAAGACCTAGGCATGCTGGAGCGTGGGGATGCTGGGTGACCGTCTGAGGGTTATGATTGGAGACGGTACTGAGAGAGTAGAGCAACAAGAGACAAACGCCTCCTGAACCGTGGCTGCTCATCTGACCTTGCTACCCGGGAGATACGAGAAGAGAAAAGGCCCATAAGTGAGCTGGGTGGTAGTCATGAATGCAGGGACTCTTTAATTAATTTCCCCCTGTTCTCACCCACAGACAGGAATTGTTAGGTGTGGATGTGCCGAGGTGGGGGAGGAGCCGGTAAAATTTAGCCGCAGTATCGTCAATTACATCTCAAAGAATGTGAATTCATTTAAGTAACCTTATTTGACATAAATAGGAAGGGAACATCATTAAAAAAAACCCACATATAATGCATATATAAGCAGGGCAGGGAGAAGGCTTTTAATTACTTCTCTGGTTGGTCTCCAGGATCGCAACCTCTTTTAGTTTCTTGATTTGTTCATTTATTCACCCATCGTATCTTTATTAAGTTTGTCTCATGTGTCAGGCACCAGGCTAAGTGCTTGGAACTACATCCGGAAAGTAACAATGGCTTGATCTGGTTTCCTTCTTAGAGCAGAATATGGCTGTGGTGTGGAAGAATTGAAGGGGAATGACACGGCGGAGCGGTCAGGAGACTACACAAGCAACCAGGATTTCTGATTGAGGCATCTGAGGTAAAGGCTTCATCCCCAGTCCCCAGTCTCTCCTGGTTCTCAATGGTGTGCGATTTGAATTAGCCTTACTGCTTCTTTGTCTTTGAAAGTTGTGAAGGATGTGGAGGCCTTAGGCAATCCCAGATAGAAAAAAGAAAATCCAGCTTAGTCTCCTGAAATGCAGCTCATGGAAAGTGCATGTTGGAATCATGAGTTCTTCATTCCTTCAATATTGTTTCTGAGGATTTAAGTTGATCAGATTTGGCTTGATATTTGCCTTTGAGTACCTTTCTAATATATCTGTTCATGTTTAATTCAAAGTGATTTATTTAAATAGCTTTGGTTTTGTGATTCAATAAAAATAGACTATTTGGGCAGCACAAATTAGTCTGAAAGGGTTGGGGAAGGACATGAAGTTGGGTAGGGAAAGGCGGGGTGGATCTGAGAAGAGCTGGGGAGGGGATTGAATATGATCCAAACATGTTATAAGAAACTCTCAAAGAACTCAGAGAGAGAGGTATGAATGATGGTGAGAAGAGCAGAAGTTTCCCTGTAGTTAGATGCCTTTAGTGTCCTTACTTCTTATTTACATCCTCTCTGCCCCACCTACTGCTTTCAGCTAGATCACGGTACTCTGTCTCTGAAGCTCTCTCCCCCTCCTTGACTCACAGCTTCTACTATAGTCCTAAGTACACACATTCCCTCCAGTCCCGGAACTCTTCCAACGCTGTAGATTAACTGGGAAGCTTGGGAGGAGGTACAAGGTGTCAACATGGGCAGGGACAGTCCCTTGACTAATAAAGATGAGTGTCCATCTTTCTCTCATGTGAGTAATTCTCAAAGACACTCTGTAATCCTCGAAGAAGGTCCCTGAAGGTTCTCTTCCTCAAGCGTGACCTTGATAGTGAACCGTCCCATTAGTGTTTTCTTTCCCCCCCTTTCAACCATCCCTTTCGGGGCGATGCCCTTTTTCTCTGCACCTCTTAACCTTCCTTTCTCACTGGGCTCTGATTTATCATTTCTCTGTAACTCTATTAGCTGGGATGCATTTGGGGATGTTGTCAGGATAACAGGATCTGCAGCAAATGAGGTTGTATTGAATTATTTATCATTCAGAAAAGTGGAGATAGGCACGGTAGACGCGCCGGTTTGTAAAATCTTGGGGCAATCCATCTGCTGCTTTGGAGCTTTCATGATCTTATTTTTTTCTTGTGGTTGAAAATTGTAAATTTGAATGCATGTGTAACCATTCAGTTCTGAGCCACAAACCTGTAGCTAAGAAGTATCTGTTTCCTGCAATAGCTGCAAGTCTGGGATTCATGAATTTATTTAATAAGTTTAGTCACACAGGGCTTAAAAAATACAAATGCATAATTTCCCCTTTTTTTCCTTTCAAAAATAGATCATAGGATTTCTACTCGTGATATGCAAGTCTCAGCTTTTGAAGGTGGCCTGTATTTGTTTTTTGTTTTTGCCAGAATTTGGTTTTTTAAAAGACAGTTTTTAAGTCACTAACAAGCAAAGCAAATTATTTGGGATGCTGTGGAGTTCCAGGGCCTTTGGAATTTTAAACATGGGCTTTACTAAAGAGCTATAGCCCCAGCTCCCTACCAAGTATGCTAGATGTCATCCAGCTGGGGGGGGGGGGGTAGCGGAAGGGAAATCACTGCTAACCTCTAGGATGACCAGGTCCCTTATGTCATCTTCCTTGTAATATCTCTGCCATTAGGGAAACTGGTACGTAATATGGACTCAGGCAAAAGGAGAGTGGAGTCCTGTGGCTTTGTAATACCTGTGGATTTTGTCCCATTTAGTATTTCTAACTGTCCAAATACCTACCCTCAAAAACTGTGACTGCAGCAGGCAGTGAAATATCTTTTGCGTACCTTTAATAGGCAAACTAAGCTTGAACATCTGGCAAGTTGAAATCCTTTGCTGATGAATCCTAGAAAACAGCGTGATTATATACCCAAGCAAACAAGTCAAGAATAAGGCTGTTTCTTCTTAAGAATTCCTGGGAGCATCAAAGTTAAAACTCCCTTCTGCATCTACGCTCTTTTTAATCGTCACTGCTGTCTCCATTACACCTGCGATTACCTGGGTTGATGGTCCGTGAGAGATCATCCCAGGCACAGTGTGTGGAAAAATAAATATGATGAGAGGCACAGCAAGGCGCACAGCAAATCTTACAGAGCAATGACCTTGTGTTGTTGAGAAGTCAAGTAAACAGCCTGCCCTGCAAGCCGCCCATGCTTGTCTGTGTCACTCTCCCTAGTCGATCGGAGATGCCTTAAGGTTCTTTCTAGGCATCTTTGGTTCTGGCCTACTGTACCCCACCCCACCAAAGCTTGCATTTAGAAAGCCGAGCTCTGCCCAGAGACCCGGGCTCACCGGAAGGTGCAGGTGGGCTGGTGTGCCCGCTTGCCTGTTGATTAGGGCCCCTGCAATGTGCAACTGCAGGTTGCGCGCCACCAACCAGCATAACCCGGTTCTCCCGGACAGTACCAGGCTTGAGCTGGAACCGCGGCCTTGAGCCCGCAGGCTGGGGGCGGGGGGGCCTCGGCCCAGTGCCCACCCCCTGCGCTCCCAGCGTCTGCTCCTACTACCAGCGGGTTGTAGCCGGCCGGGAGCGCGCTTTCTAACGTAACCGGCCCACGGGAACAATCTGTCCCTTCCAACCATCTCAGGAGGGGCGCAAACAGCACGGAAGCCCTCCTCACCTACCCTACGGCCTAAACGGGTCTTTCGATATATTTTCAAAACCAGATCATAGTCTGCTGCGGGGAATCAGGGCGGGAAAGGCTGGGAGGACTCCTTTTCGCCCCCAGGCTTGCGGCTCCGGGCACATGAATTAGGCCCGAGCTGCAGAGTCGAACCCTTTTCCCTAGGTTAGGGGCTCAGGGTGTGCAGGATCAGGGGAGGTGAGCAAGAACTGGGGCGCCCCTGGTCCCGGCGGCGGCGCTTGCGACTGGGCAGGTGCCCCCGGGCGCGCATGCTGATTGGCAGGTGCAGGAGTGGGTGGGGAAGGCGGGCCTGGCGCTGCGGGAGGCTGCGGCCCCGCCTCCCCGCCCCCGCCGCGGGACTATCTGGTCCCGGCAGCAGCGATGTCCCCCGGCAGGAATGTCCCTCCTCAGATAATGTTATTTATATCTCTGGGCGGGTCCGCGGCTCCGCAGCACCAGGCGCCCGGCGGCCACTGTGCCAGGAGCCCCGTGCTGCCCTCCTCCCCCTGCGCCGCCGCCCCCGGGCTCTGGGTGGCCGCCGCTTCAGCCCCAGCGCAGGTGAGTCCCCGGGGGCCGCGCGGCGGGAGGGAGCTGGGTGCCTCGGAGCCAGCGCTGGGGAGCACGGGGCCCAGGAGGCGGGTGACGCGCCGGTCCTGTGGGGGCCTGGCCCCGGGTGCCAAGCGTGGAGCGGGAGGGGTGCGGAGCCCGGGAGGCCCTGGCGGCTGCGGCAGTCGTCACCCCGGGACGCGGGAACCCGCGTGGGCTTCGCAGGCGCTGGGCGAGCGGGGCGGCGCTAGTTTTGGGAAGCCGGCTAGTAGAGTGTTACCCTCGGGCTCTGGGAGTGGGTTTGGGGTGTGCGTGTGTTCTTGGCCGCCTCCCCCAGGACCCTCGCCTGGGAACATGGGGGCGGGGGGTGCCTATCACCGGTCCAACAACTGCCCGCGCCTGTGCCTTCCGTTGGCTTCTCAACCTCCGGGCATGTCGGATCCTCTTCTGGAACTTGGCTAGCTCGCTCTCGGCTGCCCCGCGCCAAGGCTGGGAGGACAGTTCAGGGCAGCAGAGGGGGCCGAGCCTTGGACGTCGGGCGGGACGTGCAGGGGGCCCTGTGTAGACTGAGAAGGGAAAGATCAAGTTTCCCAGAACCATACTTCAAGGACCCTCCTACCCATCCCATTCCCTTTGAGCTCCTATTCTCCAAGCATCTGCTGCGCACTTGTACCCTTTGTGCCAGTTCCAACAACTTGGCTCGAAGAAATAGCAGAAAGTGGAAGAAATAAGAGCTTTAACACAACCCTCAAATCCCACCAACTTACCCAGACTTCCCAAAGGGATAATAGTTGCAAAACTTGAGTACAGTTTCCGTGACAACAAGCCTTAGGTAGGGCCTTGATTTATAGCCTATTAATATCCAAACCACTGTTTTCAGTGAGCAATTAGAGGTGCTAGGAGTTAATAACACCCTTAACTCACTGAAGAAACATGGAAAGAAGCTACTGTTTTAGATGCATCCGGCGCGGTGGGATGGGATTATATAGTGACGGTCTCTTTTGCTGAGAACTTCAGTGGGGACAGGATATGGCTGTCACCTCCATGCTAGGAGGCAGCCACGTAAAATCTCTGCCTGTGGCAATCAGGATGTATATAGTTAGGTTTCCAAGGGAGGTTATTCAGACAGCTCCAGAATGAGAGGAGTCTTCCGGGGGGGGGGGGGGGAGAGGCACATTATTTAAGCTGTTCTCCTAGGCTCCTCTTAGCTGCACAGATCGCTCAGAATTTTATTCTAGAATTCCCCTAACTGCTCAATGACTATGACCCGGGGTAGTCATTTCCTATTTCAGGATCAGACTTACATGCTTTACCAATGAGCCCTGGGAAACTCTTACAAGTGCAAAATGTTGCTTAATTGTATGTGCTGGCTGGATGCTCCGCACCCCCAGAGGATGGGGAACTAGCTAACAAAAGGAATAGTAAACTCAGAAGAGCCCACCGACCTTGAAATGAACTGACTCCAAAGGTCAGCCGTTTATTCAAAGTGTTTTCAAATTCTAGTGTAAAGCACAGTTGGAAGGAGATGGACCCCTTTGCCGTTGCACCCCAGTTTATCAGTGGCCCCATAGCAGTGGCTGGGAATGAGCCAGCCCTGTTAATCTTGAGTTCTCGGGAGACATAGAGTCCACTCATGGAATTGAAAGCACCCAAAACCTTCCAGGCATTCAGGCTGGGCCTTGTAGCACAGGCGTATCAAGTTTTCCCCAGTGACTTGCCCAGTGGAGAGCTGGGATACCACCTTTTGCTCCGGTCATTGCTTCTTTCAAGTGTTCTGAAGGTGTCTGTTAGTAGAAACAACGCCTATTGGATTGTTAGCTTGGGGGTAAAGGCATAACCGGAGGCTGACTCCCACCTGCAATCACATTTGACAAAATAAACATGACTATTTCAGGCAAACTAAGTGTGAGCAAAAGCTTTGAAGTAAAGTCAGTCTGCCATGGTTTTGGGAAATAGGTTTTCAGTAAATAGAAAGAATAATAACTTTCATTTTGTCTATTTTTTATGTATTTGTGGCTGGCTGGTAGTGGATTCTCAGTTAGTCTTTGACCAAATGAGAGAAGGAATGAATGACCAGAGATTTTTTTTTTATATATATCATTGTATTAATTGTCAATTCTGTAAGGTCACTCATACTATCCTCTTAAAAGAGAAGAGACAGATCCGGTGAGATGGCTCAGTGGGTAGAGGTGCTTGCTCTACAAGCCTTGTGATAGTCTCCACAAAGTTGTCCTCCAGCCTCCACAAGTGTCCATGCACACGTGCATACATACCATAATAATACATTTTCTTAAAGTGAGGAAATAGGTTTAGGGAATCTAATAACTTGTTGGCGTCACATAGATAATGAGAGAAGAGGTGAGGCCAGGATTCGGGCTCCATTGCTGGCTCTGTTGTCTTTTTCAGGTTAGACACTCTGCAGGGGGTGTGGAGTAGCTTGGGAAGATTGGCTACAACCTTTTCCATTAAGTGTCACGTTCTTCATTCCTTGAACCTCAAGCCATAACTGTGCTTATATCAGAGAAGTTTAAAATACATTGCCTCAAGACAGAATTGAGCATTTATTTGCTCAAAAGTTCTTTAGCCTGGCCTATTATTTTCAGGTCATTGTTTCAAGGACAGAATTATGATTTTGGCAATAGTCAGGCAGATATTTAAAAAAAAAAAAATAACTGAACAGACTTTCCTTTCAGTCCTGAAAGTGGCCAGAAGGGTTTGATGATGCGCAGGGCCAGTGTGGTAGGACAGGGGATGACTATAAAAAATTCATGAGGCAGACAGGGATGGGGTTGGGAAGGACCTTGGAGGTCACTGACTCTAGCCTTCTGTTTATGTGATGGCTTGCTTAAAGACGAGACCTAGCTGCCATTCGCCTTGTCATTTATATTCCTTCCTTCCTTTCTATCATTCTAACCCATTTCTTCCCTGTAGTTCCTTCTCTCCCATGGCAAATGAAGTTTGTTTCTTACAGTTCTGTCCATTCACACCACTGAGGTTTCATTCCTTTGGGGGAGATGAGCAAGAACATATTTTAATATCCAATACTTAAAGCTTAGTGAGATTCAAACCAGGAAAGAAAATGAAAAGGCACTGGGGTAGGAAAAGGAGAATATGTTGGTGATAATTAAATGCTAAACTGTTCCCTAATTTCCCCATTGCTTGTTAACTCTCTCTCTCTCTCTCTCTCTATATATATATATATATATCCCACAAAAAGGTATGGACATTCCCTTACCTACAGGCAATATACACTCAAGGCAAATATTAGTATGTAGCATTTCTGGAGGATGAGAAAGAACTGTAGGGATTGTTAGGTACCTGTTTGGTTTTTTGTTTGTTTGTTAAAAATTTTTTGTTTTTCATGCATGTGAATATTTAGCCTAAATGTATATATGTGTACCACATGTGTGCCTAGTACTGTGTGGGGCCGGAAGAGAGCACTGGATGATCTGGAACCGGAATTAGACTCTTTGTGTGTGCTGGGAACAGAACCTGTGTCCTTTGCAAGAGCAGTACACACTCTTTAACTGCTGGGTCATCTCTCCAGTACTCAGATAACTATTTCAATCTAACCTAATCTCTGAATTGCTCTTGAAGAATATTGTTTCAGAATCAAGAAACAATGTTTCAAACTATGTCCAAAATCAAACCCTGCCCAAGACATGAAGCTATGACTAGTGGGAAGTGTGCGGTATTATCAGATACATTTCTTCATTGTCTATGATGCTTTCTTCAGAGTAACACTTACCAATTGAGCTGGGAGCATCAGGAATGAAAATAGCTGTTATGTGGGCTTATGAGAAATTTGATTTTATAATGATGCATGGCCCGGAAGTCCATGGATACTGGACTCTGAAGCCACACAGGCAGATGTGGTAAGACAAAAATATGGACGAGGATACTTGCGTGTCGGTGTTTCGTCTATAGAGCAGTTTGGACTTTTGGTCTTTAGGGGCAGATGCTTTGGGCTACTCTGTTTCAGGGAAGAAACATGGGAGGAAGAGCACCTACTTGGGCCTGTGCCCTGGGTCATAACTCTGCGTTTGTTGGGGTCGTCAGACACGTGTCTCTCCTCTGACAGCCCCAGGAGGTGTGGGTCTCTTGAAAGGTGGAGTTGGAGATCAAAGGGGAAATGAGGAAGCAGTCAGGGGCCTTCACTGCCAGATCTGGCTCCTCTCACCAAATAGTCAACTCCCGGTGGTAAATATTTAGAAAATGTCATAACATGTTTCCTTTGGTTGCTCAGCTTATTTCTTAATTCACAGCCAAGCAATCTGAGTTCTCCCATTTTCAGCCAGCCTTAGCTGAGCAACAAATCGCCAGGGGATCACCAGCCTTGCAGCTCCCCGAGGTGAAAGGCTGAAGTGCAGTCACAGACAGAATGCTTTCTCAGGGAATTGTTTGGCTGGCTTCTGACATCCCCAGACCACCTCTCATTTCATTCTTCCCTTTTGGTTGCAAGAAATATTACAATGCTGTCTTCTTGCTGCCTCAGCAAGGCCCTCCCAGGCTTTGCTATAATGTTTTATTTCCATTATATCGGTGCAGACCTGGCTGAGGGTATAATTAAAGGGCAATTAAAACTCAGACGTATATCATGTTAACAGTGGGACAAAAGCAGGTTCCCTTTCTTTCATTTGAATGCTGTAAATGTAGCAAATGAGTAGGAATGGGGCTAGAAGAAAAGACTCTGCACTGAATTGGCCCAGGATCCTGCAGGATATTTATGAAAAAGAGGAACAGGGCACCTTGACAGTCAAAGAACAATAATTGCTTTGAATTATAGTCAGTTCTGAAGTTTTCACTATTGGGAAAGAAACAGAAGCTTGGATAGTCTCGAAAATGATTAAATTGAAAGTCTTTCTCTTTGTACCAGACATAAATATGAGCTCGTTTCATGTGAGGATTCATAGCCTTTCAGATGAAACAAGGTGCATTTAAAGTCTTAACTTATGAGGATGGGAGAGTGGTCTGGGACCTCATCCTGTCCCCGCTCTCAGCTCTTGACTTTTTCCAGAAGACTCTTGGCTAAGAGTGGTGAATCAACCTCCCTTCCTGCTTGTTTCCTTGAGGGGCACAAAGACAAGAGCTTTCCTATCCCTGAGTCAGAAGTCATGGAGGCTTTGCAGGGAAGGCCTGAGAAAGCAATTGAGAGATATTAAAAGAGAGCAATAGGGCAGGTACTCAAGGACGCAGAAAGGGGACAGATGGAGGTCCACTCACTAGGAGGAGGTGGACCTGCAAACAGGCGATGGCGCGGTAGACTGGGGGAAAATGGTGTTCCCAGGCAAAGGGAGATCTGACTCAGGTTGGGGTGTTCAGGAAGGCTTTAGAAAGTGTCAAGGGCTGTAGGAAAAGGGAGCCTGCGGGAGGGTAAATGTAGTACCACACAGATGGGCAGTAGAGCATCGTCACATTCCAGAATGAGTAGTTCCATGTGGCTGGAGTGTGGCCACACAATGAAGATGGTTTAGGGTTGCTTTGTTGAAGAACTTTAGACGTTCGTGTTGAAATCAGTGTATGCTTTTAACTGGAGACGTGTGTGTCAGAGGGACCTGACCAGATCCTTGTTGGGACAAAGCTCTTTAACAGTGGGAAGAGAAAATGAGTTAGAGTCTGGTACAAGGTGCACTTATCCTAAATCAAAGGAGTGATCACTCAGATAATGTTTAGTTCCTTCAGCTTTTAGGATGTCTTTGTTATCACTTCATTTTATCTTAAAATGACCACACAAGAATATCTCATTATCCTTCCTTTAGAGTTGGGGACTGAGCTAGAAATGTCCCCAGTGGTACACATCTGAACTTCTCTATCACCCTGTTCCCTGGTTCCATTGCTGGGGCCTTGTCTAGGTTCATTCCTTCCTACCGAATATTCTGGCCTTTGTGGACAAGAGAAATTTCTCTCTTCCTTCAGGAGAACTTTCCATCTGAGTTTATTGGTTTTGGAGAGAGGCACAGAGAAGCTTGTAGTAGCATTTATATTCTAACATAGCCACAAAACCTCAAGAATGGCCCTATGGAGTATTCTGTAATGGTGGGGCAAAGCGCAAATTAATGGATCACCAGCAGATACCACAGATAATAAAATGATGGGTATCTATGCTTGTCGATGCTTTGACTTTTCTAATCCTTTATCCCAAGTTTGCTGGGCATCTTTATACTTCTGTCTCATCTGGGACCTCAGAAATCTCAGTGATGTCAGCTGCTTTTGGCTTGTGCCTCTCTCAACCTCAAAAAGAATATTTAGTGAGTTCTCTTTTACTTACCAACAGATTCTAGGCTCAGGGGATACCTCGGTGAACGTGGGAGGAAAAAAAAAGTCTGACATCGTGAAGTGCTTATCCTCATTGGGAGAGACAAGTATTACGTCACATCACCAGGCAGCGGATGGGCAGATCATAATAACGGGTGTGACGGGAAAATTAAGCAGCATGAAGGATGGTGGTGGCGCACACCTTTAATCCCAGAACTCAGGGAGACAGAGGCAGGTGGAGCTCTATGAGTTCGAGGCCAGAGAGAGATCCAGGACCACCAGGGTTACATAGAGAAACCCTGCTTGAAAAACCAAAAGAGAGGAGGGGGAGGGAGAAAAGTTTCTGTTAGGTGGGGTGGTGATAAGGTTTGATCTCAGCAGAGATCCAGATGAAGGAAAAGGAGGTCATGGGGGTATTTGGGAATGGAGATTCAGGTTTTAGCTTTAGTCCGAGGAAGATAAGAAGTCAGTGGATGTTTTGGACAGAAAAATGACCTATTCAGGTTCGTATTTCAAGAGGTTCTATCTGGCATCCAGAGGACTGGTTGTGGGGGACAAGAGAAGAAACAGGGAGGGAGCTCAGTGAAAATGCCTGCTGTCCAGGTGACAGACAGGCATTGGGGTGAGGGAGGTGGTACTGTGTTGTTGGATTCTGGGTGTGTTTGGAAGGGAGGGCTGATGGGATTTGGATAGGGAGGGTAAGAAAGAGGAGAATAAGTCAAGGATGATGCAGTTGTTTTGGGTCTGAGCAAATGTCAAAATAAAAAGACATTGAGATGGTGATACATTTTTTTTTAAGTGTAGTCCAGGCTGGCCTCGAACTCCAGATCCTCCTGCCTCTGCCTCCTTCAGCAAATCCTACTGGCCTGTGCCACCAGAACCGGCTTACGGTGATACATTTTATCAAACATACACGAGTCTATTATTTTGGACTTCCAGTGGGGACATCAGAGGACAACTTTTGGGAATTAGTTCTTCTTTCCACCGTGGTGGGTCCTGGGGTCTGGACTCAGTCTTGGTGACAAGCATTTGTTTGTTTCTTTAAGACTCATTATGCAGCCTAGGCAGGTCTTGAATTTGTGATCCTTCTGCCTCAGCTTCTCCATTGCTGATAAGGTAGTACCTGGCTGCTGAGAAACTCTAAAGAGAAGGAACTAAAGTAGGAATTGCAGTCCTGGGTCATGCTTTCTGAAGCAAAAGTTCCATTTGCGACTTCCAAACCATTGCCTATTTTATTTTTACTTTACAATTTTTGTAATTTATCTAAGTTTGTTTTTTTGTTTGCTTGTTTTGTTTTTCCCAACAGGGTTTCTCTGTAGTTTTGAAACCTGTCCTGGAACTCGCTCAGTAGACCAGGCTGGCCTCAAACTCACAGAGATCACCTGCCTCTGCCTCCCACGTGCTGGAACTAAAGGCATGTGCCACCACTGCCCTGCTAATTGATCTAAGTTTTATACTGACTAGTCAATTTTTGTTTGTGGCTTGAGAGGAGATCTCATTATGTAGTCTGTGGCAGGGGGCTCTCAAACTCACAATCTTCTTCCTTTGCCTTCTGTGTACTGGGGTTACAGATATGTGCAACCTTGTTCAGCTGCTTGCTAGTGGTGTTTGATAGATGGTGCTGGTATACAGAGTTAGATTAATGGAAAATGGCCAGGTGATAGCTAACCACAAGGCTCCCTTTCTAGTGGGTTACAAAAGTACCCTTTCCCAGGGCACTAGATATTGTTCCTTTAGATCAGTGGTTTTCAATCTGTGGGTCACGCCTCCTTTAGGGGCCAAACGACCCTTTCAGGCGATTGCTTATCAGATCTCCTGCATGCCAAGTGTTTACACTATGGTCCACAACAACAGCAAATTACAGTTATGAAGTAGCAAAGAAAATAATTTTATGGTTGGGGGCCACCATGATGTGAGGGACTGTATTAAAGGCTCACAGCGTCAGGAAGGCTGAGAACCTCCGCTCTAGATAAAGGACTTGCTGTTATACCCCGATTCATGCTCTCCATCTCTTCAGGTGGCTAGGGATGGAACCCAGGGCTTCCTCTCTGTGAGGAAGAACAATTCTACCCCTCAGCCACACACATCCAAGGTGCTATATCTGCTTGTCAGAAACAGAGGTTTGGCTTTTTGTCCCTGGATGATGAAGGATAGTTATTTCATGGCCACGGCAACCACACAATTAAAATGTTTTTCTTCCTAAGTGGTGATAAGCTTGACATAAAGTTTGTTGTTCAGATAATGTTTAAGTATACAGTTCAATGGCAACATTGCATCCACCTTGCTCTCCTGCCACCATCTCCATCCATCTCTAGAGCTTTCTCTCATCTTCCCAAACGCAAATACTGTATCCACTAACTCCATTCTCTCTCCTCCCCATCCACAGATGCTTGGGTTGCTTCCAACCTTTGCCTATTGTAAATTGCACTGCTGCGAACACGATATCACTGTGAAAAATGCATACATCTCCTCAAAATCCTGTTTTTCCTTTTGGCTATATATCTAGAAGCAGAGTTGCTGGATCATCGTATATTCTATTTTTAAGGGCTCCAGCTATCCATTTTAATATTCCCTTCCTCTGTTTAATATCTCCAAAGGGAAGGGAGAAAAAAATGTATCAATATCATCACGGTGGTCACGAAGAACCTAAATATTATTTGAGATCACTGTCTTTGGGGAATAACTTGTCCAAGCTCCCAAATGTGTCCATAGATCAGTTTGTCTATTTTTAGACTGAAGACACTTAGAGGACAGGTAAGTGTTTATTTTGCTTCACAGACCATGTAGCCAAACTCAGGTAGGGAAGGTGTAAATATTATAAGAAGATGTACGTCAGCCAAGCAGTCTCCTTGAGCCAGGTGATGAGCATTTGGGCCAATTCCAGCTCTTTTCTCGTTCTGTTTGCCCTTG
Organism: Chionomys nivalis; assembly: GCF_950005125.1. Lineage (NCBI taxonomy): Eukaryota > Metazoa > Chordata > Mammalia > Rodentia > Cricetidae > Chionomys > Chionomys nivalis. The sequence continues at coordinate 47,822,502 of NC_080095.1, forward strand.
GGCCAGAGCTCCCTCTTTCTCTGACATTCCCAAGGTGTATGTGTATGTCACCTTAATGTTTATCACTTCCCTCAAAATTTTCCGTACAGACTCTTTCAAGCTTACATATTGCCTCATCTCGACCGCCTTGCTGGTGGCCCCTTCCCTTGCTAGGGCTCAGGGCAGTCAGTACCAGGTGCTTACCCTCATTTCCAGGGTTCTTTTCTCATTCCTTAGCTACAGCATGAACCATTTGCCATCTATCAACTTGCCTTCTACACTATTTGGTCAAGTTTCTTGATATAGCACATTGAACTCTATCCTTCCTTCCTTCCTTTATTTTTTTCTAGTTTAAAAAAAAAATATTCCTAGCACCTAAAGCACCTAAAACCATCAGGTTGGCACACAGAAGAGAGTGGGTCAAAAATTCTTATTGACTAAAATACAAAAGACAATGTTTGACATTATGTGTACCTCTCTGTGTGTATGTATGTGTATCAGTTTTATGTATATAAGTATTTTTACTTTTATTCATGTCTGTGTACCACATGTGTGCCTGGTGCCTGTGGAGTTTCAGACAGTTGTGAGCCTCCAGGTGGGTGCTGGGAATTGAACCTGGGTCATCTGGAAGAGCAACTAGTACTCTGAGCCAGTCTTTCCACCCCAAATTAATAAATATTTTAGCTTGGATATGAATTTATAGTAACAATAAATCAACATTCATTGAAAACTTATGTGCTAGTCTAGATACTATGTTAAAAGCTTTCATGTCTCTGTCTGGCTATCTATCTATCATCTATCTATCTATCATCTATCTATCTATCATCTATCTATCTATCTATCTATCTATCTATCTATCTATCTATCTATCTACTTTTGAGACAGGGTTTCTCTGTGTAGCTTTGGAGCCTGTCCTGGAACTCTCTCTGTTTATTAGGCTGGCCTCACATTCACAGAGATCCACATGACTCCGCATCCTCAGTGGTGGGATTAAAGACGTGCACCACCCCCGCCCAGTTCATATGTATTTATAATATCATATATGTATTATTATTATCCTAATTCAACAGATTTAAAAAAAAACCCAACAAGTAAGTTAATTTACCCACTAAGGTTAAAGCCAGACTTGAACTCACATGTATTTATTCCGAAGAGCTGGCTTTGAACCATTGTGCTTACCCTATTTGGGTGGGGGCTAACATTGCAAGACTCTCAATTTCAAGGATTCTTTTCTTTAAAGTCCTGCATTTTTAATAGTCTCGAATTAGATAGGTAATTAATTGCATACTTCCACATGCTGCTTTATATTTGCAAGAATTTAACCTCCTAGGCTTGAATCCCTTTGTTAGCCTTTAATAAATAATTGATGTTCTGAGTCCTACTTCCGACATGGTTCTTTGACATCTGAGGATAGAGATGTTGATTAGTAGTGCACAATATACCCGCGGTTGTGAGGCAGCTGCAGTAAAGCTGCTTTAGGAAAAGTCAGAATTATTGTTCAGGCAGTGATAATCTACGAGCATGCTCAGTCTGACACTGGGCCCTGCCTTGGACTCTGCCACCTGGGTTCCCTGTCCTCTCTTACTATACTTCCTTTCCTTTCCTTTCCTTTCCTTTCCTTTCCTTTCCTTTCCTTTCCTTTCCTTTCCTTCCTTCTTTTCTTTTCTTGTCTTTTTTTCTTCTTTCCTTGTGACAGGGTTTCTCTGTGTAGCTCTGGCTGTCCTGGAACTAACTCTGTAGACCAGGCTGGCCTCAAACTCACAGAGATCCATCTGCCTCTGCCTCCGAGTACTGGGATTAAAGGCGTGCGTCACCACTGCCCGGCTATCGTACTTACTCTTACATTTTTCTCGGCCCATCCCTTTCTGTGAGCTGTTAATTGTCGGGGTTGCCAGCATCTGCAGCCTGACCTGGCCTCCGCCTCCCTTCTTAGCCCCAGATGTGCACCACAGCCATTCTCCCTGCTGCAGTGGTGTCGCTCCCTTCAGCCCCAGTCCGGCTCTTCTGTCATTTGTTGGTGGTGGCTTCTGTTCTCCCACGTCCCCAGATGAAGACCTCGGCAGCATTTTCTCTACTTCTTCTCAAGCTTTCGCATCCACCTGGCCACCAACTTCTGTTAGATTTTTCTTCCAGAATTTCCAAATTAGTTTCTGTCTCTCAGTGTCCACTGTTACGTTGCATTTGCATAACTGGTTTTCCATCTTTGCTTCCTCAATCCATTCCACACCCTCACCTTGGAATTATTCTTTGAACTATGAGTCTGACCAAGGCATTTTACCATTTTTGTTTGGTTTGGTTTTTCAAGACAGGGTTTCTCTGTGTAACAGCTCTGGCTGTCCTGACCCTCACTGTGGAGACCAGGCTGGCCTTGAACTCACAGAGATCCGCCTGCCTCTGCCTCCCAAGTGCTGGGATTAAAGGCGTGTGCCACCACCGCCCGGCCATCTTACTGTTTTATAGTTCTTAGGTTCTCCATTGCCCCCAAGCACAGTATAAAGAGGAAAGGCTATGACATAACTCACTGATAGAGACTTACCTAACTTGAGTTCAGCTCCCATTGAGGAAATAGAGTTCAGCAGAACAGCAGACCCATCTCCTCTCCTTTTTACACTCTGGAGGCCTGCGACTTTGCTCAGCTTGAGATATATTCTCATACCTCTGTGCCTGGGTTTCTCCTGCTGTCTGTCTAGTGCTGGGATGTCTGTCCATCTTTGTGTTGTGCACCTGAAGACACCATTCAGATAAAACCCTCAGGTCAAACTGTGAAAATTTCCTGAAGCCTCTGTCTCTGCCCTAACTTGGGGAGACATGTTTTTCTCCCCTGTTGGTTCTTAACACTGCTCGGTCATGTGTAAGACTCTGCTAGGTTACGAGTTCCTTTGTAGATTGGACAAGTGTCTTGTTCCCATGGAGACTCCAGTGCCTGGTCCCCTCTAGACCTGCTGACTGAACTGGGTAATGGAGGAGCTTTCTAGAATATTCAGCTCTGTGCTAAACACAAATAGACACCCGCAGCAGTCTCTGAAGACGGGCTAATGGAAGATACTAGCTGTTCATGAATGAGGCTGAGGGTGAGGACTGTTGAAGCTGTCGGTGGAGGCTCTTCCCACCTCTGCCTCCTCCAGCTGCTTTCCCCGCATTGGAAGGAAAAGGAGCAGCTGATTTTAACAGGCGTCATCAGAACATGCCTATTGCTAGAAAATTTATTCATTCAGCATTCAGTCCCTCCCGCCTCATTTTTCAGTGGATACTTGGTGCTGACCCCCAGACCGCCGTGATGAAAGGCTCTTTGATGATTGCTTCAGATGCAACCATATCATGTTGGTCTTAGAAGGGGAAAGAGTTCAGAGAAACATTTCAGGAAAAAGCAAACAATTCTCCAACATGCCTGTATGGAATTTTTGATTTTCTGGGTCCATGTAACCTGCTTGGCTGTTTGCTCGTCTTAGACACACAAAGTGGAAGCTGTGTTGTATTGGTATAGTGCTTACTTGGTTGGTTTATTCTGCTCTTTCTGCCTTCACCATACAAACTGAGTTCTGCCGATGGCTGGGCTCGCTAGCATTCCGCTTGCTCAGGCCTTTGAGTGTGTTTTGTTTCTTTTAACAAAACTCTCTGTCATGGGCACACTCCTACTCTCGTCCCGTTCTGTGGCCTGTGACAGATAGGAGCTGGCGTTTGAATGCCAAAGTTAGTGAGTGGAGTTAGGAGGCCTTTGTAAATATGTGTAGGGTCTGAGATGAACTGGTCAACAGAAGGCCCTCAAAGACTTTGCAAAGATGTCCTCGGGATAAAGAGAAACAGAGGAGAAAGTCAGACTTCGTGATGGAGTCTTGGGGGCTGGGACGTAGCCAGGGTAGTTGGCTAGACTCTCATTGCGTTCTAAAGGGCGTAATAGGGAGGCCAGTGATAGGTAACAGTCAACACCCTTGATAGGGCGAGAGTAGACTAAGCTCCGAATAGCTTCTTGAAGATCTAGGAAGCCATGAAAAACAGTGATCGTCCTGTTGGGATACTAGGAGCCACAACAGAGGTCACTGGTGGTAGTCTGGCTGCTGGTGGCTCGGCTGTATGCCCTTTGTATGTTTGGAAATGGTTTCCATTGTAGTGTTCTGGTTGCTCTCTGGTCTCATGTCTCGTATGAATTCTGGGCTCCTACATAGAGAGCTGGTATATCAAGTTTGCCTTTCTGTATGTGCTGACTGAAATGGTTGGGCTGGAAGAGGGTCCTTCGCTGCGTGGACTGAGAAGAATGGAGGTGTTTACAGGTGCGGGGAGTGAGGTGCCATCCTAGGACCCAGGCCAAGAACCCTGGGAGAGGAAGTAAGTATCCTCCAAGACAGAAACCCGTACCTACGAGGACAAACCAGGTCATTTGCATTGCAAAACTGGGTGAAGTCACTTTGCCCAGAGACTGGAAAAATACTCAGCTGGTCTAGTCCAGCTGGGCTCTTCTTGCTGGGGCTGCATGAGCTCAGGGGGTGTGTACAGTATGGAAGGTAACACGGTTCCGGCACTCTCAATGTAGCAATTCCTCTGGCAGCCTGGGCTCGGCTGCTCTCACTGCTTCTGACCCAGAAAACACTAGGAAAATGACTGCAGTGAGGCTCTCGGCTCAAGGTGAAGATCCCAGTCCAGGTGGGGGAGGGATGCAGACTTGCTCCCCAGGGTGGAATGCTTCCTGCCTCTGCTGGGAGCCAGCTTTGTTTATACTGTGACCCAGAGGAAGTCATTTTACCTCTCACCCTGCTTCTACCAGCGAAGAGCGCCTTCTGCTTGTTTTGCATAAGCCTTGCGCCTCCTCTGCAGAAGAGACGCGGAATGAATCCGGAGCTAACAACTCCTGGCAGTCGTACGTCTTTGCAAACGGCAGAGTCTAGCGAGCAGTGCCTTTGGATGGCAAGTGATCATTTCAAACTACACTCGGTTTCTGTCTATAAAACAGCAGGGAGGCTCTTTCATTGAATTGCCAAGAGGATGGAGAGGAAGTTGCATCTGCATTGCTTCTTTCAAAACCTGATGCGTGAGGCATCAGAACTCCTCAAAGAAAGATGTAGATGGATACAATGTATCAAAGCACCTTGTCCACACATCAATAACCCCAGAACCATCCCTGGAAACATCTGATTCCACTCTTTAGGTTCTTTTTGTTTGTTTTGTATGAATTTTTTAAAGTTTCATATTTTTTTGCAACAGCCCCCCCCCCACCCCGTTTCTCTTTGTAGCCCTGGCTGTCCTGGAACTCACTCTGTAGACCAGGCTGGCCTCTCACAGAGATCCACCTGCCTCTGCCTCCTGAGTGCTGGGATTAAAGGCTTGTGCAACCACTGCCCAGCACAAACTTATTCTTTTTAATTTTATGTGTATGGGTGTTTTACCTGCATGTGTGCCTGGTGCCCACGGAGTCCAGAGGAGGGCATTAGCTCTCCTGCAGTTGGAGTTCCAGAGGGTTTGAAGTTGCCATGTGGTTGCTGAAAATTGAACCTGGGTCCTCTCTGCAAGAGCAACAAGTGTTCCTAACTGCTGAGCCATTTTGGGCCTCTTAATATAAAATATTTAATAAAAAGGTAGGTAGTTTGAAATCGCCAAACACGTAGAACTCTTTATGTTTTATTTGTTTTTGTTTTTGTTTTTTGTTTGTTTGTTTGTTTTTGTTTTTCAAGACGGGGTTTCTTGTGGAACCCTGGCTCTTCTGAAACTTGCTCTGTAGAACAGGCTAGCCTCAAACTCACAGAGATCCATCTGCCTCTGACTCCTGAGTGCTGGAATTAAAGGAGTGCATCACCATTGCCCACTTGTCTTAACAATTTTTAACATGTGTTTGTTCATTGGTGTGTGTGTGTGTATGTATGTGTGTATGTGTAGGGGTGTTGCTCATGCCACTGTGCTCATGTGGAGGTTGGAGGACGACTTGTATGGCTGACTTCTCGCTCTCTGTTCTGTGGCTCCAGGAACTGAACCCAGATGATCAGTCTTGGTAGCAAGTGACTTTCTTTACCTGTCAATCCATCTCTCGGGCCCTGTGTCAGACCCTGCCTATACTAGTTTTTTTGTTTGTTTGTGTTTTTTAGAAATCATAACATGAGCAGATGCCCATGATGAAAAGGAGTCCAACAGTGCAGAGTAGTACAAATGTTTCTGTAGACCACCTCGACGGGTCACTCTGTCTAGGGTTTGTAACCTGCCTGGCTGGTCAGTTATTCCAGGGTCACGAAGAGGCACCACCTGAAAGACATAGGCTGATAAGGAGGAAGGAGGCTAGGCATATTTGTCGAAGCCTCCGTTTATTAGAGTCATGGTTACAGCTTATATAGCCCCTGGATGAGGAGCTTGGGGGGGCTGGGGCACGGGGTCTTGCCACGTGGTCCACGTCCGTTACGTAGGCCAAGAGGTTACGATCGGTCAGGTCACGATTCCTTGGTCAGGAAGTCACAAGTTGACACACCTAGTTCTCTGGATAGTTTGGAATGTGAGGCTGGTTCCGTTAACAGATAGCTCTCTATTAACAGTTAATTTGGATGTGGGATAGGCTTTGTCAATAAAACTATTCTCAATACAATTGAGAAGTAGAGCTCTCTGCAAAACTCCTCACGGCGGTGCTTCCTGTAAATTTTGGGGGGACATGGCTCCTGACATGTTTCACTTGATACGACCACTACCAGCAAAGTCTTGTATAGCTATAGATCTGTGAATATTTGTGTAGGTGGATGTCTGTGTGCACACAAACGTGTGTGTGCATGTGTGTGCGTGCACATGTGTGTGCGTGTGTGTGTTTGCGCATGTGTGTGCACGTGTTTGTGCATGTGTGTATGCGTGAGTGTTTGCGCACATGTGTGCATGTGTGTGTGTGTTTGTATACATACTCATTCTTCTTCTTTTTGTGAAACAGGATCTCACTGTGTATCCCTAACTGGCTAGAACTCATTCTGTAAACCAGACTGGCTTGAACTCAGAGATCTAGAGATCTTTCTACTCTGCCTCCTGGGATTAAAGGCATGTGCCATTCCTGGCCATGTATTCATTCTTAACAGTCCGTAGTATGTTTAGCTCCTTCTGTGTCTTTGTGATGAATTTTGTCCTGTAAGCAGGACTCTAGAGTCTGAGTCCTAGATTATTGATGTGGACGTAAGAATCTCTCATTTTAACAATATCCAAGAAGGAAACCTCTGAGAAGGTCACGTGGCCCACATGGGCGGAGAGCTCTGAATTTCTGCTTTCCTTTGTTTCTGCCACTAACTCTTCGCTTGCCAACTCCTGCTCCTGGCGCCTGCGAGGAGCTTGTCAAGTGCCTTGACTCCTCAGCTCACAGGACAGTTAGAGAATGAGGTATCCTCATTTCCATTTTGCTGATAGAGAAACTGAGTCTAGGTCAAGCCAAGTCTACTTGAGGTCACATAGTCAGTTGGACGCCAGACTCCTGAAATGTAAAGAGCAAAGCATTGAAAATCTAGTTCCTTCACGCTGGTTGTTTTAAACATAGCTAGTGGTTCACCATGAACACAGAAATGACATGGAGAACAAAATATCAAGGGAGCCAAGACACGTGATGATTAGAGCATGTGAGACAAGCAGCCATTCTTCAGACATGTGATCCTCTGATGTGCGCTAGGCCATGTGGGAAGGACAGAGGTGGCTGAGATACAGTCCCCACTCTTGAGGTGCTTCTGGCGGAATACGAAGTAGAGTCAGGTAAGCACTGTGGCGGGGCTACAGCGCACTCCATGGTGCCAGGAAGCCAAGCCTGGTTTGGGCTAGAGACTCAGAGAAGGCAGGCTTTGCCAAAGAGAAGCCATCTGCATTGGCCTGAGAAACAAGTAGGGGAGCTGGCCTTTAATGGGTCAAATGGAATCTGGTTAGTATGGGAGACACTGACCAAGGATGAGTGGGAAGAGCTTATAGATAGCATCTTATAGATGCTATCCTTGGGATAGCATCAGGATTTTGATTTTTTTTTTTTTTTGAGACAGGGTTTCTCTGTAGCTTTGGAGCCTGTCCTGGAATTCACTCTGTAGACCAAGGTGACCTTGGACTCACGGAGATCCCCCTGCCTCTACCTCCGAGTGTTGGGATTAAAGGCGTGTGCCACCACCGCCTGGCTAGCGTCAGGATTTTAGAGAGCTTGTTTTTGAGGCTTTAGTAGAGGAGCACAGCCACTCATATCCTTGACCAAAGAGTGAACCTCCTTCATCAGGGATGTCATTCTCTTCCGAACCCGTGAGGGAGGAAGGAGACACCGCATAGCCAGCCAGAGCCACCGAATCAACTCTGATGGTCAGTCGAGTGACAGAGGTCACGGTCAGATCACCTTCGCTTTCACTGTGGAGTTTTTAATAGGGGTTGGGTGTGTGTTAGGATGTCACGGAGAAATATAATGAGGGCTCAAGAGACTTAAACTGGGGCAGAAGGACTGGCACAGAAGAAGTGAACACAGAGCTCCCGAAAAGCAAGTGTCTGGACTTTCTGTTGGGCGTAGTTCCCACTGTAAGTCTTTATAGTCTTCATTGCATAAAGGACCAAAGGGTACAAGCTAGAAGTGTCTTATATTAAACATGTTTTGCCATCCAAAAATATCTTAAAGAACTGTAATCCCGGCACTAAGGAAAGAGAGACAATAGGAGTTCAAGGCTAGCCTGTGCTCATCTTTAAAAACCCCAACCAAACCAAACAAAACAATTTTTTTGGAAAAGATTTTCAAATTTTTCTTAATTTTCATTTTGCATTATTCATTTTGCTGTCAAGGGAGTCCATCCCAACCCTTCTAAAAATACATTAAAAGCAGGTTTTTATTTTTACTAGTGTAGGATCACTTTAGAAGGGGATTCAAGGAAAACAGGAGCCTTGAGGAAGGCTCGATCTTGTCGCACAGCTGGTGGATGAGGTGGTGGGAGAGTAGCTGAATGGTCAGTCTTCTACTATGGTTCCCGAGAGCTTGGCATTGCTAACTTCTGGAGGTTTAAGCCTAAAAAAAGTCAGTAGTTCTGGGCATGGAGAGAGAATTCACTGTTGACTTGTTTGGTGGGACATCGCAACAGTGTGTGCCTGGGGAGTCAGGGAGAGGCTGGGACGGGGTGGGGTGTCAATAACAGCCCTTAGCCTGGAGAAGGGGATGGGATCACATGAGCAGGGACCTTGATTTTGAGTAATGCCTCCATTTAGCATCTTAGTTGAGGCAGAAGACCCAGTAAATGTGACTATGACAAACCAACATGGTGAGGGTGAAAACCTAGCAAGGTTAGGGTGCTGGAAATCCAACTTCAAGAAATGGAGGCTCATGCGGGTGAAAGGTCACCCCAGAAGGGAATAAGAGCACCGTTAGCTTTACAAGAGCCTGCGGTGACCTTCAAGAAGGCAGCAGAGAAGGATCTACTTTTGATTATTAGGAATTCCAGAGTAAAAGCCAGAGGGGTTTCCAGCTGCTTTTCCGTAAACCTGATGGAGGAAGATGGTTTGAGACAGGTCAAGGGAAATTCTGTTGGGAGGGGGGGCAAGTGAGAAGAAAAGGCTACTAGCCATGGGCAAAGGGTCAGTGAACGGCCTGGGGGGCGTGGGAGTGGAAAGCAAGTGGAGAGGAAGGCCATCAGCTCACGATATACAGCTCTGCTGTAGATGGAGCCCCTACCGCTTGGCAGGTGGCACAGCAGCAGGAACAGCCTGTGGTGGGTACCATGGTTGGTAGCATTTGTCAACAGACCAATGGGCACCTGTTCTCAGCATCCTGGGGAGGGTTTCTTTTTTCTTTTCCTTTTTCTTTTCTTCTTTTGAGGGCTCCATTGTGAGGCATTTGAGAAAGGAGGAAATGTGTTAAGATTCAAAACACAGCCGGCGAACCATTCTCTCTATCACGTATCTGCACCTACCTAGGCGTTCGCCCCACCCCCTTCCAGGATCCCTCTCTTCCAGCTGTTTCTCTTGAAACTGCAGGCATGTACGCTTTTACTGGGGCTCATCCTGAGCTGCTCAGTGTTCTGTAAGCTGGATGAACATACGATGATCCTTTAGGGGAAACAAAGGGGCTCATTCAATGAGTCGGTGAAAGATGAGTCTCCTGGTGGCTGGCGATAAGGGAGATCCTGTTTCCTGTGAGCTCTCTGGGTGTGAATACACTTTCTTTGCTTGGTCCTGTGGCTGGAGGAGTTCCCTCTTGCCCAATGAACAGGGGGGGCTCTCTGTTAAGAAGCCCAGCTCCTAGGAGCCACCCCAAATTCTGTTCTGGGGAAGGAGAGGAACCCAAGTATCAGGCCATAGTTGATGTAGTTATCTTAGTTTCTAGGAGTTGAAAATATTTCGTTGTGGGGAACATTAATTCCTTTACGTTTGAGGCTATTTTATCCTTTTCTCTTTAAGATGAGGCAGGAGTCACTTTCTTATTGGTGACTTTTTCAGGAATCCTTCTTTTGACTACTGATGTGACATTAAGTTTTACTGATGTAAAATACACTAGAAACTACATATATAGAGATCATTAAAAAATAAAAATTGGCATCATTTACCTTCCCTATCCCTAAATTATTATTATTATCATTACTATTTTTCTTTTTCTTTTTTTTCTTCTGTTTTGTTTGTTTGTTTGTTTTGTTTTCGTTTGAGACAAGATTTCTCTGTATAACAGCCCTGGCTATTCTAGAACTCACTTTTTAGACCAGGCTGGCCTCAAACTTGGCAGAGATATGCCCACCTCTGCCTCTGGGATTGAAGGTGTGTGCTACTACCACCCGACACATTATTTATCATTGCATTTCTACCTAACTGTAGGTCTACTTTCTACCTAATTGTTCTGTTGTGTAGAAGAGCCGAGCTTCATCAGCCCATGTTGATGTGATGTCTACTTGGATCGCTTTAGTTTCCTTTTGGTTTGGTTTTAACGAGTAATATGGAGCAGGTCTTTGACTGATAGGGATGGGCGTGGCTTGTCTTGGCTAGGAGGGCTTAGTAAAATGTTTTATTGAGAAGGAGAAAGGTGATCTGTGCAATCCCGCTGTTCTGTCCCCACAGGCAAATTAAAAGAGACTTTTCCTGGGGCCCAGGGGAGTCCCTGCCCCTTCTCCCAGGCAGGAGCCAGGCATGGACTTTTTCTTATAAAGCTTCCTTAGTCCAGGTGACCTCATTTTGCCTGGCTTTCCTGCCCTCCCTCCTGCCTGCTCTTTGCTGACTTGGTGTCCCCTTACTCTCTAGCTCCTTCCTCATCCCCTGTTCACCTGTGGGTGCCTGGGTTTGGCTTACCTGCCCATCCTTCAGTGAGACCTCCCGCTGCCCACGGGTGCCTGGGTTTGGCTTACCTGCCCATCCCTCAGTGAGGCCTCCTGCTGCCTCCGTTCCATCTCTTTTTTACCTCTGCCTGTATTTTTTGATTTCTCCAGAGGGTGCCCTTGTTAGAAACGGCTGGCTTCTCCCGCAGTCTCCTCTGTAAAAGCACATTAAACCGCTGCTTCCCCACATCACCTGCCCTGCCTGCCTTTTAAAAGATTTAAATAAAAGTCCAGTTTAAGGCAGCTGCCCAAGTGAGCAGCCTCCTTGTCTGCCATCACCCAGCATTCCTTGTGCTCTGTCTGTGGAGCAGTGAGTAGTAAATTTCCATTCTTCCCGTGATGACTTATTTCTAGTAGGAGCTCCTGCCTTGTGGCATGGCAGAAAAGTCGTGTGTTGGCTGCAGTCTTAGCTGGCTTTGAATTCGGGTTCCGGCACTTGCTAGCTGAGTGGCCGCAGCAGGCCATGTGATCTTTGAAAGCTTCATTGTCCTCCTAAGTCAAATGGGGAATAACACTATCCACCTGACTGATAGGTGTGTGCCGCGGAATGGATAGAAGTGTGTGTCAGATGCCTGCCTGGCATGTGGCCACTGAGCCACAAATGCTAGTTGTCCCTGTAGCTTGGATTTTCTTTATCAAATTTGCTAGCGTGGAGCTGACATCCTCCTGTGTTGTAAAGGATCAATGTGTCCAAGGTCCTTTGAACATTAACATTTTGACAACTAATGATTCTCTTATTTTTGGCAACAGTCAATAAAATGGTTAATAAAACAAAAAATTAGGATGGGAATTCAGATATCTGAAGTTCCCTGTCTCTCTCTCTCTGTGTATTTTTTTTTTTGTTTTTGTTTTTGTTTTTTTAAATCTTTAGACAGTTTTACTATGTAGCCCTGGTTGGCCTGGAACTCACTATGCAGTCTGGGGCTAGCCTCAAACCACCTTCAAGGTGGCCCTCCTACCTCTGCTTCCACAGTGCTGGAATTCCATATAGGTGTGAGCCACAACGCCCAGCAATAATTTGTAATATCGAGAGATTAGCTTTTCCTTTCACACTCAGTGGCTCCCAGGATTTGAGTTGGACTTTTTGGTTTTTGTTTTCTTGTTTCTCTTTCTAAAATCCTGCAGTTGTTAGAAGATGTTCTTTGTGACTTAATTATGGACACAAATGCACACCGCGGAGCTTCTCTGCCAGGACTTTGCTCGCTCATTCGAGGCTTTGTCCTAGATTAGTACAGCAGTGGCGGTGTGTGCCCTGGTTGCTTGCAGGAGTCGTGCTGCATGCTGGGGTTTCAGGCTGGGTGCTCTGAGTTCCTTGGCTGGAGCTCCAGTGTTGCTTCACTGGCTGCAGAAATGAAGAACTTGGTTCCCTACGCACAGTTGTCAGCATGTCAACAGCAGCTGCGGCTTGCGTGCAGTGTTAGAGTCAGTGACCTCTAAAATTGCTGAGACTAAATTGTCCTTCCTCTGTGTATGTGTGAGTGAGTGTGGTGTGTGTGTGAGTGAGTGTACGTGTGAGTGAGTGTGCGTGTGAGTGGTGCATGTGTAAGAGAGTGTGTGTGCATGTGTGAGTGGTGTGTGATGTTACTGTGTGTGACTGTGTGTGTGTGCATGTGTGACTGTATATGTGACTGTGTGAATATGTGTATTTTTATTGTGTATGTATATACATATATGTATATGTACAAATATGCTTACCTGTACAGATATGTAGCAGCCAGAGGTTGATGTTGGAATGTTTTCTTCCATTACATCTCTGCCTTATAATTTGGGGAACTTGGAGCTCACCATTTCAGCCGAATGGGGTCAGCCCCTGGGATGTGCCTGTTTCTACCCCTCTTCCACATTGCTGGGGTTAGAGGCAGGTTCTGCCATGTCCAGCTTTTTATGTGGGCTCAAGGGTCTAAATTTGGATTTTCATACTCGGACAATAAACGGTTTGCTCACTGAGACGTCTCCCCAGCCACACAGACCCTCTTCAGAAACAGGGTCTCATGTAGTTCATGCAGGCCTGGAACTTGCTGTATAGCTGAGGATGACTTTGTTCATGTTGTTTTTGTTTTCTGAGACAGGGTTTCTCTGTGTAGCTTTGGAGCCTGTCCTGGCACTAGCTCTTGTTGACCGGGCTGGCCTTGATCTCACAGAGATCTGCCCACCTTTGCCTCCTGAGTGCTGGGATTAAAGGCGTGTGCCACCACCGCCTGGCCTAAGGATGACTTTGAAGTGTTGGTCCTCCTGCTTCTGGATCCCAGTTGCTGAGATCACAGGTGTGTACCCGCACACCCAGTTTGTATGACGATAGGGATTATACCAAAACTTGGTGCATGCAAGGCAAACATTGTACCTGCTGAGTGACATCTGAACATCTGCTTTTAATAGAGCCCATCTCATTGGCCAGTCTGCCCCGTCCCCCCAGTACTGGAGATTGAATCCAGGATTTTGTGTAAGTCAGACAAGCACTCTACCACTGAACTACATCCCTCATTGCTGGAGGCATCTTGAACCCCTGATTGTGGTGGGCATTCTGTGGGATAGGTAATTGTCCAGCATGGAGAATGTATTTTGCTTGGGAGGTGATGGTAACCTCAAGGCATATATGGCTTGCAAAGTCTACTTCTGCTAATAGTTTGGGGGCAAATTGGGTAGTAGGGTCCCTTTCTTCTCAAATAGAAGGCTTTGTGAGTGTGTGAAGCGATTTGCCCAGGGGATGGATCCCAAAGTTATTGACTAGTCTGAATTTCCCCTTCAGAATCTTGGAGCTCTTGCCTCCCCGCTGCACCTGGCTAGGCCACGCGGGTAGCCCTATGTTTGTGCTGTAAAAGTTGGACTTCTCGTGAAAGGGAAGGAACTTGGCTGTGTTCGGCTCGGCAGGATGTTCCCTCTCAGGTGGCAGGCAGCTGGAAAGAGTCCTGGCAAGGGAGGGTCAGGCAGGACTCTTGGTCTGACCTTGTAGACTTGTGAGTGTCAGAAGCTTCCTTCCCTAGGACGGAGCTTCCTACCGAAACCACAGCATTGCTGTCTCCTCCTGAGCGAGGCACCCGGAGAGCCAGCCAGCCTTTGGCTTTCACCCAGTTTTCCTTCCCACTTCAGTGGGCGGAGCTACAGAATCTAGCATTAGCGCACTCCGTTTTCTTTTGGGAAATGTCTATTCTTTTCTTCACTGCTTTCCCTCTCATTTCTTTTCTTCCCTGAACCAAGCAAGGAGGCTCCAAGGCCAGCTGGGGCGTGTGTGTCCTTGCCATCTGCCAGGCCTCACTCCTCGGGTTGGGGCCTGGGTGGTGGCCAGTGTTCCTGCGGCTCTGTGTCCCAGCCTGCGAGCCTCTCTCAGTGCACTGAGCAGGTGTCCTCCTGGGGGGACTGGCCTCCTGAGATCAGCCCCTGCTGCAGCGCTTTAGGAGGCACTGGGGAACTCCAGGAGACCCCTCTCCCCCAACCAGAGAGAATAAGCAAATATCATGTCTCCTCTGTGGGTGCCCAGACATACCCTTCCACTCCTTCTTTATTGTATGTTTGGTTGCATGGATTTTGTGACCCCACCCCCAATAGTTCCAAGAATTGTGTGGAAGAATTCAAGTCTGGAGGCTACTGAGAAGAGTTCTTATTTTTCTCCAGGCAATTGTGTTTAGCCAGAACTCAGGATACTGTATCTGGGACGTAGTGAGAGAAGTATTTCATCTAATACTGCCTAACACCCTCTTCTCTCTCCCCAAACCCCATTCTTATAGCTAGTTAGTGGAGGTTAGTAGGGTTGGGGATATAGTCCAGTTGGTGCAGTGCTTGCTTGGCATGTATACCACCATGGGTTTGATTCCTAGCACAAGTGTGTGCACACACACACACATACACACACACACACATACTCACGCACACATGCACACACTGATTAGAGTGTTAGTTCCATATTTCAGAAGAAATCGTATTTGAATGTATTTTTCTCTGGTACTGGACCAAGATCTCGATGCTGGCGCCCCTGTTGAGCCATCTTGTTTTCTTCTTCATATAGATGCTTTGTTGACCTTCTTTCTCCCTTTTATTTGCTCTCTCTCTTTGCCTAAGATTTTGCCTCCTCTGTTGACTCCGAAGCCCTTTACCCGATAGGTAGAGAGAGTCTTGCTTCCCCTACTCCTTCCTAGAGCCACCTGGTTCCAGGTGTCCCTGCTGTCATTTGACCAGAGTGGTTGTAAAGAGTACCTGCCTTCTGGAGAGTTGCCCTAAGTTGAGGGCAAGGGACCCAAGGATGATCTCATTCAGGTGCCTCTTTCGGAAGAGATGGTGGAGGAGCCAACTCTGTCCTGAGGACACCAGCAACCCTTGCAGGCAGCCTCTGTGTGGGCATAGGCCTGTTGTTTCTTCACCAGGAAATTGTAGCGCCTGCACTATGGGACTGTACGCAGCCAGGGACTAAGCTGGAGACTGAAAAGCACACGCACACAGACAGAGACACGGGGACGCGGGTCATCCTTGATACAAGAGTGCCAACTTTATTGTGCTCAGGGGCAGCTTACATAGTGCTCTGGCCACGCCCCCGCTCTCCGCTCATCAGAACCCACTCCCCTGCCATCAGGGTCTTGTGCTCAGAGCAGCTGCAGGCTGCTCAGAGCAGAGGAAAACAAGTTGTTGACAAGACATTCAGGGTCTGGTGGTCGGCAGTCCCCAACAGGGAGTGGTACCAAATTTCTCAGTTTCCCCTTTAATGACACGCAAAGTTGTTGTCAGGTTGAGCTGGAGTGATGTTGAGCCTCCCAGCATCCTGGAGAATGGGCTGTGGAGTAATTTGAGGAGATACCCTCTTGTCTGTGTGGCTTTTTTGTTAATTCTACAAATGCCAGCTGGAGCATCACTGAGAGTTGTACCCTCTGCACCACTGTGGCATGGTTTTGCCCAGACTTTACATTTTCTTAAGTACCCGCTCTGTGAGATTCTTGGGTAGTCGACATAGGAACTGCCTACCAACTCTTCAGACCTGGCATACAGGTCTCCAGTCTTTCCCTCTGACTTGCTGTTTTCCTCTAGTCTTTAGACAAGGCTGGTTTCATTGTTTTTGTTGATGCTGATGTTGTTTTTCCCTGTGATAGAAGCATCACTTGTCCCTGGGTCACTGTCTGGTCTCCCTTCCATACTTCCGTCTGATGTTTTGAAGGAATGGGCTGTGTTCATTAGTCGATTGTTTCTTTAATTTTTTAATATTTATTTATTATGTATACAATATTCTGTCTATGTATATGCCTGCAGGCCAGAAGAGGGCACCAGACCTCATTACAGATGGTTGTGAGCCACCATGTGGTTGCTGGGAATTGAACTCAGGACCTTTGGGAGAGCAGACAATGCTCTTAACCTCTGAGCCATCTCTCCAGCCCTAGTCGATTGTTTCTTAAGTCACTGGGCGTCTATCCACACGCTTTGCCACCATTACTGTGGTCCCAGTTGGGAATAGATCAGATTCTCTGGGATGTTCGACACTGTTGTTTGCCCCCTGGTGCTGGCAGTTTCTTTTTTGATGATCTCCTCTCCTGCCTTGTTCTTTTATGGATTTTTTGGTGTAGCCTAAGGGCAGGGTTCCCAGAATCCACCTCAGTTCCCATCCTGGGCATCCTGTACCTCTTGTGGGGCAGTATTGCCTACTTTGGGTGTTTTTGCTATCACCTTAGCCACAGATGACTGATTCTACTATCTCTAATCTTCAGCCATTTCTCCAGGCTCTAAGACTTGGATAGCTAGCTGCAGGCTAAACGTTTCTACACAGACATCCCGCAGGATGTCCAAGATGCCAGTTGTGCACCTGACACAAGCCCTTTCCCCATTCTTTGTCTGTCCGACACTTACTGATTCCACAGGTCTCCATTTAAAGGCTACTTGTCCAGGAAAGCCGCCTCTGCCCCAGGCGAGGGAAGGATCTTCAGTTAGCATCCTCCTAATAGCTGTGCCTATCTGTAGCACTCCACAATTGGTAAATTATTATGTCTAATAATTCACTGTCTGTTAATCTCCCTCACTGGACAGAAAGCACCACAAAAATAAAGAGCCTTCGTATTCTGCTCCATTGCTCTGTTGCCAGCACCCAATTCTCCTGCTCACACAGACCCATTAGACGCGTCATCCCTTCCAGTAAATGTCTTCCTTTCCTGTCATTTCCACACTGGTGATGGAGCTCCTCCCCTGCCCCCACTCTTAGTCCCCCGAAGTGGATGAGCCATTTGTCACTCTTACCTGCCCTTCCCAGCTACCCACTAATATTCTCAGCAGTTTTGTTATCAGCCCTCACCTTCTTGGCTTGCTCGTACCACCTCATCCCGATGATCACACTTTTTGTTTGTTTATTGGAGACAGGGTTTTTCTGTGCAGCCCTGGCTGTCCTGGAACTCATTCTGTAGCCCAGGCTGGCCTCAGACTCGCAGAGACCCATCTGCCTCTGCCTCCCGAGTGCTGGGACTAACGGTGTGCACCACCCACCGCCCGGTCCACATTTCCCTTAATTGCTTCCCTTGCCTCTACTCTTGGCCATTTCCCGTTTAAATCAACCTCTGTCTCTACCTACCAGAGCAGTTTTCTCAGAAACCAAGCCTACCCCTACCATTCCACTTACAGCCCTCCATGTTATTTGTCTGTTTCTCCCTGTTCATGTCTTGGCTCTCACCACGCTGCTGGCTGCTTCCAACTTCTGTGACTCAGGCTGCTCCTTCCTTCCGCCCAGGGTTTCTGTTGCTTTGACTTCCTTTTCCTTGGGATTCCCTCACCTAGTTTGCCTCTTCTCTTGCTCCTTCATTAACTCCTTCCTTTATTTTCCCTTCCTTTTTTTCAAGCCAGGTTTTATGTAGCTCAGGGTGGCCTCAGCTACGCTCTGCATCTATAACAGTGACCTCCCGGTCCTCCTGCATCCAGCTCCCGAGAGCTGGAGCTCCAGTCCTGTACCACCACTCCAGGTTTATGCAGTGCAGGGGATCGAGCAGACCCCAGGCCCCACGTATGAGCTACATCCCTGGTTCCTATTCTTCCTTCTTGAAGATTTTGACTCCACCTACCATCCATACTTCTTCATGTTCTTCTGTGCTGCACAGACCCGGGGTATTTATTCTTGTCTTACCTTGTGATTTCCAAGACTAGTCTCTTTTTACAACTGTCTCAGACACAGAAACATGGTTTTTGCTCGATGGTTGGTTGGTTTTTTGAGACAGGATTTCTCTGTATAGTCCTGGTTATCCTGGAACTCGCTCTGTAGACCAGGCTGGCTTTGAACTCAGAGATCTTCCTACCTCTGCCTCCTGAGTGCTGGAATTAAAAGTGTGCACCACCACCACCCAACTAGGAGCACAGTTTTAATAAAAACATTTTTTTTTGGAGTGGGGTAGGGGGAAGAGACAATATCCGTAGATCAAAAGGGACTGGGTTATAATAATCTTTGTAACTCCCATGCCTAGCAAAGGGCTACATGCATCACCCTTTTAAAGAATGAGTGAGGGAACCCCCAGCAATGGGATCAAGGCATAGACTCATACAATGCTGACATTAATAGGTATTTGTTATTCTTTCCAGGTCTCAGGCATTATTTTAGGCTAGGCATTTACATATATGAAATGTTTAATCTTCACAACAGTCCCATAGAGTGGGTGATCTTCATAGTCTCATCTCATAGATGAGATAAGATTGCATTATTTTGTCTAAGCTCTTAGAGCTTATAAGGAACAGAGTTGGGATTTGAACCCCATAATCTACCCTGAGCATTGACTCTCGGTCCTTGCACGTGCACCCTGGCACAAACCCACGCCTACCCACCCATACACACCACACATCCCCCCACAATAATAATTTTTAAATTAAAAATGGGAATTAAAAAGTTCAGACTTTATCTACTATTCCGTTTCTTCTAAGAACCGGCTGTTCATGCGGGAGGGTGGACTCCGGTCCCGGTCGCACGGAATACAGGTTCTGCCTGTGAAAGAAGCTCAGGGTTGGGAGGGCGCCCTTGGGAAGGGCCTGAAACTTAAAGAAATCTGCAGATGCTTCTCTGCTGACATAATGGGGTGAAAGGTACTGTAAGAAAAGGGGGGCCGTTTAAAAATAGCTCTGAGGTCAAGTCAACCAGCTCTGGGATCAGGTCGGAGAGCTCCTAGGTGGCTCCAAGGAAGCCATTGTGCAGCAGGGTGTCTGAGAGGGCCTTCTCTGGAATCACCCATCTGATACCCCCTCTCTCTGTACCACTGGTGGTGAACCATGTAAGCAGTCACACAGTTTATGATCCTCCATAAACTTCGAACAAGTACAGAAGCGGAGGTAGCAAGCCATTCCTGCATAGGGCTGGAGAGTACAGGCCTCATATGGTCTCTGCCAAACACTCTTGTTTATTTTACGGTCCCTTAAAAATCTAGAATCTGAGCATGAAGAGATTAATAGCATTTGTTGCTCTTGCAGAAGACCCAAATTTGGTTCCTAGCACCCATGTGTGATGGGAAACCCTTGGTGACATCTTTAAGAGGTGAGACCAGTTAGGGTGTAGTTTTCTGGGACCCAGAGAGAAAAAACAGCATAACAGCATGCAACCCAGGTGCGCTTCCTCAGTGTGGTTCCCTCGCAGCACAGCTGAGCTTGGACTTCTCGTTCCTGTTTCGAGAGTTTGCTCCTTATAATAAATAAAAATATAATTGTTTTATCTTTTAGCTAGACAGGTTATTTCCCGAATTGAGTTAATACACATGTGGTGTGTCACAATCATCCATAACTCCTCCAGTTCCGGTGGAATCTAATACCAGGAAGGCATACACATCCACATAGGTGGGCAAAACCCTTATACACATAAAATAAAATAGACATAACAAAAATAAAAATCTAGACCCCACTGTGTGCTGTAGAGAAGCCGGCTGGGCACTGCCGCTAGGTAGTCTGGGTTCAAAGTCATCCTTCCAGCTGCAGCTTTGGGCTCCACCATGTGCAAAGTAAGGGACCCAGTCTGGCTTGTGCTGCACTTTGGTGTTAGATACGGCGCACGCCACACACGTGGCATGAGAAAGGCGTGCGTCAGATCTGGAGCCCAGGTACATCTGACTGCACTTGAGGTGGACACAGCCACTTTTCTAGACCTTTCTGCAGTGGATACAAAGGTTGAGAACAGAAGATGTTCTTCCTTTATTCCAAGGATGCGTTCTCTGTGGCTGTTAAACAACCAGCCCTGATGATCCTTACCACTTTTAATTGAAAAAAAAAGTATGTGTGTGTGTATGTATATTCATATATATATGAATATGCAAACACACATAGATGAATGATAGGGAGATGATAGATAGATGGATGGATGGATGGATGGATGGATGGATGGATGGATGGATGGATGTATGGATGGATGGATGGATAGATAGATTGATAGACAGATAGGTTGATTGTTGGAGGCTTGGATAGATGGCTCAGCTTTCTGCCAAGCCTGAAAACCTCAATTCAATCCTTCTGGCTCAAAAAACAAGTGTAATAAAAATGTATAAAAAAATGTTGGAACTCCTCTATAGCATACAACTAAGCCAAAGCCCAACTTTGATGGATCATAGGTTGGAGCATGGTAAATAAACTAAAAGCAACTGGACTCCACGTGCTGGTAAGCGAAGGAATGGTAGGCTAATCCCATCGTTGTCATGTGCATAATGACTGACCTAGAGATACCAATGAAAATCAGAAAAGGGGCTTTTGTGTCTTAGATCTAACCGCTTATTTAAACCAGCAGACAGCCAAGTGATGTGATGGATGCTGTTGAAAATGACCCCTCAAGAAGAGAGGGACAGTGGTCATCCTCTCAGAGCATCTGGCCTGCTCCCTGCATAGACTGCTCTCATTAGAGAGCTCTTGCTCGAGGAAAATGAGGGGAATTAGGAGCTGGCGTTAAGAAGAGTGGAGAAAATGAGTGTGTCTCTTTGTAATGGGATCCACAGTAAAAATCTAAGGCGTGTGATGGGGGAAACTGAATACTTACAGTCAGATTCCGACTTTCATTGAAGGTAAAATAGGAGCCGTCCCTCTCTGTCTCTCTCTCTCTATCTGGTTTAAATGGCAGGGAAGGAATGAAAGCCAAATATAAAACATTAATGTGAGGGCCGTGAGTCACTCGGAGAGATTATCAAAGGGAAGAATGGGCTCCTCTCGTCTCAGACTATATTTAAAAGTGACCTTGGATGATTGATCAGTGTAAATATCAGGAGACGAGAGGGAGAACAGCCCTGCAGAGTTGATCGCCTGGCTCTGCTGCCTGTGGATTGTGGAGGGAGCGGGGGGGGGGGCACCTTCCCTCCCTACAGAATGCTGGGGTGGGGGCGATGAGAGTCTAGGAAAAGCTGGTCTGTGCCACCACAGCGAAGGGAGGGTTGCTCTGCTCGCCATGGACTCCGCAGTCAGTTTCAAGTGGTTTATTTAGAATCTGCCCGGAAAAGGAAGGGATACAAGTCAGCATTTCCCACAGCTGGCCTGCTGTCTCAGGGTGGTAAACGCTCTCATCTCAGAGGTTTCTGGTGTTCCAATTGCTGGTTGGGCTTAGGGGAGGCGACCACTGAACTCCTCAGCCAGCTATTCTCGAGTGTCAATCTAGAGGTCTGAGGCACGGTCACTGTGGCTTGAGAGGGTAGCAGCCAGCCTTGGAAGGTGTCTGAAGGATGAATAAATAGACTTTTCCATTCTCCTACTGGGATTGTCATAGCCTGAGGGCTCTTCTGTGCTTGAGAGAGACTGTCTGTGGATACTGACTGCCTGTGGGACACATGTTCTCATGTCCCTAGGATTTTGGACTTTAGGAGGAAGAATCAGCAGCCTAGTTATGCTTCCTCACTGGCCTGCCACACAACTGTTTCCTACTGAAATTCCGTTTTAGTTTTCTGGAGCTTTGGGGATTTAATGCTCAACCCAGACCTGATTAGGCCTCATGCCACCAGGCGCGGGAGAAGTGGGAGGAACCACATCCTGAAGCGACTACACATACAGACTAATGATTTTTTGATTGTTAAACAATATTAAGGAGATGGACTGGAGAGATGGCTCCGTGATTAGAAGCATTTGCTGCTCTTGCAGAGAACCCGAGTTGGGGTCTCAGCACCCATATCAGTTGACTCATAACTGTCTATAAATCTTGGATCTGATGCCTCTGGCCACCAAGGAAGTACACGTGCATACATGTGACATGTACACATACTCATAATTAAAATTAATTAAATATATTTTAAAAGAGAAAAAATATGCAGATATCCTGGCATGGTGGTGTACCTGTAATCCCAGCACTTAGGAGGTTGGGACCCGCAGGAAGTAAGTTCTAGGACAGCCTGGGCGATTACACAGAAAATTCTAAGAAAGCCTGGAGTTCATAGCAATACTCTGTCTCAAAACATGTACAAACACATGTCAAAAACACTAAAATCAATGTCAAAAATGAAGAATTAAAAGAACGGAGGCGTATAGGTGGGCGTTTGGCTCCTGATAGCTCAGTGGGCTGTCCGAAGACCTTAACATACCTGCTGCCCCGGGCCCTCCCCCTCCTGCTCTGAGGCTGTGGGGAGTCCCTGATGTCCCTTTCACCTTGTCAGCAGAACTGCAGAGCAGATCAGAATCAGCTAGTTGAGCTGATTTTTTCCTGTTGTCACTGTGCAAGAATGTGTAGGGTCAGTGGCCCCAAGCCCACCTCGGACATAGGCTTAGACCCGGTTGGAAAGATCGTGAGTATGGCTCACACGGGACCTGAAGAGACTCAGCCATAGGCTCTCCCTGTCATTGTCATTTTATAATGTGGCTGTGGGCGTATGAGGGCACGGGGTACTGTCTACTTTTGCCCATAGCATTCAGCCCTGACCTTCACAGGTGCTTAATAATTATTAATTGAATTCATCATCTGCCACAAGGCAGGTGCACACTTTCATCTGCTTTGTGCTTTCCATCCAGTTACACATTCCTTCCAGGAACCTGGGTTCCGTCTCTTGGCGAAGCTGCGCCGTTGATGCTGCCGCGTATAGTCTCACAGAGTATGAGAGCCCCTTAGCCCTGTACAGATAGCCTTGGTTTTGAGGGGCTTTCTGACTCCTCTTGCCTCTCCCACTTGTGATGTTTACTGACTCTTTGAAAGGGTGACTGGAGAATGAGGTCCACTCCCCGCTCCACTTCTGGGCCAGGGTGTTTAATTACTGTGTAGTCTTTGTTCTGTGGTTGAGATCAGGCTTCTCTGTGTCAGGAGAAGGGAATTCCAGTCCGCCTGCTGCATTATCGTCGGGTTACTTACCACAAGTCAGGAGTAACAGTTCTCTGCTTTCACTCTGATCGCAGGTGATACAGGGACGTAGCCTCTAGTGTTTCACGAGGGACCTTAGGCTATGCTCGCAAGCATGCTACGGTGGGTGGCTTTCAATCTCTTAATGACCAGGAAGGCATTACATGTTTTCTCTGCATTCCGCGGTCTACCTACTTTATGCATAAAATGTGAAGCATCCTTTTAAAAAATCAATGTTGGCCTCAATGTCTGACCGTGAGTATTTAATAAATAATTTGCATGCATTAGAACTATAAGTGATAATTTCTAAAAAGACTCAGAAGCCACGAAAGTAGATGAGCCTGGGGCAAGCTTATTATTTCACAATGTCAGAAACACACGTGAGAACTTTTAAGCCTTAAAAAAATATCATTTCATGTTGTCGAAGCCTGCTACAGCTTGGCAAGGCTATAAGCTCAGAGATCCTGCTGTCTCCTAATGCTAGTGTTACAAAAGGACCGTAGGACGTCTTTGGTTTCGTCTCTAGAACCCTACAGTTTGGCAAAACATCCCATGTGGGAATTCAGCACAGTGCTTAGAGGATATTTATGGGATGAATTAATATTACTTGAAGCCTAGCAAGCTCTGTTTTTGTTTTCTAGGTGTCGGGCATGAGGAGAATAGGGCATTTTCGGAGCAGTGAGTCGGTTGGCTGCATCCAAAGCCACTGCTGCTCTGCGGTCGGTGTGGACTCAGGATCCACCAGCCGTGTGTTTGTTCATAATGTATGTGCCAATAGGCAGACACAGAATTATCAATCTTTTGGCGGGCTAACATAGCCGCTCAAGTTCAAAAGCACCAACTAGCTCTCTGGGTATTTCCTGATAAAGATGTCCACAGGCAGTGAGCGTAGAAAGCAGTGTGGGGCACGGAGAGATAAGCAGGGGAGCGGGCCAGTTCTGACACACCTTGATAATGGAGAGGACTCGAGAGAGGCAGACTAATGGCGGCCGCCCCAGTCTGTCGTGGTTAGTGATGTGGTCAGGGATGACTTGGACCTTTGGGCTCCCCCTGTTGTATGTGTTTTCTGTCACTGTGTCCCTTTAACAAGACGCATGAGAGCAACAGTTCAAGGACTCAGACTCTGGGTATTATGTCTGTTGGGCTAGTAACACGAATCATCCAGGTCCTATAGGAACAACAGATTCCACTCTGTTTCTGAAGTAGCATCCTGTGGCCACCAAAGGAACTGGGCACCTTTCCCACCGCAGAGATCAGGTGGAGCCCCTGGGTATTGCTTGGATGGATATAGTTTAGAAACATTTGGTTATTTTTGATAGAAATGGTGTTGGGGCAGGGGTGGAGCGTAAGTGTGACTCTTACTTGTGGGAGGTATTTACAGCAAGCACCAGCAATCCCCTTTACAGTTCTTGACTCTTAGAGCCCCCCTAAGTGTTAGTGTGAGTTACCAGCTTGTTAATAAAATTGGAATTTATCAGTAGAGTCAGTTCATCCCCAGATGATCCTGTGAGGCCCACCGCAGGTGGGTGGAGGTCACACCTCACCCTTCCCTTCTCCTCATGTGGCCTTGGGCAACATCCTTACCTTCTCTAAGTCTCTACAGGTATGAAGTTGAGCAAGTGAAAGACACTTGTAGGGGCTGGCACGTGACTCGGTTCATGGAGTGCTCATCTAACGTGCATGAAGACCTGGATTTGATCCCTAGACTGATTTAATTAGGTGTGGGGCAGTGCACATCTGTCCTCGCAACACTCCGGAGGTGAGGCAGGAGGATCAGAAGCTGAAGGTCGTTCTGAGTTACATAATGAGTTTGAAACTAGCCTTGGCTACATGAGACTGTCTCCAGATGAGACAAAAGTCACTCAAAGGAGTGCCCCAATAGTAAAAAGAAAGTGTATTTGGCATTTAGGGTCGTTTTACCCAGACACTACATATAAATAATACTCCTTTCAGAGATATAGTCTATAGCTATCTGTTATTGGAGAACAACTTCCTGTTGTGTATTGGGGCTCGATCCCTTTATGCCTATGTGGATAGTTTATGACAGAGATAATGGTATAATAAATGACATCCGTTTATTGGTAGTATAATTGGCAAGTGTAAGTACAAAGACAGAGTGGGTTTTCTAGCTGGTCATGTTTATGCCGTGACTCTGGCCAAGCAGTTCTTAGAGAGAAGGACCGTACCTTGCTATCCATCATGTGGATTCTCACCTCAACTGGGAGGCATGATTCTGAGTGTGGATAGAGCTCACTGTTGTTGGATCTCAACTGCAGTCTTTATGGTTGGGGTTTTCTAAGGGCTTGGCATACATCACATTGATGATTAAAAACGATCTAATAAAATAGATTAGGTTGGCAAGAAGAAGACATGTCAAATTAACTGTCCCCGTATAAGCACAGGCTACACAGTTCTGTTCTGGAACAGCAGCCTGGTGGTGAGAGCTATGTATAGAGTCCTAGCAAGACTGGGAAGTCTGGGTTTTTTGTTGTTTGTTTGTTCTGTTTATTTATTTATTTATTTATTTATTTATTTATTGAGACAAAGGCTCAACATGTAGCCCAGGTTGGCCTCATACTCATGACCCTCCTACCTGACCTCCAGGATACTGGGGTTTATAGATGAGAACAGGCAGCTTCTAAATGGAGCATGGAGTGGTTTGGGTCAAAGCCCACGAGCCAATGCCAAGAAGAACAATGATGGTTTCTCTGGGCCTGTCAGCTGGGTGATGGGTGTGCTGCTGAGGTGAGCCGGGCAACATTCCTCCCTGCAAACCCCATCCTCCCTCTCAGCCCAGCTTTCATAGTGGACTTTGTCTGAAGAGAGCCACCAAGCCAAGCCTGAAGCCTAGACTTCACAGGACATCACAACCGGCCTTCCTGAGTCTCAGAGGCTATGCAGTGGACCGGGCATGGAGCTGTCCTGGTGCACTGATCACAGAGACATGAAAAGATGAGGACAGGGAGGCTTTCCTGTGAAGAATTGTGGCAAACACTTGGATATTGTTTCTCTTTCCTTCTAGTGCACTAAAACCATGTTTTCTTCTGTCAGATGGGAAGTGGGGTTGGTAACAATCTTACAATTCCTGAAGGCTAACTACAGTACTCAGGAAGCTTTCCACAGTATGTCTTTTAGAGACTTACCTCAGACATCCTTGCATTGAGGCGATGCTGCCTCATGCCTGTTCCCAGCACCACAAAACCATGAGATGTGCAAAAGGATAGACGGACCATTTAGCAGGAACCTGGCATCTTGCATTAGGGGCCCCGCATAGACACCCAGACAGGGCAGGGTGGCGCAGCCTATGCAGGCGCCATGTGAACACGGGATAATAGACTTCTGGTGATTAAAGAAAGCACGAAAGACTCCACTTCTGTACACTTCCTCTTTTAAAGTCTCACGAACAGAGGGAGGACTGGTTACTAGATGAGACTCTGTGGCACTAAGAGGGGCCTACACTTTGTTCTGAGACAGAGCTGTGTTAGCCCACTTGTCTTGTGTGCCAGGCGCTTGGGTACTCCATCAAGGACTCTAACACATCGTCTCGTTTGATCCAGTCAGCAGTGCTGGCCAATGAGGCCTGTTATTAACGCCACTTTATAGACGAAGAATTAGAGAAGTATGGAGTTTAAGCAGCCTAAGGCCGCACAGTTAGTGCATAGCTGTGTCTAGCTCCCTCTAGGCCATCTGTGTCCAGATATGCCTGCCCCGCCCAAAATACTGCCTGGTTCACAACACCGGGCCAGAGTTACCTTTATCTAGTGTTTCTGGTCCTAAATCCCTCCTGTGCTACCCTCTGACTCTTTCTGGAAACTAGTTCAAGCCTATCCTGAATGGAAGATTCCCGTTGCCTTGTGTTAGAGCACACTGAAGGTTGGCTGGTGTTTTGGGGTTGCTTGTACACTGTTTTAGCAGGACACACTCATTTCTCCACACTTTGCAAATGGCCTAGCCTGGCTTACGTGTCCACCATTCTGGTCACACCCGCATGACTCCCAGGAACAGGTGGCCCTATGTAGTCTTGCAGCCATTGCTCCCTGGTAGCTATTTGCAATCAGGCCCCTTTAAGAAAAGAGTGTGGCCTTGGTGACTCAGGAGGCAGCTCAGCCTGATGTGTGATGGAAGAGGTGCTGACATGAAGTCCAGGGCAAGACTTTCTGGGGAACCCATGTACAGTGCTTAGAATTAGGGGGAGTCTTGCTCCCGCTGCTTCCAGATGATAAGATTTGCCGCGTTCTTCAACAGATATGGAAAACCGGTATCAAACCACAACACCTTGCGAAGCCTTCTACTAGAAGCCTCTTGTCTGTCACACACTGGGGTTTCCCTCCTGCAGATAGGTGAATGAGGTCCATGCTAAAGGAAGCCTCTGAGAACACAAGGTGGGGCTTCAGATGGGAGCCCTGGGACTGGCTGCCAGCGTTTCCCTTCTGCCTCAGTTTCTTTTCTGTCCCAGAATGCTCTCTCTTGTTGTCTGTGAGTGAGCAGGGGTGAGGGTTGGGGGGTGGGCGGTAAAAGTAGCTGAGGATCTTATGAAACTTTGATCTGGTGCAGGCTAGAGGCCCAGTGTGTTTGTGTTCTGAAATACCAGGGTGGATTAGCTGTGACCCGAAGAGGCCTCTTGGGCCTCTCTGTGAAGATCATCTTTCTTTCCTGTTGCCTTTCTGGAAGTTTTTGTTGCCTGGTGTTGAGTTGGATGTGGAAGAATTCATCCCTGATGCTTTTAAAATTGTTTATACCTTCCCAGCCCCTTTGATCTCCATATTCCTTCCTGCACAGGGCTGGGGTCAGGTTGGGCCAATGAAGCAGTAGCCACAGTGGATAAGGGCAGAGCTTGAGCCAGACTGCCAGGGTTTGAATCCTAGCTCTGTCCCTCATAGGCTGATTGACTGGAACGAGTCGCTGATCCTCTAAGCCCCATTTCCTGACCTATCTATCAAAT
The DNA here is from genome assembly GCF_950005125.1 of Chionomys nivalis. NCBI lineage: Eukaryota > Metazoa > Chordata > Mammalia > Rodentia > Cricetidae > Chionomys > Chionomys nivalis. The sequence goes on from NC_080095.1 coordinate 47,850,883, forward strand.
GGGGATTAAGGGAATGGCTGCCTCTTGGGGCTGTTCTGAGGTTTACATGTGATGGTGTTTTCAAAACCCCATGCCTGGCACAAGGCAAACTGTCCATAAATATCTGATGGTCCCAGCTTCATAGCAGGAAAATTTGGCTCCCGGTTAGCCAGGTGGGGCAGAGAGAGGAGGAGTATTTCCAGCTCTGGCTGTAAGGGACGTTTCAACCCGTGGCTGACTTACTCCTTGGGGGACAAGGACAGGCCACCTTCTTATGATCATCTGTTTAGCACCCACTCAGGAAATAGGTGATATTCATCACAGTATTGCCCTGTATCATTTTGCCATTGGTGGTCAAAAAGATGGATCTCACAGCAGAAAGTGTAGGCCGCAGACGTCATTCCTCTGGTGCAATGGTTTCTACAGCAGAGAAGGACTGCTCTGTCTCTAACCTCCCCTCTGCTTAGAGCTGGACATCTGGACAGGTTCCAGCAGCAGGGAGCTCAGTGTGTGAGCATCCAGTGTGTGCAGGAGTGGTACCAAGGGTTATGTGCGTTACAGCTCAGGCAGGTGAGCCCTGGGAACATGTGCTGTCCTTAGTCCCATAGTCACAAGGAGGTTCTTTTTGGAAACTGATCTCTCCAAAGAGTAAACACAGCTTTTTGAATTTGCACCAGAGTCTAGGGCTGGATATTAAACAATGACAGGATATGCCTATTACCTTGCATTTAAGAAAGTCAGTATTACCCTTGTGACTTTCAAGGCTTTTTCTTTTGTATTTATAAAAGGTGGTTTGAAACATTTAAACCATAATATAACCAGTTACCTCAGAAAACCTCTGCTGTGGGCTGAGGAGTTGGTTCTGTCTGTAAAGGGCTTGTTGCACAAGCTTGAGTTCCTAACATCCCAGCACCCACATAACATAATGTAACATACCATAATGTAACATAATATAACTTCACATAACAGCCAGCCATGCCTGTAGTCCCAAAGCTCTGGGTTGGGGATATTAGGGGAGGACCCTGGTGCTTGCTGACTAGCCAGTCTAGAATAACTGGGGAGCCCCAGGTTCAGAGAGAGACCAGGTCTCAAAATAAAAGATGGACAAGAAGGCAGGGTACCTAGTGGGTAAAGGCTTGCCACACAAGCCTGATGAATCCTGACCATGAGTTCACTTACCGGAACCCACAATGTAAGGGAAGACCCACTTTCCAAACTTTGTCCTCTAACCTCCGTATGCACAGCTCTCTCTCTCCTCCCCGCTCTCTCTGTCTCTCTCTTATACACACACACACACACACACACACACACACACACACACACCCTTCACTCTGTTGGCTCTCTCATTCATATTAGATAAAGACACAAACAAGCAAGCCGGGAGATGGTGGCTCATGCCTTTAATCTCAGCCCTCTGGAGGCAGAAGCAGGTTGATCTCTGTGAGTTCGAGGCTAGCCTGGTCTACAAAGCAAGTTCCAAAGCTACGAGAAACCCTGTCTCAGAAAAAAAAAAAACTCAAATAAGCATGTTGGATTTATGGGACACTATCAAGGGCCAGAAAGCAAGGGGCAGCCGGCTCTCATGAAGGACCCTGAGGTGGCAGTGGCCCATCAACAGTCCCGGCCTGTCTTAAGAGTTTTGCTTGAGGAAGGTATGCTATGGACAGAAAACAAACCTGAAAAATTTTTGCGGCCCAATAAACCTCTCTGCTGATGCAATAATCCAAATCAAACTGAATTAGAAAAAGTCCAGGTTTAATGGATACTAGTGCTCCCGGGTGGCCTTCCAGGCCTTCAGATAGGAGATGAAGAAGGACAGCTGGGAAACTACTTGTTTGTTCTCTAGGGGGGCAGTTTAGATAGCCTGTGGGGGTGGTCTTGAGCATCTCTGGGGAGGGGGTCAGTGTTTGGCGGGCTTTCTGGAAGGTGGAGTCAGTCTGGACATAGGCAACACCCAGGTGAGGAGCTTGGATGGGACTTTCTACCCAAACATTGCATACCCTTTGGGTATATGAATGCCAGGGGCTGGGGTGAAGCTTTGAACCAAACAAAACCAAGCTCTCTCTGAAGTCCTGCGTTCAGACATTGGCTCCACCATCCCAAGTCTTAGGTAGAGAATTTGATTTCCAACTCTTGATTTTTCTAGCTGCACTAAGATTAATAGTGTGTCCTCAGCTATATTAAAAACATATTAAGGTGACTGGGGAGAGAAGGCTTGAGAAAATTTTCTGATAATTATTATTTACATTGAACAATAAAAATGAACACTCTGTCTCAGCTGTTTCTTCTAAAAGATTTTTCTATCTTTAAATATTCTTTCCTACCTCTGAAATCCCACTTATTGCCACATAGTCTATCATTATTTGTACTATATTTTAGACAACATGGGCATGGAGAAGATTCTTTTAAGCTTTATTTAATTTTTTTGTTGTTGTTTTTGTTTTTCAAGACAGTTTCTCTATAGCTTTGGAGCCTATCCTAGAATTAGCTTTTGTAGACCAGGCTGGCCTTGAACTCACAGAGATCCACCTGCCTCTGCCTCCTGAGTGCTGGGATTAAAGGTGTGCAGCACTTCCAGCAAGATTTATTTAATTTTTAAAGTGTGTTTGTGTGTGTGTGTGTGTGTGTGTGTGTGTGTGCGTGTGTGTGCAGGTATCTGTGGAAGCCAGACAAGGGCCTTGGATCTCTGCAGCTCAAGTTATAATAAGTCCTTGCCCCCGTGTGTGTGTGTTGGGAATCAAACCCTGGTCCTTTACAAAAAGCAGTAACTGCCTTAACCCATGAGTCATCCTTCCCACCCCTAGGATTCTTCCCTATACATATTCACATTACAGTATCTTGCTTTAAAAACCCTCTACATAAAAATTAATTGTAGTAATTATTCTAAATTATTGTTTTCAGGGCTATTAATAATAGTGGGACTGCAAGTAGTAAGTATTCCATAAATGTTTTAAGCCTTTTATGTTTATTTATAATTTAGTTTCATTATTTTATTTTTAGGTTTATTCAGGTATCATTAACATCCACTTTCTTAATTTGGGGTTACGATTCTATACGTTTGGTGACTATGCATGGTTGTGTAACTACTACCACAGTCACACCCCCTCAGCGTTCACGCCGGCTCATTTGTTACCAGCCTCCTGTCCTAACTCTACCCCCCCCCGTGTCACTGATTTGCTTCTGTCCCTATAGTTTTGTTATTTCCAAAATGTCACATACATCAAATTATATAACATGAAGCCTTCTGATTCTATCTATTTTTTACATAGCATAATGCATTCATGACTCATCAATGCTGTGTGTATATCAAGTCTTTTTTTATTTTAATCACTGAGTAATATTCTACTTTGTGGATGTCCCAGTTGGCTTAGCCATTCTTCAGCTGATAAGCATTTAGGTTGTTTCCAATTTCTGGTTGATAAAGTCACTATAAATATTTGCATAGAAGTTTTCGTGTGAACAGAAGTTTTCACTGCTCTTGGGCAGATGCCTAGGAGTGGGATTGCTAGGTCGTATGGTAAATGCATGTTTAATCTCTGTCACTGTTTTCTATAGTTGCTGTACAATTCTGCATCTCACAAGCGACATGTGGGAGTCTCAGTGTCGGCATCCTGATCAGCCAAGGGCTTATTTTATGTACACATACAGACATACATACATATATACATACATATACATTATATGCTATCTGAATAAGCATAAACTGCTGTCTTATTGTGGATTTGATTTGCATCTCCCTATCAGGTTAAGCACATTTTCTTGTGCTTGATTTGCTATCCACATTGCTTTTTCTAAAGAAGCATCTTCAGAAACCTTTTGCTTTCTCATGAGGGTTTGGTTTTTTTATTGAGGGTTTTGTTTCTGGATGGAACTCCTTATCAAATGTGTGTTTTGCAAACATTTCTTCCCAGTCTACTGCTCTTATTTCCACTCTTGGCAGCGCCTTTTGAGGAGCAGATGATTTTGAGTGGTCAGATTTATCAAACTTTCCTTTTATGTCTTGTCTCTTGCGGATTATGCTGTTGATACGTTTAAATTATTATTATTATTTTTTGCTTAGTCTAATGTCCCTAAGATTTCTTTTTTTTTCTAGAAGTTTTATAGTTGTAGGCTTTATAGTTAGATATATAACTTATCTCAAGTTGATTCTTGAACATTCTGTTTCGAGTTGTGGGCCACAGTTCACAGTTTTGCAACCAGATGTATGCTATTGTAAAACAGACAAACTATCCTTTCTCCTTTAAGTTGCTCTTGCACATTTGTCAAAAATCAGTTGAGAGTCTGGAAGAGGTGGCTGAGTGGTTAAGAGCACTTGCTGATCTTGCAGAGGACCCAGGTTCAGCTCCCAGCATCCACATGGTGACTCATAACCACCCGTAACTCCAGTTCCAAGTGATGCAACCTTTTCCTCTGACCAGATATGTATGTGATGCACAGACATATGCAAAGGTAAAACACTCATAAAATAAAATAAATAAAGATAAAACGGAATTGGTCACATATGCCCATCTACTTTTGGACTTTGTTCTAGTCCGTCGGCATGTATAGCTGGCCTTGTACCATACTTCACTATCCTGGAGCTCACTATGTAGACCAGAATGGCATCAAACTCAGAGAGATCTGTCACCCTCTGTCTCCTGAGTCCTGGGATTAAAGGTGTGCATCACCATGCCTGGAAGTTTTTGCCATCTTGATGATTGTAGCTTTATGGAAAGTTTGAAATGGGTGGTATGCGTTTTCTTCGTCTCAAAGTTTTCATGTTTTTTTTTCCTACCTTTCCATTGAAATCTTAAAACCAGCTTATTGATTTCTCCCCACCCCCCCAAAAAAAATCCTGTCGGGATTTTATCTGGTATTGTGTTGAGTTTGTAGATCAGTTTTTGGAGACTTGGCATCTTGGCAACATCGACTCTTCTAACCCTTAAGCGTAATACTTCTCTCTGTAAATCTAGATCTTTGATTTATTCCATTAGTGCTTTATAGCTTTCCTTCTAAAAATTTCATGTGTTTTTGTATATTTATAGCTGAGTAATAGATTTGGGGGTTCTGTAGTTCATGGCTCTTTGTTGAATTCATGAATAAGCCATTGTAGCCAACTTGTGAGTGTTTGTCTTGATTCTGTAATAAAATACAAGATGCTAGAGTAGGATTGGGAAGCTCATCCAATCTCTTGTTGATAAGTCAGCAGTCTGAGTGTAGCTCCAAGAGACAAGAGCGCTAGCCTTCATGTTGGCACCCTCCCAGCCACATAAACCTCGGACAACTCCTGCTCCCTGATCAGGGTCTTCCTCTGATGACCAACCTTCCCTGTCAACTTGATTGAATTTAGAACCACCATGGAGGCTGGCAGTGGTGGTGCACGCCTTTAACCCCAGCAGAGGCAGATGGATCTCTGAATTAGAGACCAGCCTGGTCTACAGAAACCCTATCTTGAGGGAGACGAGGGAGAGACAGAGAGAGAAGGAGGAGGAGGAATCACCATGGAAACAAATCTCTGGTTCCGTTTGAAGATTGTTCAGATTAGGTTCACTGAGGTGGGAAGACTAACCCTAAACGTGGGCAGTACCATCTCATGGGCCACTGTCTGGGCCAAAAACACAGGGAAAAAATGAGTTAAGCTTAAACATTCTGCCAGCTTTGCTTCCTGTTACAGGTGCAGCATAACCAGCTGCCTCGGGCCTCTGCTGCCAGGCTTTCCCCGTCTCAACAGACTGTGCTTTGCTTGTTTGTTTTGTTTTTCCAAGACAGGGTTTCTCTGTGTGGTCCTGGCTGTCCTGGAACTTACCCTGCAGACCAGACTGGTCTCAAACTCATAAAAGCTTGAGCCACCGTGCCCAGCCCCTGAAGTTGTTTTTATCATGGTGACGGGAAAAGTAACAATAACAGAGTTCAGATACTGTCTATTGAGAAGTCCTCCCCTTCCTGGGGCAGGCAGGATGGAACTGGCTTTCTCTGCAGGTACCATAGACGTTGCCTCCCTTCATTGAGAGAAGGTCGGGGAGTAGCTTGTCTGACCAGTTCTTTGTCACCCATTGACGGGTTTGGCTCTGAACCTGCCTCTTTGACACCCCCTCCTCTGAGTCTTCCCAGTGACGTGAAAGCAGCTCCCTTGGTTTTGAGAAGTCCACAGTAGTAGGACTTAGGTTGACGTGGTCTCTTTTGGCAGTGGGAAGGTCAGTAGGTCCAAGGAAGAAGGAAGGGCTGGAGTGGCATTAAGGCAGTTTAGGACAGTGTGTGAAGCACGAATAATAAAACTCAGGCTCAGAAATCGGGATTCAACCTGAAGATCCAAAAAACCAAACAGCCAGCCACTGGCCCTAACCTTGGCCTCAGTCCGAAAATGGCGATCTTGCCTCCAGGAATCTCAGAAGGAGACAGTGTCTGAGAGCTGTGTGTGTCCCCATTCACCCCTGCCCCGTCTAATATTCCTCTCAAGGGCTGGGATTAAAGGTGTGCACCACCCTGTTCCTATAGCAGCTAGGGTGGCTGCTGGGATTAAAGGTGTGTCTCATTGTGGCTACTGGGATTAAAGGTGTGTGCTACCATAACCTGGTCTGTAAGGCTGACCAGTGGGGCTGTTTTACTCTCTGGTCTTCAGGCAGGCTTTATTTATTAAAATCCAATTGAAATGCCCCTGCAAGGGTGGCTCCATGAAGAAGGGGTGAAAGGGAAAGTGGTCTCAGTTAACTCTACGTCCTGCATCCCTTTCTTTTCTCCATGAGGACACCCTGACCGCAGTCACAGACGTGAAGCTGAGACACACTGTGCAGTTTCTATAAATAGCAGCTTGGGCCATTTGGCAACAGTTTCCCCATCGCAGACGACAGCTTCATAGCATCTCGTGGACTGGAGGAGACCGCAAACAGAGCACTATTCTCTCTTCAAGTGTATGTGATGCGGAGTGGACTGGAGGAGACCGCAAACAGAGCGTTATTCTCTCTCGTGTTGCAGGTGCGGAAAGCCTTACTCCCTGGCCATCTCAGAAGGCAGGTTCCGCCCTTCTGTGACCCTGATTCTAGGAACATAGGGGCCAGGATCAGAGGACGATGGGAAGGGTTTTATGGCTAAGACCTTGAAGAGATGCCGGTCACTTCTGTGTAGTCACCCGGCCTCACCTAGGCAGAAAGGTGACTGGAAAACGTGTGGGGGCAGAAAATGGAGCATCAAGCGATGGGTGGGCTGAGTAGTTGTGCCGCGACAGCTCGGGGAAACTGAGGCACAGAGTGGATAAGTGACTTGTAGAAGGATGCACAACTACTAGGAATGGAAGTTAGGATGTCAAGCGAGGTCTTTTACCCCCGCAGAATGGGATAACAGCCATAGTAACGACAGTGTGGTTTAACAGTTGGTTCAGGCGAGCACACACTAAGTGGGGTGGTACACACTGAAGTCTTAATGATTCTGGGTTCTCTTCTGTGATGGTTGTGCTGATTGTCATCTTGACAGGCTGTGGGACCATCTTGGAGACAAGGCTCCTGACACGCGTGTGAAGGATTATCTAGATTAGGTCAGCCTCTGGCCACAGCTGTGAGAGAGTAGCTTGTTTAGGTTAACTAAGGTGGGTGGCACCATTTTCTGAGGTTCGGTCCTGGACCAAATACAAAGGGGAATGTTAGGGCTGGAGAGATGGCTCAGAGGTTGAGAGCACTGACTGCTCTTCCAGAGTTAAATTCCCAGCAACCACATGGTGGCTCACAACCGTCTGTGATGAGATCTGGTGCCCTCTTCTGGCCTGCAGGCATACATGTAGACAGAACACTGTATACATAATAAATAAATAAATCTTAAAAAGGGGGGGGGTGTTAACTGAGTATCAGTACCTGCCCCCCCCCCGCGTGCTGCTTGACTACGGATGCAGTATGACTGCTGCCTCAAACTCTTGCCACCATGACGTACTACCCCCAAACTATGAGCCAGAGTAAACCCGTCCTTCACCAACTTGCTCTTGCCAGGGGTATTTTTTTTTTTTTAAATCATAGCAACAGACAAGGTAGTAGCTAGGATTTTCCTAGTCCCAGGCTCTGCCTCACAATCATCCAAAGCTCAAAATTGTCCCTGAGGAGAGTGGCCTGCACTGTACCTTTTAGAAGCTGGTGGCTGGTGCTTCCCTCCAACAGAGCTCAGCCAGGGGCTGAAGAGCCCTCCTGTGAAGAACTGGGATACTGGGTGTAGTAGGAGCTGATGCCAGGCCTCGAGAAGTTGCAGTTACCTCTGCTTGAGACTGGAGCTGCCTCTTGTAGATAACTTCCTAAATGTCCCCAGAGGATGGCCCCATGAAGTCAGGCTCAGTGCCCTGGCCAGGGATGGGAAAACCCCTTGGCCAGCACCTGTTCCCTCAGGAGGCCCCGTGGGCCCGAGATACTGTTAGAAGATGAGCTTTAATTGAATTACTGTAAGAGCTCCAACATGAATGAGTAAATTGGCACCCATAACTTATGCATTATTTAAAAGTCAGTCCTTTAAGATAGCTGCTTTTGTTTGCGAGGTGGAAATGCTAGGGTTGAAATCATTCCATGACTGGCATTTCTGTGGCATGATGATGGAGACATGAAAGACTTCTGCATGGGATGGGGAGGGCATTCCTATCTGGAAGCATCTGGAGAGGTGGCTGCTCTTCTTTCCCATGAATGAGGACACAGAGTGGGGGTTGGGGCAGAGGCTTTAAGATGTACAGAGATTTGTAGGAGCTCAGACTCCAATGTCACTGTCCGTCCCTTCAACCACACTGTCCAGCAACAGAAGAGGTGCTGAGAGTGTGTGGCTGAGGCGGCAGGAGCAACAGTGATATTAATGAATTAAGTGGATATTAATGACTCTTCAGTATGATTGCATGTGCCATGTTTCCAGCCCCCAGGCTCCTTGACCCTCGAATAGTGTGTCTCCTATCGACGTCTCCCGTTCTCTTAAGACCATTTCTCAGCCTTGTGCATTTGTTCAGCAAATGCCATCTAGGCTATTCGGTATGTCTGGCATTGTGCCAGGCTGGTTCATACTGCCGCTAGTGGCATGTTTCTACATTATCATCCGCACCTGGCATTCTCTAGCTTGCTAAGTTTGCCTTCAACTCCTTGTTTTCATAGACATTCCTCCGTTTTGAGAGGTCTGGCTGTCTCTTGGCCATGTTTTAACCTCCTGGGTTTCCATTTATGTCAGTTACCTGTTTATGTCCTTGGCAACTTTGTCAAGAAGTTTGGTTATGAAAGGGAGGAGGAGGGTGGCAAAGAATTTTGCTAAAGACGGCAAAGACTTGAGCATGCTAAAATGAAGGTGGGAAGAGTTACCTACTGTTGCTGTGATTAACACCATGACCAAAACTATCAGGGAGGAAAGAGTTTATTTCATCTTACAATTTATAGGTCACAGTCCATCACTGAGAGAAGTCAGGGCAGAAACTCAAACAAGAATCTGGAGGCAGAAACTGAAGCAGAGGCTATGGAGGAAGGATGCTTACTGGCTTGCTATCTGTGGCTTGCTCAGTTTGCTTTCCTACACAGTCCAGGACCACTTGCTCAGGGATGGCTTTGCCCATAGTGGGCTGGTCCTACCATATCAATTATTAATCAAGAGCATGCCCCCCAGACACGCCCTCAGGGCAATCTGATGGAGGCGGTTCCTTAACTGAGGTTCTCTCTTCCCTGTTGACTCTTTTTTGTGTGTCAAGTTGACCAAAAGCTAAGTACTCACCACTCCTCCCTGGGTTGAGGGGAGGGCTGTAGGGAGGACCGTGTGGATCCAGACTCACTAGCCATGGCAGTTGAGTCTGGGGGGACGGAGTAAGGCTGGGAAGTAAAGTCAGTGTCTTGGCTCCCACCGGTTTCCTTACCCTGTTTCACTGCCCCTTCCACTTGGGCCTAGAGGCAGTGGAGGACCCAGAAAGGTGGGTGGGAGGGAAAAGGTAGCCCCAATTAAATTCTGAGAAACTGCTCTGTGTTGTGTTTCTAAATGAAAAGACGTATTCATTGTAAAACAAACAAACAACAATGACGACAACCATTGAATTTCAGTGTACAGGATGGGACACGTGTAATGTGGAGGCTCAGGACACATTGGGCAGAGTCAGCACAGGGAGACCCCGGCCCCAGGGAGGACTCACCTTAGGGGGAATGCTCAGGGAGGACTCACCTTAGGGGGAATGCTCAGGGAGGACTCACCTTAGGGGGATGCTCAGGGAGGACTCACCTTAGGGGGAATGCTCAGGGAGGACTCACCTTAGGGGGGATGCTCAGGGAGGACTCACCTTAGGAGGAATGCTCAGGGAGGACTTTACCTTTGAAGGAATGCTCAGGGAGGACTCACCTTGGGAGGAATGCTCAGGGAGGACCGCCACAGGAAGCGATGCCCACGAAGAGTCTTGGGAAATGGGAAAGAGACAGACATGCGTGCTCGCTCCGAAAGTGTCTGGTACAGGCTAGAATACACAGGGCCCAGGGGTGGTCCAGATAAGACACGTTTGAGGAGATGAAGGAAGGCTTGGAGAATACATGTCATGCAGGTGGAAGATGAGCTCAGAAGAGGAGGCAGAAGCTGCCAGACTGTGCTGGACTAAGGCTGTGCTCATGTTGCCTCAGGCTTGTGACCGCTAGGCAGTTCTCCCTCAATGCCAGTGGGCACAGAAGCCGAGAGTAGTAAGTGGGAAACACTTCAGAAATAAACTTGCAAGCTTTAGACTACATACTGTTTCTAAGTAGCACGGTGGAAGCTTGCACCTCCTACTCCAGCATGAATCATTCCATTATTCTTTTTCTTTTTTGGTTTTTCGAGACAGGGTTTCTCTGTGTAACAGTCTTGGCTGTCCTGGAACTCGATCTGTAGACCAGGCTGGCCTCGAACTCCCTGAGATCCACCTGCCTCTGCCTCCCAAGTGCTGGGATTAAAGGTGTGTGTGCCTCTACCTCCTGGCTTCATTCTATTATTCTTATTCTTATGCTGTATATGCTACTCACCCTTTACTCACTTAGGACCCCTTTCTAGTATCAGGCTGTCTTTCATAGAATTATAGTCTAGAATTTAAGTAACTTGTTTTACTCAGTGAAACCAATGTACAAGAGTAGTGGTGCTGGGAATTTTATTAAACTGTATAGTTACAGTTATTTCATTCTGTTATGAGTTGTGCTGATCTGCTGTGTCTAATTTATAAACTTTATTATAGATTTATATGTCTAGAGAAAAAACATATATATAGAGAGAAAGTTCAGAACTAGCTGCTCTTAAGTATCTACTTGAGGATCTAGGACTTTATCTCTTTTGAAAGATAGACTACTATATTTTATAAAGTTAATGTAAAATTAATTATACATTTTATTAAAACCTTTTTTATTTGCTTTTTGACGGAGTCTCACTGTGTAGCCCAGGCTGGGCTGACACTTATTGTGGCCTTGAACTCATGGCGATCCTCCTGCCTCAGCCTCCTGAATGCTGGGATGGCATGAGCTACCAAAGCTAGCTGCAAAATTTTAATACATTTTGAATATTTAAATATTTTAAAAAAATAGCTAGCTTACAAGAATTTTCCTGTAGAAGAGGGGGAATGGTATCACAGATCCCCGTCTGTATTTCACCCCAAGTCCGTTGCTAGAGGTTTCTCATTTGTTTTCTGAAACAAGGTTAAGCAAATCCCAGATCTCATGTCTTGCTCACCACTGTGTTCTGCAGCATCATTAAAATATACAGGAGGTTTATATCCTATCTAGGGCATCATGACCATGGCAACTGTTTTAAAGGAAAACATTTCATTGGAGCCGGCTTATTCCAATTTCAGAGGTTTGGTCCATTGTCATCATGATGGGAAGCATGGCAGCATGCAGGAAGACATGGTGCTGGAGAGGTGCTGAGAATTCTATGTCCAGATCGGCAGGCAGCAAGAAGAGAGGGAGAGAGGGGGAGGAGGGCTGGGCCTGGCTTGAGCATTTGAAACCTCAAAGCCCACCTCCAGTGACACACTTCCTCCAACAAGGCCACACCCACATCAATAAGGACACGCCTCCTAATAAGTGCCACTCTCTAAGAGCCTATGGGGCCGTTTTCATTTGAACCACCACAGTTTAGTTTTCTTACATAATCATAGCGTCATTAGCCAAAACTAAACCTGTAATTCAAACAGCTCTGATTGCCCTAAGATCCAGAACAGTGTATACATTGTTTTTGCTCGTTACATCTTCTGAGTCTCTTTTGATCCAACAGTTCCACTTCCTTCCTCTTTAAAGCAAGCAAGCAAGCAAACCCACCTTGTTTCAGTGACGTGAAGAAGAAGATACTGAGTCAGTTGTTTGCAGGGTGCTCAGAGCTCCAGATTTGTCTCTTTGCTTCCTTGTCTCTTGATTTCCTGCAAATTCTGAATATGCAAAGTCAGTTCTAAAGACTTGATTCTGAGGCTCCACCGTTTTGCCAAGAAAATCACAGGCCAGAGGATCCTTCGTGTTGCACACAAGGTCTAGTCCCAGTCTCAGTGACAGTAAGAGTCCTTTAATTTGATCCGTCTTGGATCAATTATTTTATTAGGAATAATCAATCGAATTCATTACTTCAGTCTATTCTTACCATTCCTTCTGTCAAAACCTCGCTGCTTCAGCAGCTCCAGTTCTCTTCAGATAAATGACTTTTTTTTGGTTGGGGGTGTCCTAGTGAAAGAAGAAAAAGTATACATTTTCATTTTCAATTCACCTACTACTTTTCCCAAGTGAATAAATTAATATTGATCTTAAATTAATATTGATCAGAAAATGAGCCTGCAGAAGAAGTAGGGTTGCACGGTATTAGTTTTCTGTAACTGTTGCTGTCGAGCTCGGACACAACAGTCTTTGAAGTTTCTTTGCTGGTTGTGGGACCTGAAGTATTTTTTTTTTAACTTTTTGGTGATTTTTTTGGAATATTTGTATATACATAAGAAAATTCCTAAGGGTTCACAAGTCTACATATGAAATCCATGTAAACTTCATGTACATCTTACATACATAAGACCCCTGACTGTGGGTTGTGATCCAACTATGGAATTTTCCACTTGCAATATCATGTCAAAGCTGAAAAGACTTCAGAGTTTGGAGTGTTACTGACTAGGGATGCTCACCCTTCATATAAGAGTCTCGTTTTTTGCCCTCTAACTGTCCCTAGGGGAGCAGGACATGAGAGTGCTGATCGACACTGATCTTAAAAGCCAATCCCCATACAGGGCTAAGCAGCACCTGTTCCTAACCAAATCCCTATAAGTACGGGCAGGGCTGAGTTCTCACCACCCACCCCGCCCCTGCTCCAGCAGCTGCGCTATGACCAGAGACAGTTCTTAATAGATTTTTCCGTGATGATGGCAGGCAAGTTGTAACATGTGAGTCTGAAACCCCTGCCTAGTGACAGAAACTGCCCAGCAGAGACTTCGAAAGGCCTCACCAAACAGTGACAGTCAAGAACAGCCAGTACAACCCAGATGCATGGAGACCCTTGGTGCTGGCAACTGCGGACAGTCTTGGTGCTGGCAACTGCGGACAGTCTTGGCGCTGGCAACTGCGGACAGTCTTGGTGCTGGCAACTGCGGACAGCCGTCTTGGCGCTCCTGTCACTGTGGCCAGGCGGTGTTGGCATGTGAACCACACGGAGTGGCAAGGCAGAGAGTGCTCTGGAATGAGACATGGTGGTGGTTTTCACCTGCATGAAAGGCCACTCACAGGTGGCATTTACCCAGGCCTCCCTGCGTCCCCATGATGCTGACTTGCTCCCATGTTCTGTGTGCTGAGAGCTATGTGTGCACAGTCGCAGCCGTATCGAGACTGAGCTGTATTACGGAGGTGGAGATGTCAGGTTGACAGTGGGGGTGCCTGGAGTCTGCCATGGCGTCTCATTGGTTCTCATTCTGTGCCAGCAAGTGTGTGCTTATGTACTTGACTTTTCTTTAAGGTGTCTGTGCATATGTAATCCAGTTATGAGCTGGGGGTGGGGTGGGTAGAAGGGCACCTTCCCTCATTGGCGATGCACTCGAAGAAAAGTAACCAAGGGAACTGCAGGATGTAATCTCCTGACCTGGGTTGCCATAGTACCATATAGGTTAAAAGCAGGTTGGCGCTGCATAAGCAACAGCACAGACGAGAAAACATGTAAGGGCAGACCGTACAATTAGATAAGACAAACCTCAAGTGTTCAGTCCTATTTAAGGAAGTCATTGTCTGAAGGACTGCATCGGTCTCCCCCTCGGCCCCACGGAGGAAGAGCGGCATTCCCTGATGTGGCCCCGTTTCCCAGTCCTGAAGTGGCTCTGCACTTTGTGGCTTCAAGGGACCTGAAGAAGCCGGGGGCGGAGGGGGGGGGCTGGTGACTACGTTGGGAGACTGGGGGTAGACGGAGATGCATTCTCTCTGCTGAGGGATTGTGGAGAGCTGACACAAAGCACACCCAGACCCACAGGGAGAGCACGGTAGCCTCTGGCACTACCTGGGGTCCACTGATGAGCAAAGCCCACGAGAGGCTGGGATTCTGAGGCCTCACACTCGCTCTAGGAGCAGACGGTTCAGTTCTGGGGGAGAGGCGGCCATGAGTGGCCGTGCAATACAGTTTTGAGTAAATGCATTCCTTCAGCAAGCAAGCACTCCATGTTCTGTTATGGTCATGTGGGCTTTTCAGTGCTGAGCTGTAAATGGGCAAGCTTCTTAGGACCTGTCTACCAATACCTCCTGGAGACAGGGGATGCCGTTGTCAGATAAGGGTGACTCTGGACACGGGACAGGGAAGACCCACCTGTACTTTGGTAAGGGGTTTTGGTGATTTATAAAGGCCTTTTGGGTGAACCGGAAAGTGTGGATGCAAGGGGAACTACCTGTGTGACCCTGTTTGCTGACAAGGGCATGCGGTGCAAGTTTTGCCCTTCGTGAGTTACAGAAGACCCTCTTACAGATGACCTACATCGCTGGAGCCATGGTCACATAAATGCCATTTCTAAGCTCTCCTCAGATAGCAGCTCGAATGCCATTTCTGTAATTCCTCATGATTGGGTGTTCCACTGTGAGACCTCAATATTCGCTATCCTCTTTAGCCACCGTGCCTCCTTTTCGTCAGGCCTTTGAAGGGTCATGGTGACACCGAGAAGGCACCAGGTCGACTTTGGTTTCAGGCTCACTGCCGTGGCCTGGGGTGAGGGGTGCTGTTTATTTCTGGAATAACCGCAGGTAACCTTCCTACTTTCTTCCTGTGTGCTCCTACATCCGATTCTCCCAGACCATCCTTGCCTGAGCATGTGGGCACACCTCACCACCCCTTGACTCTGGTGAAATGCCACCCGGGCAGGGGCTAGTGGTAGGAGGAAGAGGCCTCATTCTTTGGTGCTATCTTTCTGTGGTATCCCCAGGGAGCTAGTCCTCCTGTTAGCAAGCAAGCAAACACACACACACACACACAGTAGACTCATGCACTCAGAAACACACATGTATTTTCCCACATTCCTGGCAAAGCCACCGTCTGGTCACTGTTTTCTGTGAGCTGCGGTCCCAGGGAGGATGGCGTTTTTAAGCAGGATGAATTGCATTGTGTCGCTGCTCTCCTGCACCCAGGGCCATCAATCTTGTCTTGCACACTGGTTCTGCTAGTCTGCCTGCTTGGGCTCATCTTTCTGGGACAGACTTATTTACGGAGCCATAGCTAAGGTAATCTCACTCCCCAACCCCGCAGCCTGGGCCTCTCTCCGCCACTCTTAAAAATAGCCCAGGATGAAGAGAGCGAGCTAGGGTCTGGTTACCTCTGGTGCTCAGGGCAGATCTTACCTCACCTCCGTGTCTGGCAGCCCTTCTTGGGGGCTGCTGGATGAGTTGTGGCCCCGCAGGTGATGATCAGCCCGTCAGCCTCTGAAGGAGGTGGGGAAGACATGAGGAGTAGGAAATCCTTCCCAGCTATCTTTTCTCAGACAATTGAGAGAGAAATCTCAGCCCTAGAAGCAGCTGGTTCATTATGGAGACTAGGCAGGGACAGAAGTGGTCTTGAACACAAGTCCGCAGGCCTGGGCATAATGGGGTACACTGGCTTTCCCACTTTGCATAGTCTCCTTCCCCTGGGTGGCAAATACCTTTGTCTAGCCCCAGCAACCAGAGCACACTGGCCCCGTGGGCCGTGTTCTCCATCCATGTGCATCCCCTAAGGCCGGTCCAGTCAAGGGTGACAAACAGGGCTACAGTTTGATGTTTGGTCTAAACCTCCACAGTGGTTCCAGACGACCTTGGGGAGGCCTCATCCTGTGCCTTTCCCCCCCTTGTGCTCTTAGGGTGGATAATTCTGGCTTCTGTCTTACCTCAAAAGGATGTGGTGGGATTGATTTGTCAGCCTGGGAGACAAGAGTCTGAAAAGTAAGGCCCAGGGCACTGAGTCGTGCTCGGAGTGGTGAGCGTGCATTGTTGTTGCTTCCTGCCTGCGTGCGCCTTCTGGGGAACATGTCAGGGGTGTGAGCCCATGTGTGGGGATAGGTGAGAATACGGTGCATAGTTCGATGCTTACTGACATTTGTCATTTGACTGCTTCGCTTGCCTCCAAAACCCCTCCTCCCCCTGTTACTCTCTTGAATTTCAAGGTGCTGAGCCCCTATTCTGAAATACAGACTTAGATGTTTACTGCCCTCTGTTCCCAGGGAGATGCCTGAAGCCAAGCACAGACGAGGGAAGACAGTCATTTTCCAAAGGCCAGGGACATTGCTTACCAAGATGGCCTCGCCAGCCTCCTATCTCACTTTTCTCCCTGACCTCTCCCATCCTCCAGTTACCCGCCAGCTCCCTCATTTTTTTTTTCGAGACAGGGTTTCTCTGTAGCTTTGGTGCCCGTCCCGGAACTAGCTCTTGTAGACCAGGCTGGCCTCGAACTCCCAGAGATCCGCCTGCCTCTGCCTCCCGAGTGCTGGGATTAAAGGCATGCACCACCACCGTCTGGCTAGCTCCCTCATTCTTGCTGGTTGCTTCTTATCTTTATTTTTAATATTGCCCCTGCTCTTTTTCCCTTTTTGTTTGGGCTCTCATCCCTTTCCACCTGTCCTTCCACGAGTACCTCCAAACTTCCTTGGGAACTGTCCACCAATCACGTTGAGCTTCCTTTTTCCTTGGCACTCAGTCCCTAACAAACCCAATTCTTCCTGTTGTGACATCCAGCACCTGGTGCTGCCAGCCTGAATGGGGCAACAGGCTCCTTTGGGCTGCATGGTCTGGTTAGGGATTCAGCAGACCTTATTCCAGCAGCTATACACACTTCCAAGCAGTGGCTTGGCTTTCCAGTTGTGGGGGCCAGAGTCTCTACGACACAGCAAATGGCTGACCTTCAAGTTCTCTTCTCTTTCTCCCTGGCCTTGTCCCCATCGCCAGGCAGGCTTCCAATCTCAATCCAGAAGTGAGGTTGCCCACCTTACACCCCCCATCCTCTGGCTCCCAGGAGAGCTGTCTCGCAAGCTGTTCTGAGCCCTGGCAGCCGCAGGTTTGAAGGAAACAGGCTGGCTGGGACTTATGTCTCCACCTGCTGGCCATTCTGACCCTGCTGCATGCAGCTCTCAGTCTCTGTCCCTGACTCTCACTGCTGCTGCTGCTGTTACTTCGGCTGCAGTATCCTGTAACTCAGGACTCTGAGACCCCAGGGGAAGAAACATGCCCCGACAGGCAGCACAGTGCGTGCGTGGCTCCTGTAAGATCTCTTCTGTTGGATTCCCCTAATACACTACCACTGAGAAAACGAGCGAGGGACGTGGAAGCTAACCCTCCGCTGTGTTGCTGTCCCCTAGGGACCTTTCCATGAAGACTGAGACAGGCACAGCTGCTAAGAAGAGCCTGCTGACATGACATCGGCCACAGAGTTTGAAAACGTAGGCAACCAGCCGCCATACAGCCGGATCAACGCCCGCTGGGATGCCCCGGATGATGAGTTGGATAACGACAACAGCTCAGCCAGGCTCTTTGAGAGGTCCCGGATCAAGGCCTTGGCAGGTACCACTTGGGGCCATGGGGGTCAGAAGGTCACACTCACAGTCCGCATCAGGTCCAGGTCCCTTCTTGCTATGGTGGAGCCTCTGTATGTGAGTCCTGGTATGGCAGTAACTGAACACCTTTGCCAAATTCAGAGAGCCACCCCTTCCCCAGGGAGTATAGGCTTCAGCAGCTTGTCCCAGAATCCCCCACTTCTTCTGAAAGGCAGGGAAGTGCTGGCATTGGTGGTGGGTGGGTTCTGCTGTCTGTCACTGTCCCCAGTAGCCTGGCACCAAAGTCAGAAGTGTGAGGACACTCTGGGTGAAGAAGTGCCGGAGAGGACACACAGGCACAAGTTCAAGAGATGTCCTGTGCACTTAGTGCTCTGCCTATGCATGGAGAGAGGAATCAACATCCTTGTCTCTGTGGTCCAGATGAAAAGCGGATATTGAAAGCAGAGAGCCTCCTTTCCAATCTGCTTTAGGCAGGAGAATTTGCTGCATGGAGCCGCTCATCCTTGAACTGGGATTAGATTTGTGCTTATGAGGCTCCCCCCGTTGCGTGTGTGTGTGTGTGTGTGTGTGTGTGTGTGTAGTGGAGGGAATATCTTACTTTCTAGTAAAAATGGTTTGTCTCCCTACTGTCTGAGATCTGAATCTTTGGGAAACACCCCCTAAACAGCCCCCCTTTTAACCAACTGTTTCTATTGTCTCCCTGGAACTTGACTCGGGGGAAGTATACTCTGAGAAACTTTGAGCTCTATGGACGGAGTGGGGTGTGTGTATGGGGTGGAGCTGGCCTTTACCTGGTTGGACCTGAACACCATCATTGGTTGCTGCCATCTTCTACCTTGCAAGAAAGTCTCAGCCCTTCCCATGGGGCATTCTGTGGGTAATCCTCTGTCTCAGCCCTTCCCATGGGGCGTTCTGTGGGTAATCCTCTGTCTCAGCCCTTCCCATGGGGCGTTCTGCGGGTAATCCTCTGTCTCACAGTGCTGCTTGAGGTGCCTTCCTCCTTTCCTCCCTCCACTCTATTCCAGGTACCTTGGTCCCTGGGAAACCTGGCAGCAGTGTCCTAGGCCCCTTGGTAATGGCTTCTCACTCCAGACCAGGACTGTGGCATCTAATCTCCTTTGTCATCATAGGACTTGACTGTCTCCATTTGTGTCCTGTGTATTGTAGGAAACACTTCCCCCTCATCTTCTCATCTTACCTAACTCTATAAAATCCTTCTTGGGTTTTCCTTGGGGGTTATGGAATAGCAGTGCCCCTTTCCTTTTGCTTAAGCAATTATAACTTCTTCAAATAACCAAATCAACTTGAAACACTAGCTTTGTCCCTCTGGGGCTTTGCCTCTGTCTCCCTGAATGCTACATTTGATTGTAATGGCCCCAGTGATGTCCAGGGAAAGGGTAACCATGTTCCATATGTTCCATATGTTTCTAAAGGATGGAATGAGAGGTGAGACTGACCTGTGCAGAGTTTTTGATCTGTTTCACAGATAATGCATGTACGTCTTTGTACACACACACAAAAAAAAAATCCTAGGTAAATTTCACTGTAATAATTACTTAATGTATGCCCACAAAGTTTAAATCTACCCCTCCCCATTAGATATGAGAGGAGAGTGGGGAACCACGGAGATAAATTCAATATAGCATCTGTCTCCAAGGACTTTATAATCTATTAGGGGAAAATGAACTGTGCTCACAATTAATTAGCATGAGTGGAACTGGAGAACTGTGGGGAAGGCACATAAATTTAACAGCAATGAGAGTGCAAAGGAGATGATACATAGAGAATCAGAATAGTTTGTGGGGGCATTAGCCCTGAGCAAGGGGTTGAAGGCTGGGTATAATCTGGGAAATCAGAAGGGTATAGGGTGTCTTCAGTTAGCCTGGGGGAGTACTGGCAAGCAGTTAGGTCTGGCAAGTCAGTGGACAAGTGGTAGAGATGTGTTAAAGAGGCAAAGAGGAGAAGGTATCATAGGAGAAACTTCATAGTCAGCCCTAGTTGATCAGGAAACAGCCTTCCCTAGTGTTGACTGTGCCTGGGTAAGTCTGTTCACCACCAAGAACACATTACCTTCCAAAGGATAGGGATGCTCCCCACGGGGAGGGAACACTGCCCCTTCCAGAGTGGAGGATCCCAGGCCTGGACCTTCACTCAGAAACCTGGTTACCAAGTAAAATGTCAACCTGGGATCCTTGCATTGTCTCTACAGATCACCTAAGACATTTGCTGGCTTTCTCCTGATGTGGAGTGTTTCTCTGCTAGAAGCGAGGGCTTTGGGAAGGTCTGTTCTGCTGGACGGACAGAGGAGAGAGAGGAGCATGGCAGATTTCTTCAGTTTTTACTTCTTGAAATTTTCATCTTCACTAGTCTTTGCAGACATCTTATCAGGACAGGCAGGGGTCACCTTTATTAGTGGGGCCTCAGGGAGTGGAAGCTACGCTTGATGCCCTCTTATCGCATGGTCTACTGGACACCACCTGTAAGAATGCTAAGGCCAGAAGGCTTGGGCCCTGTGCTTGCTTCTTCATGCTGGCGGCAGGCACACATGTGAGGTTAAATATATGGGGTTGCCATTTTCCTTCTGCTACTGAAGGCCTGGAGTGCAGGAAATGTCACAAGATCCAGACTGGAATCCCGATTCTCCTTCTGTTGCTATTACCATGGGACAGTGCTAGCCCTTCATCCCAGTCTCCAAAGTGGTGGCGGTACTTTTCCAAGGTTGTGAAGATCAAACAGGCTAAAGTTTATGAAAAATGAAAAATCAATAATAAAAAAACGAGTGAACGGTAGATTTTATTGGTCTCAAGAAAGCTCTCTATAAATACTTTCTGTCCTTTCTCAACCTCCAGTGCCCACGATCATCTCTCAGGACCCATTCCTTCCTCCTTGATTACCCCTCCCCTCCACACACACACACACACACACACACACACACACACACACACACACACACTATCTGGGGAAGCTGAAGTTGGAAGAAAAAACTGACAGGCTCCTAGGATCTCCTAGAAACTCCCTCGCTGTCACTCAGAATCTCGTGCCCTCTCCCACTTTTCGGGTAGCCCAGGACCACAGAAATTAGCCTCAAGCTTGGGTATGGAGGCTGCCTCTCTCTATGAGGTCATCTAGTTCAAGACTTTTGCTTTGCTTCCAGCCCGTGGGGCCCAGGACCAGACTGTAATAGGCTTGGTCAGGTCCCTCCCCAGCATGGCAGACCCTCTTGCTCCTCCTCCTCCTAGTGACTCTCAGGTTAACAGACTCATCATGGTTCTGTCTCTTAAGTGCACTGCCTGTCAGGGTTAGAGAACACGTTCCCTCTTCTCTTTTTCTGTATCATTGTTGGCTCTTCCCCCAGGCCTAACTTAAAACAAGCTATCTGGTTGGTTATCTTGCCCTTATGTATAAAGCCATCTGGTAGGTTATCTTGCCCTTAGGTATAAAATCCTGAGCTCGCTCTAGACTAAGTGATTTTTGTTTTGAAATATTTGATGAAAGTGAAGGGAGACATGGGGAGAAAACTTGCAGAGGTGATGCATTTGACCTTGGTGGGGGCAGGGAGGGGGAGGTGAGCACGTAGTGCTGGGGTCCAGAAGGAATATTTCCCTTAGTAAGTATACTTTGACTTCTTAATGTCAGTCTCTGGCTCGCCGCATTTGCCAGGCTAAGTGGTGGGTTAGCCTGGAGGCTTCCTCTGACCAGTCTTTGACAGCTGTCTCTGGTGTAGCTATATTTCTCCCTCTGGGGTCTGCTTTAAGGGTTAGAAGAAGGGAACAGATGAAAAGCCAAAATCCCTATCCTTCCCAAGACTCCAGCCTTCATGTTTCAGACGGCAGACTCCCAGGGTCTCCTAGAGCCAACCCTCACTGTCATCCGAATGTTCTCCCACTGTTTGGGTTAGAAACCACACGTGTGGTCATCTGAACGGGAGGCGAAGTGCTGAGGACAGCAGAGAATTCCAACAGCTAGGATGCTGACCCCTGTACTCTCTCCTCACCGCCTCTGCCTGCCTACACACCCTTCCCTGCACTTGACTGTGCACCCCAGGGAGGATGCCTGGCGACAGATGTGGCCCAGGTAGAAGAGGAGGGCCAAAAAGAAAACAACACAGAGATGTCCCCAGAAGATAACTCAGTGCAGTGCCTCCCTCCCCTCCCTGCTCCATCTTCCCACACCCTTCCTCCTTCCCACTCCCTCTGTCTTATAGGCACACAGCTTGGCGTTCCACACCCCATATGCCGCTCGCTGCCTGATTTATGGGATGTACGGTCCTTCCATGCACGCAGATGCAGCTCGAAGGTTGCAGCGCAGAGAACAGTCCAGTCCCCTGAGGGACCTGTGAGGAAGAGAGGCTGACATGTTCTGTCTCCATCTTCCTGTGTGTTGCCCAGTGAATCAGTTCCTCAGGGAGGAACTAGACAGAACCCCTCCTTTCAAACAAGGGCATGACATTCTGTAGCTGGCTTCGCTTTGCCTTTGAGGCGAAACTCCAGGATGCTTCAGAAGGGAGGCAGGCTTCCTTCTGGGTTCCCTTTGTAGTCTTCTTCCTGACAGCAGGATGAAGGCGAGCAGTGAGAGTGAATGAGGACAATTTAGAGACTAGAACGGGGGCCATGCCGATGGCGGGGGCACTGCCGGCCCTGAGGTTAAACTCCGTAACTAGCAGGTATTCCATCTAAATCTCGGTGGCAGCCCTCAGGGTCCAGTGCTCCTGGCTCCTCTGTGGATGTCTCAGGACTCCCCAAAGAGGGCAGCATGGCTTCGTCCTGACCTTGGTAGCCAATGGCCTTCAAAGTCTCCTTAAGAGATGCCTGAAGATCTTTCCCTCGGGCTGCTTTCGCTACTGGTACCAGGATCCTGTTGTCCCTACTGACCCAGAAAGAGTTTTGTGTCTAGAGGGTGTCTGATTTCTCCCAGGGAGCAGGATTTTACGTCAGTAGGTGGGCAACCACTACTTCATGACAGTTTGTTGATGGATTCAGAAGAAGCAGCTGCAGCCACCATGACATCAACTCTTTGTGGTCACAGCATCCCTCCAGCTACCTGTGAGCACAGAGGCTGGGACACTAATGGCAGCTTTTAAGGATTTTGGGTTTTGTTTTGTTTTTGTCTTCTCAGATTTCAAAACATCTAGAAAATATATATTGGGAAAACATTATTCAGAAGAGTGTGTCTACTCAGCAGTCATTTTAATGTACTATCAGTGGCAGAAAAATAATTGAATCGACAGCTTCTTCTTGGAGGTGGGCGGTTGTGAAACTGAACCCGACCCCAGGCCTCTGTGCAGGAAGCCCACAAGAGAGAGCAACACATTGACTGAACTGTGTGGTTCCAGGAAGAGCTCCCTGCCCAGGATAGGATACTTGCTCCCATTGTCTCCTCTGTGTGTGTGTGTGTGTGTGTGTGTGTGTGTGTGCACAGATGCTTGTGTGTATGCAGGGATGTGTAAAAGCCAGAAGTCTGCATTGAGTGGTTTAATTAATTATTTTATTTGCATTAATGTTTTCTTGCATGTATGATTGTGTGAGGGTGTCACATCTTGGAGTTATAGTTGTGAGTTGCCACGTGGGTGCTGGGAATTGAACTCTAGTCTTCTGCGAGAGCAGTCAGTGCTCTTAACCGTTGAGCTATCTCTCCAGCCCAAGTGACATTCACCTGGCCTGGGACTCACCATTTAAACTAGACTGACGGCCAGTGCGTGCCACCATGCCTTACTTCTTTTCATAGGCTCCAGAGATCTGACTCAGGACTTCATATTAATACTGCAAGCCATTCTCTGACTGAGCTGTCTCCCAGCACCCTCTCCTCTCTTGATGAAAGCTGTTCATCCTTTCTGAGCCTCTTACAGACGCAGGCTGCTCCTCTCATGTGGGTAACTACTATCTATCATTGTGAAGAAGCTTTATCAAATATTAATGCACTGAGGTTAATAATAAAATTCTGCTCCCTCCCTGTGCCGTGCAGTCTGAGTGAGCCACATTAATGGCCTCCTCCATCTTTGGGACATTCCTGTGGGTTGTCAGCCTCATTCCCAAGGGCAGGCTCCAGCACCAAGCCTCCTAGGAGCAGCCGTAGCCCCACTCCTGGTTCCCCCAGGGCTCCCTTGGATACTGCCTGGCTGAAGAGGTGCCAACGGTGTTGTTCTCAGAGCATCTGTTCGTTTTGTTCATTTTTCTCTTTTTATCATGTCAGTAAGAGAGAGTGCTAGGGAGGCTTCTGGCAGAAGTCTGGGAGTTCTCATCCCGACACTGGCTTTCAGATGCTGGAAACTGGGTCTGCCAGGAAATCTCACCTTACAGTCAAGTGAGAGAGGATCAAATAATCACACACACTCCCGATACACACACACACACACACACCACATACTGGGAAGGTTTCCTACAAACATCACCCATAGCTTATAGCTCACCCATTAAGCTTGCTTCAGTTCAAGTATGATTTAATGGTAGAGGAAGGAGAAGGGCATGTAGCAACCGTCTCCTAGAGGGCCTTAGAGGCCATAGAAAAATCCTAGAAGGAAACAAAACCTCAAAAAAGGTGGCAAAGGAGACTATTTGCAACAAGAATGGCAAGTTGAGTGGTCAAAGGGAGAGCATGTTAGCTGAGAGGGCTCCATGATCTCAGGATAGGAGGTGGTTGTTTTGACTTCATGGGGCCAGCAGGTATGGGGAAGCCATGCAGAAGTCTTGGATGGCTGCTTGAGCTAGGGGGCCACCGTATGTGGGGAGAAAGCAATGCATGCTGGCAGGAGTGTTCTGTCCTGATGCTGTAGTCGAGGGACCTTCGTCTGCCGCTTTTCTGCTCCTCCCACCTCCGGTTCCTCACCTGAACATTAGGAGCTTGAATCAGATGATGCTCCAGGCTCTTCCAGCTCCACCCACCTGAGAAGTCACTTACAGGGGCATCATCGACAAAGGTCAGAGTGATTGATGGAGCTTTGGGTCCTCGTTTTGGAGAAAGGGAATTTAACCTTTTTAACAAATCATGAGGTCCTTAGAAAATCTTGCCTGCGTTGGGGTTGTGTCCTAGACCGCCTTGACTCCTGTAGCCTTGCATCCCAGTGAGTGCATGCCACATGCTAACAGCACAGGGCACCTGTGAGTCTGTGTCCACATGCCTTATCCAGGTTGACTCCACAACCCCTCAAGTACCCTGTGAAGTAGGCAAACAGAACTGTTCTACTCACCCTTTGCAGAAAGGACCGGAGCGATGTCGCTCATGACTGTGCTAAGTCCTCCGGCCGTCTTGCATACTCCTGAGTTCTCCGTGATCTGTCTCTGCCCTCCATGATCTCAGCTTTACACCCCACTCCAGATGCCTATTCTTGTTTTTCTTATCACCCGCAGCCTCTTGAGACTTTCTGATCAAAACCTTGAGCTCACTGCTGTCCTTCAGCCTCAGAATACTGTCACCTGCCAGGAACAACGAACCTCTGATCCATAGAATTTCCCAGAAGAATGCATGTTATTTTACATCCAGACCTTTCATGTCACCACATGTAGAGACATCTGTCACTGACTGAATTGGTTTCCCCGCTCAAGCCACTCTGGATCCACTTAGAATCATTGTCCTCCAACACATTTGTAGGGCTGCCCTTCTTTACCTTGAAACCACCAAGCTCTTTATTCGGAGTACCAAATTCAAATTCTTCTTTAGCTTTTGCTCTGGATCAATTCCCTGCTTTACATCCCAACTCCCAAACATGCACACACTTGAACACACTTGCTGCTTGTGAATGAAATGAGGACATGGCCGCTCTAAGGCATTGTTGAGGAGAAGGTTTTTATTGTAGACATGAGGGAGAGAACAGCCAGAGGCATCTGGGAGAGTCCAGAGCAGGGAGAGAAAACAGTAGACGGAACATGACCAGTAGACCGAACCAGGCCATGAGCGGAAGGGGAGGAGCAATAGAGAAGAGAGAGGGAGCAAAGAAGATCAAGAAAGATGACCAACACTTGGGAGGCAGAGGCAGGTGGATCTCAGTGGACTGGAGGTTAGCTAGTCTTCAAAGTGAGCTCCAGGACAGCTAGGGCTGTTACGCAGAGAAACCCTGTCAAAAAAAAAGAAAGAAAGAAAGAAAGAAAGAAAGAAAGAAAGAAAGAAAGAAAGAAAAGAGAGAGAGAGAGAAAGAAAGAAGGGAGGAAGGAAGGAAGAAGGAAGGAAGGAAGGAAGGAAGGAAGGAAGGAAGGAAGGAAGAAAGAAAGAAAGAAAGAAAGAAAGAAAGAAAGAAAGAAAGAAAGAAAGAAAGAAAGAAAGGAGTCAAGAAAGCAAAGAAGACTCATGCCCAAATGACAGGGTTATATAGGAATGAGATGCTGGGGGAAGGGAAAACACATGGGCTGCAGAAGCCAGCTAGGGACTCTGTAGCAGGTACTCGCAAGGCTAAGCAAGCCTGGAGGTGAGCAGGGCTTCCGTATGCTAATAAGCACCACAGTGCCATTTGTCCTGGATTTCTTTTGGATTTGACAGTTGCCCCTTGGATTAGTTGGGGTTCTTTAGAGGACCAGAACTTATTGAACGAATCTCTGTAATAAAGGAGATATATTAGAATGACTTACAGGCTGTAACTAGTACTAGCTGTCTACCAACAGAAGGTCCAAGAATCCAGTAGTTGTTCAGCCCTGGAGGCTCCACGCCTCGGCTGGTCTACATTATACAGCACATTCCCAAGGAAGTAGGCTCTAATGCCAGTGAAGGAATGGACAAGAGAAAGCGGGCAGAGAGCAAGTTTCCTTCTTCCATGTCTTTATATGTTCTGCCAGCAGAAGGAGTGGCCCAGATTGAAGGTGGATCTTCTACCTCAAAGAACTGGTTTGAAATGGTTCTTTGAGAATCTTCCCACTTCAAATAATTTAATTAAGGAAAAAATCCCTCACAGGTGTGCCCATCCATTGAGGTTTTAGTTAATTGCAAATGTAGTCAAGTTGCAACCAAGTATAGCCAATCATACGCATGTGCACGCACGCACACACGCACACATGCATACCCTTCCCACTCAAGGAACTTTAGAGCAGAATCCCCCCTTTTCCCAGCATTCTAAAGGCGGCATCATCTTCAGCCCTCAGACCAAAGCTAGCCTTCAAAGATAAAAATGTCTTGATGTAAGCTGATTTATGATAAAGTGGTTTCTTTTGCGGTGACAGAGAACCCCAGGACAATTACTTTTGTATCTTTTGAGCACTTTATTAACCAGAATATATTTTAGCACAGAAAATATAAAAAATAAAAAAACTAAAGACATTGTTAATGTCTTGTAAGCTATTTCCATGCCTATAGATATATGACTATGTATTAGAATGTTACCTACAGTTCTAAATCTTCCTCACTAAATGCATTATGTCAATTCTCATTAGCAAATGTGCAGATTATCCTTCAGTGCAGTGCTTCTCATCCTTCCTAACTCTGTGACTCCTTGATACAGGTCCTCACGTTGTGGTGACCCTAACCATAAAATTATTTTCATTGCTGCTTAATAGCTGTACTTTTGCGCTGTTATGGATTGTTCTATAAATATTTGATGTGCAACCCCTGTTAAAGGGTCGTCCGACCCACCCGAAGGGTTGCGACCCAGAGGTTGAGAACCACTGCTTTAATGGCTTCCTAGTCCTTTACATTAATTTACTCCAAGCTCATTAGCCAACTTTATGTGTTCAACTCGAATCATTTCTAAGTGCTTTATTCTTAACATTTTGTGTTCTCAGGTTTGTAGTCACATCCTAAAGCTCCTTTGCTGTCAATGCTAGCTAGGCTGTCAGTCCATAAGGGCCGGCATGCCTTCACGGTACCAGTCTACTGGGTGCGAGTTGTTTAAATGGCTGGCTTCTGTGTCACCGAGGCTTGTCCCAAGTTCATGGGAATGAAAGCGTGACACACTGGGGTTGCCTCAGCCTTGGTTTCCGGGAGAGAAAGCCTGAGCTGGGGACTGCCTACCGTTGTTTTCAGATCTGGCCAATCATGGGCCTCCGTTGTCTCTCACAGGCCAATCACAGGCTTCTCTCCAACTATCCCAGCCTCTCACTGTCTCTTATCCCCGCTTGTCTTTCTAGCTAATTTTGGCCACTGGGTTAGGCTGTCAACTGGTTAAAATGCAGATTCCTTCAGAAAGGCCTTTGGCCCTTTTTTGACTTTTATTGTTTATTCCTTGGGATTTATGAACTTTTACTCTATTCTCTGTGACATCTGTTGTTTCTTATTATTAAATGTAATATATACTGGGGGCTGGAGACATGACTCAGTGGTTCAGAGCTGTGGGTGCGCTTCCACAGGACCCAGGTTCTATTTCCCAGAACCCCCATGGCAGCTCACAACTGTCTGTAACCTCTGTTCCAGGGGATCCGACACCTTCACACAGACACACATGTAGGCGAAACACCAATGTACATAAATTTAAAAATAATATATATGCTCTTAGCAGAAATTTTCTTTATTTACCTTTTTTGTCATTATAGAAACTATGTGACCAATTAAAACGAAAACAAATATCACCCATAGTCTTACCACCCAGCTTTATTTTTTTTTTATAAAGTCATATTTGCACATGGCTTGACAGCCTGAATTTTCCCTTAAAATATATCTTACCCTTTCTTATCGTTGAAACTTCTTATATAACACTCTCAATATTATTCTCATTAATGGAACCAAAATAACAGATTATCTCGTTGTTGCTTTTGTGGGCTGTCATCCCCACTTTTTCTCGTTATTTTGGAACTAGAGATGAACCCTCAGGGCTTCTGCATGATAGGAAGCTCTCTAGCACTGGGCTCTACCCCCAGCTCACCAGTCTTTGTTCTAAGAGATTTCAAGCAGAGAAAATGGAGAAAGTCATGAAGCACTCATGGAATTTTATGGGCATAGGAGGAATAAATGGGTGGCCCGCAGAGTTAACCACATTTTCTGTATCTTTCCCAGAGTATTTTATGCATATTTAAAAACACAGTCTATATTGGTTTTTCATAACTTTGTTTTTTTAATTTTTGCACAGTTCTACACATTGTCACCTAATGTATCTTGAAATATATAAATACACAAAAGTCTCTTCATTCTGTTTGCAGTTAAATAATTTTCCATTGTAAGAACCTGTAATCTTAATGTAACAAGTCCCCCAATTGTATATAGTTAGGTTATTTCTAATCTTTAACTGTTTGCAAAACTACAGTGACTAACACTGAACCCGCTTGATGGTGTAGATTCCGAGTGTGCCTGAGGGGTAAGTTCCTAGTATGGAGAAGTATGTGTGCATTTGAGATCTTTCCCAGAGGCCGGCCTTGTTAGCTTTTCCCAGCAGCGTGTGAATGCTGCGTCCTCCGCATTCCTGCAAGAACTCTTATTTTGTCACTCTTGCAATCTTTTTTCATCTGCCAAGTAAAACATTCATGTCTTCATGTGCCTTCCTTTTGCTTTCTTACTTTTAGCATGAGAAATTCCAAACAGGAAACTATCAGAGGTGAAGAGAAAATAAACCATTATCCAAACTTAGTGTTATCGATATGTCTGTGTGTTGGGGACTGAACTATTTTGAAGTAAATTAAAGACCATTGTGAGCATTTCCCCTAATCCCCTTTGTCTGTGTCTTTGATAAGGAAGAGCATTTCCCACTTAAACTTGATACCACTCTTGTCGGATGGTGGTGGCGCACGGCACCAGCACTCGGGAGGCAGAGGCAGGCGGATCTCTGTGAGTTCAAGGCCAGCTTGGTCTACAGAGTGAGTTCCAGGACAGCCAGGGCTGTTACACAAAGAAACCTTGTCTCAGAAACACACAAACAAACAAACAACTGTTGTACCACTCTTATACCTGACACAATTAGCAACAATTCCCTGATAATCAAAATCTGAGAGAAACATTTTCCCGGTTGTCTCTTGTTCCAATAAGAGCAGTTCGTTTCTATATTTGTGTGTGCTTGTGTGTGTGTTTTAATTTAGTTCTAGATTTATTTTATGTTTATAAACATTTTGCCTGCCTGTGTATTTGTGTACCACATGTGTGCCTGGTGCCCATGGAGGTCTGAAGAGAACATTGGATTCTTTGGAATCAGAGTTAAAGAGCATTGTGGGCTACCATGGAGGTGTTGGGAATCAATTCAGGTCTTCTGCAAGAGTAGCAAGTGCTGCTAACTGCTGAGCCAACTCTTCGGCATCATGCATGTGCTTTTGATGTGTGATTCCATGAGCATCATGAAGAGCTTTTCATATATTTGAAGGATATCCATATATATATATATATATATATCCTTATATATCCATATATGTCCTTATATATCCATATATATATATATATATATGAATAACAATTTGGCAAGGTGCTGTGTCACAGTGAAAACACAGAGAAGATCAGAGCTGCTGAGTTCACAGCCGAGATATAGGCGTGCGTGCAAGGAGGTGGAGAGACAGGATGCAGACAAAGCATTGGGTCCTGTAACTCCCATTTTGAGATTGTTATGTTTCTGCTGCTTTGATAAGACACTGAACCAAGGCAACTTATAGAAGAAAGGGTTCATTGGGAAGGTGTAGAGTCCTTGACCATCATGATGGGGAGCATGGTAGCAGGGAGGCAGGGAGGCGTGGTGCTGGGCAGTAGCTGAGTGCTTGCATCCTCATCCTCAGGTAGGAGCAGAGAGAGCTAACTGGGAATGCCGTGGGCTTTTGAAACTTCAAAGCCTAGTCCACGTGACACACCTCCTCCAACAAGGCCACCTCTCCTTAATCTTTCCAAATAGTCACCAATGAGGGACCAAGAATTCAAATATGGGGGCCATCCTCATTTAATCCACCCATGCCCTAGTCTCCTGAAGACTTCCTTCTGGGCCCCACATCTTAAAGTTTCCACTGCCTTCAGGAGCAGCAAGCTGTAGCCATATCAAGCCTCTATTACATGGGCATTTGGGGACCATTCCTGCCCAAGCTATAGCAGTAATTTTTCACATATTAAGCAAATTACTCTCTGTTATGCACTCGATAGCATTTCTCCTCATTAGTTTCCCCTTGTCCATAATGTTCTACACACACACACACAAACCTTTTTAATGCATTTGAGCGAAAGCATTTTCTGGCTTTTGGATTTGGTGTCATACTGACTCTCCATTAGTCACAGGGTTTCTCTGTGTTCCTGGCTGTCCTGGAACTAGCTCCTGTAGACCAGGCTGGCCTCGAACTCACTGAGCTCGGCCTACCTCTGCCTCCCAAGTGCCGGAATTAAAAAAGTGAGTCACCACTGCCCAACTTCCATTAGTCTTATTTTAAACAGCTATCCTACCATCACTGATGATTGTATTTTCATTGTTTCATTTTGTGCATTTCAATTTTTTCTTCAACTAAATTTGGGTCAAAAATTGAATTAAAAATTCAAGTAAGTTTGATTCAAGAAATCTTGCTGGAATATGAAGTACAGATTTATTTTTTTTTTCTGAGTGGCCATCTACTGTTGCAAAAACTTTTACCGAAAAGTTCTCTCTTTTTCTTACGTATTTGAAACGTGCTTTTATGAGATGTCTGTATGTCGCCAGGACTGGTTCCTCTTCATCGCTGTGCCCACCTTTCATACGATAACATGGTATAGTTTAATCATAAGGTTGTACTTGAAGACCGTGTGATCCATTCGCTCAAAATTTCTTTCATAGGCCTCTGGATCTTTTAAGGTTGTCTCTATGTAGATTTTTAAATACTTATTTTAAGATGTAGCATGAATCATTTTGTCTCTTTGTTATCACTAGGGGTCTTGCAAATTAGTATTTTGGTATGACCCCGTCACACCTTCCCTGGTTCCTTTGTCTCTAGAATTAGTTGTAAGTGTTAAAATATCCCTTCCCATTCGTGCCCCAGCCCCCACTCCTACCTTCTCGGTAGCTGGGAACTGAACCCAGGACCTTTTAGTCTGTTTGTGTGCCTGTCTTTCTTTTTAGAGATTTTGTTTATTTTTATGTGTATTGCTGTTCTGCCTGCATGCATGTCAGTGTGAAGAAGACATATTCACTAGAATTGAAGGTATAGACAGTTGTGAGCTGTCATGTAGGTGCTGGGAATTGAACCCAGGTCCTCTGCAAGAACAGCCAGTGCTCTTAACTGTTGAGCCATCTCTCCAGTCCTTAGTCTGTATTTCTAAGCCTCTCATTCCAGAGATTTCCATGTCCATCTTAAAGCCTGTTTTCTACACACGTTCTCCTAACTGTAGCTATTGGGTGGCCTGTGGACAACTCCCGCACCTGTCTGCTTGGGCTCAGTCCATCTCCCTCCTGCCCTTCCAAAGTGCTTTTCTTCATGAAGATCTTTTTGACAGCTCCAGCTGTCAACATGGCCTCTCTCCACGTTGGCTACATGAGTGTCTATTATAAGTGCTATTCATCTGGTAGCTAATCTAGTACTACTTTGTGCAGCATGCATGTTTGTATTGGTTAGGGTTCTCTAATTCTCTGACGCTGTGGTTCTCAACCTTCCTGATGCTGCAACCCCTTAATACAGTTCCTCATGTAGTGGTGACCCCCAGCTATACAATTATCTTCGTTGCTACTTCATAATGGTAATTTTGCTACTGTTATGAATCATAAGATAAAATTCTAATATGCAGATGGTCTTGGGCGACCCCTGTGAAAGAGCTGTTTGACCCCGTCATGACCCCCGGGTTGAGAACCACTGCTCTAAAGGAACAGACCTGATAGAATTGTGTAATTGTGTGTGTGTGTGTGTGTGTGTGTGTATGAACGCACGCATGTGGGAACACTTGCAAGCCATCTATTAGAGCGGCTCATAGACTGTATTCTGTTTGGGTAGTCTAGCAATGACTGTCTCCAACAGAAGGCCAACAAGTCAGTAGTTGTTCAGCCCATGACCTGAAGGTCAGCAGTCCCAAGTCAGGAGTCTTGGAGGATTCCGTGAGAGCATCTGTCTACATTGAAATCCTGAAGTAGTTCTTAGGACCAACACAGTAAAGCCTCACAACAGAATAGATTACCTGGCTGTGGAGAGTGAGAGTAAGCAGGAAAAAGGCAAAAGCTCCCTTCTTCCACGTCCTTTTATGTGGGCTGCCACCAGTAGGTGTGGCCCAGATTTAGAGTAGCTCACTGAACCTCAAACGAGCCAATCAAGAAAGTCCCTCACAGCTGAGCAGTGGTGGTGCACAGCTTAATCCCAGCACTCGGGAGGCAGAGGCAGGTGAATCTCTGAGTTCGAGGCCATCCTGGTCTACAGAGCGAGTTCCAGGACTGCTAGAGCTGTAACACAGAGAAACTGACTTTTAACAACCTCCCCCCCAAAAAAATCCCTCCCAGACATACCCAGCTGCACGGGCTCCAGCTGATTGCAGGTGTGGTCAGGTTGGTCACTACGATCAGCCATCTCCGTCTTGATAAAATGCACTTTGTTTTAAAAGCCTCGCATCCCAGACATCTTGGCCACAAAATGAACTGCTAGTGAGTTTGTGTATTTTCTTTTTTTTCTTTTTTCTTTTCTTTTCTTTTCTTTTCTTTTTTTTTTTTTTTTTTTCTTTTTTTTTTGGATTTTCGGTACAGGATTTCTCCGTAGCTTTTTGGTTTCTGTCCTGGAACTAGCTCTTGTAGACCAGGCTGGCCTCGAACTCACAGAGATCCGCCTGCCTCTGCCTCCCGAATGCTGGGATTAAAGGCGTGGGCCACCACCGCCTGGCCCGAGTTTGTGTATTTTCTTGAACCAGATCTTTACCGAGGGAGTGTGAGCCATTTATCTGTGTCTCAGCAGCCTCTGGGACAGTTCCTGGGATATAGTGCCGGTGGCGGAAGGATGGCACTTCTGTGTGCCAGCATTTTTCATACACAACCGTGCTTGTCAGTGGGTGGCTCTTTGAGGGTTTCAGTATCTTGGGTATATTTGACTTCAAGCTAAACTTCTGCAGGAAGTAGGGAATAGGTGAGAAAGAGGAGCAGAGGAGAATGGAGAGGCCATGCTTTATGCTACAGAGACACGTGGTTAGAGTTTCTATTTTTCAGTTGCTGTGAAGGAACACCATGACCATGGCAACTCTTTTGGTTTTTCGAGATAGGGTTTCTCTGTAGCCCTGGATGTCCTGGAATTCAATCTGTAGGCCAGGCTGACCTCGAACTCACAGAGATCGGACTGCTTCTGCCTCCCTGAGTGCTAGGATTAAAGGCGTGCGCCACCACTGCCTGGTGGCAACTATGGCAACTGTTATAAAGGAAAACAGTGGTCTACAGTTCAGAGATTCAGTCCGTTATCATCATAGTGAGAAGTGGTGCTGGAGAGGGGTAGCTGAGAGTTCTATATCTTGCCAGGCAACAGGAACTGAACTGAGACACTGGGCAAGGCTTGAGCGTATATGAGACCTCAAAGCTCACCCCCGCAGTGACACACTTCCTCCAACAAGACCATGTCTACTCCAACAAAGCCACACCTCCTAATGGTACCACTCCCTCCGAGCTTATGGGGGCAATTACATCCAAACTACAACGATATCCATGTCCTTCCCCCCATTGCTGTGTGGACAAGGCCGGGGCTCTAGAAACAAGCACTAGCTCCTACAGGGCCTTACTGAAGCTTTCTTCTTCTTCAGGCTTGATGTTAAGATTGCTGGGTCTCTTGTGAGCAGCAGGCCTCATGCACAGTCCCCTCTTCCTGCTCATATGACCATGGTCCAACCAGCAGCTGGCTCAGGCCCACTGCCTCCCCTGCACTCAGACGACTCCGAAGGAGCATCTAGGTCTTAAGGGAGGAATGTGTTGAGCATGCCAGTGTGTTGCAGCTGAGCGAGCAGCTAAAGGAAACTACCCCCACCCCTGGGCCCTTCCTCTGCTCGTGATCATCGTTAGCCTCTCAGAATCTTTCCCAGGTCTCAACACGGCAAAGTATTTCACAGTGCTAGGGATTCTGGGTAATCTCCCCCCTTAAATGAAGGCAGCCGAGAAGCCATCTGCTGTGATCCAAGCCTGCAACTCCGGCATCATCGTGCATTGAAAACTGAGGAGGGCCCAGGGTGCTTTAGGAGACTTCTCTACCAGTGTTTATGCCAGCCTAGCAGCCTGGAGTTAGATTCTGTGGCCCCAGCTAGAAGCATGTCCTTATTCTTTCTCAGGCACAGATACATAGGGGTGAACACCATGTAGTGAAATCTAAAGATTTTTTTTTTTGTCTTTGTTAGTTTGTTTTTGTAAACAGGGATTCTCTGTGTAGCCTTGGCTGTCCCGGAACTAGCTGTTGACCAGGCTGGCCTTGAACTCACAGAGCTCCACCCGCTTCCGTCTCCCAAGTACTAGGATTATAGACCACCTTGCAAAACCTTTGGATTTTTGAGCAGGAAACTTAGGAAGCAAAAAGAAGGTGTCAGTTTTTGAGAACACTCACCTCTAGAGAGGCCCAAACGCTAGTCCCTGGGTCAAAGTTTTCTCCTCTGACTTAAGGAACAAGTCTAGGGAAGGCCTTGGGGTGGGGTGGGGACTCCAGCTGGCTCTGCTAAAGCCCAGTATACCCAGAGTAAATACCCTTGCATTCCGTCCTGCATATCATCAAAACTTTACTTACATTTTTTTTTTGCTAAAGCAGCCCGTAAAACCAAGAAAACATTTTAATTTGCTGTTGACGGAAGGGTACGTTGGGGATTTTCTTGGCCCAGAGGCCCAGAATGAGTGAATGCCACTTAAGTTTTCCATTCATTTAAGATCAGCCCAGTTCCCCTCCTCTTCGTGGAGATCTTCTTTAAGTGGCTGCCTTAGAAGTGTTTAGATGAGGCTCGCACACCCATCGCCTTGCTCACAGAGTCTGTCCGCTCAGGATAGGAACCCTCTGGCTCGCCCTTGCGTTCCCTACGACCTCCACTCAGTGCTGAACACCTTACGGTGGCACAATAAGCATTTGCTGAATGGGTGAGCAGACGAATAAGAGGCTGAGTTCTTACCACTGAAGCAGCCACGAAGTAGGAAGGAGTCTGATGGCGTGAGCCTTGGGGGCTGCCAGCATCGTACCCTGGGGGCAGCATCAGCTCAGTTCCTCTTGTGTTACGGCGAGCCTGACATTCAATCATTTAAAAAGCCAACCCTTCCTCGGTTTGGACTCAGTTGAACGCACATCCAGCCCTCCTCTCCAGGGTTGGCACCCCCTCCTGGATGGGATACCCGTGTCTGCCCCAGCTGTGACCCACTCACACACACTCTGCCCAGGCATCCTGCAGGCCCCAGACCCAGACATGCTCCAGGTGAGCTCCACAGGTGCAGTCACAAAACCACACTGTCTTCTCTCCTGCTGTTTCCGTCATTTTTCCCCTCCTTTGCTGCTCCTCTCTGCCATTCTCTCCCTTCTGTTTGTGCTGTCCAGTCTCTTCTCTCAGGCCCTAGCCTGATGCCCCAGCCGTGTTTATTGCACAGAGGTGCCGGGTGGTGCCCATCTGAACTAGTTTAACACGGGCTAGGGGCTTGGGCTGCTCATTCATCGTGGAGCTGCCTTGTCACCATCCTATGGCTAAAGCCAGCATCCCTTGCCTGCCATCCGGGGGTGAGATGGTAACATATACACCGACGGCTTCCAGCCCAAGCCTCCGTCCCCTCTAATCTCCTGTGGATCAGCGGTCCACACGTCTCCACTCTGCTTGTCATTTTCTGCCTAGCAGGAGCTGACTGCTTGAGAGCACACACTGTGCCGTTAGACACAGCACACGCCTGCCACATAACGGAACCGAATGAACGCCTCGCTAGTCCCCCGCAATACAGCTATGGAGTGCCTACTGGGTAGCAAGCTTCAGGGCCTTAACTGGAGAGGCAAATGAGATAGGCTACTATGGGCCCCATGAGCCACAGTCTTGTAGGAAAGATATATATTCAACTAATCCTTCACAACAAGAACTCAGGAATCATAGGCGCCCACAGAGGGAGTCAAGAAAAACCTTCCTGAGAAGTCCATTTGCCCTGACTTTAAAGGACAAATAGGAATTAAGTGCAGGTCATGTGGGGAAATGCTAAGAGCATTCTAGGGCAGAAGGAATGGGTGGATGGGTGGAGGTTGTTGGAGAGGAGGCCACTTGTTTGTTCCCGGCTGCTCAGCCCCGAAATAATCACACAAAACTGTATTAATTAAATCACTGCTTGGCTCATTAGCTCTAGCTTCTTATTGGCTAACTCTTACATATTAATTTAGCCCATTTCTAGTAATCTGTGTATCACCATTTGGCTGTGGCTTACCACAAGATTCCAACTGGCATCTGCCTCTGGTGGCTCCATGGCTTCTCTCTGAGTCCACCCTTCTTCCTCCCAGCATTCAGCTTAGTTCCCCCCACCCCAGCTGAGTTCTGCCCTACTATAGGTCCAAAGCAGTTTCTTTATCCATTAATGGTAATCACAGCACACGGGGAAATCACCCATCAGGAGGTAGGGAAAGTGGGATGATGGATAGATTGAGAGATGGATCGAGCTGGTATTAAAATCTAAATTCAATGGTAGACATCAGGAAACAGGAGGCTGAATTAGGGTGTCTTGTTACAGTGCGTAGGTGGTGAAGGTAGTGGTGATTGCTCCACTGCCTTGGTTCTGAAGGTCCCAAGCTGCCAAGGTTGGCAAATACTCCCAGAAATGAGATGGGATGAATGCAACAGCCTCCTCTGCCAGGCAAGGATGACCCTAGAATTACAGTAAAGCTCTTCAGCTCTGTGGTATACCAGCCCTGCCGACCCCAGGCAGCTCACCCACGGCTCTTCTCCTCACCAGATGAGCGGGAAGTTGTTCAGAAGAAGACCTTTACGAAATGGGTCAACTCCCACCTGGCTCGAGTGTCCTGCCGCATCAGCGATCTCTACAAGGACCTGCGAGACGGGCGCATGCTCATCAAGCTGCTGGAGGTGCTCTCCGGAGAGATGCTGGTAAGGCCCCTCCCAGCCTGTGGCTGATGCCATCAACCCCTCTTCAGGAAAGTCATTTGCTGGAGCGCAGAGGGTGCCCTCGGCTGCCAGGGTTTCTCCCTGTTCCTCTCCGAGGCTCCAGACTTGCAATGTCAAGGGTCTATGGCTGACTGGGTTCTCTGACTTCTTCCCAGATTGCCCTGCCTCCTTCTGACCACTCCCACCCCTTCAGGCTCCTTCCAGAAGCTATGCAGAACTTTGTCGTTCTCACTGGGGTCTTTGGGCAATCTGGAGCTGGGATGCTGCTAGAGAGATTGTGGTCCTCTTGGAACCAAGGGGAAAGGATGGGAGAAAGTTTGCTGTGTACTTTGCCACAGGTCCAAGTGGAGCCTGTTAGGGGCCTTTTGGTGATCCCTGCCCAGCACTGTGGTAGGTGCGAGTGTTTACTTTGCTCAGTCACTTCCTTTGTGACATTGGGCTATCAGGTAGGATCTTTCTTGCCTCTACTTCTTCCAGGTGTAGAATGAGGTATTGTGAGATCCTCAGGGTTCTTCTACCTTTTCAATTCCAGGCTGCAGTTGTCTCCTCTTTAGCCCACACTGAAATTCCAAAGGAAAGAGTTGCCCCAGGACCCCTTCAAAAGACAGGAGTGGTAGGCCAAGCTGGCAGAGTGCTTGAGGACCTGAGTCTGACCCTAGAATGCACATAGGAAAGCTGGGCATGGTGGTATGTTGGGCTTTTATAATCCCAGCACCAGGAAGGTAGATACAGGGCAATCCCTGGGACTCCCCTGTGCAGCCAATCCAGCCTCCTTGGCAAGTTTCAGATCAAAAAGAGACTGTCTCAGGGAACCAAAACAAAAATGGTGAGCAGTGACTGAAGAATGTCACCCAACATTGTCCTCTGGCCTCCACACACACCTACATATCTGCACACACATGCATCGATACCCACACACTAGCGTTAATAATGTTTCGGCTGAGGTATTCAGGGGAGGAAGATTTGGTGGGGATGGGGATATTGTCACTCACCAATCTGAAAATCATTCTTACTGCTGACTAGCAGAGAGTGGTTCTGAGAACTGTGCCTGTACATGGCAAGTATCCAGTTCACTGCTGTGTTCCCGAGTTTGTCATTTAGTGCCCACTCAGAAGGCTGGGTCAGACCCAGAAGGGCTCTTAGGAAGCCTGGTTGAGTGCTTGAGACAGGAACCTTCTGAATTTTGATAAAGGAAGGAGGTGCTGGAGAGATTGCCCGTCCAGTTAAGCCCTGGCTACTCTTTCAGAGGACCTAGTTTTAATTCCCAGTACTCGGATGGCATCCTGTAACTCCAGTTCCAGGGTATCTAATGCCCTCTTCTGGACTCTGTGGACACTGCATGCATATGGTGCACTGACACCCAGAAACATAGAAGTGAAAATAAATAAATAAATGTTAAAAACTGTAAAGTGTCAGGAGTGACAGTGGAGCCTGGAATTTGACCAGGAAGACGAAAGGTAGAGCTGGTGGCATCAACTGATACAGGTTGCGGCCACCTCTGGTGTGACTATGACGTCCCTTCATGCCCACGAGGCCACCCACTGTTGTCCCTTAGCCAAGGCCCACCAAGGGCAAGATGCGCATCCACTGCCTGGAGAATGTGGACAAAGCCTTGCAGTTCCTCAAGGAGCAGCGCGTGCACCTGGAGAATATGGGCTCCCATGATATCGTGGATGGCAACCACCGCCTGGTCCTAGGCCTCATCTGGACCATCATCCTCCGATTCCAGGTAGATTCTGCTCCGGCACCGAGACCCTTACAAAATGCTGACTAGAGCATGTTTACAGACGTCTAGGGAGACTAGAAGTGATCATGGGATGGAGGAGCTACATTCCAAAGTGCTATAGCTCAGGGCAGCTGCCTAGCTGCAGTCTTTCGGGGGGAAGTAGGGGAATAGAAGTTGACTCGTATCTAGGTTGCAATGTTGTGTGTAACTTTGTGTGTAACTTCTTCCTGTTTGAAATAATATGGCTCAGAGATTGCAAAAATAGTACAGAAAAAAACATCCTTTTATACTTTTTAAACTACAAACGTTTTCCCATCTAAAACTCAAGGCTCTCTCCTTGGTCCTCGGCCTCCACCTTAGGAGGGGATGCTGTCCACATTCAAGGCGTGTCTTCTTCCCACAGCTAACCACGTTTGGACACACCCTCACAGACACACCCAGAAGTGTGTGTCACTGATCTGCTAGCCAGAGCTCAGTACTCCCGTGTTAGCAATTCCACCCAACATCCGTGTTATTGTGCAACCCTGCGAGGGATTGTACCTCCGGGGAAGGTGTCAGGGCATCTTATTGTTCCCAAACTCCTGCTATAGAGGTATCTGTGTTGCCTCTGATACCAGGTGCCATTCTGGTTGACTGTGGCAAACAAGTTGGCAACTAGGAGCCAAGACCTTAGGGGGCTGTAGGGATGAGTGCTACAGAGATGTGGAGGGGCAAAGGGAAAGAGTCTCCCCAGGAAAGCAGGAAGGCATAGAGCCAGATACAGAGTTACTCTTCTCTTTCTTATTCTGCCACTCCCAGATTCAGGACATCGTTGTCCAAACTCAAGAAGGTCGTGAGACGCGCTCGGCTAAGGACGCGCTGCTCCTGTGGTGCCAGATGAAGACGGCGGGGTGTGTATGCCTTGCCGACTGCCATTACTGTGTCCCCTGCTAGCCCCTTGCTTCTCTTAGGGCAGTGGTTCTCAACCTTCCTAACGCTGAGACCCTTTAATACGGTTCCTCATGCTGTGGGGACCCCAACCATAAAATTATTTTTGTTACCACTTCATAACTGTAATTTTGCTACTGTTATGAATTGTAATGTAAATATCTGATATACAGGATATCTGATATGTGTCCTGTGAAAGGGTTGTTTGTCCCTCCCCACAAACTTCTACCCTCAGGGCTGCCATTCCCCAAGAGGCACCAGTCCCTCAGAACTATAGCAGCTTTGGTACAGTTGATTCAAGTCTGCCCTGACCTGATTCTTCTGAAACTCGAGATTCCTTTCCAGAGTCACCACGGTCAAACTGTGGAACCTGTTGAGTTATGAGCCACAGTTAACGGGGGTGTCTTTGTGTGGCCTAGCTGTATGAAGCATGATTAATAAAAACTTAGAGAAATTGGGGTTCAACGTGAAGGTCAGAAAAGCAAAACAACCAGCCACTGGCTCTTACCTCTACCTCAGTCCGAAATGGCGATCCTGCCCCCAGGAATCTCAGAATGAGTCTGTGTCTGAGAGCTGTCTCCTCCCGTTTTATATTCCTCTCTAGAGCTGGGATTAAAGACCATTGGGATTAAAGGCATGCACCACCCAGTTTCTGTGGCAAACTAGTGTGGCTGCTGGGATTAAAGGTGTGTGTTAGCACTGCCCGGTCTGTAAGGCTGACCAGCAGGGCTGTTTTGCTCTCTGATCTTCAGGCAAGCTTTATTTATTAAAATACAAATGAAATGCCACTCACTACAGCGTGTGTTCTTATGTTGAAGCAACTCAAGATGGGGCAGGTCTGACCCTCTCCTGGCATATGGGCCCTCAGCTCAGATGCTTGTTTGGGACCTCAAAAGGATGTGTTTCTTAGTTTTTAATGTTTCTCCTGAATGCAGCTACCCCCATGTCAACGTCACCAACTTCACCTCCAGCTGGAAAGATGGCCTGGCCTTCAATGCCCTAATACATAAACACCGGTAAGGGGAGCTTGGTACTGAGGGAGGATTTGATACCCTGCACTTAACCAGAGATCGGGGGTGGGGGATGCCTCTGCTGCTTCTTCTTTCATCCTTGGCCTTCCCTAGAGCTCCTGCTTCCCTCAACTCCCGGTCCTTCCAAACCGGTGCTCACGGTTCCCCGTCTCTTGGTCTTGTGTCTCATTTCTCCCGCCTGCCTTCCCAACTCCCTACGTTAGTCTAGAATCCTTGCTTCATGCTGCTACTGTCCTGTGTGTGGGGCTACCATGGCCACGCCATCTTAACAGTTCAGCCCTTGTCCCCAGGCCTGACCTCATCGACTTTGACAAGCTAAAGGATTCCAACGCCCGGCATAACTTGGAGCATGCGTTTGATGTGGCCGAACGCCAGCTGGGCATCATCCCACTCCTTGACCCCGAAGGTGAGTCCCACCCATTTTACTCCCTCCCAAGCTGGTCCAGGTGCCTGGGAAGCTACAGGCACGGGGATGTTGAGACCAAGTCAGGGCCCTGCTCTGCTCCTTAGTGACGAGTAGGTTTTCAGCAGACACCTGGCTTATAGGGGGGTCCATGAGGTCTTGGATCCTCCTTCATTCTCTTTCGTAGTTCATGGTTCTAATGTGGGTCTTATCACTGTCTGAGATAAAAGGCCTCTGCTCAGTTTTTTGCTTCTTCTGGAACTCACTGTGTATCTGAAGCTGTCCTTGAACTGATGCTCATACCTCTGACTCTGTACCTAGTTACTCTTCCATTTCGTGCCTTGTTGGCTGTCATTTGATGCCTATGATTGAACTTCGTGATGGAGAAAGTGAGGCTGAATGCTAGAAACATGGCTTTCCTGGGCTCTAGTTTTAGGACTCAGAATGTACCGTGTCCCTCTTACAGATGTCTTCACGGAAAACCCAGACGAGAAATCCATCATCACCTACGTGGTGGCCTTTTATCACTACTTCTCCAAGATGAAGGTGCTGGCGGTGGAGGGCAAGCGAGTCGGCAAGGTATCAACTGTTTGCTGGCCCCGAGTCTTGACTGTGAGCTCCCTGTCCATTCTAAAAGCTTCGTGTTTGGGCCCCTAGCTGCAGTTTGGTGTGTAGATCACCTGCTCCCCAGTTCCTCTAAAGTCCCCTTGGAAACCCTCAACCTTGACTCCAAAGAATGCCATGTCTGTCCTGCTGGGCGACAGCCCCAGGTCTGAGTCTGTAGTCTACCTGGAGGCCCGTGTCTCCCAGACATTCCCAGGAAGCACCACAGACTCTTAATTTGTTCTGCTGATTGTAGCATCAGACCTTGCAGGCTCCCACAGTGTACCAGGAGCACAGCCCTCGGTGCACAGTGACATGCCTGGTTCCTCTCCCCTGCTGGTTCTTCAGCTCCTCAAGATAGACTGACCCCTATCCATCTCTGTGTGCCTCGTGTTTCACAAAGGCTGCCGGATGTCTTGATTCCTAATAAACAGCTGGAAATAAACAAGTGCCCAGGGCCTCCTGCCCAGACAGTTATAGCCGAAACAACAAGCTTCAGGTTCAGTGAAGAGATCCTATCTTA
This sequence comes from Chionomys nivalis, assembly GCF_950005125.1. Taxonomy (NCBI): domain Eukaryota; kingdom Metazoa; phylum Chordata; class Mammalia; order Rodentia; family Cricetidae; genus Chionomys; species Chionomys nivalis. Next base: position 47,893,828 of record NC_080095.1, read on the forward strand.
AAACCTAGGCTGGAAAGTGATTGAGGAAGATACCAACCTCGAGAGGCTGGTATCCTGGCTCAACAAGCTTATTGATTTTCTATAGTAGAGGTTCTCAACCTTCCTAGTGCTGTGACCCTTCAATACAGTTCCTCATGTTGTGCTGACCCCCAACCATAAAATTATTTTTGTTGTTGCTTCATAACTGTAATTTTGCTACTGTTAGGAGTCATAATGTGATAATCTGATATGTGATCCCAAGGGGGTTGCGACCCACAGGTTGAGAACCACCGTTCTGTAGGCTTAAAGGAGGGGGATGCGACCACTGAACCTCAACACAGTCAGTGTAGGAGAGGAGATCTTGGGGGAACAAACCCAACCTAGAACACTAACAGAGCCTGAGAGACGCAGGAGCCCAGTGTAGTTTGCACTGATGGTGGGTCTCATTGGTGGTGTCACTGCGTCACTGGTGGCATTTCCCTTCTGATGAGAGTGAGTAACAAGGCGAACTCCCCAGGTCATCGACCATGCCATCGAGACCGAGAAGATGATCGAAAAGTACAGCGGGCTTGCCTCAGACCTGCTCACCTGGATTGAGCAAACCATCAATGTCCTGAACAGCCGCAAGTTTGCCAACTCGTTGAGTGGCGTCCAACAGCAGCTACAGGCCTTCAGCACCTACCGTACTGTGGAGAAGCCACCCAAGTAAGGCCCTGGAATGTAGGAGGGTGGTCGGGCCTCGGGAGCTGAAAAAGTCAATAGCTGGGGGTTGGGCCCTAAGACTATCCACAAGGCCCGTCCTTAAATTCCATAGCTGAACGTCTATCTACTTGGCCACCCCCTTCCATGCCACCCAGCTTCACTGACACTGATGAGTGACTCTTGCTTATAGACAAAGGAAGGGCTTTTCTAGACTCTCAAGGCTTCTTTGGCGAGCCAGTGCCAGATAGCTCCTTATAGTGCGTCTGTTCCCTGAGCTGTGAGTTTCTTTTCAGGTAACGACCATTGTGTCATCTGCCCCCGAGTGCCCTGTGCTGGTCCCTGTGGTCATCAAGTCTATCCATCTTTCTCCGTCCCACCTGTTATTGTTCATCAGCAAACACTAAGCCAGCTTCCTGGGAGCTCTGCCCCACCCTACCACATGCGTGCACATACAGCCACACCTGAGCATGTGGAACCATACACACAATTGTCCATGCATGTATAATGACATAAGCATGCACATACACAACCACACACACAGCTATGCAGACACATACAGATGCAGCTATGTACATATGTATATACACATATTCACAACCACGCAGCACACGCACATGGTACTCACACATGCCTACACATGTGGGTACTCACACATGCCCACACATGTGGGTACTCAGAGGTATGCAGGTGCGCACACACGTCAGCGTGCATTTCCAAATATGCATACATGTAAATATGCGTGCACAGCTATGCACATCAGGAATTGCAGGCTCTCTGCTGGTAACTTGTCTAGCTCTGAAGAGACGCTTCTAGTTCGTCGGCGATGCCCTCTGTTTCTTCCTCCCGTTTCATCTCACACTCACCATTCAAGTCTCTCAGAGAGGGGGAAAGGAGACACGAAGCCCAGGATGTTCTGTAACTCTGGATCTGGTTTCTGGTTTGACACTAACCCACTTTTAAAGCCCTAAATTCAATCCCGATACCATGAGGCCCAGTATACAAAGGTGATCCGTCTCACCTGTGCCCTCAGGGCTCCAGGGCCTCAGGCTTCCTGAGTCCTCAATGCTGTAGTCAGTGGGGAGAAGTGGTGGACTCAGTAGTTCAGGGTAGACTCTTGGTGCATGAGGAAGAGTGAAAGTGGACCATTACCTGGACCTTGTCCTTTACACCCACAAAGCCCAGCTCCTCCTGGCCCCCTGAACATATCTGACCTATAGGATTTGGGAGATCCGGCCAGCAGACTGTGATAAAAGTTTCCAGCACTGTGTTCTCGAGGGATAATGCTGCTTCTAAGGTTTTATTGACTGAAAACTATTTGTCTGAAAAGCCTTCATTTGTGGGACAGAAACAGGTTCCTTTGTTTGGGTTGGTTGGTAAAACTTGGTATTGATTGGACTTACCAGAATATTCCAGTTAGCTAATCCCTAGGGAGGCAAGTGAATACTCTGATAGCCATTGCATTTTCTCTGAATTGAGTTGTAAAGACGCACCTTCTTATCTGATCTCTGCCAGGGAGAGTGGCGGAGGTCTTAGCAGGTAGGCAAATGGGCTCCGCTTCTGAGATCCAGGCTGTCAGGGTTCCCATACCGACCGCAGCAAACAACGTGTCTGTGGGGACTTCAATACCAGGACCCCTACTTCTGTCCCCCACAGGTTTCAGGAGAAAGGGAATCTGGAAGTCCTCCTGTTCACTATCCAATCCCGGATGAGAGCCAACAATCAGAAAGTGTACACGCCGCACGACGGGAAGCTAGTGTCTGACATCAACCGGGTACTGTGACTGTGCCAATCGCCCTTCTGAGTTCCTGAGGATTTGCGGAGTGGTCACTGAGCAAGGCTAGACCAGGCCACTTTATTTGGCATAAATTACATCCTGGCTATTTAGGAGAGTCATTTGAACGTGTCTGTGAGCGTTCATAGTCTGCTCCCTGCCCCTCACATTTCACTCTTTTTAGGTACCCAGAATCGTTCTTTGGGGCCATTTTTGGTAGCCTGTCCTCTAACGAACCTTGAGCTTGTCTTGGAGTCTAGAATGTTAGTTACTTACGACAGAGGGGAAATGCTGTGTGACGTGTCAGGGGTTTAGAGACTCAGTACCGTCTGGAAGCTCTAGTAGAATGGAGGTGGCTATTCGGACGACAAGAACTTGCTGAGCATCTACAGAGGTGGAAGCCATTGTATTATTAATCCAGTGTCTGAGGCAGGCCTGGGGGAGGTGGAGCTGGGAAGTCTGACCACTTCAGCCCAGACAGAAATCAAAGGACGTTACTAAACTTTAATCTGCTACCACCTCACCCCATAGTGACTGCAGGATCTCCCTGGATTCATACAGTCATCCAGTATCAAGTGAAAAAGACAACCCCAAGCCCACATATTTTTCCTGTTCCCCAAGAATTCTCCTCTCCCCCCATGCAGGCCTGGGAGAGCCTGGAGGAAGCGGAATACCAAAGGGAGCTGGCCCTGAGGAGTGAGCTCATTCGACAGGAGAAACTGGAACAGCTGGCGAGACGCTTCGACCGAAAGGCTGCCATGAGAGAGACGTGGCTCAATGAAAACCAGCGCCTCGTGACCCAGGTAAGGGAGCACACCGTGGCAGGAGAGGGGAAGTGCTTTAGACCACTAATCTCCATGGAACTGGAGCACAAGCCAGTCTCAGCAGCAGCCAGATAAGCCATTCCTCAGCCTCGCAGGTGTCTGACTGGATCAAACCAGCAAGTGTCCCACCACTGAGCTACACTCCCAGCCCATATTATGTCTCCATTTTAGAACAGAGCCTCACAGACTAGAACAGGCCCCCAGAGTATCTTGTGTTGCCTGTAGCATCAATCGACCCGGGAGACAGAGTTGACATTGATGATTCTTCTCTGCGAGCAGGGCTAAACCAGAGTGTGCCTTTGGTTCCTGGCCTCCAAGACTGGGACATATTTCACTGGCAAACAGTGAACCCCGGGGCTGATTCTCCATCAGAGCATCTGTTTCCTCCCACTTAGAGCTTAGAATCAAATTAAATTCTGTCTGTTAATAGGATAGCGAGTGTTCTAAGAGCATTGGAGAGTGTATGCGTGCCCCAGATAGCGTGTGGGTAAACCTTCTGTTTGCATCCATGTGTCATGCCCCCTGCCTGCCCGGAAATGGAGAGATCCTCTCAAGGCAGGGTGGGAAGTACCAGCAGGCCACCAGAGGACCCTGGAATGAACACACAGCCTCACCTGCATGTGTGGCACAGAGAGTAAAACCGGGGGCTTTTAGAGGTACGGGTGAGACATTTAGAAGCTGCTCTGATAAGACAGGCAGCGGGGGACGCAGAGATAACGTGTTCTGTTCCCATCTGGTAGCTGCACTCCAGGGACCCATTGCTTCTGCGCCCAGGGGAGTCTGACTGAGTTGCTGTTTTCTTTGTTGTTGCTTTCCTCCTTACGGGCAGGATAACTTCGGGTATGACCTGGCAGCTGTGGAGGCCGCCAAGAAGAAGCACGAAGCCATTGAGACCGACACAGCCGCCTATGAGGAGCGGGTAAAGGCCCTGGAAGACCTGGCCCAGGAGCTCGAGAAAGAGAATTACCATGACCAGAAACGCATCATGGCCCGGAAGGACAATATCCTCCGCCTGTGGAGCTACCTGCAGGAGCTGCTGCGGTCCCGGCGCCAGAGGCTCGAGGCCACCCTGGCGCTGCAGAAGCTCTTCCAGGACATGCTGCACAGTATCGACTGGATGGATGAGATCAAGGTGGGCCTGCGGCTGCCTGCCCCACACCCATTAGAGTCCACGTGTCTTTGGCCGGCCCTCTGGTCACATCTCTGGGTCATAACAGAGAAAGGACAAAGATGTCACTAGCCTATGTTCACAACATCCTCAGTAACCTAGGAATCCTGGGTTAGTGGTCGCACAAGCACCACCCTGCAGGAATTAGAAGAGATAAGTGTTAATGAGAAACCCAGAGAATCTAGCTCCAAGTAATTGGGGTTTGACTCTGGTTAGAATCCAGACCCCTCTGCACAGGGAAACCAAAGAAATCTGAATTCTCACTCTCTGTCTGCCCCAAGAGGTCTCGGGTGAAAGGAAACAGGGAATTGACCATAGGCTTTCTAAAAATAAACATGCCCGGGCTCCAGACCTTAAAAAGGATGATATAGATAAGTGTGAAACTTGAGATTTTGAAGGACATTCCATGGAAGATTCCAGAGGGCACCCTTTTATAGGAAATCCTGCTCTGTGGCATCTCCTGTCCCAAGCAGCAGGCACCTCCCTACTGCATCCACTTCCCCTGGCTAAGATGCATCCAGACACCCTCTGGGGATGTCCTCTCTCCTCACTTGCCCTTGTCCGTTGCCAGGCTCACATCTTGTCTGCTGAATTTGGGAAGCATCTATTAGAGGTTGAAGACCTGCTTCAGAAGCACAAGCTAATGGAGGCCGATATTGCCATCCAAGGGGACAAAGTGAAGGCGATCACAGCAGCCACCCTGCAGTTCACTGAGGGGAAAGGTGAGGCCAAGACTGCCCCCTCTTTTGAGGCCACTGATGCTAGACCCCATCCTCTGGCCCCTACCCCCCTTGGGTAAATCTAGAAGCACTTTTAGAATGCAAAGCTTGAAGAGTAACAGGGCTCTCCTGAGGGCCAGCTGTTTCAGCAGCCCATAACCAGAAAGCCATCCATAAGCACCGTAAGATATCATCTGTCTGCCGTTCTTTTTGCTAGTGTCTCAGACTGTTTGTGTTTTTTAGTTTCTTATCTTAAAGAAGAGAGTTCATTACCTCCTGGGAATCTCTTGTCACGTTGTACGTTTCTAAGAACCGTCTCAACTTTTAATCTCCCTCATTCCTGAAGTTTAGTGAGAACCAGTTACATAATGCACCCTGTCCTCTGAGGAACTGAGACTCCATGCATCCAATCCCAAAGGACGTCAAAGGGCTGGAGTCATAGCACAATGGTAGAGCTTATGCCTACCACACACAAGGTCTCCAAGACCCGGAGAGGCGGAAGATACAGGATGTGTGGTTCTGAGCTGAAACTTACCAATAAATGAGTCCCTTCCTCCTCCTATCCCTCCAGGGTACCAGCCTTGTGACCCCCAGGTCATCCAGGACCGCGTCAGTCACCTCGAGCAGTGCTTCAGTGAACTAAGCAACATGGCGGCTGGACGGAAGGCGCAGCTGGAGCAATCCAAGCGACTCTGGAAGTTCTTCTGGGAGATGGACGAGGCTGAAAGCTGGATCAAGGAGAAGGAGCAGATCTACTCCTCCCTGGACTACGGCAAGGATCTGACCAGCGTGCTCATCTTACAGCGCAAGCACAAGGCCTTCGAGGACGAGCTCCGGGGGCTGGATGCCCACCTGAAGCAGATCTTCCAGGAGGCTGAGGGTATGGTTGCCCAAAAGCAGTTTGGACACCCACAGATCGAGAACCGTGTCAAGGAGGTCTCGGCCCAGTGGGACCATTTGAAAGAGCTGGCTGCCTTTCGGAAGAAGGACCTGCAGAATGCAGAGGACTTCTTCCAGTTCCAGGGCGATGCAGACGACCTGAAGGCTTGGCTGCAAGATGCTCACCGGCTACTCTCCGGCGAAGACGTAGGGCAAGACGAAGGTGCGACGAGAGCCCTGGGGAAGAAGCACAAGGACTTTCTAGAGGAGCTGGAGGAGAGCCGCGGGATGATGGAGCACTTAGAGCACCAAGCCCAGGGTTTCCCCGAGGAATTCCGAGATTCCCCGGATGTCACGAGCCGGTTACAGACCCTCCGGAAGCTCTACCAGCAGGTGTTGGCCCAGGCAGAATTGCGTGGACAGAGGCTGCAGGATGCCCTGGACTTATACACAGTGTTCGGGGAGTCAGACGCCTGTGAGCTGTGGATGAGCGAGAAGGAGAAGTGGCTGAACCAGATGGACATCCCAAACACGCTCGAGGACCTGGAGGTTGTGCAGCACAGGTGAGAGAGGCTCAGCCTTTGCTCAGCTCCCACCTGACCCAGCAGGGGTCTCTTTGAGAGACCAGTACCTAATGTGCGGGCATCAGGAGTTGAGTCCTGTTCTGGTTGGGGGTTGGGGCACCCCATTACTTCACCCACCTCTTTGTTCCTGACACAAAGGGGATTTTTTTTTTTATTCAGTTGCTTCTCAGCTACAGCAGACTTTGCCAGATGAATTCTGGGCATGGAACCCAGGGAAAATGGAGGTGCTGTGTACATAGGGACTGGGAGGCTGGAACTTTGTCATCGCTAACTCTCTACGCTAGTCCCTAAGCCAGAGAACTCCAGGGGGGCCACAGGCACCAGTCTGTAAACCACAGGTGTCTGAGGCTGCTTTCCCTTCTAGTATTCTGATTCCATCAGCACCCTGGGTAGGGTGGGGGCAAGTTCATCCTGTGGGAGGGAGTGATCTTGCTCAGTAGAGTGTGGCATGCCCAGGCTGAGGGGGGTGGTTGGTTCTAAGGTGCTAGGAGGGGTGATCCCCACTGTGACATGCTCAGGGGACATGCTCAGGCTGTAGACAAACGGGGTGTTCAGGCTATGCAGGGGTCTGTGCATGGAGGAATCGTCAGGTGATGTAGAGGAAGTTTATTCCAGCCGTGGATGGGAGCAGGTGTGCAGGCTGCGTGGTCCAAGAGCAGGAGGAGCTGCTCCCTGGAGTCATGCTAATGTCAGAGCAGTGGTCCTCAGTCTTCCTAGTGCTGTGACCCTTTAATACAGCTTCTCATGTTGTGGTGACCTCCAATTATAAAATAATTTTTGTTGCTACTTCATAACTGTAATTTTGCTACTGTTGTGAATTGTGAAAGGGTCGTTTGACCTCCGAGGAGTCTCAGCCCACAGGTTGAGAACCACTGTGCTAGAGGGTGCTGGATTCCTGACAGGAAAAGTTGGCCTTCTTCCCTGAGCAGCCCTCCCTTACCCATCCTGGGAGTGAAACGTCAGACTTGCGGGGTTGCGGCGGTCAGGGGGTGGGAGGGCGAGACTTCAGCCAACATTTCTGGGTAGCAGGATTAGGGTAGAATAGCAACTAAGACAATGGAAGTGTGGCAGATGGTCCTTGGGGTGACTGAATCCCAGCACTATAGCCCTGCTTCACACTCCTGGGGAGCTGTTACCTGTATAGCAAAGAACCGTCTCCTAACTTGGTCCAGAAATGCCAAGATGTGAAGCTGAACTATCGAACCCAAACTTTGCTGTCCTGTCTGCCTCCTTTCCTCCCTCGCCTGGAAAAAACACTCAGGATGTGGAGTGAGGGAGCGAGGGCTACACATCTGGAAACTGGGAGCCACTGGAACCCGGTGATCCTGCTGCCATTCACTGCTCCCGTGTTCTCCGTCCATATCAGGTTTGACATCCTGGACCAGGAAATGAAGACTTTGATCACTCAGATCGACGGCGTGAACCTTGCTGCCAACAACCTGGTGGAGAGTGGCCACCCACGCAGTGGGGAAGTAAAGCAGTATCAGGATCGCCTGAACAAGAGGTGGGGAGTGGGCAGGGCGTGGGTCTGTGGGGTTTTCTCCTAGCACCTGACACACATCTAGAGAAATGGCCCAAGCTTTAAATGTTCCTGTCTCTCTCTGCCAGTCTTGTTGCTAGTACTGGGGCTGTGGCAGCAAGGGGGAAGCCTATGATACTGTCAGCATCATGGGGACGAGTGCTGTGTCTTGAGTGGGGCGGATGTCTGTGCACCTGTGATGAAAGGGTCATTCTGAGCGTGCAGACAGTTAGTAGGTCACGTGGTACTTTGCCATATTTCCCCAGACATTCCTGGACATGGGAAATTGCTTTCTGAGAGTTCTTAAGTACTGTCCATAAAAGAATGTCCCTGCCTGTGCCAAAATGCAGCATCAATAATAAGACTGGCTTGAGTGAAGAAAATTAGCGGGGAGCCTTGAGCAAGCTTCATGGCTGGAACAGAAAGCAGGCCCCGAGGAGCCTTTAGAGAGGGGCTGCTTTCAGAGCAGGGCTTAATTGCTCGTTAGTTCCTGGAGGATCTTTGAGGACAGAGCAGAGGCTTGAATCCTCTGCCTGTACCTCAACCGCGCACGTGCAATGCCACATGTTCACTCCCTCTTCCTGACGCTGGCTGGCCCCTTCCATGGATGTGTACAGGAGCTTTATTCTGTGCCTTAGGCAGTTCAAAAGGTAGACTTGGGGGACAGTCAGCTGCAAAGAAACTGTGGGGACCGTTGAGAGCCTGTTGGGAACCCCAAGCTAAAAGAGATGGTCTAGAGCCAGTGGAATGGGGCTGAGCATCTCAGTATCAGGCTGGGACCTGCAAGTCTGATGTTAATTCAAAGAAGGAAGCCTCTTTATTAGGCTTATGGTACTCTCTATGTGTGAGAGTGAAAGGGGCAGGGGGTTTTTTGGAGTTGCTTTTTAAGTGAAGCAGTTAGATGGGTTTAAACCAGAGAAGCTTCTGGGCAAGGAGAACTTGCCAGCTGTGCAATGCATGATGGTCTCAGTGTGCTGATGGTTACAAAGGCTAAGTCACGCCCTGCCCCCTCAATGGATGGCAGTTGCCATTCTCAGGTTGGAGAAGAGCTGAGGCGCAGAACGATGAGGTAGTTTCCATTAAGTCTAAGAGCGGAGAGGCCTGAAAAGCCATTCAATACAGCAGAGAAGGGAAGGCTACCTCTTTACCATGGAGCTCACCCCACTTGGGACCAGCTCCTTGGGTTAGAATGTTTGGACTGATGTTGAATAGTGGAAATCGTCTCCTCAGAATCTTGACATGTTTATTCTGGCTCAGGTCCTCAGAGATGCCCTGGTTCATCTCACGTTCATTCTGTACCCCACCACAGAGCCACTTCCCCACTTCCGTTCCTCTCTGTCCATGTGATTATTCTTCCAACTACAGATTCCAAATCCTGGCCATGTTTAACCCAGGCCAGGCTCATTTGCCAGTTGAAAAACACCCCTGCCTGCCTTCTCACTAGTTCTGAGCTTTGCATCCTACCTTGTGTTTAAAGATTCGTTCAAGCCGGGTGATGGTGGCGTACGCCTTTAATCCCAGCACTCGGGAGGCAGAGGCAGGCGGATCTCTGTGAGTTCGAGACCAGCCTGGTCTACAGAGCTAGTTCCAGGACAGGCTCCAGAGCCACAGAGAAACCCTGTCTCGAAAAACCAAAAAAAAAAAAATATTCACATCTCCTCTCTCAGAGGTCAGAAGAGGGAATTCTGTCCCGTGGAACTAGAGTTCAGAATGGTTGTTGGCTGCCATGTGGGTGCTGGGACCCAAACCCAACTCTTCTGCAAGAGCAGCAAGTGCTCTTAACTGCCAAGGCCTCTCTCCAGCCCCTCTTACCTTGAGTTTATAACGTACAGTTCTGAAACGCTTACTACCAGGAATACCGTATTGGAAATGCATCATTAGGCAGTTTTGTCTCTGTGTGGACATCACAGAATGTACTGACATAACCTCAGGGACATAACCTCCTGCATGCCTGGGCTAGATGGTAACTATTCCATTGCTTCAAGAACATAGTGAACAAAATAACATGAGATAGCTGGGGAAATAGGTTAGCGGTACAGTGTACTGAGCGTGCACAAGGATCTGGGTTCAATCCCCAGGGCCAACACTAAAACACTAGATCCAGATTAGGTCCAGCAAGAAAGTGATGAAGCGAAATGATGTGATTAACATGTAACATATAACATATATGAAGCAGGGTCTGGCAAATATAACATGCTGTTTACAGAAAACGTGTTAAATGTAATGTACACCCAGTGTCCTCATTCATCATCCTCAAGCACAACAGAGAGAGCAAACAGGAAGCAGCAAGAGCTCCAAAGGCTCCCCAGCCTCCCCAGACAGCGCCACCAGCTGGGGACCAAGTGTTCAGCCGCCCAAGTCTGTGAGAGGCATTTCTCATTCAAACCACCACATCCCACTCCCTGACCCCAGAGGCTCATGCCATGCACATCATGATGCAAAATGCATTTAGTTCCACTTCCAGAGTCCCCATAGTCTCTGAGTCTCAACACTGTTTTAAAGTCCAAAGTCTCTTCAGAGACTCAAGGCAAAAGCCCTTCCTTAACCGTAAGCCCCTGAGAAAGCAAAAATCAAATTCTATAATTCCAACATATAATGACACAGAATATGCATTTCCATTCCAAAAGAGAGGAGTGGAGGTATAATGAAGAAATACTGGACCAAAGCAAAGCCCAGCAGGGCAAACTCCAAATCCTATAGCTCCGGGTCCCATGTCAAAGGCTTAGATGGTTCTGCCTCTCTGGCTTTGCTGCCTGCAACATACTTCTCTCTCTCAGGCTGGCTCCACTTCCTGTGTGTAGCTCTTGGCATCTCCAACAGCCTGGAGTTTCCATGGCAACCCCACTTCACTTTCACAACCTCATGCCGTGACCTCTCAAACCTCTTGCCCTCTCAGGGCCTTCACGTAGGGTTTCTCCTATCATCTGTCGCCTGGCGTCGGTAGCTTTTTGGAATGATGGGGGAAGAACCCATGACCCCTTCACTCTTACATCCATCATGCCTCTAAAGTCAGCGCCATGTGGATGACACTTCCAAGTTAGACTAGCAGCTTGGGATGGACCCTGATCGCCTTGAACTGCACTAGCAGCAGCTTTAGATTGCACTTAGGAGAACACACACACACACACACACACACACACACACACGCTTTATGCTCTCTTGCTCTCTTTCACAACCTGGAGATTTAGTTGGATGGGGTCTTGCTCCGAGGGCACACTTCTCTTTATCCCAGTCCAGAAAAGTCCTCCACTTAATGGCACCAGTCTCCGTAACAACGTCTTCCAGCACATGCCTTAGCCAGAACATAAAGCTTCAGGGTGCTCCCTTTCTCTCGGGACCATGCATTTTATATTTCCTTCTGCCCCACTTGCTTTCTTCCACTGAAAATCTACATAAGCACTATCAGTAATACATAGGCCACAGAGCAGACAAACGTTACGTAGTCTTGAAATTTTCTTCACTGAAGAAACTAGGTCATTACTTTTAAATTTAGCCTCAAGCAAGTTCTCACAACGTGGGCATTTGCCAGAGTCTTACAAGCATGGTCTCTAAGCAGCTGCTGTTAATGGCCTTGCTCTCCTCTGAAAGCTCTTGAGTTGGGCCTCTAAGGTCCTCAGTATTCTCGGCACGACTATCCTCCAGGCTCCTACTAGAGTGGCTTGTTAAACTCTGCTTACAATATTCAACTGCTTTTCTAGCCCCGAATTCCAAAGTCTTCCCTATTCCTCCAGAAAACAACATGGTCAGGTTCTTCCAAGGAACGTGAATCTCTGCTATCAGCTTCTCCGTTAATATCCATTCAACTGCGGTGGCCAATGCCCTGACCAAGGCGAAGTGTAAAAGGAAGGGTTTCTGGTTCCAGACGGATAAAAAGGAGGGGTATGGCAGGAAGAAATAACATGGCAGCAGGGGCAGGAAGCTGAGAGCTCAGATGCTAAACCCTAAGAGCAAAGCAGAAAGAGTGAGCAGGAAGTTTAGCAACCCTACAAACAGTCAAACTCCATCCAAAGTGATGTACTTCCTCAAACAAGACTCCGCCTCCTAATGATTCCATAGTTCCCCCAGACAGTGCCACCAGCTGGGGACCAAGTGTCCAAATACCTGAGCGTAGGGGGGACATTTCTCATCCAAACTACCACACAGGCCTTTAGTTTACTCTCGTGTGCTACAGATTCTTCTGTGGTGAGGTGGGTAAGCGTGGACTCAGTGGTCTGCCTGGCGGGTGGACAGCTCTCTAAGACTCACTGAAGGACTCCAGGACATACGCCAGACCTTGGCGTATCTCCCATTTCATAGCCGTGTTGCACCTGAAGACTGATATTGCTGCACATTGTCATCACAGCCCTAGCTGGAGTCCTCCTCTCCTCTCTTTCCTCCTCTCTTTTCGCCAGGCCTCTTTCATTTCTGTTTTCAGGCCCTAGGGCACTTTGAATGTAGCCTTGGGCATTTTCAAACTTCTCTGAAGGGAAGCTGAGAACTGTCCTGAAGCATTCTTGAAGTTAATACTGTGAGCTTTCTAGATATTTCCAACGTTTCTAAAACTCTAGGGAAATTGTATGCAGATACTCTCTGACTTGCGATGGAGTTATAACCCGATAAACCCATTGTACGTTGTCCATATCATAAGCAGAAAATGCATTTGCAGGGGGCAAGTGGGTATCAGAGCTCGCTATGCAAGCAAGAGGACCTGAGTTCAAATCCCCAACACTCACATAAAAACCAGGGAATATGAGTGTAATTGTATTCCCAGCATGGGGATGGGGTGGGACAGAGACAGGCAGCTGGCTGTGCCAGCCAGCTAGCCTAGCCAAAACTGCATCGGGTCTCCTGTGGAACTGTCTCAAAAAATAAGATGGGGGAAGGGGAAAACACCTGACATCATCCCGTGGCCTTCACATAAGCACACAGGGGTGCATGCCCCCATACACAGATGCACACACATACCTCTCTCTCTCTCTCTCTCTCTCTCTCTCTCTCTCTCTCTCTCTCTCTCTCTCTCTCACACACACACACACACACACACACACATACACACACACATATGGTCATGTATTGTGGCACTTGTCTTAGCTGCTCTGGGAACTAAAATAGGAGACCCACTGTACCAAGCGTCAGAGACCAGTCTTGGCAGCTCAAAGTTGCCAGTCACCTAGCTTAGCAACCTGGCAGTCTGTAGTGTTGGTTGTTAACCTGTGGTCACACGGCTGATTGGGAGCTGCAGCCTGCTGCCCCTGCCCACCACCACCACAGTACCATACCTGATTGTAGCACGAATAATAATAACCCAGAGACAGATATGGGGGTTCAACCTGAAGATGAGAAAAGCACATTAGCCAAGCCACTTACTAGAGAGCTCTTACCTCTAGGAAATCTTCAGACTGAAGGAGAGCGAATTCCTGTCTCATCCCAACTTATATTCCTCTCTAGTGCTGGGATTAAAGACATGCATCACAACCGCCCAGCCTCTATAGCTAACTAGTGTGGCTGCTGGGGTTAAAGGTGTGTGCCACCACTGCCTGGCCTGTGTGGCTGACTAGCGTTGACTAGTGTGGCTGTTTTGCATTCTGATCTTCAGGCAAGCTTTATTTATTAAAATACAAATGAAATATCACTACATGTGATACTTCTAGCTCAGGCAAAGGACAACATTCAAAGCACAGTTCCTACTAAATACATATTACCTTCACACTAGACAAAAGCCTAACCATGGCAAATCCAGGGGCATTCATGTTTACCTAAAGTCTAGTTGAACATTACATATGGCTGGGATCATATTGTTTGACTCTTGAGAATCAAGGAATTCTGGTTCTCTGATAGATATATTGTTGCCAGATGCGGGTCCAAGAATCCCAGGCTAACTACAAAATAAACCAATTATATTTCTTTATTATAAGGGGCAAACTCACGAAACAGGAACGAGAAGTCCAACCTCAGTTGTGTGGCGTGGGAACCACAGAGAGAAAGCAAACCCTGGGCAGGCTGGCGTTGTTTTTTTTTTTCTGGGTCCCCAAAAGGTCACGCCCTAACCTGGTCCCACCTCTTAAAGATTATTGGCTAGCAGAGATTCATCAATACATCTTGAGTAAAATTGGACAAGTTATTTTTGTTTACCCACAATTAGGTAGATTCGTTTTGGGGGATGGCAGGTAACAGGAGGTCTTTGGGGGAAGACTCATGAGAAATGTGGGAAAGGGGCTTTTGTGGGAAGAGTTAAAGACAGCGTGGTATCTGGGTCCCCTTGGCCTTTGTCTCCTCTGGCAGATGGCAAGACTTCCAGGCAGTGGTGTCGGAGCAGAGAGAGGCTGTGGACTCGGCTCTTCGAGTGAATAACTACTGTGTGGATTGTGAGGAGACCAGCAAGTGGATCGTGGACAAGACAAAAGTTGTGGAGTCTATCAAGGACCTGGGGCAGGACCTGGCTGGGGTCATTTCCATCCAGCGGAAGTTGTCAGGGCTGGAGCGGGATAAGCTGGCCATCCAGGACCGTGTGAGTGCGCTGCAGCGTGAGTCACAGCATTTGATGGAGTCACACCCTGAACAGAAAGAGGACATTGGCCAGCGGCAAGCAGATGTTGAGAAGCTGTGGAAGGGCCTGCAAGATGCCTTGCAAGATCAGGAGCTCTCCTTAGGTGAGGCCAGCAAGCTGCAGGCTTTCCTGCAGGAGCTAGATGACTTCCAGGCCTGGCTGTCGATGGCCCAGAAGGCAGTGGCCTCCGAGGACATGCCTGAATCACTCCCGGAAGTTGAGCAGCTCCTACAGCAGCATGCAGCCATTAAGGAAGAGATTGATGCGCATAAAGACAAGTACCACCAGGTCAAGGCTTCTGGGGAGAAGGTGATCGAAGGCCAGGGGGACCCAGAGTACCAGCTTCTGGGTCAGCGGCTAGAGGGCCTAGATACCGGCTGGGACGCTCTGTGCCGGATGTGGGAAAGCCGAGGGCACTCCCTCACCCAGTGCCTGGGCTTCCAAGAGTTCCAGAAAGATGCCAAGCAGGCTGAAGCCATCCTCAGCAACCAGGTAGGGAGAAGCATACAGGGCTTGGGCATAGGAGTCTCTCAGGAGACTTACTAGTGGTGAAGGCTTCATGATCACCAGTTAAAGGAAATCCTCTCTGCTCCTTCCTCTTCATGTCACTTTCTGGTCGTATGTCCCAAGCTGTCTTGTTTTGGGGTCATTCTGAAGCTAGAGAAGTGAACTTTGCCCTGCATTACTGCTCTTTCATGTAGTTTTCACCACTGGCCATGCGCCCTGCCTCGGGTGGGAATGGGAGGCCACGCCTGGGGAGTAGAACACTCTCTTTGTCCTGCTCTAAGGGTGCACTGCAGCCTGCACAAGCTGCCCGTGGTGCTTTCGCTTAGCCCATCCTCAGGCCTCCTCTGGAAACCTTGCTTTAACAGGAATACACCCTGGCTCATTTAGAGCCTCCAGATTCCCTGGCAGCAGCAGAGGCTGGGATCCGAAAGTTTGAAGATTTCTTAGGGTCTATGGAGAACAACCGCCATAAGGTGTTGAGTCCTGTGGACTCTGGAAACAAGCTGGTGGCTGAGGGCAACCTGTATTCAGACAAGATCAAAGAGAAGGTGCAGCTGATTGAAGACAGGTACTCCCCACCCCGAGGACCGTGAGGCCCTGTGCTACTGGGGTTGGGGTGCTGGGCAAGGATGCCAGGCTTGGTGCTAATGTAACTTCCCTTGGCTTCCCAGGCACAAGAAGAACAATGAGAAGGCCCAGGAGGTTACAATTCTCCTAAAAGACAACCTGGAGTTACAGAACTTCCTCCAGAACTGCAAGGAGGTGAGGCCAACAGTTGGGTGTTTCTTTGATTTCAGTCTGAAGAGCTCAGAAGAATGAGGCCATAGGATTCCTGTCTCACCCAAGACTAGTGACATCTCATGAGCTAGGGACTCGGGGTACTCAGCTTGACATTCCTTGCAGCCTTTCATTCCACACTTCTTCTCTGCCCTCAACCCCAAAGTCTGAAGTCACCCTTTTATTTACCCGATCTAGGACCAGGTTCACCAAGAGTGGTCTGAGAACATTCTGGGTTGGAACTACCTAGGGTCTAGACAGGGCTACGTGCAAGGATGTCTGATCCATGTTTTCACCCACACAGCATCCCACAAAGGACCCGACCATAATGCCCTGGTGATGCTGACTTGACATCCGTTAATACTTTTGAGCATCTTCATTTTGTCCTGGGTCCTTAAATTATGGACCAATTCTGGGCCCGGGGACAAACAGATTGTTAGGCCTCCTGAGGGCAGATGGATAAGAGCCTTAAAGGGAAAGTCTGCTGATGGAACTCCCCACATGCAATGGGTCTGTCTCTGGCACCCACTTGCTCTCGTCTTAGGACTTCCTCTCAATCCATATAACTTTGTTTCCATTTGCCTTTGCCCTTGGTACAGCCATCTTGGAAATACTGCACACACAACTTTCCCTTCCCCTTATTAACTGCCGTTGCTGTTAACCTCTTCTTGATGTAACATCTTCTTGGTGTTTCTTAATTATTTGTCACCCACTGTCAGGATGGATTTATCCACCTATCTATCTAGTAAGAATATGCTGAGTTGTTGCAGTATCTCAGGCCTTGTCCTAGGGCCTGGAACTATGGAAAGAGCAAACTATCTCACAACCACACACACTCTAGGGAGGAAGACATGGGTATCCCCTTGACCTCCATCTGCAGCTAGTGGTCGGAGACCCTGCAGCTAGCCGTAGGAGACCCTGCAGCTAGCCATGGGAGACGCTGCAGCTAGCCGTAGGAGAACCTGCAGCTAGCAGTGGGAGACCCTGCAGCTAGCGGTGGGAGAACCTGCAGCTAGCCGTGGGAGAACCTGCAGCTAGCCGTGGGAGAACCTGCAGCTAGCCGTGGGAGAACCTGCAGCTAGCCGTGGGAGACCCTGCAGCTAGCGGTGGGAGACCCTGCAGCTAGCCGTGGGAGACCCTGCAGCTAGCCGTGGGAGACCCTGCAGCTAGTGGTGGGAGAACCTGCAGCTAGCAGTAGGAGACTCACGATCCTGCCTTGCCAAAGCGGTACACTCAGAAAACATAAAGCTTACCGTTTCTGCCCACAGCTTACTCTCTGGATCAATGACAAGCTGCTGACATCGCCTGATGTCTCTTATGACGAAGCGCGCAACCTTCACAACAAATGGATGAAGCACCAGGCATTTGTGGCAGAACTGGCTTCGCATCAAGGGTGGCTTGAGAACATTGATGCAGTAAGTAGAAGAAGGAGCTCAGATGTGCTCCTGCGGCTGGGGCGGCATTCATGACACAGACAGTCCTGAAGCTTGCTGTACTGTATAGAACTTGGCGGTGAAAATAAAACAACCTCCTCTAAACAGTAATGAAGGCTTTAGTGTTCCTGCTGTAGCTAGACTCGTTAAACCCGGTGAGAACAATTAGGGTTCAGTGGCCAGTAGCCAGGGGGCAGTCATTTCTGCTAGCTTTCCAGTACTGTGTTCCCTGTTGTTTGGATGGGCAAAACCACCAGGAAGCAGCTATTCACTGCCCTTGCAGATGAAAGCATGGGGCCTCTCTGTATTGGGCTTTTCAGTGGCACAGACCAGAGTGTGGCAGGACTTACACCTGGGAATCATGGCCCTTTGCTCTCCCTGCTGTGGCTGTCTAGTAAGAAGTAGGCCCAGTGTCCGCCTGAAGCCAAGTGGTTAGGGCATAGCCTCGGGAGCCAGACTGGCTTCTCTTCTCTGCCCTCAGCTCTTCCTCTCTGAAATAGGGACAATAGCTCTTAACAATTGAGTTGTGGGCATGGCATGCTTGTAGACAGATAAAGCATTTAAGATAGTGTTTGGCAATTGTGAGGTCATTGATAATATTGACCACTATTAATAGAATATTTGCCTAGAGCCAAGTTCTGTTCTACTCTCCACACCCAAACCCCAGACATTTATACAGGGAAACATGGTCAGGCAGCCCCAATGACCTGAGGCAAAAACACTACTTCTGGAACTTGTAAGGGGTTCCCATGCTATGGCTACCTGGATCTGATTTATTTTTTAGTTTATTCATTATTGTTGTTGTTGTTGTTGTTTTATGAGATAGGATTTTGCTCTGTAGCCCAGGATAGTCTTGAACTCATGATCTTTCCTGCTTCAGCTTGAGTTGATAGATCACTGTTGTGTACCGCTATACCTGACTCCTGGATGGATTATGATGTTCTTTTTTTTTCTTTCTTACTCTCTCTTTTCTTTTCTTTTCTTTTCTTTCCTAGGGGAGGGATAACCAGGAATTAAACCTCTACCATATAGCTAGATTCTCCCCCCATTTTTGTTTTTTGGGGTTTTTTTTTGTTTTGTTTTGCTTTGTTTTTTGAGACAGGGTCTAAGTTGCCAGAATTAGACTTTAGTTCATTTCGTACATCAGGCTGGCCTTCAGCTCACTATCCTCCTGCCTCAGTCTTCTGAGTGCTAGAGTGATAAACCTGTTTTAGCAACCCTGCCTCCTAAATGAATCTTGAATTTTTCTTTGAGTATCAGTCCCCTTTACTGGGATCCTTCTGAGTCCTTTGCAGCAACACTGCTCTCCCTGCCCCACACGGCCTTGCAGAGTTCAAAGGGTGTTTGGGTGGCGCCTCACCCAAGGTCTGGGTCAATTCCTAGCTTTACCAACTTCCCTTCAGGATTTCTCTTGCAAACACCTGGAGTGGGGCCACTGAAACCAAGAATGAGCTCTCCTTCCCCCACAGGAAGGGAGGCAGCTGATGGAAGAGAAGCCCCAGTTCAAGGATGTGGTGTCAGAAAGGCTGGATGCCCTGCACAAGCTCTGGGATGAACTGCAGACGACCACGAAGGCGAAGACTGAACAGCTCTCGGCTGCCCGGAGTTCCGACCTGCGCTTGCAGACCCATGCAGACCTTAACAAATGGATCGGCGCCATGGAGGACCAGCTGCGATCAGACGACTTGGGCAAGGATCTGACCACTGTCAACCGGATGCTGGCTAAGTTGAAGGCATGTGAAGAGGCGGTAGAGCCAGAGTGTTGGAGTAGAAGGGATCTTAGGGAGCCAACCTGAAGCCTTAAAGTAAGCGCTCCTTCTGTTGGCATTCTGCAAAAAAAAATGCCTCCTGATTCGGAAGCCGGCTCCTACCCTTTTGCAATGGGTAGGGCAGGAATCTAGTAAAAAGATGCATGTGAAATAGAAGAGGGGGGCAGCCAGGGAAACTTCTTGGAGGAGGCTGCACTTTAAAAGTGACTGGAAGATGGGTGGGTGGAGGGCATCCCCTGTCCAGGTGTCACAAACAGTACTGACACTGGTCCTGTGTCCCAGCGAGTGGAGGACCAAGTGAACTTGCGGAAGGAGGAGCTGGAGGAACTTTTTGCCGAGGCACCCTCGCTGGGAGCGGAGGCAGGAGACACAGACATGAGCATCGAGAAGCGGTTCCTAGACCTTCTAGAACCTCTGGGGAGGAGGAGGAAGCAGCTGGAATTATCCAAAGCCAAGTTACAGATCAGCCGGGACTTGGAGGATGAGACGGTACGTGGGCTACAGCCTCTCTCCCCCTAGAGCTGAGGTGCCAGCTGCCACGGGGCTAGCTGGTGCTGTGCAGAGAAATCTTGGCAACAGATGACTGGTCATCTTGCCCTTACCTCGTAGGGTTGCTTTGGAGATTGCACTAAATAGAAAAATCAGGACAGGTCCTTTGTGAATGGTAACTTACAAGTCACTGTTAGTACTGGTCAGTCAGACCATGGGATCAAGATCCCACTTTGAGAAAGAAACCTAGTTTGAAACATCTGTCTGTAGAATGGGGCTGTTGGGAAGAGCCAGGCAGCGCCTTGTCTGGCTCTTTGTGGGTATTCGGGAAAGGGGTAGCTGTCTGGGAATATTACCTCAGCTGTCTTCCTGCCTTCTGGTCTCTGCAGCTCTGGGTGGAAGAGAGGCTGCCATTGGCTCAGTCCGCTGACTATGGCACTAATCTGCAAACTGTGCAGCTGTTCATGAAGAAGAACCAGGTGAGTCCCACCTCACCAGTGCATCTGCCCCTGCTTGCTCCAGCCTGGCCCCCAGGGAGTCAGCCTAGCTGCTGTGCAGAAGGCTGGTGACAGCAGATTATTGCTCCTGATGGTTGCTTTCAGTCCCCTAACTTCATGGGAAGTTGCAATGCAGAAAGGGCAATGCTTAAAGTGGCTGCAGAGCGGATTCTGGGAGGATCACAGATGAAGGAAGCATCGTGTTACTTGGGAATTTGGAACCACCAGACTCTACTAGACTCAAATGAGTGTCTGGCTTGAGGGGGGTGGGGTCAATGTGCTGCCATCGTCCTATTTTGGGTAGCCTCCCAAGAGGAAACCACCAGCACTGAAGCACTGCCTAGCCCTCTCCTAGGGCTAAGCTTGGCATATGCAGTGTCCTCGGGGTATATAGACCCTGTTGTTCTGGACACGTGACCATCCCTGTGAGGCTCAACCCCTTGAGCCAATGAATTTTGACCCTTGAGTCCCAGAAGCGAGCAACTGCTGATCCACTCTCTTTGAACAGATTAGGTACTGAAATCCTGAATTATAGGCAGGCACCAAGCACTTTCCCTGTTGGGGCTGCAGAGGGAGCCTAAAACCTAAGAAAGCCAGCTGTGTGGGATCGCAGTAGCTTCATGCCTGGGCTGGGGTTGGCCGCAGACCTTTCTCCAGAAAGCAAGATTCTGAGTGTAAAGTATGATACACACTCCAGCCATACTCCTCATGAGTATTGCTTGTTATTCGTGTATGTTTAAGCGTGGAAGTTGATGGTCTGCTCACACTCTGCCCTCAGGACTCCTGTCTTTAAATGATTTTAAAGGGTTTAAGGAAATTACCAAGAGGGAGGAAACAGGTCTAAGGAACCTAGGAGTATACACAGAAGCTACAGCTAGTCTGGAACTCTAGGATCCAGAAAGGGAATCAAGTATCAGGGCCTCCTGAAGAAAAACGTAACCCAGTTACCGCAGAGCAAGGAAAGGGCCATTTGGGCTCAAACAAGAAATAATAATACACAGTTCAGATCTGAGCCACGGAAATGGAGAGAAATAAAAGCCAAAGCTTTCCCCGAGGGGTAGCCATCAGCTTGTTCTTTAACCTGGAATAAACAAAAAGAAAAATGCTAGTGATGGCAGTAGGCCAGTTTGAAGTCCTTCTTCTTTCCCCCCGGCATAGACACCTGAAATCTAGCTCCAGGATGCAGACAGGGAGTGGACCAGAACATGGTTTAGCCTGGGGATGCAGCTATAGGGAGTGGTCCAGAGCAAGGCTTAGTCTGGGGATGCAGCACAGATGGTAGAACTTCGCCTAGCATGTGCAAAGCCATGAGTCCGCTCCACATACACTGGGCATGTGGTGAATACCTGTAACCCCAGTTTCTGAGCATGGTGGAGGCAGAAGGATCATGCTTTCAAGGCCAGTCCAGTGCTACATAAGACCCTGTCACAAAAAGTGTGGGGCTAGGGTTGAGGGACAGTGGCCTGAAGGGAGAGGTGACTGGCAGTTAAGAGCACTTACTGCCCTCCTAAAGAACCTGAGTTCAGTTCCCAGCACCTCCATCAGACAGCTCACTATTTGTATTTCCCATTCAAGGGAATCCAGTGCCCTCTTCTGGCCTTCATGGGTACAGGCACACATGTGGCATACACTCAGACACATACAAACACACAAGTAAAAAATAAATAAAAATCTTTTAATTTTTTTTTTCAAAACACAAAGACTGTGGAATCAGCAAGATCTGTGCTTTAGTCTCAGCCCTGTCTTCACTGCACTGCTCCAACTTCTCAGGAATAGTGTTAAGGCTATCACTTGCTCTGCTCTGGCAGGAGGGGGAGGGAGGGGTCAGTAGACTTGGCATCCTCCTCCTGTGAGAAGGCTCTGCCTCTGAGTCCTTCCTCTGGCCGCAGACCCTGCAGAATGAGATCCTGGGCCATGCCCCACGGGTGGAGGACGTGCTACAACGAGGGCAGCAGCTGGTGAAGGCGGCAGAGATGGACTGCCAAGACATCGAGGAGCGCCTGGGGCATCTGCAGGGCTCGTGGGACACACTGCGGGAGGCGGCGGCTGGCCGGCTGCAGCGCCTGAGGGATGCCCATGAGGCACAGCAGTACTACCTGGATGCTGGTGAGGCGGAAGCCTGGATCGGCGAGCAGGAGCTCTATGTGTTCTCTGACGAGCCCCCTAAGGTATGCTGGAATGGCAGAATCTGCCAGCCAGAGTGCTGAGCGGTAGACAGAGTTGGGGTGGGCAGGCACTCTTCTCATAAAACTATCCAGGTTTATGAGAAGAGAAGAGAAATTATGGGTGTGTAGGGAACCTACAGACTCCTGCTCTCCTGTGATACCCCTTAGGGCATCCCACCTCATTAAGAACATCCTATGGGTCTGCCACTCGCCACCAGTAGGTGTTTCCACCCAAGGGCTCTTCATAGTATATTGTAGCATGTTACCAGATGGGGTGACAAAGGATATAAAGGGGTCTCACAAGACTGCAACAACCCAGTTATTTCCCCAGAGAAGCCATTGTCATTTTGGGAGACTCAGAAGAATAGGTTTCCTCCTCTGAGCCAGCTTTCCAGGACCTAGGATGTTTTCCCAGGGACAGATTATTGGGGTTGGGCTTGAAAGGCAGGGCAGATACCAAGTAAGACTCTAAGGAGTTGAGAGAGGAGCTGAGAACAGCCCTCCTAGGAGTCAGGAACAGGAAGGGAAGATAGAAAGGCTTTCCTCTTCAACTGGGCTCCCCAGAGCTCCGCCTTAGCTTTCCAAAGAACGGAGTCAGGTGGGGCAGCGCTCGGATGGTGTATGGTGGGGCGGCGCTCTGGTGCTGACCACTGCTGCCTGGCAGGACGAAGAGGGCGCCATCGTGATGCTCAAGCGACACCTGCGGCAGCAGCGCACAGTGGATGAGTACGGGCGGAATATCAAGCAGCTGGCCGGCCGCGCCCAGAACCTGCTGTCTGCAGGCCACCCTGAGGGGTATGTGTGCCTCGGGTGTGGGAATCAAACCAGGGTCCCTTAGGTCCAAGGGGGAAGAAATGGGACGGGTTTCCGCAGAACTAGAGGTCTCTGAACTACTGGTTGTCCCTGTTTCATTTTATTCTTTGAGTTGTGCACAGAAGTCATACAAGGTAGGCCCCGGAGACTGCATTTATAGAAAGGTCAGGGTCAGAGTGTCCCTGGTGAACTGGGAGCGCCACTCTTTTGAAGAGTTACCCTGTCCTAAAGGTCTTGCAGCAAATCCTTAAATGGGAGTCAGGTAACTAACTACTGCCCAGACTTCACAGACTGCCTCAGCCATGGCCTTTTCCTCAGCTACCATTAGGACATTAGGACACACCTCCCAACATGCACTGTGTTTCCTGGGCAGCCACCCTCATATCTCCCAGGGAACCCCAAGAACTGAGTCTCTGGTTCTGTCCTTTTCTCGAGAGCTAATTGGAATCACTCTTTCTGAAGCTTCATCCATGGTCCATGCTTTGTACTTGAATCTCTCTCTCTCTCTCTGTGTGTGTGTGTGTGTGTGTGTGTGTGTGTGTGTGTGAGAGAGAGAGAGAGAGAGAGAGAGAGAGAGAGAGAGAGAGAGGCACTGTGAGAGGTACTGGGACAGAATTCCAACACAATCCTGCTGTCTCCTGAGGGGGGTGCTTCCTTTTCTCCCCAGTTCTTTTCCTGGGAAAACCATTGTAATTTCTGGGGTCTGGAGAAGAGTAGGTTGTCACCTCTAAGCCCGCTACTCTGGGTTCTTCTGTTGTATTTTGTTTCATTGTACTGAGGATGGAGCCTGTGATCTTACAACCTGCTAGGCAAGAAGTCTACCAACCCTGAGGTTCCCCAGGCTTCAGGTCTTGGTCACCTTCTTTAAAGCATTTCTTGGTTTGGCTCCCAGGGAACAGATCATCAGGCTCCAGGGACAAGTGGATAAACAGTACGCGGGGCTGAAGGACATGGCTGAGGAGCGCAGGCGGAAGCTGGAGAACATGTACCACCTGTTCCAGCTGAAGAGAGAGGCTGACGACTTGGAGCAGTGGATTACAGAGAAAGAGATGGTGGCCTCATCCCAGGAAATGGGGCAAGACTTTGACCACGTGACCGTGAGTACCCACAGCTCTTACTTTCTTTGCCTTCCTCTAACTTCGTAGACAGAGGCCACCGTCACCCCAGACCCACATGTCCCACTCCTCTGCCAAGTGGAAGAAACTGCAGAGATGCGGTCACGCCAGTGGGGGGTAACTGAAAGACAGTGGACCCTGGAGAGCATGACAGTCAACTCCAGGTGGCCACAGTGGCAACCTGACAAAGTGACCGCCACGCGCCCTTGCGCTCAGCTAACCACATTCTGTCTACCCCGTGTTCAGATGCTCCGTGACAAGTTCCGAGACTTCGCCCGGGAGACGGGGGCGATCGGGCAGGAGCGAGTAGACAACGTGAATGCCATCATCGAGCGGCTCATCGATGCGGGCCACAGCGAGGCAGCCACCATTGCCGAGTGGAAGGATGGGCTGAATGACATGTGGGCCGACCTGCTGGAGCTCATTGACACCCGCATGCAGCTGCTGGCTGCCTCCTACGACCGGCACCGCTACTTCTACACAGGCACTGAGATCCTGGGCCTCATAGATGAGAAGCACAGAGAGCTGCCCGAGGATGTGGGGCTGGACGCCAGCACGGCTGAGTCTTTCCACCGGGTCCACACTGCCTTCGAGCGGGAGCTCCACCTCCTGGGTCAGCAGGTACCTTCCACCCCCTTCCTACCTACGGGCATCTCAACCACCTTCTCCTGGTTTCTCTTCCTTGGACAGCCAGCAGCACAGGACAGAGCCCAGCAGCTCTCGGGAATTTATTAGCTTCAGGAGTAGTGCTGCTTTAATCCTAGCAGCCGGGAGGTAGAGACAGGTGGATGTCTGTGAGTTCAAGAACAGCCTCGTCTATTGAGTGAGTTCCAGGACAGGCTCCAAAGTTACAAAAAAATCTATCTCGAATAATGAAAAAAAAAAATGTTCTGCCTAAATCCACTCTCTGATCACTGGGGCAAACCCTGAGGAACCTCTGTAGACTCTCTAGATTTCTCTGAGCTTGACTAGGTAGAAAGGATTAAGTGAGGGACTCCAGCTGCCAGCTCCCCAGGCGTCCAGTGGAATAGGGAGAGTTGGGCTGCTGAACAGTCTTAAGCTGGCTCTGCAGGGTTCAGAGAACAACGAGAAAGATGGACCCCTGGTTTATCTTAGGGATTTGTCCTCCTGCTGAAGGTGGGGTCTGGTATGTAACTGTTGTACCTGGGGTGGCAGAACTACGGAGGAGGTATAGCTGCATTGAGGATTGAGGAGAGAGGCTTCATTGTCCCTGCATGGGCCCCAGTCAAAGGATTTGGGGTAGGCCTATCTTTGAAGAGGGAACATGGGGGTGAATAAGAACCAGGGACCCGAGTGTACAGGTCCAGTCCCAGCTGTCCCTGTGATTAGTGGGAGGAACCTGGAGTCGCCCACTTAGCATCCCTATGCCTTGGTTTCCACATCACAGAAGTAGGGATATAGTAGTACCTCTGGATGGATTGCCGTAAAGAGGAGGAGAGCTAATTACATTTCTAGGACCATGCTTGCTCAGTAGTTACTCTCATTGTTGCACTCCGGAGGAGGCCAAGGGGAATTGAGACAGACCCTCCTATTCTCAAATCCTGGGCCAGAGACCAGCCCTGAGCAGGCAGAGGTGCTAGAGCAGGGGACCCTATCCTGTAGCAGCCTGCTTTCCAGTAGCACCCTGGAGAGGACTCTGACGGAGACGGTTGCACTTCCAATAACACATCATAAAACCATAGCTATGGTTTTGCCTGACCACAGGTGCAGCAGTTCCAGGATGTGGCCACCCGACTGCAGACAGCATATGCAGGAGAGAATGCAGATGCCATCCAGAACAAGGAGCGGGAGGTGTCCACGGCCTGGCAGGCACTACTTGATGCATGCGCCGGGCGCAGGGCTCAGCTGGTGGACACAGCAGACAAGTTCCGCTTCTTTAGCATGGTTCGCGACCTCCTCTCCTGGATGGAGAGCATCATCCGGCAGATCGAGACCCAGGAGAGACCCAGGTGAGGGGTGTGTCCTCAGGGATGCTCTAGTACCATGGTTCTCAACCTTCCTGACGCTGCGACCCTTTAATACAGTTCCTCATGTTGTGGTGACCCTGACCATAGCATTATTTTTGTTGCTATTTCATGACTGTAATTTTGCTACTGTTATGAATCATAATGTAAGTATCTGTGTTTTCTGATGGCCTTAGTCAACCCCTGTGAAAAGGTCATTTGACCCCCAGTGGGCTGTGACCCACAGGTTGAGAACCACTGCTCTCGTACATCCTGAGAGAGTCGAGGCTCCTCTCCCGAGGGATGGTCCCAGTGAATGGAAGCTCCTGAGGGGTATCAGAGACCTGATTGGGTTCCGATAGAAACACAATGGTTTATCATCTGCTGGGAGGACTGACCTTTTCAAAGTAAAAGGTCATATAGATTCTCCAAGGAGACCATGACCTCTGTCAGTGAAAACAGGTGACTCATATAGGCAGACCTGGACAGGCTCCAGATCATTCTTCCTCAGCACTGGGTGTCACGGTCACACCCCTAAAACTCAATATAAAGTTGACTGTCCATACAAG
The DNA here is from genome assembly GCF_950005125.1 of Chionomys nivalis. NCBI lineage: Eukaryota > Metazoa > Chordata > Mammalia > Rodentia > Cricetidae > Chionomys > Chionomys nivalis. Next base: position 47,920,597 of record NC_080095.1, read on the forward strand.
GCCAGGTCAGATTAATGGGCAATTGAAATCCAGTGGGGCTGGACCTCTGCCTCAGCCAGTATTGGTGACCTCTCTCTGTCCCTCTGTCCCCCTCCCCCATACACATTAACATTTTCAGAGGTAGAATTCATACGCCATCCTTGACCTATTTAAAGTGTATTATCCTGTGGTGTTCATATATTCCCAATTATGTGATCATTGCCCACAGTCTAAGTTAATATATTTCATCATCACCACACACACACACACACACTACACACACACACACACACACACACGATCGTACGCATGCGCACACACACGTGTATATGTGCGAGCACAAAACCACTCCCATGCATAGTCAATCATTATGCTCCCTGACTCTGGCCCCTGGGGCAGCTGCTTTTCTACTTTCTGTCTCTCTAGGTTGACCTATTCTCTAAGTTTTATATAAATAATGTCACATAGTACATTATCTCCTGTGACTGCTTTCTTTCCTTCGCCTGTTTCAAAGGTTCATCCATGTAAACATGATTCAGTACTTTATTCCTTTTTACTGTCAAATCATATTCCCAGGCTTCACTGGGGTACCTCTTCACCTTGCTGAGCCACTGACCAATGAAGACACTAAAATGCCAGTGTTACTGCTGGGACTGAGACAGAAGAGGAATTGCAGGCTAGCCAGAGAGAAGAAAGAATAGGGACCGACTCCTTGAGGCAGGTCTGAGTGGCCCATTTTGTCTCTCCAACTGCATCTCTGCCCTGGCCCTCCTGTCCTCAGGGATGTCTCCTCTGTGGAATTGCTCTTGAAGTATCACCAGGGCATCAAAGCTGAGATCAACACCAGAGCCAAGAACTTTAGCACCTGCCTAGAACTCGGGGAGTCCCTGCTTCAGCGGCAACACCAGGCCTCAGATGAGGTGAGTTCCCTCATTGTTCCTGCCCCATGCTTGCTGGCCAAGCAGCTTCAGGGAGCGGAGCGGGAAGGAGGGGATGCTTCCAAGGAGCTGAGGTGCCTTCAGGCCAGAAATCGGAGCGATAGGAGCCTGTCCCCTGCCTTGGGGAGGTGGATACTCACTGAAGGAGAGCAGGCCCATACCTGCCCAGTACCCACATGTGCACGTACTTCTGAGTTGTTAACCCTATTCACAGGTGAGACACCTCACAGGTGCCTCGGAAGGATGAAGTCATTTCCCCAAAGCCACACACTGGCAAGTAGCAGAGCCGAGACTTGAATCTAGGACTGTGTGACCAAGCTTGCTCTTGGAAGCTGTGTGTGGCTGCCTGGGACAGTAGGGAACATTGCTAAAGCCTGCGCTTGTCCCCTTTCCGCCCCACAGATCCGGGAGAAATTGCAGCAGGTGGTGTCCAGGAGGCAGGAGATGAATGACAAGTGGGAGGCCCGCTCTGACAGGCTCCACATGTGTGAGTATAGCTCAGGGCTGGGGAACCTGAGACCCCTACTGGAGGTAGCGGGTACCACACCTTGCCTGGAGGAAACTCCATGGCGGTACAACACTCTGGGCCCCGGCCTGAGTGGAGGCAGGAAGAAGGCCTGTGTAGACACATGTTCCCCCTCTTACCCCTGTCCACTCTTCTTGTCACCCACTACCACCCTGCCTGTGCCCAGGTTGGTTCCCCTGCTGAGCTGTGGCTTGCGAGGGGTCAGGCAGCACTAGTTTCTCCCGGGTATTTGACCTTCTTGTTCTATGGAGGTGAGGTGCTCTGTCCTCCAGCAGCTAGAGGCTGAGGAGAGAGAGAAGAAAAATCTTACCTCCCAGGTAAGTTATGAACAAGGATAAAGCCAGGACTAGTTGATCCCTATGCAGGCTCACCTGTGACCATGTGAGATGAACGAGAACAAGAATTTGAGGCAGGGGATTGCTCCCTAAAGCAAGGTGATGTGAGCCACATGGAGTTGGTCCCAATGGCTTCTTTAAAACTATGACTGTGACTGTGCGTGGTGGCACACACCGTTAATCTTAGCACTTTGGGGGAGGGGTGGAGGCAGGAGGATTGAGAGTCTGAGGCTAGCCTAGACTGAACACTGAGACTTGTCTCAAAAGCTAAGGGCTAGGGATGAAATTCAGTGATAGAGTATTTACTTAGTATGCATGTAGGCCTGAGTTTGACCCCCAGCAAATACAAAATAAAAAAAAATTATATATATATATATATAGAGAGAGAGAGAGAGAGAGAGACAGAGACAGAGAGAAATTTATGTAAATAAAATTATATACATGTAAATTTTTTTTTTTTTTTTTTTGGTTTTTCGAGACAGGGTTTCTCTGTGGTTTTGGAGCCTGTCCTGGAACTAGCTCTTGTAGATCAGGCTGGTCTCGAACTAACAGAGATCCGCCTGCCTCTGCCTCCCAAGTGCTGGGATTAAAGGCGTGCGCCACCACTGCCCGGCCTTACATGTAAATTTTTATGTAGTCATTGGTAGAGATGGGGTGGGAGATACATGTAAATTTTTATGTAGCCATTGGTATAGATGGGGTGGGCCTCTAGTGTGGGGATGGAATGGCTGACACAGTAATTCACCACTGAGCAAAGTACCCATATAGTTGAGGGATACCTGAGTGCTAACTGACCCTGGGGCCTTGTGGGTGGGTTTGTGGCTTCTTCTCCTGGCAGTGCTGGAGGTGTGCCAGTTCTCGAGGGATGCCTCTGTGGCCGAGGCATGGCTGATCGCCCAGGAGCCCTATCTGGCCAGCCGGGACTTTGGACACACAGTGGACAGCGTGGAAAAGCTCATCAAGAGGCACGAGGCTTTTGAGAAATCCACAGCGAGCTGGGCAGAGCGCTTTGCTGCCCTGGAGAAGCCCACCACGGTGAGCTGAGGTCATCTGGGGACCGGGAAGGCCACAGCTATTGGGATGGGCTGTTACAGGGCACTCCCAGCCAGCTGTAATGCACCTGGGCTACTGTCAGAGGGTAAACAGGTACAAGAAAGTACTGGCACATAAACACCAAAGACAAAGGCTGTGACTCGAGTGCAAACATTAGGGCATGTTGGGGTTCAGGGCCAAACTGAGATCATCTGAGAATGTAGCTCCCCTACGTGACTGCTCTGACCACTTTACCTTTTCCTTCCCCAGCTGGAGCTTAAGGAACGCCAGACTCCAGAAAGACCCGCAGAGGAACCTGGGTGAGTGTCCACACTGTGTGCCTGTGTACAGGAAGCCAAGCATGCTGTAAAGGAGGTGGCTGGGAGGAGGGAAAGGAAGATACTGACCAGCAGCTGCCATGTGAACAAAGACATTTGACCTCTTCTCCTGGGTGCCCTGTCAAGACAATGCAGAATGGATGGAGCTTAAGAGTTGGGTTGCACCGGGTCCAGTAGCCTGAAAGGAAGGGGTGTGTTGCACCGGGTCCCGGTACAGAAAGGAAGGGGTGGCTAGCAGTGGCTGTTACTAAGCCAACCTCTTCCTTAGGAACCCCTGGACACTACCCTTAAGCTGTCTCACAAGGAATTCATCCACTTCTCAAGTATTTATCTTCATTTTTCCCATGAAGCCTTGGGGCATGTCCTTGACGAGCACCTCTGGGAAAGAGAGCCAAGGATAATGTGCTGTACATGCTCCGAGCTCCCCAGTGGGTAGAGAGCCAGAGAAAACCAGGCACCTGTCACTAAAGAGGGTTGTGTCTTCCGTAGGCCTCAAGAGGAGGAAGGCGAGACAGCTGGCGAGGCTCCCCAGGTCCACCGTGCGGCCACTGAGCGAACATCCCCGGTCAGTTTCATGTCCCGCCTGTCTAGTTCCTGGGAGTCGCTGCTGCCAGAGCCCGGTCACCCCTTCTAGGCTCAGCCAGGGAAGAAGGAAGGCGAGGACAGGGTGGGCTGCCTAGTCCCCACCCTCACCCTGCCCCTCTAAGGAGCTTTCTTTAGATCAGTCTACTTTTATATTAGATTTTAATTCTTAAATAAGTCCTCTCCTTCCAACCCAGAAACCAGCCCACCAGCATGGTTCTACAAGTTTGGTTTTATCTAGCCTAGTAAGTTTATGGGACTGCTACATCCGCAGCGCACAGGGACAACACTCCATACAGAGGCAATTCCTCTCGGTACATGGTCTCCCCATTTTCCTTCAAACTCCGTCCTTAGCACAGTGCCCCCTTCATATACATGCTGGCACATACATGTACAGGGCACATGAACCAACAGACTGTCTCGTCCTGCCTGAGCCCCCCACAGGCATTCCATGCAGCAAAGTGTGAATATCCACCCTTCTAGAAGATTTCTTCTTTCTCGGCAGAGCCCATCCCCCATGGCTATGGGTCATAGAGGATGGTTCTGAGGCAAGTGCAGAGGAGAATCCCAGAGATCTTAGCCCTTAAAGAACAGTGAGCCAGAACCTTGTCTGAGCGGTTTAAAGAAAAATGGCTTCCAGAGGCCTGGGACATACAGCCTTATGCTGTTACCTCAGAGCGGGTTCTTTTGGACGCTGAGAGTCTGTTCAGGAAGCCCAGGCAGCTCTGACTCGGGTTGGAAAGATGCCGTGGGGAGTAGCTGGCTGAGAAGAAAGCAAGTGTCCATAAGTGATTCATATCAGTGCATGGATCGCTGTGGCATGTGGCTTTGGGGATTGCAGGAGCATCAGATACTTAGTGTTCCCCCTCCCGGAGCCCAGGTGAGCATGAGTGACCTGAGTAGGGAATTAGAAAGATTAGCATCCTCGGCGGGAACTCTGTTGCATGGGCTACCCCAGGAGATGCATATACCTCCTCGTGCAAAATCCCTGTACACACACACACACACACACACACACACACACACACACGCTACCCTGAGAAAAATTTATATACCTCCCTGTGCAAAATCCCTGCACACACACACACACACACACACACACACACACACCCTCGGGGCCTTTGGTCCTTTTCTGAGATGTAGTAGCCCATTCTGGTCAGCAGAGGGCACTGTTGGGCTCTGCTGGAAGACCTATCTCTGAAGATCCTGCCGCTGGTCCCATCACCCTATCTGTGGTAAACTGTCATCCAGCTCCCTTTTCCCAGCACCAACTCCCCTGACCCCATCCCCACCTCACCCCACTCCCACCAGAGGGAGAGAGAACTCCAGGGGCTGATATGGACTGTGGACAAGGGCTGGAGCTGTCCCTGCCTTCTGCCTCCACCTTCTGTGCTTCTGCCCTGCATCCCTGTGTGTCTGCATGCCGTGGTGTCCCCGGTGTGCGGGCTTCATGACCACCTGAGCATCTCGGCACCATTGTCTGTCGTGTACGTATACGTCTGTGCCAGTGTAACTACGTGTGCACCCGAGCCACCTCCATCCAACACCTGAATATCACTGGGTTGGGAGGAATAAAATTTGCTTAAATCTGAGTGTTTCTCTGGGGGAGGAGTGAGCCCCTACGGGAGGCCCTTGCTGAGGAACCAGCCACTCACCAGATGGGAAAAACAGCCAGATGGCTAATCAAATGAACACCAGACCCAGGGCCTCCTGGAGACAGACTTCCTGCTGCAGCCCTTTCCGAGCCTTTAAGATGCTCGGGGAGGACCTAACTCCAAATCATCTCTGATATGAGAAAGAGGATGGAGCCCATACTGGCGGAGAAAACCCAACCCAGTTTCACAGAGCTCCTCCCACGCCCTGTTTCGCTGCCCTTCACAGAACCTCTGGCCCATCACAGGAAGGTTCAGCTGTCTGCTGCGCCTTCTCATGCATAGGCCTGGGGTGCCATGGCTCTCCCGCTGGTCCTATCTGTACAGTCTGGTGTCGGGTCCTGTAGTATAGACACATGCCACATTGCTTCGTGTAAAAGCCCTTACTAATGCATGCCGCTTCCTGCTGGAGTGACGAACGGGAGTGGATCAAGCACCCTTGCCCTGTCTGGATAGTGCATCCCGCAGGGTACCACCCTGCAGGCCCCGATCCAATCTTCCCCTTCCTGTGTGTGTACATGCGATGAGTGAGCTGCCAAACCATCACTGCAATGCCACTGCTGCCCCTCGCCTCTGCATGTTAGAGCGCATTCTGGAAAAAAAAAAAAAAAGCCAGGCCCTCCCCACAGGTAAGTGTGAAGGCAGGCCAAAGACAAGGTATCATGAGGAGCAGGACTTGAAGTCAGAATGGCTGGGGTCTGGTCTTTGGTTCTGTTGAAACATTGTGTGGGTTTGGAGCCCTCCCCTCCCCCTCCAAGTCCATTGCCTCATAAAGGTCCCTTTGTGGGGTCGCAGAAAGCCTGTGTGTCAGCAATGTAGCCTTTCAAGGGAGGGGTTGGAGGAGATGGCTTTCCTGTTTCCCACCATCTGCTCCTAACTCTGAGGCCCCACCAGATATCGTGAGGCCAAGACAGAGAAGAAGAGGTCATGGACTAGGACACTGGCCCTTGTCCCTATTTGGGGAAAGGGCTGGGATGGGGGCTGGTAGCTTCATTGTGTGTCTGCCCGGAGTGTGATGCATGAGAACATTCTGGTAAGTGGCAGACACCCTCTCTGCCTTAGGTATCGCCCCTTCTCCTCAGAAAGGTCTGAGGCCCTGGCGGAGTGTTCTTCATCTTCCAGGCCAGAGTGGTGCTTCTGGGAAGATGTCTTCTCCAGGAGGGAGGAAAGTGGGCTCTCGCGGTGTTAACGCGGGTGTGAGTTTTCCCAGGCTCCAGACCTCTTCCTACACGCTGCTCTTGCACTGCCCTGCGGGGCTACTGCGATGACATGAGTGACACTCTAAAGACACGGATGTCCTCAGGGTCTGTAATAAGAAGCAGTCTCCTGCTTGGAACCAACATACCCTTCCTGCCTCCAGGTCTCCAGGCTAGACCCCAGTGTGCAGTGCAGGAGGACCCTGGAAATGAAGGCCACTCCAGAGAGTGGCATTGTGGGTACCACTAGTGGTGAAGCTTCCGCAGGCTGTCAGGGAGGAATCTCTCCCCAGGGCAGTTCACGAACACGGCTTTTAAGTGGGACCTTCTAAGATTGGCAACACAGCCAACTTCCCTGGGGAGTGAGGCCGAGCATCACAGTAGAGCTGATGGACTGAGCTGGATCTCTCTGATCTTTGTCTCTTCCTTCCGTTGTCTCAGAGGCTTAGGGAAATAGCCAGCACTGGCAATTGAGGGGGGCAGTACCCCAGGGACTATGGGGGCACTAGAATTGGGGTCCGTGGCCACGTTTGTGCAAAGGCTGCTAACCCCAGCCACTGTTGTTCCCAGCAGCAACCTCCCTATCAGCAGCCGGCAGTGAGGCTCTGACGTCAGTGGGCGCTGTGGGTGTGGAATAGCAGCTGTGTTTCTTCTTGTCTGAACAGCTTTCCCAGTCCTCTCCCCTCCCCACCCCCGAACAGCGGCTTTTTCAGACATTTTGCAGCGAATGCAAATCCTGTTTGTTCCAAATGGGCAGTCTCAGCCTGGAACGAACGTCAGCTCTGCCCCAAACTTGGGAGTGTTTCTGTCTCCCCAGGATGCCTGAGTCAGCGTGGCAAGGGCGTGTCTGCCTGCAGCCTGGCACCATGCCCTGGCTCCCTGGAGAAACCTGCTCTCCTTCTGGACATTTACCCACAGCTGGGTGTGCCCAGCTTTCTCTTTGCGATGCCAGATGCCAACGCCTGGCCGCTCTGCTGCAAAGTCTCCTGAAATTCCTTGTTTCAAGCTATGTCTTCCAGTGTCCCAGATACTGGTGGGCTCAGGATAAGACCCTGTTAACATTTGGAAGTGCCTCAGAGTGGTTGGGAAACTGGTTATCTGGACACTACTAATTTAGTACTGAGGACCAGGTCACTAAGAAACTCAGCAGCTATCAGCTCCTCTAATGTCAACACAGGTGACAGTGACAGGCTTGGTGAAGACGACCCCTGAAGAAGTCTGGCTCTCCTCTGGTGGGAGTGAACCAGGTCTCCTCTTCCTGTGTCCATCAAGGAACCGGCAATCTTCCCACTTAATTTTTCTTTGTCTGGTGGCCTGTACCATATTCTCGCCATCTTGCCTGAGCTCCACAGTAGCTATCTCAGAGCACTGAGTCCTGGGGTATAGCATTGAGCTACTCTGCTCCATAAACCCCACTTCTCCTGAGAGCCCCTCACCATCTCCCGGCCTGCCATCCATGGGGCTGCTGGATAACTGCCCCAGCTTGCCTTTTCTTCCCCACCCCTACACTTCCTGTCCAACACAACCTCTCCTTTCTCCTCTGGGGTAGCCGTTCCTACCCAGCCCAAGTTTCCATCTCTTTGGCTACTTTCAACTCAGCAAGCTGACTCTTTTACTTCTCTTGCAAACAGCTGTCTTCACACAGCCCTTACAAACTGTCTAGACAACCCTTCTTCCCCGGAGCCTGGGAGCCAAGACATCAGACACTGGGGAGAGCAAATGTCATCAACAGGCGGCTCCGCTTGCCCTGCTGTCACCTGGTACCATTTGGTTGCCTGAGGCACCTAGTAGTGAAGCTTACGTAGCACAAACCCTGTTTCCAGCCCCTTCCAGTATAGCCTGGATGTGGTCATACCACCTTAACAGATTGGCCACATGTAAGCTGGGCACGTCTCACTTAGACTGGAAACCCCACCAGGTGATACTTTCTTCAGGAGTCATAGTATTATACACACGTAAACACACCTGGACTGAGTAGAGAGAGTCTTGCGTTCGGAGCCAGGCAGCCCTGTGCCTTCCACCTTCCATTGTTAGATCTGGCTCTCCTGGTCAGTAAAACGAGAAAGCTGTGAGGAATCTGGCATTTAGCCTATGGTCATTTAAGTCCCGTCATCCTCACCCCAGCCCTCCATCTTTTAGAACTGTCCCTCATATGGACTGACATTGCCAAGACCTTAGACACCAACCAGCCTGCTCCATCCCTGAGACGCCATCTCCATTTGTCCCAGGCTCCTGTCTCAGAACTTGTTACACTGCTGATGTCCAGCTGTCTGCTCTGAGGTCCATCCCTGCACCCTGGTTCTCACCAGCATTAGCTGTAGGGAGGAAACTGTCAGTAGAGGTGTCTTTGCTTACGGGGTACATCTTAATTCACTGAGCATCTTCAGAACTTTGGGAAGACCCTGTGGTCCTGAAGCAGGCTACTTTGGCCTGTGGAATTAATGGTCTATGTGCAGCCCCCGCACCACCTACTGGCGGATCCTGGAAATGCATCTTCAAGTCAGTTCCCCCAGAAGAAATTTAACCCTTTCTGTCCACTTTCCCACTTCCCAACATCGGTGAGGAAGCTCCTCACTCCCTCGTTTGCTTCCCCCACCGTACCAAGCTGCCCGACTTATGTGACTTGCTTGGCTTTGCAAGGCTCTGTCAAGATTCAAGACCCAGGTGGCTGTCCCCCTTGTATCAGGAACCTGGGGCCTCTCCTTGGTTTGGCTTCAATCCCACGAGGTCCCACGAGGCTCTCCTGAGTGCCTTTTCTTCCCATAATGCCCCTTGATCAGCAGGCAATGCCTTTCTTTCTCTGATATCCCAGCAGATGATTCGCTGATCAGCGAACTGAACCAGCTTCCATCGCAGGACCACCATGCCCACTTGTCCCCACTTAGGGTCTAGACACTTTCATCACCTCCCAGCCCGATACCCCAGAATTCCCTCCAGGTAGCTAGGGCATTCTCCTTCAGGCTGTCTCCAGCTCCTCTGGGTGCTGTCCTAAGATGGACACCCCTCAATGATGCAGAACTGAGTTTTCCTGATAACCAAGGCCGGTTGTGCTGGCTGAATGCAGAGGGGACGCGGGGGCTCTGCTCACCTCCTCCATCCAGTGCCTATGCAGAACCTGCCTGTCCTGAATACGTGCACCCGTGCTGGATGCAGAGCAACCCTGAGCCTCTAGACACTTCCTGCTAGACTCCTCTGCCTGACAGGTACAGTGGGTCTCCCCCAGTCCATACACATCCAGGGAGAACAGAGAATGGCCACCTCTTCCTGTCTCTTTCTTGGTTTATTTACTCTCAGGACCTGGGCAAGATTGATCCTTCTGCCCCAGCCATCCACCAGCCTGACCTCTGGTCCCACTGTTGTATGGGGTCATGGTCCAGCTGTTTGCTGGGAAATCCTTGATGCATCACCCATCCTAGAAAGGGGCAGTAACTCATTCAGCAACACTGCCGGCCTCAAACTCATTCATGGCAGGTTTGGAGCTAGGCCCAGGCAGCCCAGCAGTGGGTGGGTTTCTGGCCAGTGACTCAGCTCCTTTGGTTCCCTGACCACCTGCCTGCCTAGGCCTAGCCCAGGGTCCTGTGCTGCCTACCTTTCAAATTTGCAAGGTGTTTTTTCGGGCAGAGAAGCAATGCCGTGGACCCTTGCCCTGACTCCACTAGCATGCTAGGTGACCCCAGATCCTCCCCAGACTTTCTGGAATCCAGTTTTCCAATCTCTGATAGGACGAGTTGATTCAGTTATTCCCCAAGACCCCTTCTCAGCCTCAAAAAGCCTTACGAATGTCTTCTCACCTCCCATGGGGGATCCATCTCTCCCTGGCACCCCCAGCATTCTCCAGTGGAACTTGCCTTCCTAATAAGGCCTTCATTGCTGACTCTACCTACATGCCCTCCTCCCTGAGGCACAGCTGCAAGCCAAAAGCCCCAGGGGAAATTCCTAATCTTTTATGAATTCCAAAGGAAAGACTTCTACAACCACGCTCATGTTTTAGGCACACTGCGAGCAGGACCGACCTTAAACTGGGAGGCAGCTCTTCTAAGCGCTGCCTTTACTTCTGACCACGGATATATAAGGCTAGGTAGAGCGTCCCTCGTAGACTTCGCCAAGTTGTGAGATCTTTGGAAAACTCCGAAGGTGAATTACTAGACCCTTCCACTCCCTGTTGACTTCAGCCCTGTCTACTGCCTTGTTCTGCCTTTGCCTTTGAAGGAGGCACCTTCTCCTCACCCTCATCTTTAAGCTCTGTGAGCTTCAGGACAAATCGGAGCTGCCCTGAAGGGCTTTACTATTTCATCGTTGTGTCCCTGGTCCTGTCTGGAGCCTTGGAACAGTGGAGGAGTAGCGGGTAGCCAGCATGCCTTCAGGAGGAGTCTTTAAGGCATCCTGAGAATCCCATACTTGAGACGAAAGAGTATTTGAGGCGGTCTCTCACTGACCACGCAGGCACTGGCCACAACAGTTCAGCAGAGCCGGGAGATGGGTCTGGAGGACTTGGGATCATAACAGCCAACATTTGCAGATATTGTCTTACTCTGTGGGGCTTCAGATCACCCATAAAGTGGACGCAGGTATTGCCCTACAAGCAGACAGTATCAGGAAGGCTTGGTGACTTGCTGAGTCTTCTCCTGGTCCTTATGGATGCCCAGGGACTTAGCCCCAGGTCTGTCTGACCCAGCATGTGGGCCTTGGGCACTAGAAAAAGTGCGGGTGTACTGTGGGGCATGGTTTGATGGAGAAAAGGTGGGCTACTATAGAAGGGGTGTTCTTTTCTTTTTCCTCACCCTCCCCAACTCCTCCAGAAGTTGGCCAGATTTCCTTAAGAGCTTAAGAGATGGAAAGTCCCTGGGGCCTCTCCATCCTCTCTGCCCTCCCCTGCATCCGCCTTCCTTCCATCTTCCTCAGTGTATCTCCTGCATCCAGGAGGGAACTGAGGACTCCCCAAATCAAACCCTCCACCCCGCAGTCATTTTTGGTTCCTCCCTCTCAGGTCTTGACCTTTGTGTGGGGTTGGAGGCAGGATGCGCTGAAATCCACTCCAAAAGCAAGACCAGAGAAGAAACTTTTGCATACACTGGAAACCCCCAGGTTTCCAAGCTAACTTGTAACCCAGCCAAGTATGTTCAAAACTCCCCAGCTCCAGCCTTGGCTAGTCCCTGCCTGGGATGCAACAGGAAGGAGTCAGCCCTAGCTGAATCTACCTTGATTTTCAAGGGCCAGTTGCTCAAAGGCTGGGAAAGGGGTGGGATTTAAAGCATAGGAAGCAACTGCAATAGGGCAGAGGCTGGGAGAGGAAGGGAGACAGGCAGCCGAATGCAGCCTTGTAACAGGCTGGTGGCCTTCCTCCTTGCACTGGGGTGGCATCTTCTCCCAGACTCCAGCTTCCTCCTGGCCTGTCTCTAGGAGAGGCAGAGATAAGAAAGTGGGAGGTATTGGGCTCACACATCTATCCTCTGGACAGAGACCCCTCTGGGGAAAAGAAAGCCTCATTAGACTTGAGTCTGGGGCTGAGAGGCAGGCGATTGCCTCCAGAACTTTCTATCCAAGGAAGGAGGTAGGCTGCATTGGGGCCACAGGACTCCAAACTGAGGTTTCAGGTCCCATCCCTGCCACTCCTCACTAGAAGATAGCAATGCAGGCATTTCAGGGCCTCAGAGTTTTGGGACCAATGCATGGCACACACTCTGAGATAGAAACTCTTCAGCATTCACAGAGAATAGTGGCCTCGCCGCAACCCTCATGGGATCCTAACAAAGGAAAGGAAATGGAATAAAATGCAGGCTTGCCCGATTCTGGAGTAGAGTTTCCTAATTATTTTGTATACCCATTAGCTATATGACATCCCAAATGTCATTAACCTCTGAGCATTGCTTTTCTCATTATCTATAAAAGTGTTTGGTCAGTGGTTTTCAAATGCTTCCAGCCAGGTTTCCCTTCCTTTGAATGAAATGTTACCAGAACCCCTACTTAAGCACTTGTTTAAAGTGATGGGTACACACACAGCTTCTCCAGTCTTCTCCCACTTGGCATTCCACAGCGCCACCTCAGGCAAAGCCCCGTCATTGCAGCTGCTAAAAGCACCAAATTTCAGTGTGTGGTACCCACACCCTCGACCTTCTGCTTCAGGACAGGGAAAGGCTAAGCTCCCAATGAAGTGAATATGACCTGCTCTTTCCTGGCTCCTCCCTGCTCCTCCCCAATGTTCTTCTGAGCCTCCAGTCAGTTCCTGGTACAGGTCAGACAGAGCTGACTCCAGAGTGGTCCCTTTACTGCTTGGGTAACTCTGGTTCCTCAGGCTTCCACACATGCCTTCTAAGGACACCTTCCCACCTTCTCCTGAGGTGAGCGGCAGTCAGCCACAGGGATGATGCACTAGCCCCATGTAAAACTACCTTGTTTGGTACCCATTCAGACGACACTCCTATTGGTCTTGCCTCACTTGGCAATGGAAGGGTAGCTGTCCCCACATTCTGCTGTCTTTAGTACAAGGGCAGGTCAAAGAGGCCCTGTAGATGTCCAGCTAGGAAACGGGATGCCCTCCTCTCTTCACCGGCACCCAATACCTCCAGCAAGGAGCTGCTTCCCTTGCCCGGCTTGGTCTGCAGGGACCCCACACAGAGGTAAACATCACAGCCCTTCCACAAGACAAGCGGCCAGTGATAGTTAGGAACCCTGCCCTATCTGACAAGTTCCCACCCGGTGACAGGAGAGGACTTGCCAGAGTCAGAAGAGACCCCATTTGTTTTATAATAAGGTGAGGGGATTGTGCCTCAACTTTTGGGCTAAGATCCAGCATAGTGTAAGATGAGGGAGACTTGGGGCTTTGGTTACAATGTGAAGGTTACGGAAGAGTACCCAGTCAACACTCTTGTCCAGGTGGCTCGTAATGTGTCCACACGGCAGGCCCTTTCTGCAGAGAAAGTCTTTCTAGAGCCCCGTGGTGTCCTGAAGTTGGAAATATCTGGAGGAAGCCAGGTTGGAGCCTGGAGCAGGCCTTAGAGAGCTTGGCCACAGCCCTGAAACCCACTCATGATGCGTTAATCACCAGACCCTTCCATATCTTCTAACAACCCTCCTTTGCCGGTTAAGATGGAGATGGGTTTGTGCTACTGTGAGGTCAGGGAAACGGAGCCAGAGTCCAGTGAAATGAGTAGGCAGCCATCACAAGCATTACAGGAGAGCTGGGGTAGGTCCAGGAGTTTGCAGTAGAAGAGAAGTAGGTTCAGGAGGAAAGCACCAAAGAGAAGCTACCCCTGGCCTAAACCCTCATGAAGGCATGCTACTCTCTTGTGCCCCTGAGCAGGGGGAAGAAAGAGGAACATGGCCTCAGGACCTGCAGCCACCACCCCTGCCAGGACACCACAAGGATGAGCAGGAGAGATCCGTTGGGGAGGAGAGGCCTGCCACAGAGCCCCTCTTTAAGGTCCTGGACACGCCCCTGAGTGAGGGTGACGAGCCCACGACGCTGCCAGCCCAGCGGGACCTCGGGCACACTGTGCAGATGGAGGGCTACCTGGGCAGAAAGCACGACCTAGAGGGGCCCAACAAGAAGGCCTCGAACAGGTGTGTTGGGGAAGGCCACTGGGGAGGCTGAGCAGCTCCAGGGGTCAAGCCAGCAGCAGAGCTATGAGGACACAGGTGTATGCTGGGGAGAGTGGCCATGATGTGTATTATTGGGCATGGCAGGAAACAGCTATCTCGACTTTGGTTCTGAGTTCAAACACTATGACTTCATCAAAGATTACCCAACTCCCCTATTAGGTTCCCCATTTTTAAACGGGATGAGGATGGGTGATGTCCACAGCTGGCCTTTTCAGAATGGGTGCTGGGCCTGGCGCACGGCAGATTCACGGTGAACACTGGCCAGTTATCACAGGAAGCCTTGGTGCTGACAACATGGTCATGACCAAACCTCACCTTCACCCATCTAGGTTTCCCTTTCCTTGTTGTGATCTTGGAGATGATTAGAACACATGAATGCCGTAGATGCCTGTCACAGGACCCTTCCGGGGCCGGTGCACACCGCAGAGCCAGTCATGTTCTGCCCCTGCCTGGGTTCCCAGGGTCTTTTCCTTTTTAGCTTTTTAGCAGCATTACAGGGTCTGAGCCAGCAGCCTGTGGCAGAAGAGAATTGGCCTCAGGTGGAGAGTGCCAAAGACAAGGAAATGGAGCAGCTTTGGGAGGTAGAAGCCAGTGTTTGCCCTAGGGGACTCAGCAAAAAAGGAACAGCCATGTGGGGGACTAGACTGCCCTGAAGAGATTCACTGTTTAAGTGCAGAGTCCAGGGGAAAGGGGAAACTACCATTCACTGTGTGCTTGACATTCTAGCAGGACTGGTCAGAGCTTTACATCTGCAATGGAACACTGCAGCTTCCATTTTCCAGATGGGAAAACAGTACCTCAGAGAAGTTAAGTCATTTGCTCAAGGCAGGACTGTCACTTCTTAGCCCCAGCCTTTCTGCAGGCGGAAGGACCCTGAGCTCCATCAGGGACCAGGGCTTTGGGAAAAGCTCTCTGCAGCCAATCTGCCTGAATCAAGCTCCCTCTTTGGCCAGATGGTACTTCTTCCCTCCTGTGCCCTCCCAGCTCCCCACCTGCCTTCAAAAGACAGACGGAGGGAGGAGGACCAGAGGCAGGAAAGCTGAGTGCTTCTCGGTGCTCCTTACCATAAAAACACAGCAACATGCCTCCCGTTGTCTGTGCAGGAGCTCGGGTAAGCCCACCATGAGCTCAGGAGCTTTGTGTTCTCCAAACACAAGCATGGAGACGAGCCTAGACTTGCACAAATCTGGTGTTTGAGGGTTTTTTGTTTTTTTTTTCTTAAATGATAGACAGAATCAGACATGCCTCTACTATCAACCTCAAGACCAGTCTACACTACAGACTCGAGATCCTGACTGACCAGTCTACACTACAGACTCGAGATCCTGACTCAAAAAAACAAACACAAACCAAAAAAAAAAAAAGGGGGGGGTCTAGGTCAGTATACTGAGTACAATATATATATATATATGTACACACACATATTAATCAAAATAAAAGTCTAATTCTCCACACTGGTGTATAAATATGCAAAGAAGCTTCAAGAAACAATCAGAATCATGGCATTTGTCTAGCATGGGTTTAGTCCCCAGCACTGTAAAATTTAAATCATGAGATAAACAGTGACTTAGGGATGTAACTCTCAAGTAGAGCATTTGTCTAGCACGTGCAAGGCCCTGAGCTCTAACTCAAGGGACCTTGGAGAGACGGCTTGTAGTTAAGAACTCAAGATTATTTCCTAGCGCCTGCACTCCCAGGGATCTGATGCCCTCTTTTGGCCTTCAAGGGCACCTGCAGTCGTGAACACAAACCACACGCAGACATGTAGACACACACACACATAAGTGGCACTTGTCTTTAAGGCAAAAGTGGTGTTATCTTTGTGAGTTTGAAGCATGCTTGGTCTACTTGGTCTACATAGCGAGTTCCAGGCCAGCCGAGATGACAGAGTAAGATCCTGTCTCAAAATAAATTAATAATTAAAAATTTTACACCTAAAAAACAAACAAACACTAGTTTATTAGCAACAAACTGTGCATTGGAATGTTTGGAGCTGAGAGTGGGGCTATAGTGCAATACTTGTCTAGCGCTTGCCTTGTAGCCCTGGGTTCAACCCCCAGTATCACCAAAAAGAAACACAATCTTCCACTGTGTTAAAGAAACATTCTCGCCGGGCGGTGGTGGCGCACGCCTTTAATCCCAGCACTTGGGAGGCAGAGGCAGGCGGATCTCTGGGAGTTCGAGACCAGCCTGGTCTACAAGAGCTAGTTCCAGGACAGGCTCCAAAACCACAGAGAAACCCTGTCTTGAAAAACCAAAAAAAAAAAAAAAAAAAAAAAAAGAAAGAAAGAAAAAGAAACATTCTCAGTAAATGTAGTTTCTTAAGGAATATTCATAACATTACTATTACATAAGTTTTCTACTATTATAAGATCCACCAATAATAGGATACCATACAGCTATGCAAAATTATTTTTAAATAGTATTGAGATTATGAAGAAATACCCATGGCATAGTGTTATGTCTAAAAACCTAATGTAAAATTGAATATGGAAGACTGGGCATGTAGCTCAGTGATCGATGTTCAGGACCTGGGCTCAATTCCCAGGGGAGAGAGAGAGAGAGAAAACAATATACAATATAATTTTAGTTATCTCTGTGAGTAGAAAAATGTGAACAGAATAGAGACCAGGAGTTACCTTCTGGTGGTAAAATTACGTGCAGATGGTTTTTAATCTCCCCTCTTCTTTAAACAACAGAATCTGGTACTATTTACCCATGAAAAAAAAAAAAAGGTGCACTACAAACAAGCTGCAAGGCTATAGAATCTGTGAGCTGCTGTACCAGGACCACAGGTGACCTGCCTGTCCACATTGTTGCAGGTCCTGGAACAACCTGTACTGTGTGCTCAGGAACAGCCAACTGACCTTCTACAAGGATGCTAAAAACCTGGCCCTTGGGGTGCCCTACCACGGCGAGGAGCCCCTGGCCCTGAGGCATGCCATCTGTGAGATCGCTGCCAACTATAAGAAGAAGAAGCATGTATTTAAGCTGAGGTGAGCCTTGCTGCCAGCACCTCAGCCTGACCCGTATGCCTTTTGAACCTTTGTGTTGATGGCTTGATTGGGCAATAATGGCCCAGCAGAGACCCACTGTAGCCCAGCTCCAAGCTGGTGCTGTTCCTTGGGTGTTTTTTTTTTTGTTTGTTTTGTTTTTTGTGTGTTTTTTTTTTAATGAAAAGACTCATGGTCTCATAGACTTTTAGCTTTCTGGGATGGCCTGCTACCCTAGAGGGGCAAGGAAATCTACATAGAGGCTGTAGGATAGTGGCTAGCTCTCTGCCCAGGCAAAGACTTTCAGAGATAGTACCACAACCCCAAACCCTTTGTCTTCCTAGGTTAAGTAACGGCAGTGAGTGGCTCTTCCATGGCAAGGATGAGGTAAGTATGGGTGACCTAACTCAGAGGAGGCTAACAATGCAGTGGGTGGAAACCAGACACTCATCCCAGCACTCCCTCGTAAGGGAGCGGTCAGAAGCACACGCCTCCCTTCATGGCCCCAGGAGGGCTGTGCACCTCTAGACTCCCTGACATGTCCACGCCCACAGGAGGAGATGCTGCTGTGGCTACAGAGCATGAGTACTGCCATCAACGAGTCCCAAAGCATCCGTGTCAAGGCACAGAGCCTGCCTCTGCCTTCCCTTGCGGGTCCTGATGCCAGCCTCGGCAAGAAGGAGAAGCGGTTTAGCTTCTTCCCCAAGAAGAAGTAGCAGCTGGAGGCCCCCGTGGGCGGGGCCAGGCAGGCAGCACTGCGGCGTGGGCGTGCGTGCATCGGGACGTGTAAGGACCAGGAGCCCACGGCCTCGGATCTCCACAGCGGCCAGTCCTCCTCCTGCCTGCCACCCCACTGCCTGCAGCCTGCCTGTTCAAGTTGCTGGGCCGGCCCCAGGGCCCACACTGCGCCGCGATAGCTGCCTTGCCTGCCTGGCCTCCCGGCCTTCCCAATGCCTGCCAATAGCCCTCCACCTCCCCCACGCCATGCAGCTGGCTGGGCTCCAGGGACAGGAGGTTCAGTCCCTTTGGGGCTAGAGACGGTTCTGGGTTCTGTAAGGCATATACTCTCCTCTTCCTGCCCCCAACAAGCTGGGAAGCCTGATGGGGTTCCTCCAGCACTGCCCACGACCACAGCAACTGCCCCTAGGGGGTCAATGACCACAATCAGCCAGGAAAAGGGATATTGGCAATGACTGCCCTGCTTCTCAGGGGCAGGGGAAAGAGCCGTCAGAGCCCCAGTCTGGGCTTGGTATATATACCAGCTGGTGAGGTACCAAGGGGACAATAACCGGTGTCAAGCTTTGAGTACTGCCAGCCTCCTCGCTGCTGGGCTCCCTCAGAAATGGGACTCTCTCCTCAGGGCTAGCATGTCCCTTTTTTTTCCTTCTCACACCGCTAAGAGTTTTGGTGAGTCCTGAGTGAAGGAGCCTCCTGCTCTTCCTCTTTATGGCACCCTTTGCTCCTCCTAGCATTGGGGAGTGTTAGGACGAGAAGCCCTCATACCACTCCTTTGGAAACCCTGGCTAGAGCCTATTAGGGCTCAGGCCTCTGCTGCAGGAGGGACAGAAAGGTCCCAACACTGCTTAAGGTTCTGCCTCTATACTGCGGCTCTTTTCCCCAGTAGCAACCAAACCAGCAATATGTGGCCAGGGCTGGTGCCAGATACAAGCTGAATATCCAGGTCCTGCAGTAAAGTATCACAAAGCTAAATGCCCACTGTGTCCTCCCATCCCATCCCATACAGTTGGTACCCAGTCAGTGGCTGGACACAGAGCTCTGTTTATTACCGAGGGGTGACAAATGCAGGCACATGACACAATTACCCCTGGAACATAGGGATGGATGTTGGGAACATAGTCGTACAGGTATGACCCCTGCTGATAGGCTTCTGCAGGCCTAGTCTTACGTTCTGGAGGCTCATATGGTATAAAGGTCTCCAAACACCTACCATTGCTCTCCAAGCATCAAAGGAGGCTCTGCCGCCCATCCCTAGGGAGCGTTCCCCATGCCTGTGGAAGAACAGGACCACTGGTCCTGAAGGCATTCTCTACTACACAACTGGAAGCAACACAGCTCCAGTCCAACCTGGCAGCTGGAGTTAGGAGGAGTCGAGGCAACAGGCCTTTTCACCTAGGAGACCATCCGTGTCCCCAGGGATCACAGCCAGCTTCTACTGCCTTCCCCATGGGTAAGGCTCAATGGAAGCGCCCAGTTCCTAGGCCTCCCCAGAACCCCTTGTCGACCAGGCAGGTATAACTCAGAGATCAGGTGCACCTTGTGACCCAACACGTGAGTATGAATGCAACCCCAGTAGATGACAGCCACCGAGGCCACTGTGGCCATCAGGCCCTGATTTTCTCAACTCCGCAGCGTCTTTACTTGGCCTTGGTGTATAGGACCCTATAGCCCTCCCCTTCTATAGGGAACACAGTGGGCACCATTCGCCAGCCTCTTTTTACAGCTGGAGAAACCAAAGCAGCAGACAGGGAGGCCCGTGCACCCTGACAATAAAAAGTGCCATGGTGCATGGAGAGGAGGCATGTCTATCTCTGGGCTCCGTGCTGAAGCATTGGGTGGCAAGCAGCTCCCGCAGGCACTTTCCTTGGTCTAGTCTTTGGGGGCAGGGGGCATCAAGGGACGGGGGTCTACATTTCCCCTCAACATGTACCCATGTAGCACCTGAAGTGAGAAATTCCGCAAAGCCAAAAAAGGGAAGGCTGCAATGGAAGACCTAGAATCTCATCTCAAAGGATCACACAGGCTAGTCACTGCGTGACCTACCATCACAAACAGCCCCCCCACTTCTCACCCACATCATCCAGGCCCCTAGGCACAGAACTGACTCTGCAGGTGGCCAACTTTGGGGGAACTCTACATTCCAGGGCTAGACTCTCCCAGTGCCCTGGCAGGCTGATTTTTCTCCTGGTATTTTCTACTTTGCGGTCTTCCTTGACAGTACTCCCTAACTGGGTTAACACAGCTACCGTCCACACCAGCATAACAGGCTTCCTCCCCAGGGTAGTTGGAGGAAGCTCTCTGGGCTCGGTCAGACAAGTTCCCTTTCCCTGTCCCTTTGTCCTGGGCCATGGCATACAGGCTGAGGAGGAACAGAGAGGGTCCCAGAACCCTCCCACCCCACCTCCACTGGTACTAACAGAAGTCTGTGTCGGCACTCCCCCAACCCCCACCTCTCCTTCCTGCCAATTGGAGGGCAACAGGCCCCCTAGGCTGGCCCTGGATCTCCCTCCTCTCAGCAAGAGGAAGCAGATTCAGAGGAGGCCGCCAGCAGGCCACATGGCTTGGTCCCTTGGACAAGCAAGCTCAGGGAGGACATAAGACAAGGTGACTGTAGAGGAATGCGACCCTGTTGGGCACAGATCATGCCATCTGGGGCTGGTCCTGGGGCTGGCTGGGCCTTGTCCTCCATCTGCTCAAATGTGCTTCCACAACCAGAGGAATCCCCATTTACTAGTTTTTCTAATAAATCAATAATACTCCGTGTTTGTTTCTGTTTATTTGACTAGTCTCGTCTTCCTTTGAACTGGACTTCAGAGGACGGGTACCATGGAAACAGAGGGACCGCTAGACTTTGGTTTGTTCCTGAGAGGATTATGGGTTGACTCTGTTGGCATCCAGGCCCTAAACCCATTCTGAGACCCCAGGAAGCTTGCTCACCCATGAATTCAATCAACTCTGGATCAAAGGCATTCCTCAGCACTCACTGTGCATGCTGCTCACTACAGGGTGCAGGAGCCTCATCCCTAATCTGTTTGGGGATCCATTTCAGGGTTGTTTGGCCTGGGTGGTATACAAGACTGCCAGGTTCCAGAGGCCCCTCAGATATTCTGATCGGTACCAGTGAAAGCAATGATCCCTGCCCAAGGTTCCCAAGCACACCTAGACGCGGGGTGTGAGGAGCATCCGAAAGACATTAGCTACAACTGCTGAGGCTCCACGCCTGGGTGGCATCACAGTGACTCATCCAGCCTTCAATCTGGAGCTGAGGAAAGTACACAGTTGGGTGTCCCAGCTAGCTGCCAGCAAGGCTGGGGCAAGAGTTTCGAGTCACCTATCCAGTGCTTTTATGACTGTTATCAGGTGTCACATCCTGGGATGGGCCTGCTCAAAACCGGTAGCCGTCTTCTCAGTGACTACCAAAGGGCCACAGAGGACTCAGAGCAATTAACAGGACATGGGCTGATGCGGTCCTGCTCTGCTCATGCCCAGGAGGCCACCACTCACCCGACAGCGGGGGACTGGATGGACCCATGTTCAGATTTAACCCATCCTCCTAGGTTGGACGACTCCCCAGGTCTTAATTCTATAGTCTTGCAGACACACTCAAGAGACTGACCTCTTTATCAACCACCAGGGCCCTACGGTCCCCTCCTTTCTGGCCCCAGACAGAACAAACCAGATGAAGTAAGGCTGGTCTTCCGTGGAGAAAAGGGTCCACCCAAGAAATGGAGCATTCCCGGTCCTCTGCAAGCGGACAGTTCTGTGGATGCTGCAAAAACAGGGTCCACCCTAACAAAATGCCTGTGCGTTCCCACAACACTGCAAACCACCGCAGGACATTTCTAAGCCTCGGCCTTAGGATCCCTGCTCCTAGGAGCTGGAGAGGGAGAGAAGAGGAAAAGACACTGGGCACCAGAAACTTGCTTATCTGAGGGGTTCTGCTTGCCCCTCGCAACTCCAGCGTGTTAGTATAATTTTGTCTTTGGGAGAAGAGCTAAAGACTCACATGTGTGATTCCCACCCCAGACAGGATGCTGGGCCGTGGGGTGGACAGAACAGTGCACAGAAGCAGACGTGGCAGAGACAAAGTTCCCATCTCACACTCTGTACCCCACCGGACCTGGGAGCACCCTGGTGTCTCCTGTTTCCTGTGCTTAGTCACTGAGTGAGCATTCCATGTCCCTTGACCCATGAATAATCCTCCCCAGAGTGGTCCCCAATAAGGAGGCCACACACAGGTTGGTTGGATGGCCAGCAGTGGTTACTGCACCATTGGCAAATAATGAAATGTGTATTCATCAGCAACAACCACGGGGCTAGCAAGACAACCTTCAAGAGTACCTGAACTAAGTCCGTTACATTCTTTACAGGACACATGTACGAATTCGCGGGCATGCTCACACTCACACACACATACACGCTCACACACATGCATCCACACACCCCACAGGATTGAAAGCAATAAATTATTGGCCTCATTCCCGCCTAGGTCCTAAGACAAGGCAGATAAAGAGCAGAGTCTGCCCAGGCTGCTTCCTAGGTTTCCCCTTGGCTCCTCAGCCAGGCAGTGGCCAGCCAGTAAGGGAAGCCAGGACAGTACTTGCTCTCCTTGGGCAGAGTAAGCTTAAATAAAATATTTGGCTTCTTATCAGAGAAGTATTTACAAAGTAAGTGGCTCATCTGGGCCTAAGGAAAGTTCTCATAGGACCTCCCTGGGGAGGTGGGGACGTGCCAACACAGGTAGCAGGTGAGTTCACACTCGCTCTCCAAACAGGTTACTCTTCCAGAAGAATGGAGGCACAGCCTTTAGCGAGCTAGGTCTGGTGGAGCATGCCAGTCCTCGACATGGCTGCTCTCTCCTTCAGGGGTCAGTCAACCCACAGAGTTCAAGGCCTGGAATTTCTCCCTCAGGTTCCTCACTCTACCCTGCTTGTTTGTGTCTGCTGGGTCCCTGAACCCTTCTTCCTTGGGCTGGTACTCTGTAGACTCCAGGAAACCTTGGCCCTGCCCTTTCAAAGCTAATGGTGAATTCGGTTCCTTCCGGCTGCCCTCCTCCAGCCCCACAGTGGAGCTGGGATGGGGCCCCTTCTCCATGACAATCACTCGCTGGTTGTTCTCCAGGGTAAGGTCTGCAGTGATATACAGGGATTCCTCTCCATTCAGCCTGCTTTGGGGAGGAGACTCAGGAGGTGGCGGCTGGGAAGCTTCCCCCTCCCCCTGGCGCCTCTTTGTGTTCATACTGCTGCAGCGGCCCACCTTGCCAGATACAGGAGGCTCTACTATGTTCTCAGGCAAGGAGCGGCTCCGGTTGACCAGCAGGCCACGTGGCCAGCTGCTCTCGGCTTGGGCAGCCTTGTCGTTGGATGTATACTTGGAGCAGAGCTCTCGGACATCAGGCCAGTTGAAGGTCTCGGTGTCGAAGGGGCTGAGGGGGCTCCGAGTGGAGGGCCGAGACCCGGAGGAGGCGCTTCTTGGGCTGAGCGCAGAAGGGCTGAGGGAGAACCGGCGTGGGGAGGTCTCCGCAGCAGCAACAGAGGAAGTCTTGGAGGTGCCCTGTTCCTGAGCCATCAGCTGCTCATAGCTAAGGAGGGATAGCACAGGCTTCCTCCTGGCTGCGAAGAGAGAGAGCAAGCTACGTGAATCACTGTGGAGGGAGAGAAGGAACCAGGAGGGGAGAGACGGGAGCCATCTTCAGCTGCAAGTGGGAACTGGAGTGTACAGGGAGAAACCCATTTTACCCTCTCCCTGGTAAGAAATGAGGCCCTAGCCATATCTCCAAGCTTTCTCTGCTCACCTTGAAGAGCTGGGGAGAGGGAGGGGGCAGACTAAGGCTTCAATTAGGAGAGCAGGATGGGTCAGAGTGTAAAACAGATTGCCAAGGCTCACTGTACACCAACGGTGCCCGGGGTCCAGCATGGCCTCTTTAGAGGTTATTCCCCCAACCCCACAAAAACACTGGATTCTAATTGGCTTTTCTACTCTTAATCCTCCTACCCCCATCATACCTTTGCCCCCTGACAGCTCTCCAGCTTCCTCGGGCTGGCCAGAGATGATGGGGATCTGCTCATCCCTGTCAGGAGACGCTTTATCCCACGGCAGAGGTGGCCTGGCTGCCTTGATGTTCTTAATTCGGAGGCTGTACTGGCGGGCCAGTTGGTAGACCTTGTTCTTGACCCGCTCACTCATATGGCTGCCCATCACGTGGGAGAGCTGCATGATTCGGGGGTGCAGTGGGGTGACCAGCTCCCCCTGGACACTGTTGCTCAGCTCTCTCACCAGCTCTTTCAGCTCCTGGGCCAGGTGGGCTGGGTTGGGTTGCTCGGTGGGAGAGGCACTTTCCGGAGAGGCCACAGCAGACTCCTCGGTGATAGCCCCCAGCTCATGCTCCTCCAAGATGAACAGTGGCTCTTGGAGCTCAAAGCCGTTGGCCTGGCTCTGGCCAGGCCCTGTCCGTGGACTTCTCTCTGAAGATTCCATTCTCTCCCATATCTTCACAATTTCTGAAGATGGGCGGAACTCAGCATCTGTGATGGGAGCTGGGTCTCCTGTGCCTGACTGGCTGGGTCCTGGGAGGTCAAACAAGGTCCATGAGGCTGGCCGAGAACTCCCTGGCCTCTTGTACCCAACTGGAGCTACCGGCTCTGAATCTGGCTTGGGGAGGCTGTTGAACCTGGACACAGAGCTCCGCACCAGTCCTTTCGGGATGTAGGAAAGGCTCTCCCGCCGCCGGATGCTGAAGCCTGCATCGTGGTACTCTGCATTTTCGTAGTAGTTCTTGATTTTGTCCAGCAACTGCCGGTCTCGGGTGGACAAGGCTGATTCCTTCTTCTTGCAGGAAGATTTGTCCGGTTCTGTGGGGCAGCCTGAGCCTGAATTTGGAGATTCCGTTCCATTGACAGAAGGGCCATTGTCTGTGACCATGTCTGCACTGATGACCACTTCTGGGGTCGGGGGGTTGCTGAGGGAGTCCCCAGTGCTGCTCCATCGGGCTAGGCCCTTCTCACTGCCCTCCAGGCTAAGCACGCTGTTGCTCCGGCTGATCAGCCGCGGTGTCCCAAGGCCACTGGACTTCCCATCCTCCATCGCCAGGCTACTCCGCCGAGAGAAGCTACTGGCAAACCGCTCGGCGATGACACTGGCCTGGTCCAGCACTGAGGGTGGCAGCAGGCTCTCGGGCTCCTGGGGAGCTCCCAGTTCCTCCTCTTCCTCCTCCTCGCTACTCAGGGCCTTAAGGTCCTCAGTGCCCTCAGGTTCCACAAAGTCTGCCACATCAACTGGACCATCTACCTGCAGCAGCCCCTTGGGGACATGGAGCTGTGTTTCCAGAACTTCTGGAGAGTCTGGCTCTGAAGGCATCTCCTCAGTGCTGGGACCTTCCAAGGCAGTCAAGGCCTCCTGCTCAGCCCCAGGCTCAGGGTCTGTCTCAACCTGGGAGACAACAGGGAACATATTAGGGGTGGGGTGAAGCTCCTTCATGAGGCTTGGGGGACAAGATGGCACAGCCTGCTCCCAGGCCAGGTGGAGGTTCTGCAGCTTAGGACAATCAGAATAAGCAGGACTCAAAAGGTCCATTTATTTCTCTAGCTACCCTGCAGCTGGAGGACAGGCCCATGTCCTCACGCCCAAGAAAAACAGCAGAAATGAAGAAGCGTGGCAGCCTCTCTCAGTGGCCGCCTGCATGGGAGCTACAGGCAGTGTGGAAACAGGCGACATGGCCAGACACTAATCCAGTTTCCCAGGGGGGCCACACAGGCAAGAAGTATCTTTAAGAGTCCCCTGCCTGATGTCAAGGCAGCTTGGGAGTCTAGGAATCAAATCCAGAAATGAGGAATTATGAATAGATATCCTAACTTCCCCAAGGGACCAAAGATTCCATGGGGCCAGGGTCCAGAGGGCAATTCAACTGTGCTAGATCACTGTTGAAGGTGAGCTCAATCCCCAGATCCCACAGTGGAGAGAGAGACCCGACTTCCAAGCTGTGTTCACTGATAGGCACATGGGCACACCAGCGCTTAAACTTGTAAAGCTCTCTCTCCCTGTCCCCTAAAGGTGAGGGCAAGGGTTTGGCTTCTATCAGTCAACCTGTCTTAGCACCTGTGAGCCCAGTGTCTCTGCATATGCCCAACAGATGGGCAAGGAGAAAGCAAACAGGAGAATTCCCTCCTGACCAGCTGGTCACTGGGCCCGTAAGCTGCCGGCACAGGCAGCTTCCCAGAGCAGTCCTCTGGGAGAAGATCAGTACAGACACAAATTTGGAAGCATCAGAGCGACCCATAATCTGTAGAGCCGCACCTATGATCTAGAGCCGCGATGCCCACCACAGTAGCCACCAGCCATTCTAGCATCTGAGATGAGGCCAGCCCAAATCAAGACCTGCTGGGAGGGTAAGATACATTCAAATTTGGAAGGCTGTGTATAAAACACAGACTGGATCAGTAATTTTACTTTGGTTCTGTTAGGCTACATAAAATATGACATTAAAACTCACTCCCACCACCCCCCCTTTAAGACAGGTTCTCATAGAGCCCACTATGGCCTCACACTTGCTATGTATCTAAGGCTGGCTTTAAAGTGTCAAATCCAATTGTCTCTCCTTCCTGGGTACTAAGATTACAGGCATGTACTATATTGCCCAGCTTCTTTTTTCTTTCTTTCTTTTTTTCTTTTTGAACTCACAAAGATTCACCTGCTTCTGCCTCTGCCAGCGCCAGTGCTTGGGATTAAAGGCATATGCCGCCACCACCCGGCTTCTTTTTATTTCTTAACATGGTTACTAGAAAATTTGGTGGGCTGGTGGCATAATGGAAACACGTATGACTAAATTCTAAACAATTTCGGTTCCACATAGGGCTCACCACATTCTAGCATTCCTAGACAGTACTATTCCCATGGTCTGAATCTTTAGTGGTATCCCAGAAGACTCCTGTTAGAACTTGCTGTCCTCTGTGAGAGCACGAACAAGTAGGGCCTTTAGGAAGTGACTCCATCATAAGGCCTCCATACTCACACCTCATAAAAGAGGCTAAAGGAAGCATCCTTGCTGTGAGGATGTGACCGAAGCAGAGAGAGTATTCTCATCAAAGAGTGGACCGGTTGATGGTGCTTTGATCTTGGACTTGGCAGCCTCACTACTCTGAATGACACACTTTCATTGTTTACAAGCACTTGGTGGTCTAAGATATGTTGTTACAGCAGCTTAAGTGGACAGTTATATTTCTATCTAGGGCCATCTAGGATAGCCTCTGTCCTAGCTGAGGCTCACCTGGGGTCTAGCTCATGACTTCATTCTTTTAACTTTGAGAAAGCAAAGGAGTTAGGTCCACTGCCCCCCTCAGACGCTGCCTGGAGCATACCCTGTCAAGCAGCTTTTCCAAGCCTCTTTTCTTTCTGGAGCAGTTGTGGGGTACCCAATGAATATGCACATTCTATCCCTTTGCCCAGGTAGCCACAGTCAGGACTTAGGCATCCAGCATAGTTTTCAGGGCATGCTCACGTCCCCTCCAGGCAGCCTGTCCAAGGGTGCCCAGGGAAGGTCACCTTTGTTTAATTCATAGAAACAGGCTGGCTGCGAGCCAAACCACACACCCTGAGGCTGGCCAGGCCTCTGGAAGGGGTGAGGGTCAGGAAGTAGAGTTCCTTTGCTCAAGACACCCTGCCTGTAGACCTGGAGAAACGGACACCAGGTCCCCTGAACTATCTCCCTCCCATCTGCTTGCTGCTCACCTCCGGCAGGGAAGAAACAGACTCGAAGCTCATGCGTTTCTCTGCGCTGGTTGGAGACCGGTCGCTGGGCCTTCTGCAGCTTTTAGAGTCTTCAGACTCCCTGTGTCTCTTCCCCTGCAGCAAGCAGAAAGAAGTCAGTTGACAAGTGAGACCTGGTCCCTTCTGCATTCCATTCCAACATGGACAGTGGTACAGTCCCCAGAGGTACAGGAAGTACCCGAGAGCCAGTCCTATGCCCAAGCCATTCCAAACAACCTGAACTGCCAGGTCCGGGGCCACAGAAATCCTCTCAAAGTGTGCAGTTTTATAAAAACCCCAGCCCACCTTCCCTTCCAGATGCAGTGAGTTGACCTTCTCACTTAAAGGATGCCAGTTTTCCCCTCCCCCCAACCCTGTTAGTCCTGCTCAGTGGGTAGTATACCAGTGGGTACCCGGTCCTAGACCGGTGCATGCCAGGGGCTCACCAGGGCGTGACAGTGAGTGAGTTAAGAAGTTGCTGACAGCTGGGGGGAAAGGGATGGGGTGGGGCAGGGTGGGAAGGACACAGGAAGGGACTCTCAGAAGGACATGCACATGCAAGGCTAACATGCAAAGAAGAAGGGAGATCAAAGAGACACCTCACCATAGCACCCCGGGAGAAAAGTAAAGCGTTGGCCCGATAGTGCCAGCAGTGGAGGGCAGCCAGCAGGGAGCTGGCAAAGTCAGCTACCTGCTCGGCCACAGCTAGACTCTCCTCCTCCTCCTCCGAGCCCGGGAGCTCTGGCCCAGGCACCTTCTCACTGCCTTCATGCCCTGCCAAGTCTTCCAGGGAGCCTGGGAAGGTCTGCTGCTGCTCTTCCTCCTCCACTATCTCCTCCTCTTCCTCAAGCTCCTCCGTGGCAGCCCCCTCAGCCTCTGGTTGCAGGTCCTGTGCAGGGGGTAGCTGCCCAAAGTCCAGGAGGGCTCCGTCACTGCCTGCATGCTGTTCAGAGCACAAGAGCCCCCTGTGACCTGCCCTGTGGGCAAACCCCCTCCTGTAGGTAGCCAGAGATGGCTTCATATAAAAATCTACTCCTGCTAGGTGGTGGTGGTGGCGCACGCCTTTAATGCCAGCACTTGGAAAGCCAGAGGCAGGCAGAGCTCTGTGAGTTCGAGGCCAGCCTGATCTAACAGAGCTAGTTCCAGAACAGCCAAGGCTACAAAGAGGGGCCCTATCTCAATAAAGAAATATTAAAACAAAAAACGAAAAACAAAAACTACTCCTAGGTGTCCAATGCTGGCCTCCTCTGGAGCGGAGCATTTTATGTGGGAAGGGCTGAGATCTAGCTGGGAATAAAGTGTCTCCAAACGAGCTTATATATCCCAAGAGGAGAAAATAAGAGGACACAGGCCAGGCAGGCACCACAGGGTGGTGCTGTCAGAGGAAGACAGGGAGGGTCCCTAAGGGCTGATCTGGGCAGTGCTACCTACACTCCCTCCTTCCAGCCCCCTTCTCTGGCCTCTGAGGTCCAGCACTCACCTTCATTCCTGCTGCTCTGGCTGCTGACACCACCACAGGGTCCAAGCACACGGTGGGAGGAGCATGGAGGAGGACACCAGTAAATAAAAGAGAGAGCCTCTTTAGAGAGACTGGAGTCCCTGGGGGAAGTCTCACAGGAGTCCCTACACTCCTGAACCCCTCCCCTAGCTTTCAGAGGGATGGCTGACAGCTCAGAAGCTCAGCAGAGAGTAGCGCAGGTCTGGGCAGGCTACGGGGCTTCCCACTGCAGCAGAAGGAAGGGCATGGTGTATGGGCAGGAGAGCCAAGACTCTCTGCGTTCATCAGGCGTGAAGAACGAAGCCATATTCCCCTCTAGCTTATTCTCCATAATCTCCAGCCAGCTTACTGCCTGCTTTCACCCTCCCACCCCACCTAGAGAGCCCTGACTGCCCTTCTGCACACACCTTTGTCATTCAGCTGCTTGAGCAGGTGTCTGGTCGGCTCTGAAGAACACAAACAGGCAGTTAGCACAAGCCAAGAAACAGCTGCACCTGACCTGGGTCCCAAGCTCACAATGCCACCAGCCCATCACCGCCAGCCCAAAGTCCACCCTAGCTGGCCCCCAGCCACCCTAGGCCTCAGGGAGGCTTTCTTCACAGTGTTACTGAGGCCCCAGCCACTTCTCCTCTGCGGCACACAGTGAACTGCTCAGTCCTTGTATTAGTATGCCAGGCAAGGCCTTGGTTATGGAGTCATCTGAAGGGATCAGCCCCATGCTACCCACTTCAGACCAGCTAGCCACTAGCCACATTTCCATCTCAAGCCCCTCTACCTCTACTACAGCATCAGCACACAGCTACGCCCCACACCAAGCCCCTCATAGCGTGCAGGCCGGGAAGCAGGGGTCGCACCCGACTTTCTACGGCCCTTAAGGCCTGGCATCTCCAATCCTTGCTGCCTGCTGGGAAGTGATGCCCTGCTGAACAGGGTATAACCAGGCTCTGGGGACATAAAACACAACTATTAGGCTAATGGTGTCATTACATTGTACCCAGCCTTTCTGGGAACAGACTGGAAAAAAACAGTGCTCTTCCAGAGGACCCATGTTCAATTCCCAGCACCCACATGGCATCTCACAACTGTCTGTAACTCTAGGTCCAGGGGATCCAACACCCTCACACCATTGTACATAAAATAAAGTTAAATAAATTATTTTTTTAAAAAAAGAAAGAAAAACAGAAAGCAATCAAGCCCCAGAGACCCTCCTGCCTCTAACTCCCCAACAATGGATCAGAGACACATACAACTATAGCTAGCTAGTTATTAACGTGAGCACTGGGGATCCGACTCAGATCTCATTCCTCTGTGGCAAGTATATCAACTAAACTATCTCCCCGCCACCCTCAGCAGATGTGAAAATGAAAAGAGGCTCATCTGGCTAGGCACCTGCTGCTGAGCCAGACGGCCCGAGTCAGATCCCAGAGCACACGGGGTGGAAGTAAAGTACCAACTTCCCAGAGTTGTCCTCTGACCTCACACAAATGCCACCACCCTTGAATACACATATTAGACACACACAGAGAAATGTGTGTAGTAAAAATGAAAGATTTTAAAATGTAACAAAGCGAGAAATAGAAATATTCTTTTCTTTCTGTTGAAAGCTTATAACAGGAATATTTAAGAGTTTAAAAGTCACGACAGATCTTACTAATCCCAAAGTGGACTTGTCTGCCTGACACAGCTGTCTGTGTCAAAGACCCCAAGGCTCTGCCTGGGCACCTAGGCTGTATAGCATGTGGTCTGCGTCCTTTTCTCATACAATTCTTGCCAATCCATCAACTGATCTCTCCCACACAGGAGGAAGAAGAGCCACTATAGGGAACATGCTCGGAGTAAGAGGATGAATCCTCCTCGGTGTCATGGAAGAAATGTCACAATGAACATAGACCTGAGATGCAGGCCATCGCCATGGCAACCCACAGTGCTGCCACCACCACATCTGGCAGCTCCCACACCATCAATGGCACTGAAGCATCAGTTCCAGAAAAGGAAAAGTGCATCTGTGGTCAGCGCCCTCTTCTAGAAGGCTCCAGAAGATGAGGCGTGTCTCAGGAAAGTTGATGAGTCTTTAAAAAGCCAACTCTCTTAGCATTCACAGGCTAAACTCTCTGTCACATGGAAACTTCAGCCTTGCCCGTTTGCTCATTTCCTGACCGCCCTGGATGGCTGAAGTCTTGAGGTGGAGAGGCGACAGTTTTACTGAGCTATAATTCACGCACCAGACACGACACCTGTGTATAAAGTACACACTTCAACAGCTTTAAGTGCCTTCACATAGCTGTACCCCAGTGGTGTGTGTGCGCGCATGTGCGTGTAGGGGTGCTTTTCTGGGTTGAGGTGTCTGTTGTGGTACTGAGAACTTGAACCTAGGGCATCGGCATGTTAGCCATGTGCCCTGCCATTGAGCTATATCCCTATCTCCTAGGGCTAAAGTTCTGATGCTGATGTCAGGACAAACCATAGAATTAATACCATGACTGTCCTAGTTAGCATTAATTGTTAGCTTGTCACAGC
This sequence comes from Chionomys nivalis, assembly GCF_950005125.1. Taxonomy (NCBI): domain Eukaryota; kingdom Metazoa; phylum Chordata; class Mammalia; order Rodentia; family Cricetidae; genus Chionomys; species Chionomys nivalis. The sequence continues at coordinate 47,952,261 of NC_080095.1, forward strand.
CTAGAATCATCTGAAAGTTTCAAATGAGTAACTGCCTTTATCGGGTTGGCCTGTGGGCATGTCTGTGATGGATTTTCTTGATTGCTAATTTATGTGGGAAGACCAAGCCCACTGTGGAGGGCGCCATTCCCTAGACGGTATAAAGAAGCATTCTGGGCATAAGCCTTAGTGAGTCAGGTAGCAAGCAGCAGCCTCCATGGTTCCTGCTGTATGTCTTGGCTGGAAAGTGAGCTGCTCCTCGGTCACAGGTAATGCGTGGAATAGCAAGCAGGTCTGCCTTAAGTTCCTGCCTTGACTTCCCTCAACTACGAACTATGACCTAGAAGTGTGAGCTGAATGAATCCTTTCCTCAAGACAAGAGCATTTCATCGCAACACCAGAAAAGAAACTGTAACAACCGCCTGAATACTTCCATGTGCCAGACTCTCTCAGTGCAGAGCTACAGCAAGCTAAGAGGGGACATTAGAGAAAAGGGAAGAGAAATACAGATGGCCAGAGACCAATAAAGCAACACCCTAGTTTGAGGCTTTTAACAATAAAATTTATAGAGCCAAACTAGGTTAGCCTAGAAAGGAGCCACCTGAAATAATAGCAAACACTGCAAACCTGAAAATTCTCCAGAGACCACCTGGCTCCACCTTCCAGAAGGTTAAAGTTCAGGTATCAATCACAAGTGTTCAAGGACCCCGCAGGTGGTGGCTAATCAAGATCCAATGCACTTGTGACTACAGCCAAAACAAGAGTCTCAATCTAAAATCATTTGCTCTAAGTGCATGGGCCTCACTTCCAGACTCCACCATGGATTAATCCAGGCCTGTCCCTGGGCCTCAGACGTATTGGTAAATGAGAGAGAAGGGTAGCAAAAGAGGGGAAATCAGCCACAGAAACACCCACACCGTCACAGCAGAGCTAAGACTGAAAAAGCAAGGTTTTCTCTTTCTAAACAGACACTTCATTCTAATAACTCCAAGAGCACATTAGCAAATCCCGTCATGGAAGAAAACCCAGGAGAGGAAAATGGTATGACCCAAAATAAATATTTCCTGTCTGGATTTGGTGCCACTTGGTCTAAGCTATTTTCCTCCCACCCAGCCTCTATTCTGTCATTCCAGAACTATCCATGATGTCCAAGTGCTACTCCCGGCTGGGCAGCAACGCAAGGAGGTCTGGGTGGCTAAGAAGAGACTCCAAGTCCTGAATAACAAATACCCCCAGACCCTGAACAGGTGGACAGCCCCAGGGAGCAGAGACCCAGGAAGCGTCTGGTGGAGGGCAGCAAGGGCACAAAGAAGAAATGGTCCACAGACCACCCTCCGATCTCCCCCGGTTTTCTGAAAAGAATAACACCCTACTATGCAGATGATCCCCAGCCTGGGCCAGGATCCTACGGAGAAGGTTCCTGTCTACAAAGCCCTTCTCTTACCAGACTGCCGGCGTCCTTGGCGCACGTGGGTAGATACCTCATCCTGGGATGACCACGCCTTCTTCAGCCGCTCTGGGCTGCAGCGATACCTACTGGGATCTGTAGCCAGGAGAGAAACAATCAGGCCTTTTGCTTCCCCGGCGGCCTACCAAGATGCTGCCCACACAAGACCAGACGTCTTCCACCCACACCCGCCTCAGATGGTCCTGGATGCCTCTGGAGGTCCCCCAGCATCTATCTTCTTGCAACTGGGGGCTTTAGCCACTGAGAGTCCAGCTGTTTTAGCAGGAACGTGTTGTTAGTCACACAACTGATCCCCACCCAGCCCTTGACAGAGCCCCCATCCTTTCTGTTCCTAGACAGAAATACCAAACAAGGATTGCCCAGGATATCGCCTGACCTAACAATGTACACAATCAAGAAGAACACAGGCAGAAAAGGTGACTTACAGTAAGAGTCCATTTCCAAGATGGCTTCCTTGGCCTAGAAGGGAAGGAGACTCCCATAGTAACCACCTGACTGTGCCTCGCCTGCCCACCAGAGGACTCACACGGGGTCATGCCATGGCATGTGCCAATACCCGCTGTCCACCAGAGCCAGCAAGGAAGCTCTAACAGATTCTTGGGAGCTGGGTGAGGGGACGTGCTCTCCCTGAAGCCCATCTGAGAGAACCCTAGGAACCAACCTTCTGGGGGATGGTGGCATGGTGGTTCTCCAAGATGAGTCTCTTGATGTGGTGAGTCCAGCTCCGTTTCTCCTCCACTGTCTTGGCCTAGGAAGGTGCAAGGAGAAGTAACAGGGTTTATTATTTCAGGTCAAAACTGCCTAAGCATATCCAGGACTTCTGCCGGGGGTGAGGGGTGGGGCAGAGGGAGTAATAAGGGCTATGCTAGGGTATCTGCATACACCTCGGAGAGGTGCCCGTGATGATCTCACCTTTACAGATGGAGACACTAGGGCGTGGGGGCAGTCAGGGAACAGGGAATCGCATGCAAGTGTGCTTAGAAGTTCCCCAGTCCCTGCGTAGGCCGCTCCTCACCTGGATGCTGTACTGCTGCTTGCTGTGCTTATAGTGGGTAACGGTGAAGCAGAGGGAGTCTCTGGTGCTTTCGATCAGCATCAGTGAGGAGCACTGGGGGCAGAGAACAAGATAATTCAGCAGGAGGGGAAAGGACTCCAACCCTTGAGACAGTCTCAGAAGTTGGAACTGGAGCCCGATGATGCCAGAGGGAAGCTGAGGAGCCAGGGTCCGTGGAGATGGGAGCATAAGCAAGGATAGCTGCATTACCGGGATGTGACCCTTGTAGACGAAGTGATCTCCCCGCTTCTTGGTGATGAGCAGTATCTTGTCAAAGAGGAAGAAAGTCCTCTCATTGCGCACACGGTGTACGCGGAAGGTGGCTTCCAGGACCAGTTCTCCATAGGTTGTCAGGTCTGGCCCCTTCCAGTTAATGAGCAGTGACTGGATCTCCTGCAGCAGAGCGGCCCGAGTCAGGCCTCACTGTCCCCGGGAGGGTCACCCAGCCCTCTCACCCCAAAGGCTTCCGTGGATACCACCCTTCCACTCAGTTAAGCATGGTGACAGTACTCCTTCTCCCAAGCCTTGCCACCTCCCAGCCCAGGGCACCTGCAGCCGAACCGCGTGCTCATGCCTCCTCTTCATGTCATTGATGTACCAGGCCACACACGTCATTGTGTCGATGGCATCCTCTACCACCTCGAAGCCATCCTCTTCTTCATCAAAATGTTTGGCAATTTCCTAGACCAAAGACAAGTGTCTGGGAAAAACCGGCTCCAAGGCTCTGCCCGGTACCCCAGCACAGATCCTGGGCAGGAGCCCTGCACTACCTGGAGCAGCAAATGGTACTTGAGGATGCGCTGAACGGGCTTCAGCAGGTAGGAGCCCAGAGGCAGGGAGTGCTGCAGCAGCGCCTGCCGGTCTCGGAAGAACTTGGCCTGCTGCTTGTCCTGCATGCACTCCGTCAGGGCTGCCACTGAGCTGAGAGAGGGCAGAGTGAGAGTTACCGCCTGGGGGACACCGGTGAGGAGGCAGGAACCCCACACTCATCAAATGGCCCCCTCTCCCCAAAGTCACTCACTTGGGGTAGTTGTTGCAATACTGAGTGTAGATATCAAACTCTTGGCTCTAAGGAAAGACGGGGGAAAAAGAAAACAAAAATGATTTCAGGAAGATGCTCATCTGACTAGAAAACATGGGGAGACCAAGGGACAGGCTCCTGACACAGCACACTACCATCCCTGAGAACCTGCAGAGCCATCATTGCATCTGTCCAGGGCATCTCATCCACCCACCAGCCTTGGACAGGGAGCCCCAGGACTCAAGTGTCATCTTACAGTGGGAACGCCTATTCTAGAAACATGGGACAAGGAGCAAGGATCTGGTCCTTCTTACCCTTTCCACGAAGCAGCTGGCCACAGCCACAGGGTCACTATTGCAGCTATCCAGGTCTCTGAGAAGCTGGCTAGGTGAAGGAAGAGAGGCCATTAGACCCCAATGTCTTTAGCCACCTCTGTAGCTACACACACCCCTGCCCACTCCCTCAGACACAGATCACGGCCAGCCCTGGTGTCGCACTGAGTCGCAGCTTCCACCCTGACTAAACCTTGCCCCAGGCGGCAACCACAAAAAAGAATCCAGCATGCCACAAAAACGGGGAAACACACGTTTTCAGCAAGCAGCTGCGGAAAAGGAGCTACCAGTACCCACCTCTGAAGGGGACACAGCTCCTCTGTAGGCAGGAGTCAAACACACAAAAGCAGAGATTAAAGGGGGATAAGGACAGGAAAGAAGCAAAGAGTGTTCCCAGATGGGAGGGTGTAGGGAGCTGAGAGGGACGGGCAGGGCTGAGCACTCTGATCTTGGTAGGGAGGACTGCAGATATACTGGAGACAGCGCTCCCCGCCTCCTCCATCTGCTTCCCTCCTCTCTCCCAAGCTGCCTTCTCCACACCTTCCTGAGTCCTGTCCGCACCCTCCCCTCCTACCTACACACTGCCCAGACTCCCCCAGCTGCAAGGGGACCCTGTCCCGTCAACACCGCTCTCTAAACTGTTTCTCTTGACAGTACTCTTGTCTAACTGTGGTCCCACAGCAGCAGGTTCAACCTTCACAGACTCGTCAAGCCTGTTTTGCCTGGACTGTGTGATACACTAACATAGTGGTTCTCAACCTTCCCAACACTGAGACCCTTTAATGCAGTTCCTGCGACCCTTTAAGACGGTGACCCCCTCACAACCATAAAATTATTTTCGTTGCTACTTCATAACTAATTTTGCTACTGTTATGAATTGTAATGTAAATATTTTTGGAGATGGAGGTTTGCCGAAGGGGTTGCGACCCACAGGTTGAGAACTGCTATAATGGATCAGTCCTCCAGGGAATCCTTACTTCCCTTGGGATCAGTGGGAAAGAAGAGAAATAAACCCTAAGATATGTGAGATGATATAGAAGGAAGAGAACAAGCGTGCAAGGCCTAGCAGTGCGCACAAGACCCAGAAGGTGCTGGAACCAGCAAACACGTGACTTCAAATCAGAACTCCCTAGAAAGGTCAGCTGAGGCCCTCTTCCGGCACAGCGCTTTGATCTTAAGCAAGGGTAGCCTTCAATTCCCTGTCTTTGCAGTCAAGCCTGTGGGTCACAGCCATGTGTCTAGCCATCCAGGGATTGTCCCCAGGCTCGCACACATGACCCAGGCCAGAACATACCTGTTCAGCGCATAGATGCTCTCTATGTTCCCAAAGAGGGCACTGACTTGCTCTGGCTTCAGGAGCCCGGGAGTGTCAATGATCTTCAAGAGGTAGTCCTACATGGAGAGAAGAATGAGGACCCTGCACCTCTTGGCTTGGTCACCCAACCCCCGAGTCACACCTTAATCCATACTGCATTGTGTGGCTATGACACAAGTTCACAGGCAGTGTGCGCTGTTCTTTTTTTTTTTTTTTTTTTTTTGGTTTTTCGAGACAGGGTTTCTCTGTGGTTTTGGAGCCTGTCCTGGAACTAGCTCTTGTAGACCAGGCTGGTCTCGAACTCACAGAGATTCACCTGCCTCTGCCTCCCGAGTGCTGGGATTAAAGGCGTGCGCCACCACCGCCCGGCCAGTGTGCGCTGTTCTGAGCCACGGGGATTTACTCAAAAATTCAAGTCTACTTGGCAACTTGGAATGCAACCTTATTTGGAAACAGGGTCTCGTAGATGTCATTAGTGAAACCTCTCAAGATGACATCATTTGATATTTAAGGAGGCTCCAACGGCTGATGTCCTTCTAAGAAAAAGGGGCACAGGCATAAGCCAGGTGTTGGTTAGGAGCTAGGATAACGCAGTCCCAGGCCAAACGACAACAGAGAAAATTAGCTCTGGCTTTCTGCAATCCCGGTACTTGGGAGGCAGAGTCAGGAGAACTGCCTTGAATTAAAGGCCAGCCTGGGATACACAGCAAAATCCTATCTCAGAAGAAACCAAACCAAGAGGCTGGTGAGATGGAAAAGGCACTCGCTCAACCTGAGCTCAACCCCTAGAGCCATGAAAAGAAGGACGGAGAGAAGCGACTCCACAAAGCTGCCTTTGACCTCCAGATGGGCACTGTGCACCCAGACACACACACACACACACACACACACACACACACACACACCACACTTCCTCTGCCTCCTGAGTGCTGCAATTAAAGGCTTTGGCCACCATGCCCAGCCTTTAGAGTTATTTACTCATGTATTTTATGTGTACGAGTGCTCTATCTTCGTGCAGGCCAGAAGGGAGCAACAGATCCTATTAGAGATGGCTGTGAGCTACCATGTGGGTGCTGGGACTTGAATCCAGGACCTCTAGAAGAGCAGCTAAGTGAGTGCTTTTAACCGCTGAGCCATCTCTCCAGTCCACACTTTTTTTTTCTAACTAAAAACAAACAGTCCGAAAGAGAATTCATTTCTGCTTTAAGGCAGGAGGTTTGTGGTAATTTGTGACATAGCCTAATGGACTCCCAGCCTGCTCCTCACCAGGCAGAGGGATCCTCAGTGGCAGGTACGTGTCACTTTCCCTGTGTGCCTCACAGTGTGGAGCATGTACTTTTGCCAGCCCTATTCATTCTGCAGGCAAGGAACCTGGGCCCATACCCAAGGCTCCACAGTCAGGAAACAGCTGAGTGGGGAACCTGGATGAAGCTGCCCAGGTTTTATCCCTGCAGAGCACCTAGGTCCCCCTAGTCAGGCTAAACTCTTTGCTTTCACAGTACCCATTCCCCAAGCTCCTACAAGAAATTCAATTACCCTACTTGTGTGATAGAAGGTGGCTCGGGGTCATAAGGAAACATGAGAGGCCACAGTTCCCACCAGGCAGGTCCCCAAAGCTGTCTCCTGGCCTCATGGGAGGCAGATATACAGAACAGAGAGAGATGTCCAGGGGCAGCCTTTCATCCTGGGGCGGAGTCAGGTTGTACTAAAGAGTTGGGCCACTGGAGGCCAGCCCCTCTCAGCCTCAGCACTCACCTCCACAATACTCCGCAGGTCCTGTACATACATGCGCTCTGTCTCCACAATCTCTCGCACCACCCGGCCCAGGTAGCTGAGCTTGTGGTGGGCAGGACTTGTCCCTGCACGGCCGTTGAAAGGGGAGAGGGGTCCCTTCATGTTCAGCCAGCCGCTGGAGTTGTTGTTGCTATTGGGAACGTGCCGGCCCCAAGGGGAGCCTGTCCCATTCTGGGCTGAAGCCTCGGAGCTGGTGGGCTCCTCCATGGCACTGTGGCTGTCACGGGAGGAGCCGGATGAGGAAGTGGTGGACATTAGGCTGGTTGGACGCTCCTGGCTGCCATCTTGGTGGAGGGCAGTGGAGACGGGCATCCTGGCATCGCTGCCCGGGATTGTCACCTCGGGGAGATTCTGGAGTAAGACAGACGGATGGAGGGTCAAATTCTGAGTAGCTACAGAATCCGAAAGAGGAAGGGAGGTTGCTGGAGACAGGGAGGGCACACAACGGGAAGTCACTGATAGCAGGTACAAAGTCCAGTTTGAGAAGATGAAAACAGCTCCAGAACGGATGGCAATGTGGGGACGACATGAAGGGACTTAACACTGAACCACATTTACAAATGGCTAAGATGGTAAACATTAACCTTTATATATTTTACCACAACTTTTAAAAATAAGGTCAGTGAGACGACATAGCAAGTAGAGGCTCTTGCCACCAGGTCTGGCAACCTGAGCTCCGTGTCTGAGACACACAAGGTGAGAAAAGAGAACCGACACCCTGCAAGGTGACCTCTGACCTCCAAATGTGTGCCACAGCATGCGCACCACCTCCCAATTAAATAAATGAATGGAGGTAATTTAACAAACAATACCAATAAAAAAGTCTAAACACCAAGAAAAGCTATTCCCTCAAAATAGGAATACTGACTGGCAAGGATGCTCAAGCTACATCCTTTCTGGATCTCAGCAGCTCAGCCTCTGTCTTCCCCAGGGTGGAGATACATGGTCTACACTAGGAGACAGTAAGTTCTCAGAAACCTGACGCTCCAGAAGAGCAGAGAGGGTCTACGGTACCTTCTAAAGAACTCAAAACGCAGTCCTAGGGACTGAGAATATAGCTCAGTTGATAACACACTACCTAGCATGCACAAGGCTGTTAAGTTAAATTCTTAGCATCACATAAACCAGGTATGGCTGGGTGGTGGTGGCGCATGCCTTTAAATCTCAGCACTTGGGAGGCGGAGGCAGGCGGATGTGAATTTGAGGCCAGCCTGGTCTACAGAGAGAGTTACAGTACAGCCAGAGCTACACAGAGAAACCCTATCTAGAAAACAAAAAACAACCTACTGGCATGGTGGCCCACCCCTGCCATCCCAGTACTAGGGAAGTAGAGGTAAGAGCATCAGAAGTTCAAAGTCATCCTCAGTCACACAGTGAGTTCCAGGTTAGCCCCGGCTTCATATCTAAAATCTATCATAAAAAATGCAGAAAGGAAACTAGACAAACAAGCATTGCCACCTGGGCAGAGTGCTCGGCCTCTCGGGGCTTTACCTATAACAGTGTACCCCAGAGCTATGTCCTCAAGGTGATGCAACCTGCTGCCTGCCCTCGGAGCCTGGCACAGTGACTATTCCACAAACCATCAGTACATGATGATAAGGGCAGCTCTCAGAATGCGCATCCCGCGTGCCTGCCTGTCTATGCTGGCCGTCACTGCAGAGGGATGAGCCAAAAGCTCTTTTGTTTTTGTTTTTTTGAGACAGGGTTTCTCTGTAGCTTTGGAGCCTGTCCTGGAAACTAGCCCCTTGTAGACCAGGCTGGCCTCAAACTCACAGAGATCCGCCTGCCTCTGCCTCCTGAGTGCTGCAAAAGCTGGCTTTTTTAAAAAATGTATTTATATATTTATGTTTGTGTGTGCGTGCGTGCATGTGGAAGTCAGAGGACAACCTGCAGAGGTTGGTTCTCTCCTTCTGCCATTAATTTCACGTCTTCAATTAAATTCGCGTCATCAAGTTTGGCACTTTCACCCACTGAGCCATTCCACCAGCACAGGCCCTTAACAGTGTTACACCAGCATGTAATACTCTCTGAAAAATTGCTACATCTTGGAGCACCAGTGGCTCCATCTGTACTGAGAGGGAAGAAAGGGGACGGCAAAGAACGAGCCAGTTTTACCCCTTGTCCCACTCCCAGGCACCGGGTGTAGGCAGGCCCCTGACTCAGCCACACCAGGAAATTCCCCAGAGCTGAGCAACAGCTGAGTCTTCTCTCAGCCCTGCTGGGCAAAGCGGCATAGAAGGCAGGAAGCTGCACCCAGGTGAGGCAAACACCTGGTGAACTTTATTCCCTGAGCAGATGGTACTGCTCGCAACCCACTCCAGAGAGAACACCTCATGCCTACCCACGGGACCAAAGCTGCCAGACCCTCCATGGCTTTCTATTTCCTCAGGGGAGGAGCAGGGAAAAGAGGAGGAACCTGAGTCATTAGTTTGGTGAGGAGGTGAGGACACCAGGGACCTCTCTCACCTCTACTGTCCTTAGGACTCAAAGGCTGCCAGACCAGCCTTGGCCAACAGGATCCATAACATGCAGTCGCCACTCCAGCCCATTTTCCTGTGTCTCTACCCTGACGTGGAAACCAGGGCCTATGGACTCTGCCTTTTGTACACGTTGCCGTCTCTGCCTGCCATTTCTCCTCCGTACCTACTCCACGTTGTTCTCGACCTTCCCGTCTTAGGCTAGAAGTTCTCTCTCTAGGAGCCTCCCCATCAGCGGCAGACCTGGAGGCCTCTGCTGTGCGCCTCAAGTTTTCTCTTCTGTTAACTCACTGTGTGACTGTGATTAGCTTGAGACCCTCTGCCTGGGGCCAACGGTTACACAAGCAGGGATCATCAGGACCAATTTGGAGAGTAGCAATGGCAAATAAGTTGACTTTTTTTTTTTTTTGGCAAGGTTTTTTTCTCCGTTTTGTGACAGGGTCTCTACCAAGGCTGGCTTCCAACTCCCAAGGATGTTCCTGAACGTCTGGTCCTCCTGCCTGCATCTCCAGATTCCTAAGATTACAGGAACAAGTCACTGACCTAACTTATGGGGTGCTGGGGCTCAACCCCGAGGCTTTGTGAACGCTAGGCAAGTAGTCTACCTACCGATGGAGCCATATCCCCAGCCTGTTGCTTTATTAAGCTAAAAGCTGAGCGTGTTCAGCCCCACTTATGGGTCAACACTAACCAGGCCCTTCTCACAGTCAGCATTTTGGCCCTGTGTCTCAGCGAAGGGATTTTATGCAGAGCAAGGTGCCTATTACGTGACAAGTGACGGGCCAAGGGTAGCTCTAGGATTGGTACTGGTGTTTGCCTCTGCCTACGACACAGGAAGCTAAGCCTTAGGGGAACCACTCAGGAGCCCTGTGCTGCTGCTGCTTCCTCCGGCCCTCAAAGACTTCATGCTAACCAGGGAGACTGGGCCCAAACTCTACCCTGACCTTGACCTCTAGTCCCATCAGTCCCAGCTGGAAAAACAACCAGGCAAAGACTTATGGCCTGAGATCTTTCCCAGATTAGCCCTGGGGTCATGTCAGCTCCTTTGGGAAGGCTAAACGGAAGAGACCCAAGTCCCCAAAGGATGTCACAGCCAGGAAGGTCATAAGCCTTACAGCCCTACTTTATACCCCCCATACACACACTATCAGGGGTTTACTCTATGAAAGGAACCTTCTGAGAGCCACTCGTAGGGACCCCACTTCTCTGTTTGCAAAGCCAGCTGTCCTGTTGAAAGCAGAAAGTACCTGCCTGAATCCCCCAGAGCCGAAACAAAACAGATCAGTCACTTGCTCAATAGTCTAAGAGCTGCAGGGCGCTGAGTCTGACCTATCCCTAACAACACCGTGTAGTGGGTGCTATTTTGAGTGCCCTTGTACAGATGCAACGTGGAGCCCACCGGACTTGGGCATGTGGACTCCAGCCGCCACACTCTCACAACCGCTACCTCCCCTAAAGGACCTCACACCTGTCAGGGCCATAACAGATGCATTAGTCATGGCCCCTGGTTTCCAGTGCTTTGATGTAGGATAAGCTACAAGAGCGTGGTGACCATCCAAAGGGCTGAGAAGGCTTGTCTGGATCTGCACCATGTGGATGGCCTCTGACAATCACTCTAGCATTGGAACAATACAGACTCTGGATCAAGGGTCATGGGCCACAGGCAGGCAGTGAGCAAGGGACTCCCAGGGTCAGATGTTCCATGTCTCAGGACAAGAATTTGGTTCCTCAACCTTGTCTGTTCTGTTTTTGTTTTTGAGACAGGGTTTCTCTATGTAGTCCTAGAACTCACTCTGTAGACCAGGCTGGCCTCAAACTTAGTAGATCTGGTTGCCTCTGCCTCCCAAGTGTTGGGATTAAAGGTATGCACCGCCATTGCCAGGCTTAAACTAAACTTGCCTCTGAAGAAGGCAGCAGTCAAGAGTCAAGCCCACCTGTCCCCAGCCAAGCCTCCAGATGTCTCCTGCAGAGGCCAAGTTCATCTTTCCGCCCAACTCAACCCTGTCAGGTATCAATCCTTAAACCAACCTTCCAGGGAACCGACTCTCAAACCGTACACTATGAAACCCTTTGAGACATTCCCCCAAAGAATCCAGGGATAGGAAGAGAAACCCACTTTCCCTCCCTTCCTTCCACTTCCTCCCCTCCTTCTCTATCTAAATTAAAATGTATCTACTCCCTTCCTCCATGCACACATGTGTAAAGTATATTCTCCACCTCCCAAGGACCTTCCCCGGGCTCCCCAGGCAAGGAGGCAGGCAGGCTACAACAGGTCCTTGGATTCCCAGCAGTAAACTGGAGCCAAGTCCCACACCTTTCCCTTCCAACTATGCCTCAGTACTGTACCCTCAATTTGACCCAAAGGGGGATACCCCCAAGTCCCCAGACATAGCCAGTGTCTCTATGTTGTCCTCAGGCCTCCTCTCACTGAGGGAATTAAGACCCATTCTTCCCTCCACAAAAGATCCCCCCAAAGAACCCCCTGGAGCCTTCTGGAACTCTCTTGTTGAAGGTCCTGGAGAAACCCCCAAGAATTGGCCACATTCCCTTAGCCCATCTCTGGCAGGTAAGCGGAGAAGGCAGGAGAGGTGAAGAGCACGCTTGGCACAAATCCCAAGTCTGGCAGGTGGAGATGTTGGAGACTCCCTGAACATATTCTGGCTCCGAAAGGCCAATCTGACCCTTTCACCTATTGCCCTTCACCCAACACCCAAGAGCTGAAGCCCCACAGCACCACACCTACCCAGCAGCCCAGAGAAAAGGGGTGGGGATGGGGTTCCAAAGGTAACTGGTCCCTGGGCCCCCTTTGCACACAGATAGCAGTCCTTCCCCAGAGATGGCAATACAGCCTCCATCCACTGGCCTTCTGGGCCTCCCATTCCAAACTCTCAAGATCGGGGTAGCCAAAGGACCTTTGATCTTCCCCAGAGCAACCCCAATTCCACTTTAAGAACTTCTCTAGAGAGGCGCCAGGAGGAAGCCACAGAGAACAGGCACAACTTTTCCATTCAAACAGGGCAAGGAGCAACGTGAACTTCCTCAGAGGTCTCAAGCAAGCTCCACAAACCGCTGGGCTGTGCTCTCCCCACAGCTCAGCATACCCCTGCATCATACTTACTTCCTAAGTGTTCCCAGAAGCCTCGCTTTTGCTGGTCTGTTCTTAAAGCTACACACACCCCTCCGAGGTTCTCGAGGGAGGGAGGGCTCTGAGGAGGTGTGGCTCTCTGCCTCTATCCCCAGTGTATTGCTCATGGGTCCATTCCACGCCTCCTAGAGATTCAAGAGCCCTGAGTCCCCGTGACATTCTCTGGGGAGTGATATTGTGTTCAATGTGAGCAATGTGTTCTGGAGAGGTTGTGTGAACAGTGTGACCGGGGTTTCTGGGCCACCCAAACCCAGCCCAGCTGGCTCAAACTCATTTTCCCACCACCCAAGAGCAGCAGCAGCCCTTGGCTGAATGAGAGGCAGCAAGACCATGGTTGGTAGGAAGGACAGGGCTGGTTGCCGTGTCAGTGGGGTACTCCCACCTGAATTCCAGAGAAGGCCTGTCTGGGCCTCCTGATGGGAGTCCAGAAAACTCAGCTTGGCCTTGGAAGGGAAGGAAAGCCCCTGGCAATGGGATTCAGAGGGAGGAACACTCTCCTACTTCCTACTGCCCCTCCCCACACAACCTAAGCCTGTGTTTATGATGCTTTTTCTCATACTGGGAAGTCCCCCAGACCCCCTCCCTCTACACTAGGCCAACCACGGCTTGCTTTCAGAATCACTCTGCTTCAACCATTTCTAATCCCTCCCAATGTACTGTGCCCCACCGAAGACATCCTCATCCCAATCCTTGGAACCTGTAGCACCGAAACATACTTCACATTGTGATCAAATAAAGGATTCTGAGGAAGGGAGACGATCTTGGATTATCTGAGTGAGCCCAGCATAATCATAAAAGGCACGCAGCAGAAGCCTGAGTCAGAAGTCTGTGGAGAGATGCAATGCTGCTCTTTTTGACCACGAATCAGAGTGCAGCAGCTCCGAACACCCATGGGCCAAAAGTAAATTCTATCCTCCCTAACTTGAAGACTGGAGGGTTGCAGTGGAGAGATAGTTCAGTGGTTAAGAACACTTGCTTGTACAGAGGACCCAGGTTCAGTTCCCAGCACCCGTGTGGTGACCTCATACATACATACATTCAGGCAAAACTCTCATACATATAAAAAGAAAAAATCTAAAGCAAAGTTTAATGCTAAAAAAAAAAGTGTGTGTGTGTGTGTGTGTGTGTGTGTGTTACAGCAGAATAGGAAGCTATTGTGCTTCTTTCCACTCTAATGATCCTGGGTATCATTTGACACCATGAGGTTGACACATGCAAGCGTTTCTTCTGGACTAAGTCTGAATGCCCACTGGGAGAGTTGCAAGACTAGACCTAGAACACCTCTCACCGTTCCCACAGTCAAGAAACAACTACCCTGTGCTGGAGATTGAGACCTAAGCTAGTTCCTCCTGGAAGGACTCAACATTAGTCACCGCCAGCAAGAGTCCCAGGAGCCAAGACAGCCAGCACCAGTGACTGATGGTTCACCCCGGCAACCTCGTCATACTTGGCCAGGCAGAGGCTGCCCTGCCATGCCACAGACTCAGCAATCAGTCATAAAAGACTGGAGGAAAGGCGAGAGCAGTCAAGTCTAGACACAGGACTGCAATGATAAGGCCTCCCTATAAATATCCCCCTCAAAAGAAAATATATATATAGAAAAGCAACCTACCAAGACATTTATTTCACTTACCCAGAGGAAGGTAGGTACTTTTGCTCACTGCTGGGGTTAGTCAGTTACAGCTTCTGGCAAATCTTGCCATTTACAGAAAAAGATACAAAGTAGTCGGAGAGGAAGCAGGCAAGGCCTTGGAAGCAGCCAAGGTCCCAGAAGTCCGTGCTAGAGGCAACTGCAAACCTACTTCAAGTGCTTGGAAGCCACCACTTCTCTCATCTCTAGGTTTAAAAATGTGTTCTTTTGTTTTGTTTTGTTATTGTTGTTTTGTATTTTGATTTTATGTGTATGTGTGGTTTGCCTGAATGTCTGTGCACCACCTACGTAACTGGTGCCCATGGAGTCCAGAAGAGGGCATTGGATCACCTGGAACTAGGGTTACAGATGGTTGTGAGCCACCATGTGGGTGCTGGAAACTGAACCCAAGTCAGCAGTTCTTAACCACTGAGGTTCTCTCCCATCCCTCATCTCTAGATTTAAAGGGATCAGGCGGGGCTGGGGATGTCGCTAATTGGTAGAGCACTTGCCTAACATGTACTAAGTCCTGGGTTCAATCTCTAGTATCTAGTACTTACACACACACACACACACACACACACACACACACACACACGGCACTCAAGTACAACCAGTACTACTTATTAGCAAACTTCAAGAACATGACTCCAAAGCCCAGACCTGAAAAATTACCCATGTTATTAGTCGTTGTGCCCCCCCCACCCCCATTTGGGGAGCTGCTTGCTTTGAGGCCTAGAACAGGCCATAGGGAACTAACTACAAAAGGAGAAAAGGAACCACACCTTCAGAGCTATAGCATCTGTTCCTGAGACCGCTTCAAAGGCACAGGAGACGCACAGCGGGAATCTACTGTGGCCAGCAGAGTTCTCAGAAGCGGTGAAGAGATGATGCGTGCATGAAACAGGTTAAGACACACTGAATTTATTCCACGAGTCTTGGAACCAGGTAGACCTGATTTGAAGTCTAGGTCCTCTACTTTCCCACAACTATATGTGGTCTTCAACTGTCCAGCAGCAAAATGGTTACAATACTGTCAGTCTCACTGACCATCACCAAGACTGGAGTGCGCAGGCAACCTGCACACCAGCATACAGAAGCCCAACCAAGAACCCAAGGGAAGCCGGGCGCTGGTGGCGCACGCCTTTAATCCCAGCACTCGGAAGGCAGAGGCAGGCAGATCTCTGTGAGTTCGAGGCCAGCCTGGTCTACAAGAGCTAGTTCCAGGACAGGAACCAAAAAAGCTACAGAGAAACCCTGTCTCGAAAATCAAAAAAAAAAAAAAAGAAAAGAAAAAAAGAACCCGAGGGAAAACGCTAGCCCCAAAAGCACCAGGATGAAATATTTTTCTGCCTTAGACCTTATTTTTTACCCACTCATATCTCAAACTATGTCTCAGCAGGTAAAGGCTTTGCCACCAAGCCAAATGACAGTGAGTTCAATCCCTGGAACACACACGTGCGTGCAAAATAAATAAATGTAAAATAAGAACAATAAAGGTTCAAGTCAAACTTGGTGAATCAGCCTGTGCTATCCCTTCCCACTAAACCAATGCTTATCAGTCTAGGGTCCCAACACAGTTCAGACCATGATCTCATAACCTCGCAAGAGCAGTTCGACTGATAGCCAGCACCAGCAAGCACAGGTCAGGGAAAGTCCCAGGGCTATCGCAGCAGGACACATTCCTCAGCATTCCATAGGGTGAGACGCTTGGGTCCTGGGGAACCACCAGTCCAACAGGACAGTCAAAGCATTGTAGGAGCAAAGGCACAAATAAGTGACCAACCAATCCCATCCTTCACGCTAGTCCCTGGGTTTTAAGTACAGCTTCAGGTAGAGCGTTAGGACAGGGGACAAAAGTCAACGCAGCAAAGAAGACAGCCAGTGTTCCTGAGTCACAGGGAATATCAAACAGAAGAGCACAAAAGAGCCCAGGACTGTTGCCAGCTGCAGTGGTTTGGGTGAGAATGGCCCCCAGAGGCTCAGACACTGAATGCTTAGTTCACAGTTGGTAGATTTGTTTATGAAGAATTAGGAGGTGTGGCCTTTGTTGGAGGAGGTGTGTCACTGGGGGTGGGCTTTGAGGTTTCAAAAACCCAGGCCAGGCCCAGCTTTTCCCCATCCCACCTCAGACCTATAAATCAGAAGTAAGCTCTCAGTTTACACCTAGTGCCCCGCCCGCCCGCCTGCCTGCCTGCCCGCCCGCCTGCTTACAGCCGTGTTCTCCGCCATATGGTCAAGGACTCACCCTCTGGAACTGTAAGCCAGCCCCCAATTAAACGCTTCTCTACTATAAGCTGTGTTGGGTATGGTGTCTCTTCACAACAACAGAACAGTAACTAAGACGCCTCTGAAGGGGCCCTAACTGTGTCCCCAACACACTGAATGTACCTCCAAGACAACCCTCCTCAGAGATAACGATAGCTGCCCTTTCTTCCTAAGCTCTGAGCTTCAGAATTCACTACCTCACCAAGCATTTATTCAGTACCTACTGTAACAATGTATCGCACACAGACCCAACTCACAAGAGCTCCTTCTATTACCAAAAGAGGGTAAAGTGGCAGCATGGGCTAGGGCTAGGAGACAGCTAGGTGGAGGGCTTGCTAGCAAGCTCCAGGTCTCGGGTTCAAGGCCTTGTATCATGAAAACAAAACAAAAATCCAGAGAGTGGAGTTTATGAGCTGCCGGAGAGCTCCAGAAGCCTCCAGCTTAGAAACTCAACACTTCTGAGCGTGATGCTAGGCCCTGAAGACACTAAAATGAATGACACACTACCCTATCTTTGAAGAACTTGAACTCTAGAAGGAGAAAAGGCATGTATGTAGATGAGAGCTAGCGCAGAAATGAACAATGAATACACAAAAGCTGCTTAGAGAAGGCCAAGTGTGCCTGGAACCTGCAAGCTTTGCAGGAAAAGGTGACATTCTGGCCGAGTCACCACCGATGACTAAGCCAGATGAAGAGATCTGGAAGGGTCAATGAAAGTCAGCTCCAGAGAAAGGCCTGGGATCCTGTGCATCCTGGGGGCATCTGAATTGTTTTGTGGAAAAGGATTACTAGGGCAGGTCTGGAAGATCAAACACCGGGACAGGTGCAAACAGGCTCGGAAGACAAGGCGTGAGAATATGCACTAAAAAAACACCATCTGGGTGGGAGACGGCAGCTACAGGTGTCCCAGGACCAAGAAGGGTTCCGAAAAGAATGCAGAGGCCCAGGAGAACCTGCTGACTTTCCACAGCGGATTTCTAGAAGAAAGCGAAGAGGGAGAGGGGACGGCAGAGAGAGCACCGTCTAAAAAGGAGCAAGAAATACTCGCTCGCATGCATGCAGCGGGGAAGATGTGTGATCTAAGATCAAGGCAACATGATGCAATGCATAAATTAGGTGTTTCTGAAAGCAGGAAGAAGGGCTAGGATGTAGCTTAGCCTGTCAGGAAAGCCTGGGTTTGAGATGGAGCAACACATAAAACCAGATGTGGGAGCAGGAAGATAGGAAGTTCAAAGCCACCCTTAGCTACACAGCGAGCTTGAGTCTAGACTGGGCTATGAGACCCTATCTCAAAGAGGATAGAATACAAAGGGACTCTATCACCTGACACAATCCCTTACAACCTGAGGCCACTACCAATGGGGACCAGTCACTGAGATTCCAGGCAGTAGCTGGGAGGGAGTCTCCCTTTGGCAGTAGAGGCCCATAGCCCTCATCTGGGCTGAGGAAGGGTCCATATGAATCTTAACATCTGGGGGGTCACCCCCCACCACGCACCACCTTCCTTTCCCACACGTCAGAACTGGGGGTAAGGCAGGGTATCTCCCCCAGTCTCGGCTCCCTCCAAATTCTAAACATGAGCCTTCAGGAACGGAAACAAACTCCTTCCAGGACGATGCAGTTAGTTAAACCATCAACTTCCTCACCCTGGCTTCTCCACAACCCACCCTCTTCTTAGCCTGGGCTTCCACCAGGGACCTTAGGATCCTAGCACAGGGTTAGGGGAGTAGCTTTTCCAAGGCAGGCCCTAGAGACTCACACACAAGTGTGACCTCACACACTTTCCTACCAAGCAGAGCGGCAGCCCCAGACTCCCTCCACTCCCATCCCCCAGTCCCTCACATCCTGGCTAAGAGGCCTCAGCCGGAGAGGACTAAGGGAACTCATCCAACCAGTTTCCAGTCTAAGAGAGGAGACTTCTCCCTTAGTAAAGGGCACACAAAGACCAGAATTTCAGAATTTCGACAGCTCCCTTACCTGTAGCCAAACCCCAGAGGCCACGCAGGACACCGGGCAAGGAGAGGCACAGCCCTGTGGCAGTCTACTCCATGAAGAGAGAGGCCTTGATACCCAAGGGAAAGAGATAGTGATGTCCAAGCAAGGGTCTCTACCCCAGCTCCCTACACCTGCTGCCCAGAGCTATTATGCAAATGAGGTGCTGGCCCCATCCCAGTATCTAGGACCCACTTCTCACCTCCTCTACTAATGGTGCCACTTGATTTCATCCAAAATAAACACCTCCCTGTGGATTCTGGGCAAAGGAAACTTCAGGAAGAAGTGAGGAATTAGCTATGCTTTTCCCAGTATGCACGTCATGTGTACGGGTATGAGGGCGGTGGGATCACCCTAGATCTCGAGAACACCCCTCCCACCAACTGTGAATGTTTGGAGGAGACACCATGGAAGTCCCCAAGTAAAGCACTCCACACTCCGCAGGATTGTCTGCCTGTTTCCCAGTCACAAGACCAAACCTACTGGAAGCACCCAGGGCAAGGTAAGGAGAGTCCACTCATCTACCCCTGAACCAGGTATGGCCCTCCATTTCTGAACCTCCGGGGGAGACTCTGCCTTGTGTCCCAAACGTGTGGCTGTTCACATTCCCCAGAGGTTGCCAGGCAAAGCTTAGATTCCCAGAGTCCCACCTGCAGCCCACTCGGACCCCCTTGGCCTGGCCCCAGAGGGTACCTACCGCTTTCCTCAAAAGGGCTCCCATCCCAAGACAAAGAGAAGCACTGGGAAGGTGGCCAGGGGCTAGGGAGCTGCATTCTCTCCAGGAGTGCGGCAGTCCAGTAGTTAACAGGCTCGGGCTGGGCGAGCAGCAGACTGCCACCAACAGCCTTGGGAATTAAAGTGCCCGCTGCCTCCCGTGAAACCTCTTCAATAAACGTCCTATTCAGATCCAGTTCCGCGTGTGGGTCATACTTGCTACATTTCTCTCATTCCAGATTGCTGGGGGGGGAGGAGCCACCAAGGAAATGCAGCTTCCCACCACAACTCAGCAGGTTCCTAATGGGTGAGGACCCGGGCCACAGCCCCAGGGGGTAAGCACCGTGCAGCCGAGGGCCACAAATATCTCCAGAGACTAAGCACATGGGATACTAAAATGCAGGAAGTCAAACACTGAAGACTCAAACAAAGCCAGATCAGTCACCAACACAACAATGCTCCATTTATGGGGCACCTTCCCCCACTCAGGCCGTGACAGCCCAAGGCTATTAACCCTCTGTCCTCACAACAGCAAGCTGGAGGGTGGAACAGAAGGCGTCAATATTATCCAGGTCAGGAAAACTGAGGCGCGGGCTGTTCCCAGAACGGAACTAAAATCTCGGACGACGTTTTCTGAGGGCATACAGGCACTGCTCTGACACATTAGCTATGCCCCACAACACTCCTCCACTCAAGACCATGCAGTTAGGGAAGTGGAGAGCCGGGGTTTGCTGGACTCCAGATCTCTGGGCAATCCATGCAGAAGCAACACATGCCTCCCCCTCCTCATACACAGGACCCAGGAGCCAGAGCCTAAAAGGAACCCGGGTAGACCGTCCCCTCAGGTGCCCCCACGGGATATTTCTTTTTCCTGCTCCTTTTAAAAGTTTTCGTTTCACTAGGGGAAAGTTCCCACACAGTGTGACAACCCCAGAAAGAGACCCAAACAAAATCACCTGGGAATTGATAACTCACCCACAGACGCTTCCAGACAGAAAGCACTTGTGAGACCAGCAGAAGACCAAACACAAAAGAGTGTCGTTCTTCTGCCCACACACTCTGTGGTTGGGGGTGGGGGTGATCTGCACTCGTGAGGGACAAGAATCCTGAGGTGCTTCTGCATGCACCCTGCTATAAAACCACAGGTGGCAAGTCTGGGTCTTCAGGTTTGCGCCCTTCATGTTCTCCAGGTCTTGTCAATTGCGCTGGCAGCTGTGTAAGGAATTGCCAGAAGGTGGCTGATGTGTGTGGGCAACGTGGAGAGGATGGCGTTTTGTGAGTGACTGTGGTGAAGAAAGGCGAGAGGTATCCTCCTGGCGGAGGAGACAGAAATAGGCTTGGGAAGGCGGGCAGGGTGGGGGTGTAGCTCACTTGCCTGCTGCCTGGCCAAACTCAGCCCAGCCAAGGCTACAGAGTCAAGACTGAAAAACCTCCCAGTGGTAGAATGCTTGCCTGGCATGTGGGAGGCCCAGGAATCGGTCTCCCAGCAAAGGTAGGGGATCCCTCATGTCTGATCACAGAATAAATCGTATGCAAGTGCAGGGGACAGCAACCAGCAACACCAGTAAACAGTTAATAATAGATTTCAGTACAGTCCTAAGTGCCAAGCAGAAGAAAAAACAGGAAAAACAGTGTCACTGGGGGGATGGGATCTTTGCTAGGTAGAGGGGTATGGATGAGGTGTCTCTGAGGTGACTGTTGAGACAGACACAGTAAACAGTAGCCAGACAGGCGAAGCCTTCTGGTCTTTCCCTCTTCCCCACCTCAACCATCCACTTCCACTTGTGAGCCGCCCAGACCTAATCACCACCAGTAAATACAGATTTGTAAAATTATCTTGCCTAAGTGCCCATCTCTCGGCATCCCGTGATTGCAAGGGGCTGGCAGGATGACCCCATGTGTAAAAGCATTTTCTGCTAAAGCCCGATGACCTGAGCTTATCTCTGGGACCCACACAGTTGCAGAAGAACCAACTGCTGGAAGTTATCTTCAGAATTCCATATGCAGGTCACAGCATGAGCATAACCCCTAACACAGACACACAGACACACACACACACTAAAGAAATAAGTAAATAAGTGTAAAAAAGTAAATAAAAGCCTGACTTACAGAATAAATTCCAAGCCAGCCAGGTCTACAGTGAACTCCTGACTCAAAAAAACAAAAGAAAAGGAAATAAAAGAAGGAAAAGTATAAAAAACTATAGACAACTCCTCTATGCCAATGAATAAAATAGTATAACCAATGCAAATTCTAGAACAACACAAACTACTGACAGGTCCAGGAGGAACAGACTCTGACAAGACAGATAGCAATTTGTAATTTTAAAAATTAAAATGAAAGTCTACAATGAGAGGGCTTCAATGGTAAATTGTGGCAAACATTTAAAGAAACCATACCAATTATTTACAAACGTCAAAAAAAAAAAATAGGAAAGGGACCAACACTCCCCAAGTTATTCTGATTCTGTTGAACTGTGTTATCAAGGTCAAACATAAATAAGAAAGACTCAGACTGTAAAAAGTCAAATTATCTCTTTCTAGATAGCATGATACACAAAGTCTAGTAAAAGATTTCAGCAATGTAACAGGACACAAAAATCAATTGTAATAATCCCAACACTTAGAAGGTGGCAACCGGGGGGTGGAAGGGCTGTGCTGAAAAACAATCTGTGCTACAGAGTAAGTCCCAGGTCAGCCTGGGCTACACAGCAAGACCCTGTTTCTAAAATCTGCAAAGGATCTGAGCGAAGGCTCAGCGGTTAAGAGCACTTCCTGGTCGAGCAGAGGACCTGAGTTTAGTCCCAGCACTCAGCATGGGCAGCCATCTCCAGGATATCTGACACCCTCTTCTGGCCTCCACAGACACACAACACACGGCACACAATAAGATCTGTTCCTATACAATAATAACGAAAAATCTGGAAACGTAAAAAGACAACAACCCAAGGTGGAGAGATGGCTCAGCACACAAACCTGACGGATCACCAGAGTTCAGTTCCCTGGACCCTACGGAGAAGGAGGGAACGTCGGTTGTCCTCTGACCTCAAGCAGCCCAGCCCAATAAACAAATAAACATTTTTTTAGATTTACTGGTGTATGTATTTTAAGTGTATGGATGTTGTGTCTACATGTATGAACACCAACAGAGGGCACCGGTTTCCATGAGACTATCGTTGAAGATGGTTGTGAGGGGCCATGAGGGTTCTAGAAACTGAACTCAGAAGCTCTGGAAGGGACGTCAGGAGGTCTCTTAACCACTGAGCCATATCTCCAGCCCCACAAATAAACGTTCTTTAAATGGTGTGTGTGTGTGTGTGTGTGAGCACATCTTTAACCCCAGAAGCAGGAGGATCTCTGTGAGTTCAACGCCATCCTGGTCTACAAAGTGAGTTTCAGGATAGCCAGAGCTTCGTGGAGAGACCTTGTCTCAAAAAAAAAAAAAAAATTAATAAATAATAAAAATACAAAAGAAAAAAGTACAAGACTGATACACAAACTAGAATATTGTTGAAAGAAAGTAAGGATCTGGGCAGTGGCACTCGGGAGGCAGAGGCAGGTCTCTAAATTCGAGACCAGTCCGATTTACAGAGCGAAGGCCAAGACAGCCAGGACTACACAGAAATCCTGTCTCACAAAAAAAGAAAGGAAAAAAAAAAGGAATTAAAGAGCATCAAATGAACAGAGAGTCATTCATATTCTATCCATATTGAGCATTTAACACTGTTAAAAATGGCAGTTCTCTTTTTTGGCAACTTCTGACAAACTTCTCTGCAGATTCAGCTCTCCCGATCTGGGCTCCCTAGAAAGCACAGCCGTCAAGACCGTATTACGCTCACATAAGAAGACATGAGCCGGAAGCACAGAATAGAGAGGACAGAAATAAAACTCCATTTACAGTCAATGGGTTTTTAACAAGATAATTCCGTTTAATCGGTGGGGTCCCATTAGAGAAAGCAGGTCACAGTGAAGCAGAGGCAGGTGAATTCCCAGGAACAGCTCAGTGTGCACAGCTTATAATAAACAAGGGACCCTTTCTTAAGCAAGGTCAAAGACAGGGAACCGCATCCAAGGTTGTTGTCTGACCTCCACACACTCACACACATGAACATGCACACACACACACACACACACGCATACTCATACACAAAGGGTTTTTTAAAATTAAACACAGGGTTACCATATGACCCAACAATCCTACTCTTTGGTAAATCATTAACATATGCCCACACCAAGATGGCTCTGCGTTACATAATCTAATGTCCACAGCAGCATTATTCACTTTTAAAATTTATTTACTTATTGGCAATGCCAGGGGTCAAACCCAGGGCCTTGTGCATCTAGGCAAGTCCCACTGAGCTATGGTCCGATGCAACAGCATTACTCATAATAGCTAAAGAGCTGAAACAGCCTCATAAATTTTTTTTTAAATGGGGAAGGTCACACGTCAAGGACACCAGGAGTGGTGGCGCACACCTTTAATCCCAACACGGCAGAGACAGGTGGATCTCTGTGAGTTCAAGGCCAGCCTGGTCTACAGAGTGAGTTCCAGAATAGCCAGGGCTACACGGAGAAACCCTGTCTCAAGAAAACAAAATATAAACAAAAAAAAAATTGAAGCAGAAATGTCTATCAGATGGTTGATAAATACACAAAATGTAATATATCCACCTAATACCGAGTTACTTAGCAATAAAAAATGAATTACTTTCTACAACATGGTACATGTTAGGAGACACTGATGAAGTGCCCAGCAAAGGAAAGCCTGCCATAAAGACAGAGAATATAAAACTCCACTACTACAACATGCCCAGAATAGGCAACTCGAGAGAAACAGGAAGTATTCCAGTAGCCGCCTGGAGCCGGGGGCTGGTGAAAACGGGAAATGACTGCTAATGGGGACAGGTCTTTTCTGGAAGTAATAATAATGTTATAAAATTGGATAGCAACAGTTGCACAACTCTGCTGACGATACTAAAAATCAATGAACTATATACACAGTGTATGGGTGACTTTAATATATGTGAAATACACCTCAATGAAACCCTAAATAATAAAGAAAGAAAAAACATTAAGACAAGTCGGTAGTGTAGACCATCCAATAAGCAATGGAGGGCAGACCTTGGGGGAGGGTGGAGTTGGCTAGTGTTGAAAAAAAAAAAATAAAATCATTTGCATCTTTCAAGGTTAACCACGGTTACAGGCAAGGTTCTTGAAGCAGTCTGTGACCATGATGAAATCCAGAGCAAAGCTCAGGCACCAGGGCATATGCTAAAGCCCTTTCTTGTCCTGCCAGGGCCCAAAACCAGCAACCAGAAAATACATTCCAGGCACATTTAAAGTGGGAGTAAGTGGGGAAAATCTGTAACATTTTATTCCTATAAAAAATGAGAAGTCAGGCGGTAGTGATGCACACCTTTAATTCCAGCACTCGGGAGGCAGAGGCAGGCGGATCTCTGTGAGTTCGAGGCCAGCCTGGTCTACAAGAGCTAGCTCCAGGACAGGCTCCAAAGCTACAGGAAATGTGTCTTGAAACCCACCCCCCACACACACAAAAGAAAAGAAAAAAAGATGAGAGAAATTAAGTATGAAAACCTACTATGTAGGATCATCAGGCGCCAAGACCACACAGTTCAGCATCCTCAGCAGAGCTCAGAACCCACACAAAGGAGCGAATTCCTGTGGATAGTTGAGAGGGCAGTTCTCCCTGTCATTTTCCCCCTCAGAAAATACCAGTATTTGCACAAGATGCCTGGGAAGCGTGCTTGTCTTGACAGAGGCAAGCACCATCCCGGGATACCTGGCAGTCTGTTTTTGTGAAACTCAAGTGAGAACCCATTCCAACTCGACTGAACCCAAACCCGGGCCCCAGCCCCACAAGGACAGCACAGAGAACAGTCCAAAAGAGCACACCTGCAGTTTCAAAACGCTGAGAGCGCTAAGAGCTCCGGGCTCGGGAGTCATTAGGAAGTTCAAATCCTGAGCTCGGGGTGTGGCAGAGATGGCTGGCTTTCCCAGCAGGCAGAGGACCCTGGGCTCACTTCCAATGCCACCAAAAAAAAGAAAAAGTTTTTAAAGGATAAGAAAGTTCAAATTTGATCTTTTTGAAGCGTCAGCACAGCAATCCTGGGCAATTCACCAGACCTTGAAAGGACTTGGGGGCTGTGAGATTACTAACCAGTTCTCAACATCTCTTAAGATCCCAACCAATCTGACTAGGAATATTAAAAAAAAAATAATAACTTATTTTTATTCTATTTGCACTGGTATTTTCCCTTCATGTCTGTGTGTGGAATCAGAGACAGCTATTAGCTGCTATATGAGTGCTGGGAACAGAACCTGGGTCCTCTGGAAGAGCAGCAGTCAGTGCTCTTAACCACTGAGCCGCTTCTCCAGCCCTGACTAGGGATCTTCAAAATGATGTTTTACACCTCCTTGCCTCTCCTAACCATAGTCAGGGTTAAGGGCGCACAGCTTCGCCTTTTCTTCATGTGTCAGGGACACAGCTGCCAGCCAAGCGCCCATCATCACTAGTGAGCCCCAGGTGGAAGGTGTGTCAAGCCATTCCCTGCAAACAAACGACCCTGGGTCCTTCCGCCTGCCACGGCCTTTCCTGGCGTTTCTGTTTCAGCCTGCTTTCATTGCCAACTCGCTGCCCCACAATGGCTTCCCTTTCTATTCGGGCTTCCTCAGGGCTCTCACTGCTACCTATCTGCAATGGGCTCCGACAGAAGACACAGGTTAGGGGGAGAAGTGAACCAGGCTCCGGGGAGGCTGGTGTGGATTTCACAGGCATCTCAACCCCTGGCTATGAGCAGATGAGCAGGACTGTGAGGGAGGTTGCCAAGCAGCTGGGTGGGCGTGGTATTATGGGATATTATGGGACCTGTATTCAAAGCTATAAGCACACCCTGCTGTCCTCTTCCGGCCCAATTTGCATGGCGGTAAACTCAGCAGCAGGCCTGGGAATCTGGGTCCCAGCGACTCCAGGTTCCCTTATGCTTTGCAAGCTGCAAGAATACCAGGCTGCCTGCATCACTGCCTCATCAGGTTAAAATTAGAATCTTAGGTCCTGATCGCTCACTTTAAGCCAAGAATGGATCATTTGTAAACCAGGCATAGTGGCTCACATCTGTAATCCCAACACTCGGTGGACAGGAAGACTGAGTTCAAGGCCAGACTGGAGATCAGAGAAACACAAACAAAAGTGAAGGTGAAACCTCCATTCCTGAGGTTTAGCTCAGAGCAGCATAAGTTGATCTGACAAGTATTTACTGTAATCCTACCCTACGCAGACACTGGGGATGTAGCAACGACCTACATAGAGGCTGCAAGAACACTGCTTCCCCTTTCCCTACAATAAATATTTGTCATCTGTTGCTCAAGTCTCTGGTTTATACACACACACAGAGAGACACACGAAAGAGAAAGACAAGATAGAGACAGAAAGAGAGAGGGAGGAGTGTCTTCATAGCCTTAAGAGTAAATGCTATGAGTTTTTTGTTTTGTTTTTTTTTTTTTTAAATGCTCATTTATTTTTGTCATGTGTACAGGTGCTCTGCCTGCATGGACGTCTGTGCATCACAGGTGTGCAGTGTCTGTGGAGGCTAGAAGAGGGCATCCAATCCTCTGCAACTGGAGTTGTGGAC
Organism: Chionomys nivalis; assembly: GCF_950005125.1. Lineage (NCBI taxonomy): Eukaryota > Metazoa > Chordata > Mammalia > Rodentia > Cricetidae > Chionomys > Chionomys nivalis. The sequence continues at coordinate 47,979,098 of NC_080095.1, forward strand.
AGTTGCTAGCCGCCAAACAGGAATCAAACCCAGGTCCTCTGGAAGAACAGCCCGTGCTCTTAATCACTGAGCCGTCTCTCCAGCCCCTAGCATTAAAAAAAAAAAAAAATAGGCCAGGCGGTGGTGGCGCACGCCTTTAATCCCAGCACTTGGGAGGCAGAGGCAGGCGGATCTCTGTTGAGTTCAAGACCAGCCTGGTCTACAAGAGCTAGTTCCAGGATAGGCTCAAAAGCTAGTGAAACCCTGTCTCGAAAAACTAATAATAATAATAAATAAAAGCCATTCTGACTATATAGAAACATCCTGTGTCAAAAATTTTAAAGAGGGTAGGAGAGCCAGAGTTGTGACTCAGTCGGCAGAGTGCTTGCCCAGCATACACGAAGCCGAGTGTTCAATCCTTAGCATAGCATATAAACCAGACGTGGTGCTGGGTGCCTGTAGTCAAGGCATGGGGGAAGTGGAGAAAGACCTGAAGCTCAAGGTTACCCAGTCATATGTGGAGGTCCCATGTTAGCCTGGGATTAAAAAACAACAGAGTCAATTTTAAAAACATAAGAATTTTTAAGCAGTCCCAGTAGCCTGCTGAATTCATATACAAAGATAGCATAGGATACCCCCTTGGGGTCAAGAGTAAAATAAAACAAGTGTCTCACTGGGTAAAGGCACCTGCCACCAAACCCGACAACGTGAGTTCAATTCCTAGGTCCTACACGGTAGAGAAAAGAACCCCCACAAGCTGTCCTCTGAACACACACATGCACATGTGCACGCACACACACCAAAAATGTGACTTTTTTTCTTAAGTCTTTTTCCTCCATTCCTTTCTCCCATCTCAACTCAGACTCCAGCAGTCATCAGAGAAATTCCCAGGATTCTCACTCTGTTTCTTAAAAAAAGCCGTATGTACCCAGCACCTTCTGAACCCTGTTCAGTTTCTGCATTCAGCTCTTGAGGCTGTTCATCATGGACTAGGAGGTCTTGCTAGTCCTTGACATTAAATACAAGCATCCTCTCCAAATGCCAGCCAAAACAGCTATTGGTCTCCTTTCAATCTGCTTTCTCAGACAGCAACAGCTCACTCACCCAGTGTGGACTCCACCCCTGCTTTCTTCACACAGTCCTGGAGCAGATGAGACCACCAAGCCAGGGTTCCTCTCAGATGGAGCCCCACACCAGTCAGTCATGCCCCATAGGTCATGTTTTCTGCTATTCCCAGTTCTTTATGAGGACAAGGATAAGCGAAGCCCTATTCCGGCTCTCAGAGAGCTTCTAATCAAAACAAGCCAACAAGGCCAGGCATGATGGCACAAACCTCAGTGCTTGGGATGCAAAGGGAAGTGGATCACTGCAAGTTTAAGATGAAAATGTCCTAGGGGGTAAAGAAAAGAGTTCTGGGTCTGTCAGATCCAGTTTCAAAGGGGGAAAAGAACCCAACAAACCATATCCAGTTAGCAAGACATGCTGGTCCCCAGACATCAGAGGAATGGTTAACATCTCCAGGATAGCCTCTTGTGGGATCACTGGACCGTCTTTCTGACTTCAAGGTACCAAAGTCACAAACATGCCTGGGGCTACGCAGGGCCCTCTTTCTAACTTCCTCTGAGGCTCTATACCAACTGACAGTCTCCTAAAGTTCCTTCATCATAGGGCGGGCCTGGCTGTGCATGTGTGTGCCTGCAGAGGCCTCGGAGGAGTGGTCTGGCTGACAACCACTTCCCTAGGCCTGGCCCCTGCATAGCCCATCTTCCACTTCCTGCACAGGAGCAGGGCCCCCAGGAAACCGCTGGCCACAAGCTTTGGCAACAGCATTTTAGATTAAACCTCTCTGGAGGAGGGTGGTGGTTCTAGCAGAGGGGAAGAGACTCATCACATGGGTTGGGTGGAGACGGCTTAGATTTGCACACGCCTGACCCTGGGCTTCTCTGCAGTCCAGTCAGTTGCAATTCTGAGAGTTGAGATTTCTGGAGCCCGGGAAAGAGAAGGCAGTCTAGTTAACACCACAAGGCTATGCTAATTTCTGGGACAACAAAATGGCTCAGTGGATAAAGGCATTTTCCACCAATCCCGATGGACTAAGCTTGATCCACAGGACCCTCGTGGTAGAAGGACTCCCATAAATTGACCTCAACATTTTTAACTCATTGTGGTCCCTGGGGAGCCCTTATCAAAGTCTTTGCAGGGTGCCTCAGAACCTCTATCTTTTTTTTTTTTATTAAAGATTTCTGCCTTCTCCCCGCCACCACCTCCCATTTCCCTCCCCCTCCCCCATTAAGTCCCCCCTCCCTCATCATCCCTTAGAGTAATCCGGGTTCCCTGCCCTGTGGGAAGTCCAAGGACCACCCACCTCCATCCAGGTCTAGTAAGGTGAGCATCCAAACTGCCTAGGCTCCCACAAAGCCAGTACGTGCAGTATGATCAAAAACCCATTGCCATTGTTCTTGAGTTCTCAGAACCTCTATCTTGTCCCGCCATCCTTGCACGCTCTCCTTGAACAGCCTGCTCACAATGTATACCCCTCTCCTTCCACTCCCTAACCCCTGCATTCTTAACCCACTCCCCACCCCACTCCCGTATAACATATCTATGCCGTGAAGATGAAGACAGACGGAGAACCTCCAGGACTGAGGCCAAGCGAAGAGGCTAGGGATAAAGGTGTGATTCATCAGCTGACTGGATGCAGGGGGAATTCCATAGCGTGGGGACAGTGGCCAGCACACCTTCGATGGGAGTCTTGCATCCCCAACCGGCTGCCGTCCAGGGTCACATAAGGGACTAGACTGACTCAAGTTTTCTAGTTACCCTCCTTTTGAATTCCCGTCCATCCCAGCACTTAAAGTGCAAATGCACAGCTTTTCACCCAGGGTGAGCGCACTGGCAGGAAATATCGCTGCTACCTCTGTCTGTGGAATTCGGCAAGAGAAAGAACCGGCTGCATAGCTCCACCAGGCTCGCTGAACACGGCGGACGTGTTATCTCATTGCTCATTCTCACGATGCCACATGTGGTAGGCGCGATGACTAACTCCGTTTTACAGTGAGAAACAGACTCAAAGGAGTTAGTCCACAGACGGCTGCAGGGTTAGGAAGCTGCCAAGCTAAGGTTTAAATCCAGGTCCGTCCAACTGCAAACCCCCGATCTTAAATGTCACATCAGGATGCCGACCTGGGTTTCTAGGGACAGACGTCCAGAGTGCGTAGAAAATGTCTCCCCTGGCTAAATGACTCCAAAGTCCCTTCCTTAGGGAACAACTGTCTCCTGCCTTCCACGACAGTTCACATTGACTTTCTCTAAGACGCTTCCAATGACACATCTTGTTCTCTGTCAGCTGCCCCTAGTAGAATCCAGCTCCACCCGGTCAACAATTACTGAAAACCAGACTTCGTTCACTACTGTGTCCCCAATGCCCAGTATTCACACTTAGAAGATGCTAATAATAATGGGTGAATGCATAAAATAGATATAAGACACTCAAGTGTAAGGAGGGAGAGATGAGGAAGGAGAGTGAAGGAGTGTGTACCAGGGAGTGATGGGGGTCCCAGGATGAGCTGCCAGGTCTGTCAGACCCTGGGAACTCCTGAAGGGTTTTTCCACTGTCAGTCGTAATTCTTAGCCGCCAAACCCCCTGCCCGAAGGCCTCTAGAAACTGGGGGAGGAAAGTAATGAGTGGGGCGGGCTATAGCTCTTGAACAAAGGCCTGTGGACATGCAGCTGGCTGGAGAGGCCGGACAGGGCAATGGCCTGGGCCAGAGGGACGGCCCGGGATGGCTGGGCTGAAGTCAGCCCTCAGTGCAGCTGCAAAAGCAAGGCCTCCCACCACCAGAGTCCCCTCCACCCCGGCACAAGAGAGAAAGACTTCACAATTAACCCTCCAGGGCCTGTCACAGCTTGTAGCACCCTCCCTGTCTGGGGACCAAAGCCTGCATAGGGCTCTCAGGGCGGGGTGGGAGTAGTGAGCAGGCCTCACATCTGGGACCCACACTGTCTCCCCGCCCAGGACTGGTCATCTCGCAGGCCATGGCCTTTGGCCTGTTCTGGTGTAAACACAGTGACCCTGAGATAGCAGTGGAGTTAGTAAGGCCAATGTTTACTCTGAGACTAAGATATTATGAGCCAGAGAGTAAGCTCCCGCCACCAGCTCCTGATGTCCTGTGTTATGATGCATGGGGCCTATCCAGCAAACACTGACGGGGCCCCTTGTAGCCAGCCACTAGACCCACTAGACAGTGTTTCTTTTTTTATAGTAATGTATGGTGTACTTCTCACATAGGCACCTTCTTTTGATCGTGACTACATCCCCTATAAAGAAAAACAGGTACTCTGTATGGAAACTGAGTCAGAAAAGATAAGCGAACCGGGAAGAGAGTGGGAGCTGGCCATGGGCGAATTATGTATGCAAAAAGCACTATCCATCTTCGCTGTAACTCAATAGGGCCAGCATTAAACCTCTGGCAAAAACTCACTGCACTCTCAGTCCAGTGGGGCTCCCACTTTCCTGGCTGGGCCACCGCTCTAAAACAGACAGTCCACCCTTATCAGCCCAGACTAAGTGGAGGGATGAGAAAGGCCCCTACTTCATTCCCAATTCCCAGCATCATGTGGATAAGCCTAGCAGGGGAGGGCCAGCAGAGGCATCATGTGAAAAGTACCCATACAAATGGGAGGTGAGGTCTAAGCCCAGAATCATACAGGAATAAGAGTAACAGAGGAGTTGACTTTCTGGTGTTTAGTCCCTGGGTTTTTATGCTGAGCATTTATGACCTAAGATTCCAGTCTAGCAAAGGAGGGATAGAAAGGAACTCTCTGGAAGGCCAGACACAGCAGGAAGCCTCCTCCTCCCCTCTCTCTCTCTCTCTCTCTCTCTCTCTCTCTCTCTCTCTCTCTCTCTCTCTCTCAGGACTGTCATTATACTCCATGCTAATTATTTCTTGAGCAAGAGCCATGTGACTGGAATGTGTAAAGAGGCACGGCTTGGGAGACCGGGAACCCCAAGATTAGGGTTCTCCGTAAGGTGCTATGGTGCGGGTCGGTTCTGGGGGCCCTCAGAGAAGCCTAACAGCCCCTACATCTACCAAGAGTTTAGTGAGTGACTGAGACGAATGCTCTTACCCAATCTTCAACACCACCCCACAATGCCGCTTTTTTCCACCCTACAACCATTCCATGGCTCGTTCCAGGTTTTTTCCCCCTTTGTTTTCAAAAGTAGCTCCAGAGTAAACGCTGCCACCGAAGCAGCATCTTGAACAACTAACTGAAGCTTGCAAGCCCGGCCCGAGCTTCCCAAATCGAAGGTCTGGGAGCAGGGTACAAATACCCAAACCAGTTGGAAGTGTGGGAGGGCTAGGCTGTTAGGAACAGCCAGAGAGGGCTCTAGGCTTGCAGGTCCTGGACACTCCGTTTCTGGCACTCACTCTAACCCGCCCAGATAGGCAACTGAGATTCCCAGGAGCAAGCACTGTGTGGCACCAACCCGGAACAGGCTGAGTGTCTACGCACTCCTGGGCTCACGGGACCAGAGGCGAATCCTTCTAGAAGGTCTCAGTCCCGGGCAAGCACTAACTCACTGGCGCCAGTGCACTCAAGGGGAATGGAGTGGCGGGAACGTCGAGAGCCGCCCGGATTTCAAACTCGGCGAAGCCACCTCGAGCCTATGCTCCTTTGGTTTCCGGGGTGGGGACAAAAAGTGACTCCCCTTTACGACCTTCCCGCGCTCCAACCTCCTCCGAGTGCGTCCGAGGAAGCCCTGGACCAGGTCCTCATCCTACAGAAGGCTAGCCTGGGGCACCCCGAAGAGTGCCACCGGTCGCACACGGGCAAAGGGAGAGGGGCAAACCCGGGGACACTCACCGAGCGGTGGCCACCCCGCCGGCTTGCGAGCTTGCGACGCGCAGGGAACGCGGAGCTGCCCAGGTGGCGCCGCAAAGCGGGCGCGAGTTTGAAAGTCGCTCTCGGAAGCGACTGGAGCAGCTGGCCACTCCCGCCCACGGCTGGCCGTCCTGCGGTCCCAGCTTCTTCCCGCTACGAGCACAGAACCCCGAAACGCGCACAGTTCCCCAGCACTCGGCAGGAAGTTGCGGCCGAACGGAGCCCAGGCAGCCGCGGGAGGGAGGGATTGAGGGAGCCAGGGAGGGAGGGAGCCAGGGAGGGGCGGACCAGGAATGTTTCCAGTGGGAGGAGACTGCGCTCGCGGCTGCGAGCCTGCAATTGGCGGCTCAGTGGGGGCACTGGGAACCTTCCTGGCGAGGCGTGCTAGCTGGGGTTCGGGCTGGAGGCAGCGGTCCGTGTGGCTAATGATTAACTCGCGCGGCCGTCCGTGTGGGTCCCGCTGGCCGCTCCCCATCCCCCGTCACCTGGAGCTCCAGGATTCCAAGACGCACGTGGTGGGGTTACCCTAAGTGTCAGCAGCCTGACCTCACGGCGAGAGGGCAGCCCGCACCTCCAGACTGGGTTCCAACTAGGGAGGACACCTGTTCAGCCCCCTGGACTTTCCCAGGAGAAGCACCTGGCTAGATGAAGGACGTCCTGGTCCTTACTGGAGCAGGTCACCACGGCCACTGAGTCAGAAAGGCACGTCTCGAATTCCTCACCGAAACTAGGTCTCGGCGGCTCTTTACAGCTGTAAAAAATCTTACCTTCTGACGAGAAAGAGATAAGAAGCGCATAACTTGGGACTGGGTGGGGCGCTCAGCGGGACTGTTAGTGAGAAAAGCAGATTGAGGAACCTGAGTGACAGAGGACCCCGTTTGGAATGTGATCTGTACATCAACAAAAGGCTTGCGCTGGGAAAATAGGGGAGGTGAAGGTAGCACAAGGACATAGAATACGGACGAGAAAGGTTTTGAACAAGAACATAAATCTTTGTGTTTATTGTTTTTTTGTGTTTGGGTTTTTTGGGGAAGGGGTGGTGTTTTTGGATTTTTTTTTGTTTTTGTTTTTGTTTTTGAAGCAGGATCTCAATTATCAAGAGTGACGGAGGGAGATTTTTTTGTTTTGTTTTGTTGTTTTTCGAAATAGGATTTCTCAGTGTAGCCTTGGCTGTCCTGGAACACGTTCTGTGGACCAAACTGGCCTCCAACTCACGGAGATCCGCCTGTCTCTACCTCCTGCGTGCTGGGATTAAAAGCGGAGGCCACCACCCACCAGCCCTGGGGGGTGATCTTGAACGAACTGAGTCTCCTGCCTCCACCTCCCGAGTGCTGGGATTACTGGTGTGCACTACCACGCCCTTATTACTGTTTTTATTTTTTGATTTGAGATAGGATCACACTTTCTAGCCCAGGCTAGCCCCGAACTGTAGGCGCACCGCCAGAGTGCTGCAATTACAGGTGTGTGCGACTACGCCCCGCGCAGCATAAACCTGAAGTTAGGTTCTGTCCCAACACCCACCTTGAAGAGGGGTGGGAGATGAGAGCCCAGGATGAGACCACAGAAGAGGCAGGACTCACCGGTTAGATGCAAGCACGGGGTCCTTGGAACAGGAATGGGGCTTCTACACCAGCATTTAGAAGGCCAGGTGTAGACAAGTGGGAATCTTAAACCATCCTTTAAAAAACTACCACCCTTTTTTTTTTTTAAAAAAAAAAAAAAAAGGTGCTGCTCCAGGGAAAACACCTAGTGATTTACTGGAGGGGCGGGGCGGGGCAGTGCGAGAGGAAATGGCTTTTAGGTGACTTTGAAACGGGATCCCTGCAGAGGGTAAGGTGAGGTGTAGACAAGCCTGTATCCTTTGCTCCTGACTGCCCGCTCCTCCTGGCAAGCCCAGAAAATTAGGCCCACGTTACTTAGTCGGCAGGTTAGGCCTGAAGAGGGGCGAGCTAGAAGGCAGCGCAGGTGAGAGCCAAGATTACCAGAAAGGGACGGGGAGAATACTGAGGATCCGAGGATGGAGCAGGCTGGTCTAGATCATGTAGTCAGCCAAAGCCTAGTCTGACACAGACGGAGCGTTTACTGTGTTAGCCTCACTTAGAGAATTTTACAAGAACAATTGCGGTCACAGAAGGAGAAACTGAGGCTTGGTCACACAGCTGGTGGGTGGTAGAGCTGGGAGTCATTAACAGGGAAAACAGCATTTACCCAGCTCTTCCTCCACTTCCTTCTAGACTCCTGTTCTGTCCTGCACTTGAATCTAACGCCCCGTGTTGTTTCTAATTGCTTTAATTTATATGCCTGTTTCCTGAAAAGATCGTAATCTCACTTATGTCGGAAGCAGAACTTATGTCGGAAGCATTCAATAAGGCTATGCTGAAAGTCGGGTGAAACAACCCAGGGTTTATGAGAAACTAGAGTTTCCTGCCTCCGAACCCGAGAGTCGGTGTGGTGTCTGGACCAAGCAGCGCCCCCTTGGCTAGCAGCTGCAGCCTTGAGCCTCTTGCCTTCCCACCCGGCTCTTGCTTCAACAGCCTCACCCTGATATTAAATCATTTATTATTATAATAACACCTTGAGTCTCAGTAATGCTTTTAATCTAAGGTCTCAAAGTGTCTAACAAATACAAATTAATTCGTCTTCACGTCCCCTCCGCTAGGATGGGAGAATGGAACTGCGCTTCCTAAGTTTATGGGTGAGAAAACCAAACAACCTAGAATCAAGATGACTCACGAGGAACCATGCAGGGCTTCTCATCCCTTCCCTACCTCCTTCTGAATGAAAACTTCAAATCCCAGAGACAAAGGCCGTTGGGTTTTCACAATAAAGGACATTTCCAAACTGTCATTTCAGCTGCTCTATTGTGGACTTCAGGAAAGGGAGGGGTGTAAACACAGGAGATAGGTCCCCAGGGGCCATATTCCCTGGCTTTGAGAAGGAGCCAAGGCCTGCTGCTGCTGACAGAGAATTCATCCCCAAACATGGAAGAAATCCCTCTCGATAGCCTATTACATTATCTCAGTGACTTTAGAATTGCAAGTTGACTTTCAGTAATGTCTCTCGAAGTGTGGTAGAGCATAGCACGGACAAGGCTCTGGGTTTGAAGCCCAGAACCACAGAAAACAAAGCAAGAAAAAATCTAAGTTGCATACAACAAAAGAGGAAAAGCTAAATAAAAACCTCCCAGCAGCCAACTTTTATGTATTAAAGGGTGAAGATATAGGGTTGCGGCAGGTTGCTTAGGTAGCGTGTATGAGGGTCTGGGACTGGTACTTTAAAAAAAAAAAGTCAAGCGTGGTAGTCTTGGCAGTCAGGACTACATAGTGACTTCTAGTCCAGACTGTAGAATGAGACATTGTCTTTTTTTTTTTTTTTTTTTTTTTTTTTTTTTTTTTTGGATTTTTCGAGACAGGGTTTCTCCGTAGCTTTTGGTTCCTGTCCTGGAACTAGCTCTTGTAGACCAGGTTGGCCTCGAACTCACAGAGATCCACCTGCCTCTGCCTCCCAAGTGCTGGGATTAAAGGCGTGCGCCACCACCGCCCGGCTGAGACATTGTCTTAAAAAAAAAAAAAAAAAAGAAGCCAGCATGATAGTGCACGCCTTTAATCCCAGCACTCTGGAGGCAGAGGCAGGCGGATCTCTGGAGGTCAAGGCCAGCCTGGTCTACAGAGTGTGTTTCAGGACACCCCCAGCAAGACTCAGGGATGTGTATGTATGTATGTGTGTGTGTGTGTGTGTGTGTGTGTGTGTGAGAGAGAGAGAGAGAGAGAGAGAGAGAGAGAGAGTGAGAGAGACTATGAAAAGGTAGCTTTAAAAATGGGAGAAACTTTCTGCAAAAGCTTATGTTATCTCACTAAGGGACTTCATTGTAATCCACTAAAAAAAAAAAAAAAAGCAACCTACAACTCAATAAAAAGACAACCCATTTTTTAAAAGGGCAAAGGATCTGAATAGACATCTCCCCAAAGAAGCTATATAGATGGCCAACAAACACATGCGAACAACACTAGCCAAGAGCATGCGAAAAACCAGAGTGAAATACTGCTTTGTCCACTAGGATGCTTGCACAGGACAGTGAGTGTCCGTGAGGATGCGGAGAAGCTGTGACCCTCTCACACTGCTGGTGCACCCATTTTGCAGAACAGTCTGGCCATTCTTCAAAGGTTAAACATAGATTTGCTTTATGACCACAATTCCAGTCCCAGGAATGTACCTAGAGAAACAAGAACGCCTGTCCACACATAACAGTGGACATAAATGTTCAACACAGCATTATTCCTCTCAGTAGAAACCCACAAGGCCCTCAGCTGCTGACGGTAAACAGAATGACACATAGAATACAATGGAACAAAGTTCCAGTTCGTGGGTGAACTTGAAAGCCTATTGCTGAGAAACCAATCATAATAGATCAAATATTGTATTGCCCCATTCATAAGAACTGTCCAGAACAGGAAGTTGGAGGAAATGGGGAAGAACTACTAACCAGTCCAGGACTATAAATTATTGTGAAAATGGCACTAGTTATTATAACTGTCGAGATGCAGTTTTGTTCGTGTTAGGAATTGTACCCAGGCTAAACATGGGCTCTCTCACTGAGTTACACACTAGCCAGAATTACAGATTTTAAGTTACAGTTTAACCAGATGGGTCAGGCTTATTTTTGGGGGGAGAGCGTGTTTTGTGGTCATAGTTGTTGTTTGTGCTGGACACTGTGACCCTTTAATACAGTTCCTCATGTTGTGGTGACTCCCAATCATAAAATTATTTTCATTGCTACTTCATAACCATAATTTTGCTACTGTTATGAACCATAATGTAAACACCTGTGCTTTCTGATGGTCTTAGGTGACCCCTGAGAAAGGGTTGTTTGACTCTAAAGTGACCGCAATCCACAGGCTGAGATCTGATGCTTTAGAGTAAAAGAGCTTATAGACCAAATCTCTTTCTATATATAGAAATGGGGCCAGGTGGTGGTGGTGCATGCCTTTAATCCCAGCACTTGGGAAGCAGAGGCAGGCGGATCTCTGTAAGTTCGAGGCCAGCCTGGGCTACAAGAGTTAGTTCCAGGACAGGTTCCAAAAGCTACAGAGAAACCCTGTCTCGAAAAACAAAAAACAAAAAAACAAACAAAAAAAATTAATGCTGGCTGTGAACAGAAAGTCCAAGAATCCAGTAGCTGCTCAGTCCACAAGGCTGAATGTCTCAGCTGGCTTTCCATCTGTGCTGGAATCCTGAAGACGTGGACTCTAATGTCAGAAAGCTTGCTAGCAAGTTAAGGGCAAGCAAAGAGCAGAAGCTTCCCTCTTCTGTGTCCTTATATGGGCTTCCATCAGAAAGTGTGGCCCAGAGTAGATATGGATTAAAGCAGGTCTTTTCCCAGCTCAAAAGGTCTGGATTAAGACGTGTCTTCCTAGCTCAAAGGTCTAGATTAGGAGTGGATCTTTCCGGAGCTGGAGAAGTGGCTCAGTGATTAAGAGCATTGACTGTTTTTCTGTAGGTCCTGAGTTCAATTCCCAGCAACCACATGGTGCCTCTTAATCATCTGTAATGAGATCTGGTGCCCTCTTCTGGTGTGCAGGCAAATATGTTGTATGTATAACAAATCTTTAAAAAAAAAAAAAGTGGATCATTTCAAAAGCTACACAGAGAAATCTTGTCTCAAAAAATCACACAAAAAAAGTGGCTTTTCCTACTTCAAATTAAGCAAACATTCCTCACAGGTGTGACCTCCATTTGGGGTTCTAGTTCCAGATGTAGTCAAGCTGACAACCAAGAACAGTCAGCACAGTCTCCTAGTGAGCAGCTGGGACTGAAGGTTTGCACCCGCACATCCAGCTGGATTGTGTGTTTTTAATGGTAAACTGGGGACGGGAAAGATGGTTCAGGGATTAAAAGCACAGGCTGCTCTTCCGGAGGATCCAGGTTTGGGTCCCAGCACTCTCATGGCAGCTCACAATCAGATGTAACTCCAGTTCCAGGGGATCTGATGCCCTCTTCTGGCCTCCACAGACACCAGGCATGCGTGTGCTGCCGAGTATTCACGCAAGCAAAACACCCATACATACAAAATAAATTGATTGTTTTTTTTAAGATTTATTTATTTATTATGTATACAACATTCTGCCTCCACGCATGCCTGCACCCCAGAAGAGGGTGACAGAACTCATTACAGATGGCTGTGAGCCACCATGCGGTTACTGGGAATTGAACTCAGGATCTCTGGAAGAGCAGCCAGTGCTCTTATCCTCTGAGCCATCTCTCCAGCCCCCGATTGATTTTTTTTTTTAAATTGCCATCAGGGTATTTTTTTTTTTAATGAAACAGGTAAAATTTTATGACATACGAGTTTGAGGCCAACCAGGGCCATAGAGAGGGTCCCTGTCTCAAACAAACAAACAAAGCTATGTGAACATATCAGCATCTTAGGATGCCCAGCGAGTGGGGGCAGGGCAAGCTCAATTCCGCATCTCAGCAGAGAATTCTGTATGAAGCCATAGGCTCGCTGTAATTTGCTGCCTTAAAACAATAATTCAAAGTCTTGTGGCCCCAAAGCTTTCCCAAAACAACGGGAAAGGAAGGTTTATAATTGTATCTTAGAGAGGGCTGCGGCTTCTTGGGGGAAATGGTCCCCTCCTTTATTGATAGTTTCCTCTGTTCTTGGTGTCAGAAGAATGTGACATCAGAAAGGGGAAGAGGTATGGGGGAAGGGAGAGGATGCCGGTCCCATGTCCAGCTCTACAGCTGGCTGCCACCCCAGGGGCAGTCTGAAGGAAATGCCCTGCTGTTTGACTTTGTGTCTGCCACACAAGCGGTTGCCAATCACTTGCGGTTTTTCAAGAAGCGGAGAGCCCGTGTGAACCATTTCTGGAGATCACTTATGTTCACTTCCTTATCAGGAGATAAAAAGGCCCCGTCAGCACTCACAACACCTGAGACGGAGTTGGCACTCACACATCAGCCTTGGAGGCGCTGGGTTTGCTTTACACACAGTTTGCTGGGCATTTCCTGACTTCCGTCTGTGTGACTGTGTAGAGCTAGACCCTGCCCCATGCCAAAGTGCACGGGCATCTGGGGTAGACCTACTGGGTAAAATGGTGTTTGGAGTTATTTGAGTTATCTGGATCCTTTTGTATCTGAGCTTTTTGGCATATATGTATATATATATTGCCTGAAGGTCAGGAGATGGCACCAGATCTCATTACAGATGGTTGTAAGCCACTATGTGGGTGCTGGGATTTGAACTCAGTACCTCTGGAAGAGCTGCCACTGCTCTTAACCTCTGAGCCATCCCTCCAGCCCCCAGGCATGGGATTCTTAAGAGTCACTAGAAGGTTTCTAAGTCAGGGCTTGTGTGGATCTGCACTCTTTCTGTTGTTTTGTTGGTGTTTGATAAGTCTCATGTAGCCTTGAGCCCCTGATCCTCCTGCACCCATTTTCTGAGAGCTGGGATTACAGGCATGCATGCCACACCCAGCTTTAGAATGAATATTCGTCGTTTGTTCGTTTGTTTGGTTTGTTTTTTTTTTTGAGATGGTCCCTGTGTAGGTCTGGCTGACCTGCATCTTGCTCTGTAGACCAGTCTGACCTCAAAATCAGAGATCTACCTTCCTCTGTCTCCTGAATGCTGACACTAAGGCATGTGCCACCATGCCTGGCTCGGTATGAGCACTCTTAAAAAAAATAGGATTTTTTAAAAATTATGTGTATGATTGTGTAGGGGCATGCACATTTGAGTACAGGCACCAGTGGAGGCCAGAAGAGAGCGTTAGATTCCCCTGGAGCTGAAGTTATAGGTGTTTGTGGTCTTCTCCATGTGGGAGCTGGAAATGAAACTCTGCCCTCTGCAAAAGCAGTAATGCTCTTAACTGCTGAGCCCCATACAAATTTTTATTACATTTGCTTGCTTATTTATTTTGTGGATGTGCACGTGTGTGCTGTTCACACACACTTACAGTTCCCCCTCCCCCAACCCATGATCTTGTGAGGCTTCCTGACTTTTGAGTAAGACTGGCTGTTATGTTAAACAAGGTAGAGAACTTCCACCTCGATCCATATGCAGTTCTCAGTCTTCAACACCTTGCTGAGCAGCAGGGTAGGGCAGGGCTTCCAGGGACTCCACTGTATCCTTCCAAAACAATGAACAAGAGCTTCATTAGTAGGTAATTGCCCAGTTGATTGCAGAGGGAGGTAGTTCTCCTTGACTATAATTGGGGCTGTGTTTTCCTGATTGGCCTGTAAGTTCTCAGCCCTGGCTCTCTCCTCTTCCTTTACAGAGATGACTGGGCGGCGGTCGAGCCTGCAAACCTGCGAAACTCACTCTGCGTATCCTTCCCTTGGTTTCTGCACCAGACTGGACAGAAAACCTGAGTTAATTATAACTGCTATAGTAACTATGGCCCGGCCCCTAGAGTCTCTAGGATCAGCAGCAGCTTGCCTAGGAAAGTGGGGAGCTAACACAAGGGTCAGTGGCAGAGCGAGCATTTCCACCTGCACAGTGACAAGACTCACAGGCTGTCCTATCCTTGGCTGCCAGGTGCTCCTACCAAAGCCTGCAGCTACTTCATGTGGGATTGATGGCCTTGCCTTTGCTATCTCTTGTCACCCTCCTGTGTAACGAGGCTATTTTCATCTCATCCTTACAGAAATTCCAGGTTCTCTTTCAATCTGGAAAACCTTGTATTCTGTCCAATTAAAACAAAGCAAAGCCTAGGGTTGTGGGTGTAGCTCAGTTAGTAGAGTTGCCTATATCATGCAAGAAACTCTGGGTTTTTTCCGCAGCACCACAGAAACCAGACTGTAATTCTAGCACCTAGGAGATAGAGGCAGGAGACAGGAGGATTAAAAGTTCAAAGTCATCCTTGAATTTTCAGTCATCCTGGGCTATGTGAGACTGTCTGGAAGGGAAGGGAAGGGAGGGGAGGGGAGGGGAGGGGAGGGGAGGGAAGGAAGGAAGGAAGGAAGGAAGGAAGGAAGGAAGGAAGGAAGGAAGGAAGGAAGGAAGGAAGGATGGAAGGAAGGGGAGAGAGAGAGAGAGAGAGAGAGAGAGAGAGAGAGAGAGAGAGAGAGAGAGAGAGAAAAGAGAACAAACATGGAATCTAGAGGGTCAGATTACATGTCCCAAATGTCACATGGTCCTTGATGGCAGGTCACATAAGACGTGAACCCAGGCCTCTCTGCAGCTTAAACCTGTGCTCTTAGCCACCAAAATTGCCTACCCCTGACCTGAAACAGCCAGCTGCTAGGCCAGAGCAGGGAAGGAGGAAAAAAACTTCAACAAATTAAGCCCCAGAAACCTTATTCTGCTCTGTCCAATTAGTGGAGTTTGAGTACCTCTGTCCCGAACCATGAGTAACAAACTTGTCATGGGACTTGGCAAATGAATGACAAATGGGGAATGAAGAATGTGAGCAGAGTCATAAAGCTCAGGAGAAGGGAAGAAGAAGCAAAAGTCCCGAAAACACGTGAGACTCCCAACTCAGTGACAGCTCTGCCCCCCAGAAGTCCTGCTGATGGAACTTGGAGAATGTCTTGGTGGAGCAAAGCTGAGGGTACCAGGCTCCATGCACAGAGCTGGCTTCCTGCTGGTCTTAGAGACTCCTGCAGATCCCTGAAATTGCTCATGGACTCTTCCTCAGCCCCAGCCAGTTAAGGACCCCTCTCTCCGAAGATTCTTGCTACTCCAGTACCTCACTCCCTTCCACCTCCCTGGTCCAAAGGGCCTGTTTTCTCTGCAGGGCTTTTCAGTCTCCCTGGAAGGTCGGTGCATTCATACACAGACGAGAGCCACAGAGGACTTGTGTGGGTGCCAGGAATTGAATCTGGGTCCTTTGGAAGAGCAAGTGCTCTTAACCCTGAGCCATCTCTCCACCCCCCACCTCCACAGATTCTTTTTAAAGTTTTGTTTTGCTTTGTGGGGTATAATTGTTAGATCCCAAAGAAACTTGGGGGACAAATATTAAGGTTGATAAATGCTGGTGTCCGTGCTCCCTCAGCATCCCAAGTACGTGGTGTGGAGTCCTGGCTCCTCTAAAATTTCTCCTATACACCCCCACCTCCTACTCTAAACCCCTAAGCTTCCCTTCCCCCACTTCTTTCTCCTATGTAATCCAGCTATCTCTGCCATGTTCTCTCTTGGTTCCTCACTTGGTCCACTTACCGTCTTTCCTTTCTTTCTCCTCTTCCTCTCTCTCTCTCTCCTCTCATGGCCCGTTCTATTCTGCTGACCATCTTCAGTCTGTACTCTTCCAGATGCCTCAGGCTATGCTCTCCCTCATGCCTACAGTAAACCTTCTCACCCACACCTG
Organism: Chionomys nivalis; assembly: GCF_950005125.1. NCBI lineage: Eukaryota > Metazoa > Chordata > Mammalia > Rodentia > Cricetidae > Chionomys > Chionomys nivalis. The sequence continues at coordinate 47,995,264 of NC_080095.1, forward strand.
GGAGGGGTCATATCCTCATTTTCATCTAGGAAGAACCAAGCCCAGGGCCTCGTACAGGCAAGCATGATGCTTCTAAGCTAAATCCTCTGCCTCTTCTCATTTTGTTTTTGAAGCACGGTCTTGCTAAACTAGACCTTGAATGTGGGCTCCTCCTGCTTCAGCTTCTTGAGGAGCTGGGGTTCTAGGCTTGCGCCCCCATACCCTGCTAGCTCCACTCTTTGAGCAATCCACTTAAGCTCTCGGTACCTCAGTATGAAAGAGAAAACATTGGTAAGGCATTTAACATCAGTTCCTAACGCACAGAGCTAGCTAATAACGGTTTGCTGTTGCTGTTTGTTTGGTTTTCTTTTTAAATTTCAGATCATAAGTTCCAAGCCCAACCACAATATCATAGTCTCCTATTGCCACATCGAGTCAGAGATTTGAATAGCCAGAAGATATCCTCCTCCAACTCAGTAGGTGTGACTTTCCTGGGGAACTTCCGTTCCAAGCTTTGTATCTTACGTATTTACCCAGCCACACATCCATCGATCCATCCATGCATACAATAGTCACTTGTCAGCCGTTTTGATTACCAGGACTTTTAAATTTAGTCTAAGACATGGTATTGCTCCCGGGGGAAAGCAAGTACCAAATCAAATAATAAACCCCAAAACAAATAGAAAACATTTGCCGGTCTCTATTTTCCAAACTGTATTTTCTGTGTGACCATTTATTATTGGACCCGAGGGGAAGAAAGATATTCCAATCCGCCCCCAGGTTTAACAGTGACTCAGAAGTATGCATTTGCTTTTCAAAGAACAAGGTGTGCGCTTATCTCAAGGATCTTCTCACCATTCAAGAGACTTTTAAATTATTTTTAATAGCGCAAATGTTGTCAAATCCCCGGCATTTTTAGGTTGGGGAGGATGTGTGGGAAATGGCTGACTGTCATTCAGTCTCCCATCCTGTGGGAGAAGCCCTATAGGGAAATTAATTCTAAATGAGACGCTTAAGGAATCCAAGGTGATTCTGTCAGCACTCAACACCTGGTGGGGCATGACCACCGGAGGCTGGGTTCTGAGCCCACGCTTGGGCCTCATGCTGCTGGTGCCCACACACCATGCCAGGCTCACAGACATCTGCTGTGAACTGCAGGGCTTCTACAAAGTGTTCTGCTCTCCTAGAAACATGAGAGTTTAACAGCGGATAAGAAAGACCTTTACTATTTTCTCACCCTCCTCCTTCAGCGCCAGGTATCAACTTTGGATTTTATCGTGTGCGAAGGCTTGATTTTAAAAACTGCTGTCTGAACACTGGAGATGTAGCTTGGTGATAAAGCACTTTCCTGGCGTTTGTGAGGTCATAGGTTCAATTCCTAGTACCGCAAAACAAAACAACCACAAAATTATTGTTTGAGTAATTGGCATGAGTTTCACAAAAAAAAAAAAAAATTAAATGAGGGAGGCTGGAGTGATGGCTCAGCAGCTAAGAATACTTACTGCTCTTCCAGAGGACCTAGGTTCAGTTCCTGGAACACATGTGGCAGCTTACAACCATCCATAACTCTAGTTCCAGGGGACCTGATCCCCTCTTCTGACCTCTGAGGGTACACTTGATACACATGCATATATAAAATAAAAATAAATAAAACTTTGTGGGGGAGGGGTTTTGAGACAAGGTTTCTCTATTGTAGACCCAGCTGTCCTGGAACTCCACTCTGTAGTCCAGGCTGGCCTCAAACTGAGAGATCCACCTGCCTCTGCCTCCTGGGATTAAAGGCGTGCGCCACCACTGGTTGGCTAAAAGTAAATAAAACATTGAAGCAGAGGCAGGTGGATGGATCTCTGAGGCCAGCCTGGTCTACAGAGTGAGTTCTAGGATTTCCAGGGCTACACAGGAAAAAAAAAAAAAAAACTGTGTCAAAAATAAATAAATATAAAAAATAAATAAATAAAATTAAAGGAAAAATTTAAATCATTAAATGAATTTGGCTTGGGAGCAGGACAAAATGTCTAATGATTGCTGAAATAGCCCTAAACATAAATCTGCCATTTTGTACCACCTAGTCATGCAAAGTTAGCATTCTCAGCAACGACGATTATAAAGTCAGAATATTGATCCACTTTGAAAAATGTAGCCACCACACTTGCTACCTCACGATACTTCGCTGGTTCCTCCCTCTTTCCTTTCTGCCACCGCCATGCCATCCAGACTGAGGAAGACCCGGAAACTCCGGGGCCACGTGAGCCACGGCCATGGCCGCATCGGTAAACACCGCAAGCATCCAGGAGGACGCGGGAACGCTGGAGGCATGCATCATCACAGGATCAACTTCGACAAATATCATCCAGGTTACTTCGGGAAAGTTGGGATGAGGCATTACCACTTAAAGAGGAACCAGAGCTTCTGCCCGACTGTCAATCTGGATAAACTGTGGACGCTGGTCAGTGAGCGGACTCGGGTCAACGCTGCCAAGAACAAGACTGGAGTTGCTCCCATCATTGATGTCGTGCAATCGGGCTACTACAAAGTTCTGGGGAAGGGAAAGCTCCCTAAGCAGCCTGTCATTGTGAAAGCCAAATTTTTCAGCAGAAGAGCTGAAGAGAAGATAAAGGGTGTTGGAGGTGCCTGTGTTCTGGTGGCTTGAAGCCACTCAGGGAGGCCAATTAAATGCTAACACTTTCCAAAAAAAGAAAAAGAAAAAGAAAAATGTAGATGTTCTACCTCCTGAAATTGCAGCTACTCAGCCAAGCTAAAACTCTCAGGGGCTGGGGATCTAGCTCAGTTGGTAGAGTGCTTGCCTCATGGGCACAAAGCCCCAGAGTCCCGAGCACCAAATAAGAGGCCACAGTGGAGCACCCCGCACTTGGGAGGCGGAAGCAGCGGAAGTCAGGCGTTCAAAGTCATTTTTGGCTACGTGACTTTTGGCTCTCTGGCAGGTTCAAAGCTGGTTTGAGCTACATAAGACATGAGACTCTCCCTTACCCTCCCCCAAATTAATTTTTTCTGGGTATGGTGACATACACCTTTGATTTCAGTGCTTAGGAGGCAGAGGCAGGTGGATCTCCCTGAGTTTGAGGCAAAACTTGCACTACTTGCAAGTTCAAGGCCAGCCCGGGGTACATAGTGGAAACCTGCCTTAAACAGTTATTTTAAAAATAAATGAGCACATCCACCTCATTAGTATGGAATTTCCCATCATCTTTAATAAATGCTAAAATTATGTGTGTACCAAAAAATTATTTTAAAATCAATTTCTCTGTGGTTTATCTTTAGAAAATGATTTGTATATCTATTTTGTGTACCGATATACCTAGAGTCACGTAAAAATTTCCTAGGTGAAATGGAGTCACAAGTGGGAAAAATTAAGAAGCCCAATCTAGAGAAATGTTGACACTGATCAAGAAGTGACGTGGGATTGTGACACCCAAGTCCCTGGTCGGTCGGGAGTACAGCTCTGAGCTTCAAAGGGCTGGGTTCAGCACCCCGCCCTTCCTATCTTCTGGCTCCTTCCCTTCCTCGCCTTCATTCTCTGATATGGGCCCTGGCATGGGGCCAGCAGATGACTTTAACAGGAGGTCAGCTGATTGTCATCAGCCCTTGGATAGCATGCTTGTCTTTCATCTAAGGAGAGCTGGAAGCAACTTGTCTCTAGCTGCTCCCACGCTGTGACACCCCAGCTGTTTTCTAGCTTAAAATCATAAATTTTCTGATCCCCAAACATTCTTCGAGGTCTATTAGGTGTGAATGGAGTTGGATCATCTCAGTCAGCAGCCTTGAAGCTGTTCTGAATACTGGATCACCTGGGCCATTTTTATTGGTGTCTGAAATTATATAAACTTACGAATCTGTTTAATACATACGTATCTGTATTAATACAAATATAAACTGTGTGCCATACACCAGTCAGTCAAAGATGATTTGTTATGTGTGTGAGCAGTAAAATACACATCATGTGTCTTTAGTTACTTTAGGTTATTTTCCCACGTCTGTAGTCAGGGTTTCAGAGGGTCTTCCTGTATCGAATCTGATTTTTTTTAACCTGGAATAAATTCACAGCCTTTTCATTTCCTGTAGAAGTAAAAACATAACCTCTCCCCCAAAATAACATATATTTTCACTTAAATTTTGGTGATTTATTTATTTTTACTTTATGTGCATTGATACCTTGCGAGTGTCAGATCCCCCGGAGGTAGAGTTAAAGGCAGTTGTGAGCTGCCATGTGGGTGCTGGGAATTGAACAGCGGTCCTCTGGAAGAACTGTTAGTGCTCTTAATCATTGAGCCATCTCTCCAGTTCCTTGAGTTAAATTTTGAAGCAAAGATACTTTTAAAATATATAAGTTGGTTTAATCTAGCAGTTTTTATAATCAGATGCCTCTTAGCAGTTACTATTTGCTTATTGACAGTCAACAAATCTAAAGACAACACAATAAAATAGAATCCAGACTTTCTGTGTATTTCCTATCTTTATGCGACTTACAGTTTTCTTATTATTCTCTTCACTTTTTAAGGACTTCATTATTTTTTAAATCATTTTTTTAAAAATCTGTGACTGTTTCTACCCTCTCTCTTCTCTCTCCCAAGGCTGTGCACATTCTTTCAAACACACTGTGCTCCATTCAGAGGGCTTTTGTCTGAATCCATCCTCACTGTGTATCCCTAACCCTTTCTGTCCATATGAGCAAAGACCCTAAATCCACCACGCGGTGCACAGCTGGGAGACACCTCTCTGGGAGACCCTCTCTGTATCCCGGCCTGTGTGAGGCTGCCAGAATCCACCATGCTGCAGCTCAAGCCCACACATTGCAGACAGGGGACACGTCTTTGTACTGTCACCCGCACGAGAGGCATGAGCTATGAAGTTGCTCTTGGCTCCATTTTGTGTGTCTAGATGTGGATGTATGTTGGGCACCATATGTAAATGAAGGTGAAATTTCTGTCCAATCGCCTGGTCCCAAAGAAACACGCAGAAGCATATATTAATTACAGAATGCTCGGCTGGTAGCTCAGATTTATTACTAACTAGTTTTTACATTTAAATTAACACATTTCTATTAATCTATATATTGCCACGTGGTTCATGGCTTTACCAGTCCCTTAACATCTTGCTTCTTAGGTAGCTCGCTGGCATCTCTCATGACTCCACCCTTCTTCATCCGAGTCTTCAGTTTGATTGTCCCATCTAATTTGCTATTGGCCAATCTGCTTTATTATTATTAATATATATAATATATTAATATGAGAGTAATATGTCTTTAAAGCATACAGAAGGGTTACCCCATTGCAGTTATGTGCCAGACATTACACTGGCTTCCTATCAGGGTGTTGTGTGATAAAACTTTTTCTGGGAAGAAGCAACACACATGAAAGTCCAACTTGGTCAACCATGAAGTTTTACTGAGGTTACTTAGTGGAATAGGAGTGAGAAGTTACTTATAAGAGCAGAAATGATACAAGGACAGCTGCATCGCCAAAGCCCATCCCAGCACAGGTGACAGATGACAAAAGCTAGGAACCTGACGCACACTGCAGGCCGTTCAACAGGTTGGGGAGCGTCCCTTCCAAGTTCCTGTAGTCTAAATCTTTTCCAGATGGTTCCCGTTGATTTTCTTTTCTTCCAGGCAGCTCACCCTCTCTTAGAGTCTTTGCAGCGTGTTTATTCTGGGAGGAAGGAGCTAATGAATCTGGTCTGTTTCAGGGACTTCCTGAAGCTGTTCCTTGTAGGGCCCATGGGTTTACCCCTCCTCCCCAGTTCATCTTGAGGACAGTTTCTGACCAGACATTTTGTTGCATTCAGACATTTTGTTGCATTTTCCGGCTATCCTGTGCTCCCTGTGCCCTGCCTGGTGATTAGCTATAGGGCGGCACTGTTTACTACAGCTTGGGGGTGGTTATTTCCCACCTGCCTGCGGGGAAATTCCATTGTGCAGCAGCTAGGTCTATAAGGTTTTTCCTAAGCTTTTGGCTTATCTCTTTTCGAATGGGAAAGCCCAGGTCTCTTGTGTGTTTTTTCAATATCCAGGCCCTTGCCTGGCTCTAGAATGGTACAGTGGCACACAAACTGTACAGTAGAGAGTAACACAGGCGTTACAGTTCCTGCTTGAGGAGTTTCCCTGTAGGTTGAAATGTTTCAGTCTCAGAGGAAACTGTTACACAACACAGAAACAAAACAGGATTAAGCTCTATCTCTGACATTGACCCAGTGGATTTTAGTGGGAACAGCAGTCTTTAAGTTTCATTCTAGACAAGGGAAGCAGATGTCTTTGATCACTGAACTAGAGGGCAGAGGGTAGGGAACTCACTGCCTACATGATCAGAAAAACCTTCAGAGGCAAAGGGCTCTAAACAGGTTATTGTTTTGTTTGCTCTTTTATTATTTTATGCTAGGCAATAGTGGTGCACACATTTAATACCAGCACTTGGGAGGCAGAGGCAGGTGTATATCTGAGTTCAAGGTCAGCCTGGTCTACAGAGTGTGTTCCAAGACAGCCAGGACTACAAAGAGAACCCCTGTAAATGGACGTTTCCTGTCCCTACTGCCTGGTCCTAAATAACCTATCCAGAGGCTGAATATGAATTATAATTGTTTAGTCAATAGCTCAGGCCTATTACTAGCTAATTTTTTTTTTTTGGATTTTTTGAGACAGGGTTTCTCGGTAGCTTTTGGTTCTTGTCCTGGAACTAGCTCTTGTAGACCAGGCTGGCCTCGAACTCACAGAGATCCACCTGCCTCTGCCTCCCGAGTGCTGGGATTAAAGGTGTGCGCCACCACCGCCCGGCCTTACTAGCTAATTCTTACATTTAACCCATAAATTTATTTATGCTTTGCCACATGGTTCATAACATTTTACCTTATTTTTTACACATCCTACTTGCTTGGTGGCTGGCTGGCATCTCTACTGACTCTGTCTTCTTTCTTCCCAGAGTCCTTTGTGTTTGGCTGTCCTGCCTGTACTTCCTGCCCAGTTACCAGCCTGTCAGCTTTTTATTTACCAATGAGAGTAGTACATGTAATGGTTTAAGTAAAATGTTGCAGGATCCCTGGCGGCTACAGCGGCAGAAATGTCTCCAAACAGCGGCAGTGGGCCTTTGGCATCAGGCAGCCAACAGTGGTTCTTGAGAGCAGCCAGTCCCAGGCAGGGATGGCGCAGTTCCCTGAGTGGCTGCATCAGGCCACAGGAGAGACAGACAGATGGGCACACCATGAGACCACTCCATAGGTCTCCGAAGGCAGCTGGTCCCGTGAGAGACAGATGGATAGGCATGCCATGCAGAGTGAGATTGGATATTTATTTAGTGTGTTATGGAGGGGAAAAGCAGAGAGGTGGGGGGAGGGAGACAGACTGGGGGAGGGGAGAAGCGGGGAAAAGGGACAGACAGAAGCTGCCTCCTTGAGAGGGAGATGGAAAAGGAAAGGACTCAGACTAGAAGCTGAAGATCAGCTTGCCTCAGCGGGTGGGGGCATGGCTTGTCTCTTAAAAAGACAGGACAGACCATTACAGTATATATTCATAGTGTAGAAAAGGATTGTTCCACAGCAAAATCCTGTCTTGAAAAAATTATTTTATGTGTATGAGTGTATACCTGATGCCCTCATAGGTCAAAAGAGGGTATTAGATACCCTTGCAATTGGAGTTACCAAAAGTTGTGAAGCCACCATGTTGGCACTTGGAACTGAACCCAAGTCCTCTGGAAGAGCAGCAAGTACTCTTTGTTGAGCCAACTCTCCAGCTCCTAGCTAGGGCTTTTATAGTCATGGGATTTAGTAAACAGAAGAGGAAAAGAATTATCAGGAGCAGAAGATAGCAGTAGGAAGGCAAACCTATGATCAATATTAGTAGTCTCTGGATCATACACTTCCATCTGCTCATTCCTTACAAGTTGCCGTGGTTTGAATGAGAATGGTCCCTATAGGCTCATGTTTGAATGATTGGTCCCTAGTTAGTAGAACTGTTTAGGAAGGATTAAGAGAGACCTTGTTGAAGGAAGTGTGTCACCTGGGGTAAGCCTTAGGGTCTCAAAAGCCTGTGTCATGCCCCCTCCCCCACCAGCTTGTGAACCAGGATATAAGTTCTCAGCTACCTACTGCTCCTGCACCATCCCTGTCTGTAGGCTGCCATACTTCCCACAATGACAGTCCTGGACTCATCCTCTGAAGCTGTAAGCAAGCCCCCTATTAAATGCTTTCTTTTACAAGTAGCCTTGGTCATGGTGTCTCTTCACAGCAAAAGAACAGTAACTACGACACAGATCTTTTGACAAGGACTTGAATGTGGTCTCTAAGCAAAGGCTTCCTCTCCCGTCATCCCCAAGTCTTATAGCCTGATGACTGTATGAAGTTTTGTTTGGTTACAAGTGACAGGGGCTCAACGCAAAGTAAACCAAGGAGGAACTTGTCCAAGTGTGAAGGTATTGTCACATGCAATCAGGCACAATAGATGCTGGAGTCTCTGAGACAAAGCAAGGCTCTCCTGTCTCCATTTTCCCACTCTATTGAGACTCACTCTTCAAGCTGACTTGGATTGAGAGGTAAGGATGACAAGTCTTTTTTTAAAAAATATTTATTTATTTATTATGTATACAATATTCTGTCTGTGTATATGCCTGCAGGCCAGAAGAGGGCACCAGACCCCATACGGATGGTTGTGAGCCACCATGTGGTTGCTGGGAATTGAACTCAGGACCTTTGGAAGAACAGGCAATACTCTTAACCTCTGAGCTATCTCTCCAGCCCAGGACAAGTCTTACCTTCCATCTTAGTAACCCCAGCAGGACAAGGAGAAGCTCCCCCTGGTTTCCATGACTGACTGTTGGAGTTGGAGAGATGGCTCAGTGGTTAAGAGTGCTTACTGCCCTTCCAAAGAGCTGAGTGCAGGTCCCAGCACCCACATGGCAGCTCACAACCACCTGCAACTCCAGCTGCAGAGAAGCCAATGCCTGCAGGCACCTGCGCAGTCCTCCAAGGGATCCAATAGTCTCTGAGCTTCATGCTCACCTAGGAGGCTCACACATGGTGCACACCAAGTCATGCAAGCATGTACACACATAAATAACAAGAAATCTTTTAAGAAAAAATGTATTACCAACTTGACAGGATGTAGAATCTTCTGGGAGACAAACTTCTGGGCATATCTGTAAGGGGGTTTCACATCTGTAAGGGAGTTTCTTTATTGGGTTAGCTGAGTTTAGGGGGGAAGATCTGTCTTGAGAGCGGCACCATCCTGTAGGCTGTAGGCCAGGGGCCCCAGACTAAGGCAAACTGAAAAGCAAGGGGAATACTGCCTGCGGAAGCTGTGTGGCCGCTGTCTGAAGTTGCTGCCATCGCGACGATTTTTCCCGCTGTACCTCGAACTGTGAATCCACATAAATCCTTCATGAGTTTCTTTGATCAGGTATCATCACAGCTGTGAGAAGCACCTAAAACAGCAGGCTGAACGGATTCCTGTCTGAAGTCCCAACGCTGTCTGTCCTGTGGAGTCCTGCTCAGGTGTTCTGGAACTTAATCCCTGCTACAGATCCTGTAGATAGACGCTAGTCCCTGCTTCCTCAACAACCTGGTGGCCAGCTGTTCTCCTTTCAGGGAAACATTGAATTGCAGGAAAACCTATAAACCACTGTAGAAGGGTTAGCCTGTGGACCATCATCTGATATGTGGTGTTAGATGAGAAGGACAGGTAAGGCTGATAGATCGTCTCCCCTTGCAAAAATCCATTGAATGGGTTTGGTGATCAGCCAATGAGCAGAGCTTCCCACCGGCCAGAAATAACTTAGAAGATCTGGTGATTCTGGACTTCAGGTGTCACTCTCAGGAAGAGCAACCCTTCAGAACCTAGGTCGTCACTCTCAGGAAGAGCAACCCTTCAGAACCTAGGTCGTCACTCTCAGGAAGAGCAACCTTTCAGAACCTAGGTTGCCCTGGGCTCATGCTGACTGACAAGGTGAGGCGTTTTCCAGCTCTTCACCTCTGCTTTTGAATCTCAATGGAGAGTAAACTCTGGGCCAGGACTGGCTGGATGACGATGGTGGCCACTTTCAAACACTTGGGACAGAGCAGCAGAGGAAAGCACGAACACCTGCTGACAAGGGCACCCTGTGATCTTCTGTGCAGCGGGAATGTCCCCCCCCATAGCTTTCATTACTGTAGCCACCAGCCACATGCGGCTATTGGACAGTTCAGTGTGGGCTCAGGCCAGGCAGGAGGATCTCCGTGAGTTCGAGGCCAGCATGGTCTACAGAGCAAGTTCCAGGACAGGCTCCAAAGCTACTCAGAGAAACCCTGTCTCGAAGAAACCAAAATCAATTAATTAATTTAATTAAATAAAATGTAGACTCAGCTGGGCAGTGGTGGCACATGTCTTTAATCACATCACTCAGGAGGCAGAGGCAGGTGGGTCTCTGTGAGTCCACATTCCAGGACAGCCAAGGCTACACAACGAAACCCTGTCTTGAAAAGAATTTAGTAAATAATAATAATAATAATAAAAAACTCAAGGTCAGCCTCAGCTTACTAATTTGAGTCTAGTCTGGGTTTCTGGGCTTCTTATAAAAGGCCTTGTCTCAAAAAACTAAAACCTAAACAAATAAAGAAACACACACACACACACAAATGCATGTACATACACACAAATGTATGTGTGCACACACAGAGAAATATGATTAGTACAACTAAGAAACTGAATTTATCTTTATCTTTAATTGAAATGAATAGCCATACTCCATGTGGCTTCTGTAGCCACAGACAACTAGTGACTACATAGTAGGCATTAAATCTCAGGCAACGTCCTTCCGTCATTCACCTACGGGCCTGGGGAAAAGAAAAAAAAGAAGGATAAATTGAAACACAGCATCCTCGTGGGTGGCTGACAGGAAAGCAGGTGGCGTAGACTGGAAACGAGGAAGACCCCTGGTGTTAACTTCCTTCCTAGTCACAGACACCAGCTGCTGAGCCCTGGCAACGGTCACCCAGCTCTGAGAGCCACTGCCTATGTAAAAGACTTCACCAAAAGTCATCTGAGGCTACCAGGTGGCCGTGAAGCCACTGTCCGGTGAGGAAGGAAGGAAATCCCACCCCTCCCAAAAGCCCCAGAAGGGACACAACCCTCCGCCCGCCATGAGCGTGGAGACCCCACATCCTATACTCACCCCCGACAGTGGAAAGTATCTTCAGTAGCGTTGGAGGACCTTGGGTCACGCGTCCATTAAGTCCCTGCAGGATGTCAGTTTCACAAGTGTTGATTGCATGCTTTCCAGGTCATCGGAGAAAAAGTGGAACTTATATAATTTCCTGTCCAAGAACAAGCTGTCACCTCACACAGTGGGAAACTATCCAGCCAGATAGCAGGAGGCTCCACTCACAGCCTCCTGTCTAGAAAGAGACCTGCTGTGTTCCCACAGTCAGGGTTGAAGTAACTGGCTTCCCAAAAATCAGCAGACCCAAACTAGACCTGCACATGAACACCAACGTATAGCCTTATGCTTTATTTATTTATTTAAGCTTAAATTTTAATTTAAAAACATTATATTTTAAGACCAGGAATGCATGCCTTTATAGCCCTGGAGAGGCAGGGGCTGAGGCAGACCAATCTCTGAGTACTAGGCCAGCCTATTTTATAGAGAGAATTCCTGGACAGCCAGGGCTGTATAAAGAGACCCCATGTTAGCCAGGAGATGGTAGCACGTGCCTTTAATTCCAGCACTGGGGAGGCAGGATCTCTGTGCGTTCAAAGCCAGACAACCAGGGCCACAGAGAGAAACCCTGTCTTAAAGAAAAAAAAAAAAAACAGAGAGAGAGAGGGAGAGAGAGAGTCCATTTCAAAAACAAAAAGAAGTTTTAATTTGAATTTAATTTTTTTAATTTTAAAAAATGAACTTCTGGCTGGGCGATGGTGGCGCACGCCTTTAATCTCAGCACTCGGGAGGCAGAGGCAGGCGGATCTCTGTGAATTCAAGACCAGCCTGGTCTACAGAGCTAGTTCTAAGACAGGCTCCAAAACCACAGAGAAACCCTGTCTCGAAAAACCAAAACCAAAAACAAACAAAAAAAAAGAACTTCTGGGGGAAAGAAGTAGAATGGCTATATGCTCACGAAACTCCCAGCTCAGCTCTCCCGGTCGAGGGCATAGGTTGAAACAGGTAGTGCTGAGAGAAGCCATGACAGAGGCCATGGATCACAAAGGGAGCCACATGCCAGGCTTACGCCAATTTGGTCTTTCCAGTGCACCGTCTATATATATCCCATGGCTCCTACATCAAACTTCTTCAAGCTCCCAAAGCCAACCGTCACAAGAGATTGGGCTCTGACTGACACAGGGTGACTGGCTATCAAAGTGAGGGGGGGGGGGTTCACGACCTAGCTCGTGAGGGACTTCATACCAGTTCTAGGCTCTTTGCATGTTGTTGCTGGTGTTTGGTTTGCTTTGTTTTGAAATTTCTTATTCATTTTACATACCAACTACAGCCCCCATCCCCCTCTACTGTTTGTTTTGTTTTCTGTACAGAATCTCACTATTTGACCCAGACTGGCTTTGAAACTATGATCCCTTTGATTCTGTCATCTGAGTGTTTCCATGACATGCCTCTAAAGAATTAATTCTTTTTTGCGTGTCTATGTAAGTATTTGCAAAAGGGAAAACACCAGAAAAGAGGGCTTCTATTTCTGTCTTCATCTGTTTCCATCTATCTCTTTTAAAAATATTTATTTAATATGTATACAGTACTCTATATACATACTGTATATTCTATATACATACTGTATACATACTAAATGTATGCATAATACATGTATACAGTAGTCTGTCTGCGTGTATGCCTGCAGGCCAGAAGAAGGCACCGGACCTTATTACAGATGGTTGTGAGCCACCATGTGGTTGCTGGGAATTGAACTCAGGACCTTTGGGAGAGCAGGCAATGCTTTTAACCGCTGAGCCATCTCCCCAGCCCCCATCTATTTCTTTGAGCCAAGGTCTTTTCATGTTTTCTTGATTGGCAGGAAGCAAGCTGGCTCCAGCAGTCCTATCTCTTGAAGCTGGCATTACAGGCGTTTGCAAAATGTTCAGTTTGTGGTGTGGGTGTTAGTTGTGTGGGTGTTAGGATCTGGTCTCTGGCCTTGTAATCAGGCAGTATATCCTCTTAACTATGGAGTTATCTCTCCAGATAAGTCCCCACCACTTTCTTTGTTTTAAATGGGGTCTCATGGAGGGAGATTTCAAACTCCTGCTGTAGCTGAGGATAACCTTGAACTTCTGACCCTCCCACCTCCACCTCCACAGTGCCTAGATCACAGGTGTGTGCCACAACACCAGGTTTATATGGTGCTTTTCACATTTCTATTATAGAAAATATATTCATTTGGGAAAGTATTTATTATAAATCTTTATTTGTTTTAAATTTTTGTTATTCTGTTGTTATTTATTTATTTATTGGTTTTTTTGAGACAGGGTTTATTTGTAACTTTGGAGCCTGTCCTGGAACTAGTTCTTGTAGACCAGGCTGGGCTTGAACTCACAGAGATCCGCCTGCCTCTGCTTTCCAATTGCTGGGATTAAAGACGTGCACTACCTTGCCTGGCCCCCCAAAATGTATCTATTAAAACATTTTACAAGTATATGAGGGTTTCCCTGCTTGTGTGTCTGTGTATCACGTGAGCAGCTGGTACCTGCAGGTGCCGGAAGTATAGACCTTTGAGAGCCACCATGGGGACGCTGAGCACCAAACCCAGGTCCTCTGGAAGAACAAGTGCTTTACCCTCTGAGCCATCTCTCCAGCCACCAATCTTTTGTTTTCAGTGATTATAATTCTTTATTCATTTGACGTTTTGCCGTTGGAATTGTAAGCAGTGTGCCCACATCACACTGGAAAGTGGTTGGATCGTTGTCAACAGCCTCCTCACTTGCAGAAGGCGAGCACTTAGCACCCCTGCTCCTAAGCGCTAGGAGTACAAGCATGAGCAACCAAGCCGGGTTCATGCACTTCTGAGGCTCGAACCCAGGGTTTCTTGCATTGCAGGCAAACCCTCGACCACTGACTGCAGTCAGCTCAATGTCTACATTTGTTACAGCCGATAACATTTGATTCCATTGACCTGGTGGACAGTAGGTGACTTTTAGAAACTGAAAAGCATAGCGTTTACCTAAGAGTAACCCTGTTAATGTTGTTCCCTCTCCATGGGTTCAGGGCCAGGACCTGTTCTTCCAGCAGGTACAGGGAGCAGCAGGCTCTTCAAGTGCTTGATGAAAGTGAGGGGCAGGTGCTTCATTTACACGGGTTCCTCACAGTGAAAACAACAATAAAATCGAAGCTGAGATTATAAACAAGCCCTTCCTGAGCTAGACGAAGCGCTGCGGTGTGCACGGTCCCTTGTGATCCACCCAAATAAAAGTTCACCATCTTTCCGCCTCTTTAATTAGCAGGTCCCTCCTTTGCTGTTAAGCAAAAAACTCTCTATGTGTATTCCCGGGAGGGCCACCCGTTTTTATCAGATCTCTGTCTTCCTGTGTGTCGGGAAGGGAGAGCCTGCTCAGAAGCGCAGAACACTGGACTGATGGACCCACCAAGGCCAGAAAGGGGAGGCAGTTCTCCCGTGGTTTCCCAGCTCTCCCGACAGCCACGCTGGGAAGGGCGGCAGGTGGCCGGCCAGCAGCCTTTCCTTATCTCTTGGCTGCCACTCCCATCAGCACCAGCGCAGCTCTGCATCACTGGCCGTGGCTGACGTCAGGCGGCAGCGGCAAATCCTGAAATGCCACTGTGTTTCCAGGCGTGTCGTGGGTAGCAGCATCTCATCCTACAGGCCTCCACCTGCCCAGAGCCAGCGAGGGAGGAGGATGAGTGGTAAAAAGAAAATCAAGACCTCGAGAGTCAAGGCGGGCACTCTCATCTGCTTCTCAATTCTGAGGTCGACTTAAACCGGGGAATGTATGTTCTGTTTTGCTTTTTTCATGGCCGCTCGTATCCTATGTAAAGGCTTCACCCTGGGTCTCTATGCCCGTAGGCTTCCTAAGGGTAGGACCTGTTTGTTGGTCTCTGCTACATCCTCACCACCAGGTCTATGTGTCTGGCGCTATTTGAGACTAAATGAGCTCAGATGACAGCTCTTGGACTTGCCAATGTCTCTCTCCTCAGCAGCTCTGTAACTATTCCCACCTTTCACATCCAGATAGTCGCAGCTCACTGAATCCAATGGAACAGTTGTCCCTTCCACCAAGCCAAGGGTCTTTGGGTTGGTTTTGGAAACTGCTGCCCCCCAATATATGGAGTAATGCCCATCGTACTCCTGGATATCTGAGATTGTAGAAATTAAAAACAAAAGATCCAGAAGCAGAAAGCTGATACCAGATGGTGGGATCTTGGGGCCTGGACACAGTAGAAACACGGCCAAATCACACTTTACAAACATGCCTGGTCCGTCTCATCTATGGACTCTTCAACTGTAGCAGGTCCCTCAAATCAAGTAGCACTAAGCAAAAGCAACCGGGTTGCTGGCTTACCAAGAGGAACTACAGATTTTTATCAGTTTTCTGAGGGGAATAGAGTTTGACAACCGCCGTGAGTCCTAGCCCTGGTTTTAAAAGATCTTGTGTGCAAATATCTTGGTGAGCTGATGGGTGTGACAACCCAGGATCTTAGGTCCCCGTGGCTCTTCTACCAAAGGACTCTGAGAGTTTGTCAGAGACTATGGAGTCTCCCCCACTGCTGGCATCATAACTGGCCTCACGGTTTGGTTTGTGTCTTAGAATAAGACTGAGGAACTGTGGATTTTTGAGCAGCCAGGTGTAAACAACCCCTATAACCGCCATAAATCAGCTTCAGTGGACAGCAGGCCAACTTAGCCCTGTATTGCAACTTTGGTCCAAATAGTTCTCAAACGATCAACATGTCTTTGCGCAGAGCCCAGTAGAGTCTATCTCAAAGGTGACCTGGGCAATAATCATGACCCACACATTGTTATCTGAAGTGAAATGACTAGAAAATCAAAACTATGTACCTTAGTTAGCTTTGGGGCCTCCAAAATCCAAGATTTTTAAGTCAGCTGAATAAGAGTGAAGCTAGAGTTTCTGTTTGTGTTTGGTGGTGTTTGTCACTTATGTGGCCACCTTGAAGCCAAGGAGTTTAGGTTTTGCTTAATCATAATGGGCTTCCACTCTGAAACCATTTTGACTTGGTGATGTAATGTTGGCTTTTATGACAAAGTTGTTGAGAGGAACAGGTAGCACATTAGGGGGTCTAGAGTTTGTCTTCTGTGCCCCTTGAGTGGTCACTACCTGCTTAAGCATCCACTTATGATAGCATTAATGGGCAAAGTCACATTGTCAGGGAATATCTATTAAAAAATTTCACTGCTTTGTTTGAAACAGCAAAAAACAAAACATAGCCTACATGTGTTTGTTACCTGCTGAGAACTGATTACGTAAATGATGTATGTGCTTCCAAGAAATGAAATCCAATGTGGCCATAAAACAGTGAGGAAGTCTTTGGTCCTGCTAGTAAGAATCATTCTCCAAAAATCATGATCAATGCGGGGGAGTAAGGCACAGGACAGTTTCTAGAGTACACAGCCATCTCTGGAAAAAGGAAGAACAGTGTCTGTCTTGTGTGTGTGAAAATATCTCCTACTAGAAATACAAAACTCTGAGTTGGAGAGATGGCTCAGTGGGTAAACATGTCTGCCACCAAGCCTGAGATCCTGTGTTTGAGCTCTGTACCCACATGATAGAAAAAGAGAGCCATCTCCTGAAAGTTGTCCATGACCTCCACACATATACTGTGACATGTGCATGTTCATCCACTTGCGTGCACGCACACACACACACAGGTAAAAAAATGCAAAAAACTAGAAAGGGTAGTGGTGGCTGGAGAAATGGGTCAGTGATTAACAGCACTTGCTGTTCAGTTTCCAGCACCCACGTGGTGACCAACAACTGTCTGTAACTCCAGTTCCAGGAGATCCAACACTCTCTTCTAGCCTCCTTAGACACCAGGTATGCACACAGTGCTTGTAGATGCATGCAGACCAAAATGCCCACATACATTATCATTATCAGCATCGTCATAATCATCACAAGAAGAAGAAAAAGAAGAAGAAGAAGAGGAGGAGGAGGAGGAGGAGGAGGAGGAGGAGGAGGAGAAGGAGAAGGAGAAGGAGAAGAAGAAGAAGAAGAAGAAGAAGAAAGAAGAAGAAGAAGAAGAAGAAGAAGAAGAAGAAGAAGAAGAAGAAGAAGAAGAAGAAGAAGAAGAAGAAGAAGAAATACAAGTATACAAGTGCCGGGCAGTGGTGGTACAAGCACTTGGGAGTCTATAAGAGGCAGATGGATCTCTGTAAATTTGAGGCTAGCCTAGTCTACAGAGCAAGTTCCAGGATAGTTAGGGTTACACAGAAAAATGCTGTCTCAAAAAAAAAAAAAAAAAGGGAGAAAGAAAATAAATAAATACAAGAATCTGAACTGGGGTAGTAGCACAGGCCTATAATCATGGCATAGGAAGACAAAGGCAGAAACTGGACGTTTCAGACCCTGTATTAGGCATGCCTGTGTTGACTGTGTGTGTTAGGCATGCTTATGTTGACTGTGTGTGTTGCTAAAACAGCACCTGTGATCAAGCTATGACGAAAACTCCCATTGTTGATGACAGATCCACCCTAGTCTCCACAGCTTTTCCACCATATGGACTGTACCCTCTGAACCTTGAGCCAAATTGTACCCCTCCTCCCCTAAAGCACACGTCTGGGTACTAAGCCCCGGGAAAGTGTTATGAGTGTGGCCGTGTTAAAGTACAGATGCTCCCTGGTTAGGATGGAATTACATCCTACTACACCATGGAAGCTGAAAATGTCATAAAGTCAAAAGTCATCTAATGGCCTAGTCTCGACCATCACCTTAGCAGCACAGCCTTCGGTACAGGGCACTGATTGCTTCCCCTGGTGGCCCTGGCTGACTGGAAGCTGTGGCTCAGTGCCACTGCCCAACTCCACAAGAGAGATTACAGTACTGCGTGTGCTTAAAAAAATACTTTGAGGGCTGTTTCCCAGGAACCTGGGTATGGACCTGCCCAGAGCCATCCATCTGGCCAGTATTTAATTAAGGCTTCCTTCAAATTTGGCTTTAAAAAATATTTTGGGGCTGGAGGAATAGCTAAGCAATTGAGAGTATTTACTGCTCAGTTCCCAGAACCCACATGCTGCTCATAACTATCTGTAACTCCAGTCCCAGACACACTCTGAGACACTCTTCTGGCCTCTGAGGCCACTGTACACACATGGTATACAGACAGAAAGGCAAGCAAAACATCCATACTCATAAAATGCAAACAGATTAAAAATCCTTTAAAAATTATTATTTGACAGTTTCATACATGTGTATCATGTACTGTGGTCATTTTCACCTTCCCTACTCTACCTCATTCCCCTTCCCACTCCCACTGAACCCCCACTTCCCAGCAAGCTCCACCTACTCTCATGTCCTTTGTTTTATCGTGCTGTGACTCACTGTGTTTAATCAGGATTGCTTACATTAGCATGGGTGGGAGGTTGTTGAGCAAGGGCGATGTACCAGTGGCTACACCACTGAAGAAAATGACTCCCCCTCCTCAGCAACCATTAACTGCCGATAGCTCCTTAGGGAGGGTCTGGGCCTCATGAGTTCCTTCTTCTTCCATGGAAGACAGGGTTGATCATGGGCAGATCTAATGCTGCTAACCATAGCAGCTATGCACTCATTAGCACAAGGACGACATCCTCTCTTGAAGTCAGCATGTCACAACGCTTATCCCTATCCCCCAGATCTTATGTTTTTCTGCCCCCCATTTTCGAAGGGTGTCTTAGTTACTTTTATACTGCTGTGAAGAGACACCTTGACCGAGGCAACTTATAATAATGGAGAGTTTATTAGGAGTTTACTGTTTTAGAGTGTTAAAGTTCATGATCACCCTGGTAGGAAGCATGGCGGCAGGCAGGCAGGAATGAGGCTAAGCAGTAGCTAAGAGCTTACAACCTGAGACATAGCCACAAGGCAGGAGAGAGAGGGACCAGAATGGCATGAGTCTTTAGAAACCTCAAAGTCTACCCCTGTGACACCACCCCCTCCTACAAAACTTCCTGATCCTTCCTAAACAGTTCCACCAACAGGGGACCAAGTATCCAGCCAAATATTTGATCCTATGGGGTCCATTCTCCCTCAGACCATGATAGAGGGTGATATCGATGGATGGTCTGTGTAGGGTTAAGTCAACAGTTACTAATTCTCAGTGATCTGACCAGCACATGTATTTGCATCAACTGTCACTGGGGCAAAGAGAAGTTTTCCTGGCCAAGGCTGAGCGCAGCGCTAATCCGTGGGTCTAATAAATATTTAGAAGGCAACTTGACAGCGTATCCATTTAGCAGAACAAAGTCGTAGGGCCCCTCCCTACACAGAGCTGAGGACCCCCCCAAGCCTTTGGACAGGTTTGCAGCAAGCACATTTTCCAGTTTAGATTTTCCTGAAAGAGCCTCCTTTTTATACCATTGTAAAACGGGGAGCCCTAAATTGAACCTTCATAAGCCAGAGGCCAGCTGGAGTTGTATTTCAGTGGTAGATAGTTTGCTAGTATGTGCGGGGCCCTGGGTTCTAAACCCAGCACACACACACACACAAGGACTGTCTATAAAGTATACATGAGGCCGGGCGGTGGTGGCGCACGCCTTTAATCCCAGCACTCGGGAGGCAGAGGCAGGCGGATCTCTGTGAGTTCGAGACCAGCCTGGTCTACAAGAGCTAGTTCCAGGACAGGCTCCAAAAAAACAGAGAAACCCTGTCTCAAAAAAAAAAAAAAAAAAAAAAGTATACATGAACAATGGAATGTACAGCCTCATGAACAGAGCATGTCTATGCTGTGCCCTGAGGCCTCAGGAGGTCTGCCTGAAGAAATACGACCACTGGGGTGAGGAGAGGATATGACAGAAAGTTGTACAGGAGTCTGTGTGGGTCATAAAAGAAGGCTGGTCAGGTATGGGATGGAGCTAAGCTTGGATGCCTGGAGAGAAGGCCAGAGGCTTGATGCAGCTGGACGGGCAGTCCTGCCTCCGCCTGGCACTGCTGGCATTGGTATGCCTCAGGCACAGGCTCAACAACTTTCCCATGCCCAGGTAAGGCCTCCCTCAACTTTCTAGACCAGAAGAGTTGGGTATTGGTCGGTGAGGGCCATAAGTATGCCAGCAAGTACCTGGGACTAGGCCAGGGAAGGGTTCCCCCACATACTCGGAAGGACCTACCCACATCTCGTTTTTGATACTGAACTTCTGCCGTCTGGTTCTATGAGACAGTCAGCATCTAACGCTGTAAACACCCCAGGTTTGCAGTCTAGGAAAGCAGTGGAGATATTAGAATACCATAAAAAAAATTGTATTCTGAGCTTGACTCGGGCTCAACCACTTGGCCTTGCCATCAAGTTCCAGACCTCCCGTTTGTTCTTGGCATATCCAGTCACAGGGCGCTGAACTGTGGGACTATTGGGAGCAGCTGGCTAGGCACCAGCACATGCTAAGGATTTAATAACCCATGCCAGAGTTGTTACTAAGAACAAAGCCATTTTCAGGGTCTCTGTCAAAATTCCTGATGACCAAATTCCTCCAACTTACAGAGTTCAAACCGGAGATGCCAGGAGGGGATAGGGGAAAATAAAGGTCATACTGAGGAGAGCCTTTGGGCTAGGTACCACGGTGTGCTTTCTCAGGTAATTTAGATACTAGCCTCCAAAAAGGCTGAAGATGGACCGGAGAGATGGCTCAGTGATTAAGAGCACTTCCAGAGGACCCAGGGTCTATACATCCCAATATTCATGTTGGGTGGGTGACAACTACCATCAGCTTCAAGAGATCCAATGCCCTTTTCTGGCCTCCTTGGGCACCCAAACATGTGTGGCACACACATACACACACACAATAAAAATATATCTTGTAGTCCAGGCTGACCTAGAACTCACAGAGAACCACCTGCCTCTGCCTCCCGAATGCTGGGATTAAAGGCATGCACCACCACTGCCCAGCTTAAAAATACATCTTATTTTGTTCTGTTTTCCTTCAAGGCAGGGCTCTCTTTGTGTAGCCCTGGCTGTCCTTGAACTCACTCTGTAGACCAGGTTGGCCTGGAACTCACAGAGATTTGCCTGCCTCTGCTTCCTGAGCGCTGGGATTAAAGGCCTACAACACCACCACCCAGCATAAAAACAATATTTCTTTAAAAAAACAAAAAGACTGAGACTAGAGAGACGGTGAGGAGTGCTTGCCACTCCTGCAGAGGACCAGGGTTCAGTTCCCAGAATCCGTGGATGCTAATAAGCACCTGTAACTCCAGTTCTAGAGGATCCGGCACCCTCTTCTGGCCTCTAAAGGCATTCCATACATATGGTGTACAGACATATACAACCAAAACCACCCTTGTACATAAAACAAAAACAAATCTCTAAAAACAAAAACCTGAAGTGAATGAGATGTGGTCCAGGGGAAAGAGGCTGCTGGTGAGAACAGGGGATAAGAAGACCTGTCTGAGAGGGAAGGACACCCTGAGCCACTAAGACTGCCCCTGCCAGGCCTCTGGCCCTGTAAGTCCTGGCTAGGGAGGTACCTCTAGGGGGATGTGCCGACCATAAACATCTCAGTCAGTGCAGCCGGAATCACCAGACCTGCAATAATACGCCTTTCTGCTCTGGTGGAGAGAGGGACTATTGTGTCTGTCAGCTGTGTCCTGAGACTTGTGGCCTAGCTCGCCTCTCAGAAAAGCTCGATTGTCCCGGGCAACCTCCACAGCCTGGGGCTTCCACCCAGTACATGACAGCAAATTTATAGACACAATCACTCTCAGGGGACAGGGTCCCTCTAACCCTCCAGCCTCAGCTGCCTTGAGGAGTCAAGGTAGCAATGAGAAGCAGGCTGAGGCAGATGCTTTGGGGCAACTTGGATAGGTCAGAACTGTGGGACCAATCCAGTGCTGTGAAGAGACTCCCAAACCCACACCCAGAATGTCGGGGCCTGGGTTAAAGTCTTCCCCCGGGGGCAGTTACTACTAAACGACGCAGAGCTGAAGATAAGGCATAGTTTCCCTCGGTTTGGAGACTGATTACATTGATATCTATCTTGTCTGGAGTCTGCACCGCTCCACACGTGGGAAGAAAAAGCAAAATAGGGCAGTGGTTCTCACCCCGTGGGTCGCGACCCCTGCGGGTTCCACATTTCAGATATTTACACTGTGATTCATAACAGTAGCAAAATTGCCATTATGAAGTAACAATGAAAATATTTACGACAGGGAGTCACCACAACATGAAGAGCTACAGTAAAAGGTCGCAGAGTCAGGAAGGTTGAGAACCACTGGCCTAGCAGGAGATCCATACCTCGCCATTACTAAAGGGATCCATCCTGTACCGGCGTCTGGTCTTCTATTCAATGAATCCGTTTTTGTTTCAATGTTGTTGTTTTTGTTTAGTTTGGTTTTTCAAGACAGGGTTTCTCTGTGTAGCTTTGCAGCCAGTCCTGGAACTTGCTCTGTAGACCAGGCTGGCCTCGATCTCACAGCAATCCGCCTACCTCTGCCTCCCGAGTGCTGAGATTAAAGGTGTGCGCCACCGGCTCAATCAACCAACTTTAGGAGTTGAGGAGAAAGCCCTCCTCCACAGAGGAACCCTCTCTCCAGCAAGAATCTCCACCAGGGGATAAAGATATTTGATGCACTGCCTAAAATCGTTCAAGGCAATGACTCTGTCATTTTATTTATTTATTTTTTTCCTCCTAGGAATTGTCCCTTGGTCACTTCTCTGTCCCTGGGAGAGGGTCATGAAGTGTATACAAGGACCTGCCTCCCACTTTGCCTCCCAGAGTTCTCTCTGAGCCTCCACCTGGCCCAGTTCTCTGGAGATTCTCTCACCACTACCTCCGGGCTAGGCGTCTGGGAGAGCCAACTCCCTCATCCCAGTCATCAACCAAATGAGCTTCCCAAAGCCCTGGGAAGCCAGGCACAGCCTCTCCCTCCCGCGGCTCCAGGCCCTGCAGGAATTGGGAGGGAATGTGCCTGCTGGGCCCCTGCCCAGTCCTGAGCCAGGCTGGGCCAAGAGCCGCTCCTTACCCCTCCCCCACAGACACATAGGGCTTTATAGTCCGATTATGCCATGGAAACTATGTGCTTGGCCTGCCCTGTTCACATGGCCTCCGAAGAAAAAATAACAGCGCCTCCTCGCTCTGCCGAGCCCCGCAGTCCTAGCAGACACTGCTTACCAAAGCGGGTCTCCTATGAGAAACGGGGCCCTGTGAGACTCTCAGGAGGACCGGTCTGAGGGGTGCCTCAAATCGCTCCCCTCCTCCGGCCCCCTGACATCCGCCTTCTTCTCCTCAGCAATTGGAGGGTCCAGGCGCCAGGAGCTTGCTGCCTTATATGGACAGTGGTATCTCCCCCTCCCGTCCTCTGTCGTTAGCCATGCCCCTCCCCATCCGTGGAGCCAGCAAAGAGCCGGCTATGCCAGGTGGAGACCACCAACCTTCTTCTAGATGCCATTGTCTTCTGCAGTAACCAGATGTTTAACCAAATGTTAAACATTTAAATTAAAATTAAGCTCCAGATGAGCACAGTGCTGTATACCTATAGTCTCTGCTACCTGGAAGGCTGAGGTAGGAGGATCGTTTCAGGAAATAGTTCAGTTTCAGTCAGGAGAGCATAGCGAGACTGTATTTCAGTACGCAAAATAATCTATTTGTTCATTAATTTCCTCAGGTACATTAGCCAAATGTCAGGTGACTACTAGTGACTACTATGCTGGGCATCAAAGAGAGAGAACTCCTCCAGCACCACAGACTATTCTGTAGGATAGCACTGGCCTGGACCAATACCCAGAATTCACTGCAAAAGACCTTTGGATCTATGATGCTGTCTGGCTTAGGCCTAAGTTCCGAGGGCCATGCCCCACTGTTAGGGTACACACTCCTAGACCACATGGTGGCAGAGGGGATCTGTGAATGGTCCTGGGACTTGTGACTTAGAGTTCATGAGCTCCCTCATGGTGTCCTGGGACAGATGGGAAGGGAAACAATGGAGTCTGCCTGTGTTGTCCACTGCCTGTGGGACTCCACAAATGCTAAAACTCTTACTTCAAGCCTAGCCTTCGAGAGGTTAGGAAAAAAAATACTTTTTGTTTGTTTTGTTTTCTGAGACAGGCTTTCTCTGTAGCTTTGGAGCCTATCCTGGAACTAGCTCATGTAGACCAGGCTGGCCTCAAACTCACAGATATCTGTCTGCCTCTGCCTCCTGAGTGCTAGGATTAAAGGTGTGTGCCACCGCCTGGCAGGAAAGAATACTTTTTAAGGTAGGAAGAAAAAAATATATTTTACTTATTACTCGACTATTAATTGATCACTTAATTTGAGACAGTCTCACCTGATAGCCCAGGCTATCCTAAAGTTGACTTCATTGTGTAGCCTAAACTGGCTTTGAACTTGAGGTGATCCTCCTGCCTCACCTTCCCAATTGCTGGGATTACAAATGTGATCTTTCTTGCCTGGCTCAAACTTTTAGGAATGTTTTGGTTTTTGTTGTTGTTGTTTTAAAGATTTATTTACTATGTATACAGTGTTCTTCTTGCATGTTTGGACACCAGAAGAGGCTACCAGATCTCCTTATAGATGGTTGTAAGGCACCATGTGGTTGCTGGGAATTGAACTCAGGACCTCAGGGAGAGGAGCCAGTGCTCTTAACCTCTGAGCCAACTCTTCAGCCCCTTTTAAGAAATCTGTTTAGTTCGTTTGGGTGGGGGAGTCACTTACAACAGGTGGTCCTCTGACCATACACTCAAGAGTTCTAGCCCTGGAATAGGTGAAAGAGGGTGGTAGAGCAGGGGCCAGCCTCCAAACTTAGACCAGAAGCCAGAAGTCTGCTGGTGAGAAACAACACAGAAACGGCAAAGGTCTACGTAGACCCAGATCCTAGGTCTCTTCAACACCCTGCATCGGTGACATTCAGGGCTGGCTCCTGCTGGAACTCTTGAGTGTGTGGCCAGAGGCGATCAGAGGACTAGCTGCAGAAACTGCTCTGTGCTCCCACGTGGGACCTGAGGATTGAACTCAGGTTATCAGGTTTAGTGGCAAGCGCACTCTTCTTTGAGCCATCTCGCCAGCCCCGAACTTTCAAATTTGTAAACAATTTTTTGAGGACTAATTTATATACTGTCTAGTTCACCCACTTCAAGTATGTAAGGCTGTGGTTTTTAGAATAGTCAGAGTCGCATGGCGTCACTGGTCAATCAAGAACGTCTTCATGACCACAGGAGGAAACCTCGCGCTCTTTCCTCACCCCTAATGTCTGGACATTAATACAGAAAGAGACAGAATATTCTGGGGCGTTGGCCTGCAAGTGTGAACATGCGCTTGTCTACCCCTTCCCTCTGTGGTCAGGTCCATGGGACGAGGTGTGGGACCTGTGTCCCCATGCTGCCCACAGTGGGCACACACAGTGGTGCTTTCCATCTGACATGAGAAGAGACAGGTCATCCTGGACAGAATGCTGTGAGCCTGGAGGAGCTGGTGGCTGAAGTGGATGGGCTAACAGGGCAAGCCTATGATTATACAGTAAAGAGACTGGACATATGGGGTCAAAGTTCCAGAAGCCGCATTCCTAGCCCCGGGATATGGGGCAAAGGTGAGGCAAGGCCATCTGGAGCACAGACACCCTCAAGCCGGTAAGGGAGTGAACTCTGGGTTTTATATGTCTGGGATCCTAAGCTTCGAGCTGTCTGTCACTGGTGGGAGGTTTTGAAGAGACACAGGATCCGGAGCTGCAGATTTTGCGGTCTCTGTGTTCAGATTATCACAAGCAGGATTCTGGCTCCTGCTTTTCTAAACTGAGGGTTTGACCCCTGCTCTGCCTCTGTCCCTTTCGCCTGTTCCAGGACCAGAACTTCTCAGAGCCTGGGATTGGGGGTGGGGTGAGTAGGAGGGGAGGGGAGGATAGAGGGTTGGGGATGAGGGTGCAGAGTTGGGGGGAATGGGGAGGAGGGGGGCTGGGGAGGAGTAGAGGTAGGGATGGAGAGTAGGGGGCGGGCTGGGGGTGTTGCAGACTGACTCAGAGGGTGGTTTTGCACAGCTGGGACTCTGGGGAGTAAGCGGAGACTAGTGAACAGAAGAGCTATTCCAACAGGTCCAAACAGGCCTCAGGGAGGATGCAGGAACCACGGCCGAGGCCACAGTGTTGAATGAACAAAGCTCTTGGCATTGAGCCAAGCAGGAAACCATGCTGTCCTGAACCTGCCTGGATTGGGCTTGTATTTGATCTTTCCTCAGGTGTTGATCATTGGGATGGAGGACAAGGAGGATGAGGGATGGAAGAGTGGGCTTCATGGAAGGGGTCAAAGGGAGCGGACATCTGATGTCTCCAATGACCAGGAGAAAGTGACCTGTGTCTTGGGTAGTACAGAGGAGAGGAACAGTGAGCTCCCTCTGGAAGTGGGGAGAAGGAAGGAACTCACCCAGCATTTCTGTGCTCCTGCTACCGTCCAACTGCCACTCAGACACTAGGAACCCTACAAGGTCACACATCTTGCAAGGAGCAGAACAAGAATTAGAACCTGGCTCTGTGGCTCCTGGGCCAGGTTCGCAGCATCTGTGGCCAGTGCTCTCGTGTCTGTGATTACTCCCCAGGCAGCCGTGGGGAACAGGGAGGTGGCCTCTGTTCTGAATGCTTAAGGCAGTCACACAGTTTGCCCCCAGCACATCTCACTGCCAGGCTTCACCTGTGTGACCTCAGAATGTCTCTGTCCCTTCACGCTCATGTTCTGGGAGGTCAGAGGGTAAGACAGATGTAATCAGAGTATCTGCTTTCTAGATCACAAAACACACATCTTGTTTGAAAGAAACCAAACCGCGAGACGATCCCCATGTTGTTGGGAATGAGAGCAGGCTCGGTAAATCACTCCGTCTCATAAGAACCAAACCGGCAGTGAGTGGGGCCTGGATTTAAATGAGCTCCACTCATTGTTATTGCAGCTCCAGGTGTGAGCGGCTTGTGCTGGCCCCGCGTACATCATTAGATGCTCACAGGTTGACAGTCATAAGGGGTTTCACAAAAAGCCCATTGTGGACTTGACCCATTTTCCAGCCAGAGAAACCCAGTCCCTGAGCTAAGTTTCTGCCTCTAGAGCCTTCTCACTGACCCCTGCACACACCTGGTCAGCATACCCAGCTCCCTCTGACCTACCTGGCCCCCTCCATTGTGTCTAATGGCCCCGTGGAGCAGTGAGACAGCTCTGGCGTCCGAAGGCCAGACCTAGTTACGTCACCACTTATGATGTGAGGATGACCAAGTGGATTTCTCAGAGTCCTGAAAACCACACAGAACCCAGCCATATCGAGGTCTCTTCTAACTCCTGGGCTGGTGCTCGTCATCACTCAGTGGACCGGCTGTGTCCCCGCTAGGAAAACTAAGGTACCTACGGCCTATGACTGACTTCAAGCAATTCTGGGGCAAGTGTCCAGTGGTGGCAAGTTGATACCACGCTGACCAGAGGTGGAATTCTTGCTGGGGGGATTTGAAAGAAATCGCAGGGTGAATGTTGAATGATGGGAAAGCAAGCAGGGACATCAGCGTCAGAGGGACCGGCAGGCATGTAAAGGAAGTTACGTTGAGAAATTGTCGTGTGCTGTTTAAGCCTGTTGAGAGCAGACGCTGGGGGCAAGAGAAAGTTTTCCTGTCTCCTCGAAACCCCAGGTTCTGGGTCAGGCTGCCCCACCTCCACCCCACTCCATTCCACCCCCCACTCTGTCACTGAGAGAGGGAAAAAAGACAAGTAGCTAAGGGTATTAGCAATATGGCGTTCCTGAGAACAGAAATATGGTACTCTATTGTTTACCCCATGGTATAAAAATGTCTATGGTGGGAACTGGAAGTCAGAAGTTTAGCCATGGAGAAAAAGCTCAATTAGTAACTCCAGCTGACTGACGGCCGCGACTTCCCCAGTCAGTTTCTGCTGGACGTTGTAAGCACTGTCTTTGTTCCTCTCTCAGTCAGGCTACTCTAGGGGTGTTTGCTGGATGTTTACGGAGCATGATTTAGGGCTGTTTGGCTGCCTGTTTGTGACTTGTTATTCATTCTCTTCTTTTTGTTTGTTGTATGCTTAGTAAACTCACTCATCCCCAACCAGGAGAGTGACCCTCATCATTCTTTGAACTGTACACTGCAAAGGACCAGCAGGCTATAGTCAGGCACCTGGAAGTCAACTAAGGTGGCTGGAGCAGAAACTGCATGAAGGAGAGAGAGAGGGACTTTTAAAGGCAGGCAGAGTCCCCTGTCACACAGGTACAGGGACCTCTAGACCCAGAGAGGGTTTAAGCAGAACATTCTGCTGTGAATTTGGAAACATCACTCTGGTTGGCAGAAGGTGGAGTGTTAGGAAGCAAGACAGCATCTTTGGAGACAGAAAGACCCATTAGAAAATTATCTCAGCCACCCAACTGAGAGAGACTGAAGTGTCAGCTAAGGGGGTGGTATGGGAGAAGAGGCCACACAAGACTTCTGTGCACAGCCGGTGGTGGTGGCACACACCTTTAATCCCTGCACTAAGGAGGAAGACGCAGGCAAATCTTTGTGAGTTCGAGGTCAGCCTGGTCTATACAGGGAGTTCCAGGATAGCCAAGGCTACGCAGAGAAACCCTGTTTTTTTTTTTTTTGGTTTTTTTTTTTTTTTTGGTTTTTCAAGACAGGGTTTCTCTGTGGCTTTGGAGCCTGTCCTGGAACTAGCTCTTGTAGACCAGGCTGGTCTCGAACTCACAGAGATTCACCTGCCTCTGCCTCCCAAGTGCTGGGATTAAAGGCGTGTGCCACCACCACCCGGCAGAAACCCTGTTTTGGAAAACCAAAAAAAAAAAAAAAAAAAGAAGAAGAAAGAAAAGACTTCTAGTGTGTGGTAGTTTGGGTAAGAATGGAGCATGGAGCCCATAGGCTCACAGATTTGAATGCTTAGTACCAGAGGGTGGCATTATTTGAAAGGATTAAAGGGACTAGGAGGTGTGGCCTTGGTGGAAGAAGTGTGTCACTGAGGGTAGCCTTTGCCAAGCCCAGAGGTCTCTCTCTCTCTGCCTACAGTCAGGATGTAGCTCTTGGCTACTGCTCCGGTGTTTGCACGCAGCTCTGCTTCCTGCATGATAATAGTCTAAACTTCTGAAGCTGCAAATCAGCTCCAGTTTAAATGCTTTCTCTTATGATAATTGCCTTGGTCATGGTGTCTCTTCACAGACGTAGTAGAACAGTAACTGAAATATTGTGTGAGGAGAAATAACCAGGGACAGATGAGGCGCGAAAGGTAAAATTAGACAAAGGGGTCCATGAAGGGTCTCAACTTCTTTTTTTTTTTTTTTTTTTTTTTTTGGTTTTTCAAGATAGGGTTTCTCTGTGCAACAGTCATGACTGTCTTGGAACTTTCTTTGTAGACCAGGCTGTGCCAGAACTCTCTGAGATCCACCTACCTCTGCCTCCCGAGGGCTAGAATTAAAGGTGTGGGCTACCACTGCCCAGACTCAACTTCTTTTTTACGTGGTATTTTATTTTGTTTTGAGATAGGTCTTTCTATGTAGCCCAGGCTGACCCTGACCTTGCATTAGGTAGTTCAGAATCGCCCCAAGCTCACGGTGATTCTAGGTTTGTACTGCCGCTCCTAGCTCAGGGCTCCCAGCTTCTGGCTTGGGTGCTTTGGGTGGATTTGAAACATAGAGGAGGCACAGGCTTGGGGAAGACAAAGTGGAAGGAGATCCATTAACTAAAGGGAGGAGAATTCCAGGCTGGGAACCAAGTGCTGTTTTAGACCCCATTCCTGAACAGGCCAACTCAAACACCCTCTTGGAAGGGCTATCTCATTTTTCCCCCTTAGTGGTTTTTTGTTTTGTTTTGTTTTGTTTTGTTTTTTTAAAGACAGGGTCTCTTTATAGACTCGACTGTCCTGGAACTCCCTAAATAGATAGGTTGACCTCAAACTCACAGAGCTCCACCTGCCCCTGTGTCCTAAGTGCAGGGATTAAAGGTGTGCGCTATCATGCCCAGCTATCTTTCTTAAAGCCCCAGGTAAGGGAAAGACTCTCTGAGTCCCTCTCAAAGGCCTGGTCATCATCAGTAAGCTATGCCTTCTCAGGGCTATGGTCCTCGGCAAACAGAAAGGTAGACAAAATGACAGAAGGAAAAAGCTGGAAGACAGAGGATGAACAGACCCCCTGGAGCTGGGAGGGAGCTCTGTGGAGATAAGACACGGGTGATCAGCCAGATCTTCTCACACCTGGAGCGGTGGGAGAAGAGCCGAATCCTCCACAGAGGCTGACAGCCTTCTAAGACAAAAGCTGTTTGTGCCGCTCTCCTATAGAGTCACAGAACAGTCCTTCCCCTTGTGAGTGCATTTTTAGCGCCCCTCCCGGTCGATGCACAAAGTGTGACCAGTCTGGAAGAGAGACGTTAGAAGTCCTCAGACCCCATCTGAATTTCCTCTGGCTCATGTGTGGCCCTGGAGAAACCCGAAAGCCCCTAATCGTCCCTAGGAATGCAGAGTTGGATGCCAGTTAACAGCTGGAACCTGTCAAGAGCGCAAGCCTGGAGGGGAATGGAAAGGGAGCAGGACCTCAGCCACAGGACTAACACAGGACACAGGAGCCAGGTGAGCCACCTGGCGCCCCCAGCCCCTGTGGGCACCAATAGAGCAGGTGCGAGGAAGAACACCACATGGATGTCCCTGAGGACAGGAGGAGAGCACAGGGGCCAGCACCCAAACCTACCACCTCCTCCACTGCCCAGAGTTAAACCCAGGAAGGGCAAGCCAGAGAGGAAAGACAGAGACACGGTAGTCCAGGCAGAGGTTTAGTTATCTGTCTAGAAGAGCAGGACTCTGAACCAGTTTACAGTAGAAAAGACTGGTTCTCTTTCATCTCAAGCTTAAATTCTCCCAGTAAAGACCTGGTGTGTTAGGACACACACTCACTTCCAGCATTTAGGGAATGAAAACAGGAAGATTAGGAGTTCAAGGTCACCCTCAGCTTTGTAGTGAGGTGAAGGCTAGTCCAGACTACAGACACCTCATCTCAAAAACTAACATATAGTTGGGCACTGGTGGCGCATGCCTTTAACCCCAGCACTTGTGAGGGTGCTGTGAGTTCGAGGCCAGCCTGGTTTACAAAGCAAATTCCAGGACAGCCAGGATTATTACACAAGGAAACCCTATCTTGAAATACCTGCCCCCCCCAAAAAAAAATTAAAAAAAAAACCAGCAAAAACCACGTGTGTGTTAATATAAGATATATTTTATTCATTTATGAAATTCTCAAGGAATTAGTTAAGATATTATATCAAACAAATGCACGCACATTTCTCCCACTTTACCACATGTAAAGACATACATATGAAGTTTGCATCCATTCCAGAGGGTAAAGAGCGCTCCCTCTTCAGAAACAGTTTAGTTCTGGCATGTGAAGTTGGGCAACTCCTGCAATTTTACTTTAAGTTGCATTTATGAGTTATAATTTACATACAGTAAAACCCTTTCAAAGTGCCTACTTGAATGTGTTTTGACAAGTGTGTGCTCTTGGATAACCATCACCCCAAGTAACATCTGAACTAGTTCCATCACCCAAAAGGCACCCATTTAGAATGGTTGGGATTGCCGCAGCCACCCAACCCGGAGGCCACTGATCTGATTTCTGATGCAGTCACTTGCTTTTTCCAGGATGTGATGGACCTGAAATTGTAGATTATGGAGCTCTTTACGCTAAATATTTGAACACATTTCCTTAACTACCTCAGCTTCCTCCTCTTTTTCCACCCAGCCTTCTCTGCCAATTACTTTATATGGTCAAGTCCTGGGGGGGGAGGGGAGCCTCCCCTAAGCCCTGCCTCGTCCTATTTGCGTGATGACAGTCCCCCGGGTCACAGTATGGTACAGAATTGTGGAGCTAGCGGTCTATCTTGTCGGTTCTCTATTGCCTTTCTTTCTTTCTTTCTTTCTTTCTTTCTTTCTTTCTTTCTTTCTTTCTTCTTCTTCTTCTTCTTCTTCTTCTTCTTCTTCTTCTTCCTCCTCCTCCTCCTCCTCCTCCTCCTCCTCCTCCTCCTCCTCCTCCTTTTCTTCTTCTTCCTTCTCCTCCTCTTCTTCTTTTCTGGGACAGGACTGCATGTAGCCCAGGCTGGCCTCCAACTCATTATATAGCAGAAGTTGACCTTGAACTTCTGATTCCCCGTAGCTTCTACTCCTGAGTGCTGGTATTTCCGTCACATCCATCATGCCCAGTTTTATGGGATGCTGTGGGGCCCAGCTCAGGACCTTTTGCATGCAACTAAGAAACATGCCTAGCCCCATGTTTTCTTTCCTTCTGGAGGTATTTCCCTTCACTTCATGGAACACAAAAACTCTGCCTTCAACTCCTGACACACGATCGCTTCTCCCCACAATTCACCTGCCCCAGCAGCCCCATGCCTAAGGAATCTAATCCTTGCATGCCTCCCGCTCCCACCGAGCTTCAAGCCCTCTTGTTTGCTCACGTGTTGCTTTCCTCATCCTTCACTGTCTGTCATCTTGGTGTCTGTGCCCTGAAACATCTTGAGGTTTTGGGTTTTCTTTTTGTTTTCTGAATCTGGGTTTCTCTGTGAAGCCCCGACTGTCCTGGAACTAGCTCTGTGGACAGGCTGACCTCGAACTCAGAATCTACCTGCCTCTGCCTCTTGAGTGCTGGGAACAAAGGCGTGTGCCACCTCTACCTGGCTATATCTTGAGATCTTTATTGGCCATAGATCCACCTTGCTGCTGTCCATCAACCTCCAGCAGTGTTTGGTCAGTTGGTTTGGGGTTTGATGTTGGTTGAGTTTTTTCTCTCCTTGGTGAGGATGAAGCAAGAAGCCCCAGCTTTGCAAGGAAGAAGCACTGATAGATTTCTGCATCTTCAGGACAAGGAATGGGTCATATGAACACACATACACACATGCACACACGTATATACACACATATGCACACATATACACACATACATACACACATATGCACACGTATACACACACACATATATACACACATATGTACACATATACACACATACCAGTGAGTTTGTCTCCACAATGGTAAATAGGTAAAGAGGAGAGATAAGACAAGCAGAAAACAGTCTGTGCTGAGAGACAAGGCACAGTTGGACTAATGAGGGCCTTGAGGGTATCTGCCTTGCTACATGTGTTAAACATCTGTAATCTGACTGTTCCATGGGAGTTACAAGGTCCTTCTCCATCTACCGCAGGCATTTCCAAGGGCCACACTCTGGGAACAGGTCTCCTTGGGTTTCTGGTAGAGAGGCAACTTGGTCTAGGAGAGAAGGGCAGAGGCCCAGGAGAGAGAAGAGCAAAGGATAGAGGATATAGTTTAGTTCTCAGGGCTATTGACTTCTTGACAGAGAGACCTTAGGCCAGTGGTTCTCAACCTCCCTAATGCTGTGACCCTTTAATACAGGTCCTCATCTTGTGCCGATCCCCAACCACAAAATTATTTTTGTTGCTATTTCATAACTGTAATTTTGCTACTGTTATGAATCATAATGTAAATATCTGACCGGCAGATGGTCTTAGGTGAGCTCTGTGAAAGGGTTGTTCAGCCCCCAAAGCCCCCAAAGGGACTATGATCCACAGGTTGAGAACCATTGCCTTAGGCTATTTAGGCTGTGTTCAATCTTTCTTTCTTTCTTTCTTTCTTTCTTTCTTTCTTTCTTTCTTTCTTTCTTTCTTTTCTTTTCTTTCTTTCTTGCCTTATTGAGATGACAAAGACAGAAAGCATCCTTTGACACTTGTTTGACATTGGAGACTGAATTTGGAACCTAAATTCCAACCAATATTTTGTGTCTAAAAAGATCCTTTCTTTTCTTTTTTTGAGACAGGGTCTTACTGTGTTGCTCTGGCTGGCTTGGAGCCCCAATGTAGACCAGGCTAGCCTCACATTCACAAAGATCTGCCTACTTTTGCCTCCCAGGTACTGGGATTAAATGTATGCACCACCACACCCAGCCCTAGATCATGTTGTTTTTATTTCTTACTCATTTTATTTATTAATTTTGCCGGGGATGGGGTACACGTGTGCCAACAAGCACAGTGGAAGTTAGAGGAAAACTTGTCAATTCTCTCCTTTCTCTGTGTGGAGCCCAGGAACGGAACTCAGGTTTGTCTGGCTGAAAAGCAGGTGTCCTTCCCCTCTGAGGCATCTCTCTGGCTCTGAGATCATATGTCAACCGAGAAAGAAAGCATGTGCTCTTTCTGCTTTTCTGGTTGCCTCTGGACGGTTTTTTTTGTTTTGTTTTGTTTTACAAAAGTTGGGCCAGTCCCGAGGATCCAAAGAATGGACAAGTAGCTTGCTTCTGCCCCCTAGAGGACACTGAGAAAGAAGCTGGAGAGCTAAATATGTGCTCTGAGATTCCTTACAGAAACAAGAATAAAAAAAAAAACTTAATATAAAGAGACCATCATATATTTCAGGAAAGAGGTAGGCTGAGGTTGTCTGGACCAAAAGTAGATCCGTAGTCAGACAGGAAACTCTTTTTGTTTTGTTTTCTTTTGTTTTGTTTTTTGAGATAGGGTTTCTCTGTGCAGCCCTGGCAGTCCTGGAACTAGTTCCGTAGACCAGGCTGGCCTCGAACTCACAGAAATCATCCTGCATCTATCTCCCGGGCACTGGGATTAAAGGCATGTGTGTCACCTCCCCCTCCCCCAGGGTACTCATCTTAATACAAGGCCCAGATGGTTCCTTTTAAGATCATTTTATTTCATGTGTTTGAGGTCTTTGTATATGCACCGTGTGTGTGTGGCACCCCAGAGTTCAGAAGAGGGTTTTGGATCTCTTGGAACTGGAGTTAAGAAAGGTGGTTTTTTTTTTTTTTTTTTTTTTTTAAGATTATTTATTATGTATACAACATTCTGCCTCCATGTATGCCCGCACGCCAGAAGAGGGCGCCAGATCTCATTACAGATGGTTGTGAGCCACCATGTGGTTGCTGGGAATTGAACTCAGGACCTCTGGAAGAGCAGCCAGTGTGCTCTTAACCTCTGAGCCATCTCTCCAGCCCAAGAAAGGTGGTTTGAGTTATCCTGTAGGTACAAGGAAGTGAGCCCTGGTCCTCCTCAAGAGTAGCAGGTTCTCTTAACCCCCAAACCACCTCTCCATCTCTCCAGGTCCTCTGCGCTCCAACACTTCTATACCAGGGCAAATCTGGGAAACAAACACACATCATTCATTCATCCTACGAGAGCTACAAGAACACCTCCCATCTATACATTTACGGTAGTGTGGAGTGCCCAAGGGAGCTGGGTCTAAGTCCCTGCTCCAGTGAGGATGGGTCAGTCACATTGCCTCCTTTGAGAGACTCGGCTTGCTAATTGAGAAAGGAGCCCTTTTTCAAGATGGTGTGAGGGGCCAGCTGCCACACTGTGCTTGCAGACATGATTTTACTTGCTGTCTGTTCAGACCTAGTTTCTTCAGCTGGAATACCAGATAGTGTATGTACCCCTATAAGCCCCATTCCCACTCTGATCAAATCTCTACCTGCAGACCTAAGCCCCTCCCCTCCCCTAGGGAGGCCTCAGGGAAACTTGTCCAGGTGACCTGCCTCGGATGTTGGTGGCCTGCCTCAGATGCTGGTCTCCAAACCTGTGTCCTCCCTGCCCCCTAGGCTCAATGTTTCAGGTGTCCATCTCGTTGGCATTTCCATCCATGCTGTAGGAACCTTCTTTTCTTTGCTGTCTGGGATGGAATGTAGGCTTTCATTTCAGAGGAGCCCTGGGTAGAAAGTTGAATTAACTGAAAAAGGAAAGTGTCAGTCAGGGGTGGAGTACACATTTAATCTCAGAAGGCAGAGGCAGAACTCTGTGAGTTCAAAACCGGCCTGCTATAGAGTGAGTTCCAGTGTCAAAAGCCAGCTTCGACAAAACACATACATTCCAGGGTAGGAGTATGAGGCTTAGAATTATTAGGCAAAAGGAACAGAGATCTAGGAGAAGCAAGAGACAGAAACACAGAGCAGCATCATGAGGGACATTCAGAGAATACTGAATTTGCCTCTTAAATACTTGGCTCCAAAAGGGGCGGGGGAAGGCAAGAGATTTTATTAACATGGTGTAAGGAATAGACTGAAATTCTCCGACCTTTGGTCCAGGTGAAGCAGATCCACCTCTATACCCAAAATACTAATTAACCACACCCTAGGTCAGAATCACTTGTTTGTAGCCACACCTGTTGTCAACAACTTTGAAAGAGCAACAATAAGCTCAAACTCTCTGACCTCCAGTCAAGGTAGAACAGGCTTACAGCCCTGTAGGCCCTCACATTCCAGGACTGCTTTGTCTTGAAAAACAAAACAAAAAGGGGAAATTTCTAGAACCTAGAAATCTTGAGTTCTGGAGTCCACCAAGTCAGGCTTCAAACCCTGGCTCTGTTGTTTAATAGCCATGTGCTTTGGAACAAGTTACCCACTCTGAGCTTGGTTTCCTCATCAGCAGGATGGGCATAAGAACAATGTCTAAGTGCTATGGGAACAAGGGCACCCCACATGGTGCTTGCAGAGTGGTTTTACCTATTTTCTCCAGACCTGGTTTTTGTTTGTTTGTTTGTTTTGTCTTTTTGTCTGTAATAACCAGAGGATGTGGGCACACTCTCCCAAGCTTCCTTCCTGCTCAGGTTCCAAGTGTCTGTTTGTAGGTCTTGAGCACCCACCCCTCCCGCCAGCATTTGAGAGACGAAAGCAGGGGAGACCTAGGAGTTTGAAGTAATTCTGGGTTACATAACAAGACCCTGTCTCAAATCATCACACCCTCACACACTCGTACTCACATATACTTAAACACTCACAAATACACACTCAGTCACAAACACACTTGCACTGTAGAGGTTTCAAAGAAAATGCCCCCCCCCAAAGGGAGCGGCACTATTAGGAGGTGTGGCCTTGTTGGAGGAAGTGTGTCAGTGTGGAGATGGGCCTTAAGGTCTCCTTTGCTCAAGCTACACTTAGTGTGGTAGACAGTTCACTTCCTGTTGCCTGGATCAAGATGTAGAACTCTCAGCTCCTTCTCCAGAACCCTGTCTGTCTCCTTGCCACCAAGTCCCACCTTAATGATAATAGACTAAACCTCTGAAACTGTAAGCCACCCAATTAAAGGTTTTTCTTTATAAGAGTTGCCGTGGTCGTGGTGTCTCTACACAGCAATAGAAACCTAACACACACACACACACACACACTCACAAACTCTCTCTTTCTCACTCACATACACATACACACATGCACGCACACGGACATCAGAGGACAACTTGTGTGGAAATTGGTTCTTTCCTTCTACCACGAGGGTCCTTAGGCTTGTAGGCAGGTGCCTTTATCCGCTGAGTCATCTCTTTTTCCTAAGATTCCTTGCTTCTGTAGTATGGATACATACCACAGGTCCATCTTTTCCACTCTGCATCAGAGCAGAGACATTCAAATAGGTAAGCCCTAAAACTGTCATTTCTAAAACCAATCAAACAAGGCCCTCTGAACACATCCCCATGGGAGTGTCTGCCCCATCCTTACACCCGTACTTCCAGGCCTGGAACTGTACACAGTTGCTTAGTTGGGCATGCTTGGTTGTCTAGAGCAGAGAATACTAGAACATTTCCTTTAGCTTCTTAGGTAAACATGTGAAGGAAGACTCCAGGAAAGCAAATCAAAATTCTGAGACTTGGAACACACACACACACACACACACACACACACACAACACACACACTCATGCACACACACACACTCATGCACACACACATGCACACACACACACTCATG
Source organism: Chionomys nivalis (assembly GCF_950005125.1). Taxonomy (NCBI): domain Eukaryota; kingdom Metazoa; phylum Chordata; class Mammalia; order Rodentia; family Cricetidae; genus Chionomys; species Chionomys nivalis. The sequence goes on from NC_080095.1 coordinate 48,033,043, forward strand.
CACACACACACACACACACACTCATACATGGCCACACACACATACAGGTTATGCAAGGTCTTTTTGTTAATCTGACACTCCCCAGAAGTCATTTTTAGGGTGGGGTGGCCATCTTCACCTCTGACTTCCTTTCTGAAGGTTAATAAAAGTGTCAGTGATGGACCAAATCCAGGGGATGCCGGAAGCCCTTATAGAGGCACAGATAAAGCAAGCCAGGCCCTCTTCTCACACCAGGTGCCAACCCTGCAACCTTTAAAGCAAACTGTTCTCATGAGCCAGAGCTAGCAGGAGAATCCAGAAAGGCTGGGAGTGGAATCCAGAGCTGCTGATTTGCTATCTCTTCCAGAGATGAGTCACTCCTCCCTCACCCAATATATACAAACATATGGCAGTGTTTCCTTTTGTTTCCTTTTGTTTTTTTTTTCCTTAACCAGGAGACAATCCATAGAACATAAAATTCATCATTTTAAAGTTTACAAGTCACTGTTTGGAATATGCTCGGCCAGTAGCGCCGCATCTCCACCCTCAGGTTCTTAAGCATTTCTGTTATCATCAAAAGGAGGCCAGCAGCCGCTACAATCACTCCCTGCTCCCTCCTGTCTCTCCCTGGTACCTCCCTCCCCCAGGCTCTGGCAGCTAGTACTCTACTTTCTGTCTTAATAGAGTGTTTGGAAGGTGCATGCAAAGGCAGTCGTAAAATACGTGATCTTAGCTGGACCGTGGTGGTGCACACCTTTAATGCCAGTATGTGGCAGGTAGAGGCAGGCGGATCTCTGTGAGTGAGTACCAGGTCAACATGGTCTATAGAGCAAGTTCCAGGACAGCTAGAGCTATACAGAGAAACCTTGTTTCAAAAGAAAGGAAAGAAAGAAAGAAAGAAAGAAAGAAAGAAAGAAAGAAAGAAAGAAAGAAAGAAAGAAAGAAAGAAAGGAATCTTTTCTATCTGGCTTATTTTCCTTAGCATAACATGTCAAAGGTCGTTCGTGTCAGTGGTATGGACTAGCACCATGTTATTCCTTATTTCCAAACAGCATTCCACTGTATCCACACCCCACATTTTATTTATCCATTCATCAGCTGGTGGACATGTGGGCTGTTTCTGCTCTTCAGCTTTGGTGAACTATGCTGAGATGCGCATGCCTGTGAGAGAGTTTGCTTGGGCGTGTACTCATTTCTCTTGGACATTGACTTAGTCGCTGCTCTGTTGCTGTGAAGAGTCACCATGACCAGGGCAACTCTTCTAACAGAAAACATCTAACTGGGGCCTCGCCTACAGTTTCAGAGGGTTAGTCCATGATCACCATGGGGCTTCGCCTACAGTTTCAGAGGGTTAGTCCATGATCATCATGGGGAGAAGCAGACAGGCACAGCGCTGGAGCGGTAGCTGAGAGCTTTACATCCTGACCTGCAGGCAGCCGGCAGAGAAAAAGAGAGAGAGACTGGGCCTGGCTCAGCCATGAGGAGGCTGCTATGGGCTTTTGATGGGAGAGATTGGACAGCGGAGTCTTTGTGCAATAGTTAGGAGAGTTCTGCAAGAATTCCCCTATGGTATTTGTATATCTAACTAAGATGCGCCGAGCCTTAACATCAGACTCCACATTGCCCACACAAACAATTTGCTTCTTGTGGAGACGGAGGGAGCACTGACCTCATCTTGTGAAGGATGTTGCAGTCATCAGTTTGGCGGGGGTGGGGGTGAGGGGGGGTAGGGGGTGGAGGGGGGCTGTGCTCCTCCGGGCCACAGCAGTTCCTCAGCAGTCTAGACTCACAGTGCTCTCCTTCGAAGTGACCCTGTGGATAGTCATGGGATCTCCAGCAGCTCCCCGTTATTTCATGTGCAGCCTGACTGGACACTCACATTGAAAGATTTAATGCTGCGGATCTCTGTGAGTTCGAGGTGGGCCTGGTCTACAAAACGAGTTCCATTACCACCAGCACTACACGAGAAACCCTATCTCAAAAAAAAAAAAAGAAAAGAAAAAAAGACTTAATATTTCACTTTTTCTTTCTTTTTCTTTTCTTTCTTTCTTTCTTTTTTTTTTTTTTTCAAGACAGGCTTTCACTGTGTAACAGCACTAGCTGTCCTGGAACTAGTTCTTGTAGACCAGGCTGGCCTCGCCTACCTCCGTCTCCCGAGTGCTGGGATTAAAGGCATGTGCCACCACCGCCCGGTATAAACATTTTCTTAAGCTGCAGCTGGGCATGAGTGACAGATGGCATTTCCCAACTGTGTCACACCACTATATGCCCCATTATGCATTGCTTATTACGTCGTGATCCTGCCATTACTGCTTTGAGAGAAGAATCTAGCTGTACCCTCTCTCCCAAATGTTGAGTGGACCTTTATGGTTGCCCCTGATAACAGAAATTGGCACAATTATGAAACCAGGTGAAATTGTTAATTTTACAGATGGACAGCTTCCACAAGGGTATTTTGAGGTCAAATGAACACTGATATCTGCAGACTTTTAAGTAAAGCAGATTCATAATATGGGTGGGCCTGTTGAGGACTGTGAGTTACTTTGCCTGTCTAAAACACCTGGTGTAATAAAGAGCTGAACGGCCAATAGCTAGGCAGGAGAGAGAAGCAGGTGAGGCTGCCTGGCAGAGAGAATAAATGAGAGAAGAGGAAGGAGAGAGAAAAGGAAGAGAGGAGGACACCAGGGACCAGTCACACAGCCAGCCATGGAGTAAGAAGGAAAGAAAGAAATATAGAACAGGGAACAGTAAAAGCCCAGAGGCAAAAGGGAGACAGGATAATTTAAGAAAAGCTGGCTAGAAATAAGACAAGCTAAGGCTGGGATTCAAAAGTAATAATACATCTCCGTGTATTTATTTGGGAGGTGGGTGGGGGAAAAGTCAACTACATGAGTCTCATCTCTCATCCATTCTGTCAATGGAAGGAATAAACAAAATCTGACCACTTCCCCCAGAAAGTCCGATCCTGCTAACTGTCTGGGACTTGAGCAGCAAGATCGGGCCTTTGAGTCTCCTGACTGCAAGCTCACAAGGATTTCCCAGCCTTCAGAGTAGCATGAATCAGTTCCTTAAAGTAAATTTTGTTCTTGTTCCCTCTCTCTTCCTCCCTGCCCATCAAGCCCCCTGTTCCTCCCCCTCCCCCTTCTCTTTTGGTTTTGTTTCTCTGAGTAATATACATAGGTCATAAAAGGCAACCCAGCCTCCTCGTACTTCTTTCTTTCTGGCTGTATACTTCCTGAAATAACGTGAGGCCCCCAGCTGGAAACATCAGTCTCTGGATTTATAGGAGCCGTAGACCCAATCATCAGCCTCCATCAGCATCTGAAGTCCCAGACATCGTGGAGGAGAGAACAGTCGGCCCTCCTTGGTGTGTGGTCCCACCCAACCCAGGCCAAATCACAGATGAGTGAGTGTTGTGTTCCAAGTCTTACTTCAGTTTGCTTTTCTTTCTGATCTAGCATCTCGCTCTGTTGCCCGGGTTGATCTTGAATTCACAGCAATCCTCCTGCCTCCACGTCTCCCATACTGAGAGTACAAGTGTATGTGTGTGTGTGTGTCTGCTCTCACTAACAGAACCTCCCTACAAGCAGACAGACAGGCCAATCATATGCTTTACTATTTTATTTCAAATTTTACATTTATTTATTGATTGATGATATACATATGCGTGTGGGCCCATGTGTGCCATGGTACTTATGTGGAGGTCAAAGGACACCTTGCAAAAATTGGTTCTCTTTGCTGGGCAGCAGTGGTGCACTCCTTTAATGCCAGCTGGGGAGGCAGAGGCAGGCGGATCTCTGTGAGTCAGAGGCCAGTCCGGTCTACAGAGTGAGTTCCAGGATAGCCAGGGCTGCACAGAGAAACTCTGTCTCAAAAAAACAATTGGTGGGGCTGGAGACTGAACTTAGAACTCTAGGTTTAAAAGCAAGTTTAGTTTAGTTAGTGTGTATGTGTGTGTATTCACCAGGGTGTGTGTATATATATATGTGTATATGCTCCATGGTGTTTGTGTGTCTGTGTGTGCACCATGGTATGTATGTGTGTGTATGCATGTGGATGTGCTCATCATGGCGTGTGTGTTCACCATAGCACTTGTATGTGTATGTGCTTACAGTGACATGTGTGTCTGTGTGTGTGTATGTCTTTGTCTGTGTGCTCACCATGGTGTGTGCTTATCTGTGTCTGTTCATGGTGTGTGTACACCATGGTGTGTGTCTGTTCTCAGCATGGTATGTATGAACACCTTATGAGAGGCCTCGCTTTCCTTCCATAGTGTGGATCTCAGGAATCAAGGTCATCAGCCTCCGCCTTGTCAAGCGCCTTTACCCTCTGAGCCAGGAGGATCCACTTCGTGAATCCACTCACACGCCTGGCAAGTTCTGCTGGCTGTGGTGGGAGCCTCGGGACTACCTGAGTCTCCTTACAACACAGTGACTGACTTACCTCAGAGTGTGTGATCCAATACACCGCAGTGGAGGTCACAGTGAGGATGCCAGCTTCAGATGTTCATGGGCTCAGAAAGGAGACTTTGAGGAGCAATTGCTATGAGGAGTGGGGTCTGGGAGCACTGCAGAGATGGGTCACTTAAGAAGCTTCACTGGGCTGATTGCAGGGTAATTCCTTATTCCCCTACCTCATCTAGAGACTTCTATAAAACCTTCTGTTTTTGCTCTAGATATTAGGCTGTTATTTCCTTTGAGAGTAATATCACTCTAAGACTATTTGACAACCAGCATCTAAAAAAATCTTGATGACTCTTGCTTGCCAACGTCACACTCTCACACACTGTCCCCTCTGCGCTGAACTGGGAGGCGGTGTCCTACGAGTGTTGGCAGGAAAGGAGTGGGGGGACTTCTGAGGCTGTCACCCTCATCACCTGCCCTCAGGGGACTCTGTTGCTGTGTTTGTTTTGTTTGTGTGGCAGGGTTTCTCTGTAGCTTTGGAACCTGTCCTGGAACTTGCTCTGTAAACCAGCCTGGCCTCGAGCTTGCAGAGATCCGCTTGCCTCTGCACCGGAGCGCTGGGATTAAAGGTGTGCGCCACCACTGCCCGGTTGCTGCTGTGTTTTAAGGAGACTCGAATGGCCTTATGGAGATGTCCACGCTGTAGCAAGCAAGCCTCTGGCTACAGCCAGAGGAGCTTGACAAGTCTGTGAGGACATTCTTTGGCCCCAGTCAAGAAGTGGCTCCTAACTGCACTAACCTACATCCTGTTGTAATATCCTGACACACTTGAGCCAGAACTGCTGGACTGAGCCACTCCCAAAGAGCCAGCATCGCGTGAGATGACCAATGCTTACTCTTCTTGTAAATCTCTAAGTTTTGGAGTCATTCACTATGCCCTGGGCATCACATGGTCAATTTCATTGAGGTTACACAGATATAGCCGCGTCATCTCAGTCATGGGTACAAGGACACAGCGATGCCAAGGTTCCATTGGTTCTTGATTCTCATGCTAAAGCAAGATCTGCCTGGAACTTGTGTGAGGTGAGACTGCCATCCCCTCCAAAGGGATGCTGGGAAAGTAAAAAGCGCTGTGAACCGGAGGAAGGGAAATGTATTTAGGAGCTGACTATGCTCTCAGAGCGCTGTTTTTTTTCTCACTGAGTATTGCTTACAATTTTTGAAATGCTACCGCCTCCTGCAGGCACTGCTGTTGTCACTGGGGTCCAGTGCCCCTGCAGTCTCCTTCCTCCTTTCCAGGTATTTCCCCTGAAGACCGCACTGACCCAAAGCCAGGAACTGTCCCTGTGATGAGTGACAGGAGGACACTCCCCGCCTCTTGGGTGCAATAGCTGTGCCTTGGGGAGTTAGATGTCCCTTCTAAGCCCTAGGCGTGTGCCTCTAGTCACAGTTACTCTGGAAGTTAAGGCAGAAACAAAACTGAGATCCAGGAGTCCGGGAACAGCCTAGGCAGCATAACTGGTCTCTTTAAAATGATTTTTTTAAAAAATTAAATTGCATCGTGACCATGTTGAATAAGTAGCGAGAACACAGTCATATTCCAATCAGAGTTCTGTAGAAGTGGTCCGGTTTCTTCAAGACATAGAGAAAGCAAAGGCCAGACAGGCATTGTGTGGTATGTGCCTAAAATCCCAGCGCTTGGGAGGCTAAGGTGTACTGTTAGTTCAAGGTTGGCCCAGACCATCCATGGTGAGACCCTATCACAAAACCAAGGGCTGGACATACAGCTCAGTGAGAGAGCATTTACCAAGTGCTTTCTCAGCACGGAGAAAAAAAAGAGAAGGGGAAAGAAAAGAGAAGGTGCTCGGGAGAGGGAGATGTGGCTGGATTTAGAAATACTGAAGATATGTTAATTGAGCAGGAAATGTGGACCTTATTTAGATCAAGGTATGGCAAAGCTGACTGTGAGAATGTATTTCGCCATGGGAACTGAATCTTAAAAACAGATTTGATGTTAGATATATTAGATTTGATATTAGATATTTGATATTAGATGTATTGATATTGAGTATTAGTTTTTTTTTGTTTTGTTTTTTGTTTTTTGGGTTTTTTTTGGTTTTTCGAGACAGGGTTCCTCTGTGGTTTTGGAGCCTGTCCTGGAACTAGCTCTTGTAGACCAGGCTGGTCTCGAACTCACAAAGATCCGCCTGCCTCTGCCTCCCGAGTGCTGGGATTAAAGGTGTGCACCACCACTGCCGGGCAGTAGTATTAGTTCTTAAAGCCCTTCTCTGTTAGAGACAGATACTGAAACACTCGTTTGTTAGATGATATCGTGCCCACCAGTCACTTTAAAATTCTAAGGTAGGAGGTGACAAGCTTTTTCTGAGGGCCACATGGTTTGTCACAGTTCTTCAGCCTTGCGGTAGTTGTGCAAAACAGATATAGATAATATGCGCATGAGTGGACAGGGCTGTATTCCAATAAAACTTTATTTATAAAACAGGGAGCAGACTGCATTTGGCCCATAGAGTTAGGGTTTGCCAATGCCAGCTCTATTGAAAGAAGAAAACAAACCAGGAGAGGGGAGACATGGAAACAATGGGTAAAATACTGATAACCGTCCAAGCTGGGTGACAGGTGGTGGTTGTTCAGGGCACTTTTTTCTCTATCATTCCCTCACTTCCTTGACTTTTGTGCACACATACTTTCGTGTCGAGCTGGTGTTTAATCGGAATCGGCCTCCCAGAAGCTGAAGCCAGCGGCAGATCCCTGTGGTCGGTCCTTTCCTATTGGTGGGGTCTTACTATTTCCCAGGAGACTCTCAGGCGCATTTCCTTCCAGAGCCTCACGCCCTGATACACAGTTTTCCTAAAATGGAGATTCCAGCGTTCAGGGATGGAGCTCACCGCCCTCGCCCTGAGAAGCAGTGTTGTTTTCTCATTTCTCAGTGGGAAATCGGAATGTCCCGGGGAGGACAAGAAATTCACCAGGAGCTCTGGGAAGCCCTGGGAACTCAGGAAGTTGGAATCTGGTCAGAACATCTGGGAGTTTAAAGGGGGGAAAAAGTGAAGCCATTCATCCGGCCCCATAAATTCTCTCAGAAGCAGATACTGTAATTATGCAGAGAAGAGACGTTGAGACTTGTTGTCAGCAGACAGGAATCACACATCCACACCGAAACTGCCTTGAATGGAAGACCGAGGCCTTACCTAATTTTGGATCATAGGTGGCAGATCTTGTATTTTGAGAAAGGAATTGGTCTTTTTCACAGCACCCGTGGAAGCTGCTGGCCCTTGTCACCTGCCTGCTGCAGGAGTCATGCACCAGTTTGTCCTCCACCAGCGTCAGTCCCCTGCCTCCGTGCTGCAGCAGGCTCTTACTCATGAAACTATACCAACCCTACCCACTGTTCAAACTCCAGCCTCAGCCATTAAGCTTTTCCTGCCTACTACGGCTTTACCCACTGATCCACGCAACTGTGTATGGCGCTGGGTGTGACTGAGGGTAACTGATGCTGGTGACATTCCACTTGAGAGGCTGGATGGCTCAGTGGTCAGGAACACTGGCTGCTCTACCAGACCTGGGTTCAATTCCCACACCCACATGGCAGCTTCCAAGCATCTGTTAACTCCAGTTTCAGACCTGATTCCCTCTCTGGCTTCCGAGGGCACCAGACACAAATGTGGTGCACATGCAGTCATGCAGGCACAGTCTCTCTGAGTTCGAGGCTAGCCTGTCTACAGAGGGAGTTCCAGGACTGTAAAGGCTACACTGAGAAACCCTGTCTTGAAAAATAAACAACAACAGCAACAACAAAAACCAAAAAACTCAAACCAAAAAAAAAAAAAACAACACAAAAATTAAAAATACAGGATGTTGCTTCAATTTTTAAAAAAGGCTACCCTAAATTTTCAGTGGCTTAGCATAATAAAAATTATTTTCGCTCATGTTATAACAGAACAGGTAATCATTCCATGTGTGCATAAGGACTCCTGATCAAGCTTTTTCCAATTTATGACTCCACTTTAATGGAGTCATTTTATTATTTTTAAATGTTATTATTTATTAGTGTTAATTATAATTATTATTAGTGTGTGTGTGTACATGTGCTCCAGACAGATGAAGAAAGACAGCCTAAGGAAGGCTTTTATATTATGTAAATTATACTTCTGCGAAAATAAATTGCATCTGTGAAATCCACCCAGGTTGTGATTTGATGTGGTTTCCCCGTTCTCTTTAATGGCTGGAAACAGCCCATTGTATGACCAGTCTGCTTAGCCTTGCTATTCACAACGGGCATTGTACTGTTTTCAGTTTGGGGTGGTATCAATAAAAGGTGATTCTGAGATAGGCAGTGGAGGTGCACGTCTTTAATCCAGTACCTGGGAGGCAGAGGTAGGCGGATCTCTGTGAGTTCGAAGACAGCCAGGTCAACACAGAGAAACCCTGTCTTGAAAAACCATAAAGAAGAAAGTGATTGTGAACACATCGTTTGGTTAATATCTGTGTATGTTTCTATTTCTAAAGTGGTCATATGGTCATAGACACTGACACGCGGTGCCGTGATAGTCCATGTGGTTTAATCTGCCTATCCCTGGTTACTAAAGCCACTGGTCACTTTTTATGGACTCACTGGCCACTTGGACGTTCTGTCTTGAAATGTCCCCTGTCCAAGCCATTGATTGCTTGTGTTCTTTTGGAGCAGGTGTCCCTTTCTCAATGACTTGAAGAAAGTATGTGTACACCATGCTGTTTTGGTGCAGCTGTATTCTTACACCTGGAAGATCTCCTTTTCCTTCTTTTAAAGGTACTTTTGGCCTGACAATGGTGGCTCACACCTTTAATTCCATCACTCCGGAGAGAGAATCAGGTGGAACTCTGTGAGTTCCAGGCCAGCCTGGCCTATACAGCAAGTTCTAGGACAGACAGTGTTACACAGAAAAACCCTGCCCCCCCGCCCCCCCCCACACACACACAAAGAAAAAGAAGAGAATTTGAGAACCTGGAACATACAATGAGACCTTGCCTTCAAAAAGAAAAAAAGAAAGGAAAAACGAAAGAAGCCAGGCAATGGTGGCACACGCTTTTAATCCCCACCCTTGGGAGTTATTAGAGGCAAGTGGATCTTTTAGTTCAAGACCAGCCTGGTCTACAGAGGGAGTTCCAGGATAGCTAGGCTACACAGATAAATCCTGCCTTGAAAACCAGTCAACCAAACAACTAAACAAAGAACTTCTATTAAAGAAAAAATCCTTGTTTACTTATTTACTTACTTAGTTACTTATTTTGGCTTTTCGAGTGCTGGGGTTAAAGGTGTGAGCCACCACCACCTGGCGGTTAACAGAAGTTTCCATTTTAATGAACTATGCAATATTTTTCGTCTTTAATGACTAGTAAGTATTCCTTGTGCACCAGCTCTTCCAAGCTCATGAAGATGGTTCGTGGTATCTTTTAGATGTCTTAGGATTTTATTTTCTACCTTTAGGTCTGTGACTGATCTGGACTGGGTTTTTGCATGCGGAGTGATACAAGGAACATGCAAATACGCAAGGTGATTAGCCCCGTGTGTTGACAGGGTCTGATTTCTTCCCAACATGTGGCATGGGACCTTGGCTGTAAGTCAGGTGACTGTCTATGCGTGGGTCTATCTAGGGACATCTTATTTACCTGCGTTTTCGCTGACATTGCACGTTTTTAATTGTGTAGTTTAAAGACCGGTAATTTAGTGGGGTGTGGTGGCACACACCTATAATCCTAGGACTCAGGAGAGTCTGGGGCAAGAGGATAAAGACTTAGAGGCCTGCCTGACTATGCAGTGAAATCCTTGTCGATCATGCCCTGGGGATGGTTCCACACCTGGGAGTGTATGGACAGTACAAAATAACCCCATGGGTTGGTTTTTAAAGTTAAGGGATTAGTGGGATGAGAGGTGGATCTGGGTTAAGGGGAGGAGTTAGGAGTAGGTATAAAAATACATTGTGTGTAATTCTCAAAGCATTAATAAAAATATTTTTTGAAAAGGGATCCAGGGCCTTCCTTGACGCCTCACAATACCGCAAGGAGCTGCGAAGTTTGTCAGGTCAAGAGCCAGCATCCGTTCCTCCAGAAGACTTTCTTTCGAAAATACGGCATTGGAAGTCAAACTGATGCCACGATCTGTATCGTAGAGTATTGCTCTGCAGCAAAATTAATGAGCTGTGAAGACATGAAAAGACACGGAGGAAGTAGGTGATGGTGCGTTCCGAGGCAGGAGCATGATGAAGAGGAGCCTGCCTAGGCTCATTCCCAAAGCTCAATCTATTATGTATACAGCGTTCTGCCTGCATGTAGGCCTGAGCTGCAGACCAGAAGAGGGCACCAGAACACATTATAGATTGCCCTGAGTCACCGTGTGGGGGCTGGGAATTGAACTCAGGATCTCTGGAAGAGCAGCCAATGCTCTTAACCTCAGAGCCATCTCTCCAGCCCAGCCAAAACTCAATCTAAAAAACGCTAAGACAGGTCATTAAGGATGAGAGAGAAGCAGAGTCAGAGCACTAAGGGTTTTCAGGCGAGGAAAGTTCTGGTTTGTTTGGTTTTGGTTTTGTTATTATTTAGTTTGTGTTTTCACGGGGTTTCTCTGTCAAAGTTCTTGACTGTCCTAGAACTTGCTCAGTAGACCAGGCTGGCTTTGAACCATCGACCTCCTACCTCTACCTCCCAAGTGCTGGGGATTATAGGTGTATAGTCTCACACAAGCCTCCAAACTATTCTGTGTGGTATTGAGATGGTGGACATGTGTTTCTAAATTTGTCGAAAGCCACATAACATCAGCAAGCCAGCAGATGGCTCCGTAGGTTAAAGCCACTTGTTACCAAGTCTGATGACCCAAAACCCCGGGACTCACATGGAAGAAAGAGAAAGCTGTCTTCTGATCTCCATGCTGGAGCTGTGGCCTGTGTGTGCATGAGCGTGCACACACACACACACACACACAAACTAAATAAATAAATGCCAATGTAAACTGTGGACATTAGTGATAAGGTTGCGTGTTTGAGGTCCACTACTTGTAATTAATGCCTGTGCCTTTCTGGTAGAGAGTGTGGGTGATGGAGAAGCTGCGCTTGCCGGGCCAGGGGCACAAGGGAACTCTCTGTGCTCTCTACTCAGTGACTCTAAAACCGCTGTTTAACTGAAGTCTGTACACTGTTTCTAAGGCTCAGGGAGCATTGGGGAAGAGGGGGTGGAAAGACAGCCAGAGTTCAAGGATCAGGGAGCGTGCTGTGAGACTGTGTCTCCTACAAGTGTCAGAGAAGCTACACATGATCTGAACAAGGACGGTACCAACAGACATGCTAACATGGAATGGCAGAAGCTCACAGGCCACAAGACTAAATGAAGGAGTCCAGGCAACCAAGGAATGCTGAGCTTTGGAGAAAGAGTCTTCCCCAGGGAAGAGCACACCAATTGGTTATCCAATACCAAATGGTCAACCCTGAGAACATATACATACAAGTGACATTCTATAGCTGAACACTGTGTATTTATATATTTAAGAATACATATGTACACACACACACACCTCCAGCACCACCACTAACAAATTAAGGAAAAAGAGGCCATCAGTCTGAAAGAGAACAAGAGGGCAAATGGGCAGGGGTGGAAGTAGGAAAAGGAAGGGGGAAATCATATAGGTATATAATAATTTCAAAAAGTAAAAGTTATAATTATAAAAAATGAGATTGCTTATACATTTTTTAAAAAAATTGAAGTCTTTAAAAAACAATATAAAAAAATCTGTCACTCTGGATAATTGTCTGGTCCCTAGGTCATTAAAACCATACATACTTTATCACCTTGGAATTATGCCCTAGGATTGTACCCATCGTGGTGGAGAAACTGACCCAGATTTATGCTGTGCTTCTTTGGGTTTTAGTTTGCGTGGACGAGCAGCACACAGCGCATGCTACGAGACCCAGCAGTCACGCTCTCTAGGCAGAGCCACTTCTCCTTTCACGGAAACCCTCAAAGCCGGCCACACCCACGGCAATCCATCCGGACCCTGCTACCGCATAGTTTTAATGACAGTTAAGGGTTTTTGCTCTTGCAATGTTCCCGTCTAGGTTTTATTTAGTTGCTGTTACCAAACACCAGTGATCCACTTTCTAGATTGATCTCATTTTCTTACAAAGCAGAGGCAGACAGGACCCTGGTGCCGTGGCTGAATGTAGTTTCCCCGTCTTGAGTGCAGCTGAGCTCTGACTGGCTGAATTTGAGGGTGACTTTCAGTCTTGCAACAATGCCCGTTTATGAGCATACAAAATACAGCCAGCTGTTCGGGTAGTGGTCAGATTGCCCTGATTATATTTGGGTCGATGCCTGCGGTGTTTGTTTCAAGGGCTTCCAGAACTGAAATATTCCAGAACGGATTGTCTTTTCGCCCAACATCTGGAACACCTGTCTCCACTGCATTCTGTGGAAACTGTGCTTCTGCAGACAAAGGGAGAGTGTGAATGCTCTCACGTCAAGGCCAGGTGTCCCGGTGCAAGCTTGCACCTGCAACAGAGTGGTCCATTGTCTGAACCTCACAGGGGGCCAGAGTTTGCCTCACTTCAAGTCCAGCACAGAGAGGGGACGGGGACGGAGGAAGTTGGGGGGCTTCCTGGGGAACTCCCCTCTCCCTTTCTCCCAGTTTTCCACATCTCCAGCCTCCTTTTCACTTTGGATGTCCTCTTGGCAGCTGCACTGAGCTGCTGAGAGGAGTCCCACCCCTCACCCCCCAACCCCCCGCTGTCAGGCCTGGCCACCTGAGAGTGATCACTGGAACCCACATGGCTGAAGGAGAGAACTGAGACCCTGGGCCTCCCCACTTCCCCACCCCCACAATCCTGGTGCCCAGTCTAGTTCCTGTTTGGCCTGCTCTGTTTCTCTATATGTCTTTCCCTCCACCGGCTGCAGAACCACATTTGAGCGTTAATCAGTGGCCCAAACCAAGTTCTTAGGCCAGAAATGGAAGCGCTGAAGGTACAGGTCTCCAAGGGTCCAAGAAGAAAAACAAATCCTGGTGGCGGTTCTCCTTCTCTGCTGTCCCACTGAGGTTCCTCCAGGTACATACATCCTGGTCAAAATTCTTAGTGTGTGGTACAGGGGGTGCAGTTGTTTTGTTGTTTTGTTTGTTTTCAGGACCAAGGGTGGTGGAACATGGTCATTCTAGAATAACAGGTAAGGTCTAACTGGATCAGATTCCCACAGTCTGTCCCTCTCTTAGGACTGGACCCCCTATCAGGGAGAGCAAAGGGCTTATCTGGGTTCTTAATGGGTCAATATGTTACCATGCTTTAGATTTCAGAGAATTTTAGAACCGAGTCAAGAATAAGAGCAGTAACTTGTCAAGCAGTTATGGGCACAGGGTTTAAGTCCTTACAACAACGTGGAGTAAATGTTCCTACTAAGTTAAGGCTTGCCCCATGTCCTATAGCCATCAAGGAGAAATCTAAGAAAACATTTTACTCATTGAATCTAATGGTCTCTTGTTGGTTGCATTTGTTTGTTTTTTAAACAGATTTATTAAGGCCAGGTGGTCGTGGCTCATGCCTTTAATCCCAGCACTCAGGAGGCAGAGGCAGGTGGATCTCTGTGTTCGAGGCCAGCCTGGTCTACAAAGCGAGTACCAGAACAGCCTCCAAAGCTACAAAGAAAACCTGTCTTGAAAAAACAAAAGAAAAAAAAAGATTTATTGATTTTATTTACATGTATGTCTTCGTGTATTATGTGCACGTGCGTGTAAGATACCCAAGGAGGCAGAAGAGTGCGCTGGAACCTCTAGAATTACGAGCAATTGTGAGTGGGGGCTGGGACACATGCTAATGGTCCCTGTAAGAGCGGACCATCTGAACCATTGAGCACCATCTCTCCAGCCCTGGCTTTGTGTCTTTGAGATAGTCTTCTATATAGCCCGGGCTGGACTTGGCCCTGGGATCCGCCTGAGATTCCAGATGTGTGTTGTCACTCCCAGTTGTCTCCATTTCTCTGGCGGTAACGTAACTGTAAGACAAAAAGGATCGCCGGGCGGTGGTGGCTCACGCCTTTAATCCCAGCACTCGGGAGGCAGAGGCAAGCGGATCTCTGTGAGTTCGAGACCAGCCTGGTCTACAAGAGCTAGTTCCAGGACAGGAACCAAAAGCTACAGGGAAACCCTGTCTCGAAAAATCCAAAAAAAACAAAAACAAAAACAAAAACAAAAAGGATCATCTCAGGAAACAAAAAACGGTAATCTTGCCGGGGTGGTAGTGGCACCTGTCTTTAATCCCAGCATTTGGGTGGCAGAGGCAGTGAGTTCGAGGCCAGCCTGCCCTACAGAGCAAGTTGCAGGACAGCTAAGGCTACACAGAGAAACCCCGTCTCGAAAAACCAAACAAAAACAAACCAAAACCAACCAACCAAACACAAATCAGTAATCACTGACGCTGAAATTAACTGAACATGTGTATGTTCTGGTCGTTGAAGAGCTTCTGGAAGCTTTAGATCTTGCTGTGTGGCGGAGGGGAAGATTGCTTGTTTGGGGAACAGAGTTTGCTGACTATAAAGAAGTCCAGCAGGTGGCAGTGTTTCCCAAGGCGCCTCAGAGCCCACCAAACTACAGATGCCTGGCGATGTGAAGTCAAATTAGTGGGAACAGAAGGTCATCGCACCTGCCTGATTGTTTTGCATGTGCTGGGGATTGAACCCATGACCTTGTGGATATTAGGTAAACACTCGACCGCTGAGATACAGTCCTCAGTTTAAAATTTTTGTCCATTTACACATGATTTTATTTTTATTTACCTTTTTCCCTCTAGTTTTTTTGAGACAGGGTCTCTCTATGTAGCTCTAGCTATCCCAGAACTCACTACATAGACCAGGTTGACCTTGAACTCACAAAGATCTGCATCCTCCTGTTTCCTGAGTATTGGGTTAATGACATTCACCACCAGACCCACCTACACATGATTTTTTTTTTTTTTTAACATTTTGGTAAAAAAAAAAAAAAAAAAAAAAAAAAAAAACAAATCAGGGTAGACCTTGGTGAAAATGCTAAAGGCAAGAGCAGGCGCCTCCTTCCTTGCCTGCCAGCTGCCCAAACTCCCATGTGATGCTCCCACAGACCTGCTCATCCAGCAATACCCCAGGATGGTTAGTTCAACCCCGTTCACCTGCCCCATCACTTATGCCCCATCTCAAACTCCACTTCCTGAAAGCCAACACTGCACACATCTGGCGGCTGGTCCAGCCTGGGCCTGTCCATCCCTGCTTACGGTTCTCATGAAATGAACCAATCACTCTTGTGGAGAGGACAGTCCTGGCAATGAGTAGGTAAAGGTAACAGGTATTGGCTGTGAGAAAGACGTTTCAGGACCGAGAGAGATTTCGCCAGGTCCAAGCCTGAGGTCCAATTGGCAGCTATACTCAGCTCAGCTACAAGTGAAAAATGTATTCCTTCCAGACACAAGCTTTAGAGAAATACTTATTTCTACTGTCTGTCAGGCCGCCTGGAGTCCTAGGGTGGGCAATATACTCTTTTAATTTTGAAGACAATCAGGTATTAGAGAGCCTCTCACTGTAAATGTACATGTGACAGCAGGCATTGAAACTGTGTATAGTACCATGGAAACTGTGTATTGTATCATGGACACTGTGTATAATACCATGGAAACAAGGGAGTGAGTTAGGATATCCTGGGACCACCGAGAGGACATTACTATGACGAGGAACTGTCTGATGATTTTTCTAATGATACCCCCTGACTGTTTATATGCAAATCTTATACTAATTAATTAATTAATTGTGTTTTGTTTGCTGTCTTAGTTAATGTTCATTGCTGTGAAAGAGACATCATGTCTATGGCAACTCTTATAAAGGAAAACATTTAACTGGGGCCCGCTTACAGTTTCAGTGACCCACTTCCTCTATCAAGGCCACACCTACTCCAACAAGGCCACACCTACTCCAACACGGCCACACCTCCTAATGCCACTCCCTAAGCTGATCTTACTCAAACTACCACATTTGCTGAGACAGGGTCTCTCCAGTATAGCCCAGGTTAGGCTTGAGCTATCGCCTCTCCTTCCTCTCCCACACCTACCCCACATGAATTTTAAATTAGAATGTTAAACATGTCTGGGCAGTTATTCTTTCCAATCAGGTACCTTCAGTGATCCTTCTGGGTTATTGGTTGACGGGGCAGGCACCAGGCAGGCAGAAGATGCTCTGCAGTGCTGGAGGAAACTATTTTAGGAAGCCTCTGCTTTACTGTCAGCTAGCTTTAACCAACAAATCTTGTATCAGACCATAACTCGCCAAGTTCCCCCCGTGAACAGTTACTAGGAACCAACAACTTGCTCTTTCTCCTTGGCCACACTGCGGTTACTGCCAGAACAAACCCATGTAATAGACCTTAGGTAAGTGACTAGTTACTGAATTCTCCAAAGGCCCCTAAGTTTTGTCCAAAGTCTTTACCAAAATGCAAGAACAGGGTCATGTATTCTATTCCCTGGGCGTCCTGGGCTCTCAGAGACCTTGTGTGAGCAATGCTGTACTTACATGGATACCTCCTTAGTCTGAATCCACCCACAGTCGGGACTACTGTTCTGACATGAGGACTTCCAGGCAGACTGGCGGGGGCTACACTATTCCAGAGTGGTGGTGTGATCAAGCCTGGGGATACATGATCATCACAGCTAAACCCTGATTTGGATTGCACTTCTTTGTTTGTTCTTGGTATGTAGAACCCAGCATTTTGCCTTGTATTGCAAGCGGCTCCTGGCTCCCCTTGCAGGTTTGGCATCCATCTTCCTCTCTCGTTGACAAGAAGGACACGCCAGCCGGGGCTGAAGCTCCAAGTAGGGTAGGGAATGACAAGCACTAACACGTTGGTGTTCCGATGAGAGCAGAGAACAAGCTGTGCAGCCTGCAGAGAGGGAGGATGTCTGCTCCCAGGCCTGGAAAAAACGACCGCTCCATTATGTTTGGTTGCCACAGAGTGGGCATGATGCTTCAGAATACACCGTACTGGTGTATTTTTCTTTCCATTGACATCAGGGTGCTCTGTGGTGCTCCACCCATTTCAGGAACAGGTTTCTGTGCTTTAGGGTAAGGGACATGTCATTGTGAATAACTAGGTCATTGCTCTATTTCAGATAACAAATTCCTCTACAAAAAGGTCTTTGTTAGAACATAGTGGTGGGAAGTGGTCTTCAAAGTGGGGTAAATCCAAGACAACACAAAAGGGCACAGGATGAAACTGGTACTACTACATTTTTATTTCTTCCTTTACAATTTCTATCCGTGGACATATACTTTATGTGACGTGTACCATTAGTATATTAATAAATATATATTGCTTTGGAGCCACATCATATTAATATATACATAAACCATCACCACATATACATATCATAGATATATGCTCATATATCTACAGTTGGCATTCCGTATCTGAGTTCACAAAAACATTCAGGAAAAAGAGCATTTATACAGACCAGATGACCAGAGGGACCAAGGTCCTAAGAGAATAACATAGATAGGCTGGGCGCTGATGGCGCACTCCTATAATCCCAGCACTCAGGAAACAGAGGCGGGCAGATCTCTATGAGTTCAAGGCCAGCCTGGTCTACAAAGTGACTTCCAGGACAGTTAGGACTGTTACACAGAGAAACCCTGCCTCAAAAAAACAAAAAGAGAGAGCAGGAAGGAGGGAGGGAGGGAAGGAGGGAGGGTGGAAGGGAGGGAGCAACAAAGCGAGGTAAGACTGTCTTCACCTGAGTGAGTGCTTGGCAGGATCAGGACATTAAGAGACTCAGTGAGCATAGCCTTCAGGTTTTCCATCTCATGGGGGACACAGCACATCACTTTCCAAATTCACACAGCCAGGTACCCTGTGTTAAAGGCTTGGATCATGCCCCTTACTCCTTTTTCATATGCTAATTCTTAGCCTTAATTAAGACGAGGTCATACTAGTGTGACCCTTGCTCCCATATGATCTGTGTCCTTCTAAGGGGTTAGGACTGTATCACAGTTGGGAGAGTGGCCTGCCTAGCATGCATGAAGCCCTGGGCTCCATCCTCAGCACCGCATAGTAGTTGCAGTAACACTCGCCATAATGGCTGCAATTAGGATGGGGTGGGGCAACGATCAGGAGTTCAAGACCATCCTCAGCTACAGAACAAGCTCAAGATCAGTTAGGAGACCATTCCTCATGGGAGGAGTCATTGCTGACAGACAGCATGATCTGAAAAGACAGAACAGGTAGATAGCCTTCTGCAAGTCAAGGAAAGCAGCCTGGAGCAGAGCCCATCCTCCCAGGCCAAGGAAGAAACCAGTTCATTGACGACCTGAGCTCAGATTTCTAGCCTTTAGAACCCCGAAACGATACATGTATGTTGTTAAACTGCTCAGTTCATGGGACTTTGTCACAGCAACATTAACACACCAATCTACCACCTGTGCTAAGAAAGTTATGTGGGCAGGGAGAAAATAGAAAAACAGGATTTGTATTTAAAGATCTGGGATCTTCCAGGCTGGGATAATTTGGAAGAGACCATTCTAAATGGGAGAAAATGAGTTCGTCTCCTTACCCTTTTCAGACAGGTTGAAGTCCTCTGTCCAGTCAGAGGAAACAGAGGTCTCAGAGGAAGGTAAGCAACCCCCCCCCCACTTTCTGTTACTAGGACAGAATAGTAAAGACTGGGTTATTTATGAATAAGCTTATTTGACACACAGTTCTGGAGCCCAAGGCTTCTGGGGCACAGCATCAGCACCTGTTCAACATCTGGGGAGGCTTTTCCTACATTTGAAAATGCCTACATTTGAAAATGCCATGATGAGCTCGCTCCTTTGTGTATTGATTTAAGAAGGTAAATGAGCAGAGACTCTTGAGTGTGTGTGTGTTTCAAAGTTACGGTGTTTACTGATATAATAAGCAGAAAGATGCTAATTTAACCATGAAGAAATTGAGATGGGCTTCAGTTCCAGAGCACCACATGAAAACTGAACATAGCAGTGTATGCCTGTAATTTCACCACGCAGAAGAGAGAAACAAGAAGATCAAGGGGTTCAAGATCGTCCTCAGACACAGTAAATCTGAGGTTACCCTGGACTCCGTGAGACCCTGCCTCAAAAAAAGAAAGGAAGAAAAAGAAGAAAGGAAAGAAGAGATGGGGTTGGTCACATGGGTGATAAAAATTAAGCATATTATTTAAAGGTGATAATAACAGAGCAAAAGAGTTAGCCTTAAAGATTCAGGTGTGGGGCTGGAGAGATGGCTCAGAGGTTAAGAGCACTGGCTGTTCTTCCAGAAGTCCTGAGTTCAATTCCCAGCAACCACATGGTGGCTCACAACCATCTGTAATGAGATCTTGTGCTCTCTTCTGACCTGCAGGCAAACAGGCAGGCAGAACACTGTATATGTAATAAATAAATAAAATTTTAAAAAAAAGATTCAGGTGTGGTGGCACACACCTTTAGCACTCAAGAGGCAGACATGCGTGGAACTCTGTGAGTCCAAGGCCAGTCTAGTCTACATAGTCCAGGACAGCTAAGCCTAGGTAGTGAGACTCTGTCTCAAAAAACAACCAAACCAAACCACCACCACCACAACAAAATAAGTTAACCTTAAAGGGCTTGGGGGAGAGACGTGACTTTTTTTGATGGAGGAAGGTCATTGGTTAAAAAATAAAGAAATTGCTTGGCCCTCATAGGTTAGAACATAGGTGGGTGGAGTAAACAGAACAGAATGCTGGAAGGAAGAGGAAGTGAGCTCAGACTTGATAGTTCTCCTCTCCAGAGCAGATGCAATGAAGCTCTGACCCAGGATGGACGTAGGCTAGAATCTTCCCTGTAAGCGCACCTTGGGGTGCTACACACATTATTAGAAATGGGCTAGTCCAGGTGTGAGAGTTAGCCGAGAAGAGGCTAGATATAATGGGCCAAGCAGTGTTTAAAAGAATACAATTTGTGTGTTGTTATTTCGGGGCATAAGCTAGCCAGGCGACCAGGAGCTGGGGCGCAGGAACACAGCCCGCAGCTCCTACTACATTTTTCTGTCAGACTTTCCAAGTTTTTTTACTTGAAGTTTTTGTTAGTTGTGTGTTTTGCCTGAATGCGTGTGTGTGTGTGTGTGTGTGCTCGCGCATGCCACACAAATGCCAGAAGAGGGCACCAGATTCCCTGGAACTGGAGTTGCAGACAGGTGTGAGCAATGCAGGTGCTGGGAATAGAACTCAGGTCTTCTGAGAGAACAGTAAATGCTCTTTACCACTGAGCCATGCTTTCGGTCCCATTTGTTTCTCTTTAAATAGACTATAATTACGGGCACCTGCACACGATCAAGTCATGAAACAGCAGTCAGTGTCCCAGCAGGCAGCACTGGTTGGACTCAGTGTGTATGGGGGCATATCGAAGAGGGAAGGGAGCTTGTTAAAAGGTGTGGGAAACAGGGAGGGGGCATGGAGCTGGGGCTGAGAGTGGATATGATCAAGACACATTGTATACATAGATGATATTGCCATAGAGTAAAGGCAAGATTGGTAAAAGATGTACACTGTGTATCCTGTGGCTTGGTTTGTAATCCCCCTCCCCCACGAGCAGTTGTTGATTTCAATCTGTTCTTTTGTCTGAAGTTGAGTTTACATCCCTCCGTTGGGGGACACTGGAAACAGTCTATATTTATAGCCCCCTGTCTCTAGGATTCTGCAGCCCCTTTAGGTCTGTTTTGAGTGTCTCCTGATTTATACGGTGCTGGCGAATCCTTCCCAATAAAGCCTTTCTTTTCTTGGAAAAATTGTAAAGAAATAGGAAAGGATGATTTAGAGCTAGAGGGAGCACATTCGTCTCTGCAGAGCTGGGCGGAGGAACCTCAGGAAACAGCTGTGCTCGGCGCCGATCCTGGCCTCCTGGCCTGTCCTGGTCTCCTGGCCTCTCTTGGCCTTACAGTCACAGTCTGACGCAAGCCAGCTTCCCTCTTCAGACTCAGCCACAGCTGGAAATCCTGGGTTCTTTCTCTTTAAGTACAAACCTGTTGTAGACTCCAGAGGACCCACAAACCGGAGAGTTACATATGCAAGTATTTACTTTTCTGGAGAAGGTTTCTCTGGACAGTTTTCAGACTTTCAATCTCCTGAGTCCCAGAACTGAACTGGCCCAGCTTTAGGTAGGTTTCCAATACTCCTGACAGGGCAAATTTAAGTGGCTTTAGTACCTAGGGACACAATAAAGCTGTGCTGTGCTCCCTGTCGCCTTGTCAAGATTCTAAATGTGTGGTGATGATGAAACAACCGTGGACCAGGCTGCCTTTACCATCTCCGAGCAGTGGGACCTCTTCGGGACAATCATTGGACCTCTTGCTGCTCTTGCTTCCTAACTATAAAGCGGGACAGATCAAAGTACCTGCGAGTTGGTCTGTCTGGCAAACGAGTTAACACTAGGGAAACATCTAGAACACATCCTGGCACTGATGCGGTGTTGCCTGGTCTCTGGCCCTTCACTCTGCAGCACGGTGACTCACAGAGGTCACATTTAGTCACTAACCGTGGGAGTATTTTCTGTGGTGGGGAGCTATAGCTGAGTCAGTGTAGCATTTCAGAGGGCCCTTTAGGCTTAGATGACACTGTAGAAAGGCCAGAGAACAGGACCTTCTAGTGCCTCTGTGTGTGTGTGTGTGTGTGTGTGTGTATACCTCCTTCTCGTCCCTTCTTCATCAGCCAATGTCCTAGGCAGGCCTGTGCCACAAGCTGATGTCAGCTTAGGGAAATCATCACAGAAGAAAGCTGGAGAGAGGAGACAAAAGCTGGCTCAGGTTCAGCAGTGACTCAGACACTCAAGATCAAATGCAAACACTGCCCTGGGAATGACTGTCACAAAGCTTACACGTGCCCCTTCTATCGTTTTCCTTCTATGCACAGTTTTGTTTGTTTGATTTTTTTTTGTTTTGTTTTGTTTTTGTGTGCGTGCATGTGCATGTTGGGGATTGATCCTAGAGTCTCAAGTGTCTTAAGGACCTCCTATACCCCTGAGCTAAAGCTCAGCCCCGTCTCTGCCCATTTTAAATTTGGTTACTTTTCTTTCCACCATTGTTACAGGTTTTCATGTATCTCAACATAAATCCCATTCAGCATTTATTTTGCAAATATTTTCTTCGTTTCTATTGGCTGTCTTCAAATTTTATTGATATTCATTTTAAAGTACATCGAATGATTCTATGTTTGTGTATGTGGGATTCATGTGCCATGGCTCAGGGATGAGGTCAGAGGATAGCCTGTAGGAGTGGCTTCTCTCCTTCCCCCGTGTGGGTCCTGGGGATCTGACTCAACTCGTCAGATTGGCTGCAAACACTTCTGTTTCTGCTCCATCCTGCTAGTAATCCCCCCAAAGACACCAATGGTACCCTTTTAAACACACACACACACACACACGCATGCACACACTCACACACTCACGCACACACATGTTGTTACTTTGTTACTTTGTTTGCTTGTTTGTTTGTTTGTTTTGAGATGTGTAGCCCTGACTGGCCTGGAACTCACAAGGTAGACCAGGCTGGCATCAAAAAAAATTATTTGGATCAGGCCTGTTTGGTTTTTTTTTGTTGTTGTTGTTGTTTATTCATTTTTTTTTTGGTTACTTGTGATTCAGAATCATAGGAGAAATTACTACATAAACCAAAATCAGAAAAATTTATGACTGTTTCCCTCTAGGGAATTCCTAATTTTCGACGTTGCATTTAGATTCACAATATGAGTGTGGTTGTTAGTGTCATCGTTTTGACAGACTGTGGACTCACCTGGGAGATAGGCCTGGACTTGTCTGTGGGGGATTATATTGATTTTGCTAGTTGAGGTGGGATGACCTGCCCACTGTGGGTGGCACTATTCCCTCAGCAGAGGATCCTGGATTGTGTAAGAGCAGAGACGGCAAACTGATGCTGGCATGCTTCCGTTGTTCTCTCCTGCCTGCTGACATACCGTGACCAGATGCTTCGGGTGCCTGCTGCCTTGAATTTCCAGACAAGACGGTCGATGCCTCAAGCTGGGGATGGAAATGAACAGTCTCTGCCATCCGTTGCTCACTTGAGAGTGCTTTATCACAGGATCAGAAAGATACCAAGACTGGGCTTTAATTCTGCTGTGTTGTGTGAAGTAGAAATCCAAGTTCTCTCTCTTGTATGTTGGCATCCAGTTGCTTCTTGGCTCAATGTGCATGGGATTCCTTCCTGACTGAACTGTCATGACAATCTTGTCAAAATCCACTGACATCGGTGTGAAGGTTTGTTTCAAGTTCTGCTCTCCCTCTCTACCACGGCATCACACTGATTGGGGCTTCCTGACACCATACTTCGCATACATCCCTCTGGTGCTGCCAGCAAGTGCCAGGTGCACCACACGATAGCTGCGCCCGTGTGAAGGGCAGTGAAGTGGCTGCAGCTCAGGGGACTACACCAAGTATTCCTCCCCTACTTTCTATTTGTTTTGTTCTTTCTGACAATGTCTTATTATATCATAGCCCCGGCTGGCCTGGAATTCACTATGGTAGCCCAGGCTGGCCTGGAACTTATGATCTTCCAAAAATATACCCCTAAACCTGACTCACATTTTAAAAAAAAAAGAACTGTGGTGCAATATAAATGGCATTACTTATTTATAGGGGAGAACCATCGACTCTGTTTCCCAGACTTTCCGTTACCCACCGAAAGCCTACTAGCCTTAACTCCTCTGTTATTCTCTGGCTTCTGCCTGCCGTAACTTCATTTCTATTCTCTGTTTCGTGACTTTGTGAGTTATGAGATGGCTCCTATAAGTGAAATCATAGCTTGCTATTCCTTTTGGGTCTGACTTATTTTACATAACATAATGCTTAGATATTGATTCACATTTTCACATGTATCAGAAGTCTGTTCCTGAGCGTAATGTAGTGGCAAAGTCCGTAATCTCGGGAGGCTGAACTAGGGAGGAGAGTTCAAGGGCAGCCTGGACGACATAGCAAGGCCCTTAAAGGTGCCTTGTGGATGTTCAACCCTCACTTAAACATTTATTTACTTTAATATTTGAAAAAATTGTGTGTATATATGTGTATGTCCGCGTGAGTTTATGTTCAACACAAGCATGTAGTGCAGGAACCTATGGAGGCCGGAAGAGTGAATATGAGCCCCTGAAACTGGAGTCTCGGGAATTTGTTAGCAAGCATGTAGGTCCTGGGAACAAAACCCAGGTCCCCTGCAGAAACAGCAAGTGCTCTTAATATCTGAGCCATCTCTCCAGAGTCCTGCCCCCACTTCTTGACGGTGTCTCACATAGCCAATGATGGTTTTGAACTCATGATCCTCCTGCCTCTGCCTCCCATGTACTGAGATAACAGGGGTAATAACACATCACATCTTGTTCATTTGCTTTTTAAAAAAAAAAATACCTATACATTTTTGAGACTGGATTTCTCTGTAGCTTTGGAGCCTGTCCTGGAACTAGCTCTTGTAGACCAGGCTGGCCTCAAACTCACAGAGATCCACCTGCTTCTGTCTCCCGAGTGCTGGGATTAAAGGTGTGTGCCACCACCGCCCAGCTAAAAATATTTTTTACTTTATGTTAATTATGCATGAGAAGGTATGGGCATGGTGATGACGGATGTGAATATGTGCATGTGAGTGTAGGTGCTGGCAAAACCCGTGAGGGCACCAGATGCCCTGGAGCTGGAAAGTGAGCCCTCTACCGTGGGTGCTGGGAAGCACTCTGGCTCTCTTGGCGAGCAGTGCACACTCTTCACCACTGAGCCATCTTTCCAGTCCTTCAACTGCCGTCCTTTACTCCTCCCTCCGAGCAGAGCAGAGCTGTGTTTCCTACGGTATCAGCTTCCCTCAGCTCTAACCTGAGAGTCAAGCCAGGTTCTCACAAAGCCCTGGAGCTGTTTCCACCTATCGATTTGCTACCACTTTTCGGATTATTTCATGTTATGTGCGTGAGTGCTTCACCTGCATGGATGCGTGTGCGCTATGTGCATGCTCGGTGCCCACAGAGGTCAGAATGGATGTAAAGGGGACTTCAGATCCCCTGAAACTGGAGTCACGGATAGTTCTGTGAGTCATCACATGGGTGCTGGAATCCAAACTTGGATCCTACTCTCTGTCTGCAAGAGCAATATATGTTCTTAACCAACGAGCCATCTCTCCAGTCCCCCATCCTCCAGTTTTTAAGTATGAAACCTCACATAGCTGAGGCGGTATGGGAAGGAATAGTCTGCTGCTTCAAAGAACTCAGACCAGGGATGCCGCAGTTAGATTCAGAACGTCCCAAGTCCTGTGGTTAAAAGGTTGGTCCTCAGGACGAGTGCGATATTGAGCTGGTAAAGGGGTTTGCTGCCAAAGCTGACAACCTAGGTTCAGCCCCCAGTCCTCACAAAGTAGAAAGAGAGACCGATTCTTAGATGTCCCATAACCTCCAAAGCATGCATGTTCCCACTTACACACACACAAATCAAATGTTTGGTTTGGCATATATACAAATGTAAAAAAAAATGGTTTGGTATTATTTGAAGATACTCGAATCATTTAGGAAGGGGGTGTAGTGGGGAATTTAAGGCATTGAACCACACTATTAGGGCTGGCACCCCTCTCTCATTTTTATGCCCAGTTCTGGGGTCTTATCCCATGCACCAAAGCCACGGGGTCAGAGCTGAATGCTCTAAAACCGGGAGCCCAATCCAACATAATCCTTTTTCTATGTTATCTCGCTGTAACAAACACTGCTGCCGTGCTGTGAGCTAGCACTGAGTTACGGCTCCTGATTCGTTCCTTCCAGCTGCCTACCCTTGCTTGACAAACAGCGATCTCGGCTGACCCTCACACCAGCCACACGTACTGATCAGCGATCCTCGGCCGCTATCCAGGTCTCTCCTACCTTGTTCCTTTCCTTCTGACATGCTTTGGGCTCTGTGCCCGCTCTACTCCGACCTCTGCACTCAGCCAGTCTGACTTCCGTGCCTGTTCGTGCATGCCTGGGGTGGAGCGAGGGTGATGATGAAATTTAAGGGCTTCTTTACCTGTGGAGTCTAGAACTGCTCTTGGAGATCTTCAGCCTGACGAGACTGAATGCCTTGGTTTAACGAGCTGAGGGAGAGTCTGGAAGAAGCCCAGAAGTAAAGCAGGGGTGCCAGCAGCATGGCCTGGGAGCGGTGAGCATGCCCGCACCTTTATGAAGCGCGAGCAGCTCTACCGTCTCCTGTCCCTTCCACCTAAATAACTCCTCACTGATTGGGTCGTTTTTGGTCAACTTGACACAAACCAGAGACATCTTCAAAGAGGGAACCTCAGTTGAGATTGGCCAGGCTGAGATACAAAAAGACACGGATGTGGGGATGGGATGGCAGTGGTAGCGGGCCAGCTCAACAGCCCTCTTCATTCTTTTCCCCTACAGCGGCCTTGATCGTTGAACACGTGACGTATTCAGTTTACCACGTGCCTCCTCCTGGGATGAGTATTGTCCTGTTCCGTACAGCCGTGCTGAGGCTGTATTTCATGTGCACCACAGTCGAGGGGTCTGCCCTGGGAACAGAGGGCAGCCTCCACCCTGCGAACTCCCATGGCCTCTTGGCGTCTATCATCACCAGGCAGTAGGCTTTTGCTTGCTCGCCAACAGTGGAAATTGGCTCCTTCAACTGATTCGTTTTCCTGATAAGGCAGGGTGGAGGTAGCACACTGGGAAGGAGCCCCTGCTCCGTCTGTTCTTTCCTGACGTTGGCGTTTCAGTAAATCTGGGGCTGACTCGAAGGTGGGAGGAATAGAAATTACAGGGAAGGCCCCGCTTAAAGGCCTATGCTCCAAAGCAAGGCCAGAACATCAGCCTCACGTCCATCTCCAGCTCAAACCATGAGGAGACAAGTGAGGCCTGTAATTAGAGGCCGAGGGGAGCCAACAGAGGCCTCCACAGGCCCAGGAAAACCTCATCAGAGGAAGTCGGCCTCAAGAATAAAGGCTCCTCGGTTTGTTTTGGAAGAAGGGACCGTGAATTATGTCCTGGCTCCTCCAGGAGACCTAGCACTGGATTGAAACATCCAAATATTAAAACACTAATTGCGTGTTGTGGGGAGGGCAGGTTTGGTTTTCCAGGGCCGCTTCCTGTGCTGGGTGGCAATGTTACACAAAGCAGGAAGGCCAAGTTTGCTCAACTTTATCCCCGGAGTAGGCAAATTAGAAGCCAGAAGGCAGGGCCTACCTGCATGGAGGCCCTCAAGCCGGTCGGGGCTAGGTTTCACCCAGAATGGCCATCTTTAATGGACAGGGAGCCAAGCTGTAGAACTTGTGATGGCCGTAGAACCGGTCTGTGGAAAGCAGTCTCAAGGAGGGAACAGGTGAGGAGGCACCTATGTGGACATGACCAGGAAATACCTGGGCTGACTACACTGTCTTTCTCCAGGCGTTCACAGAAGCTTCAAATCATGTATGAACACTCACATGTTGGGGTCCCAGCCCCAGCCCTCCCCTGTAGCCTTGGCACTGTAGCCTGTTGAGGGAGATGGAGTCTCTCCTTCCCCCAGGAAATCAGCTGTATAAGATGGAAGATTGTAGCCATAGCAGCCACCAGGGACCTTTGCATGCAGACCTATGGAGAGGGGACGGGATCAAAGGGGAGGAAGCTGTGGTCACCATGGTTTCAGAATCCAGGAAAGGAGACAGCCACTGGGAATGCTGCTTTGGAATGTGTTGTCCCAGTGATGGCAGCAAGGAGTGGTGCCCTGGGGTTCATATCTCATTCTGCCCTTGTGATTTCGGGGGCTGAGAAAGTGGCCCTCACAGAGTTCCTTTGAAGTCTGGGGCCCCAAAGCACCACCCCAGAAGTCTCTGTTGCTTCATTACCCTAAAAGTTCTAGAAAAGGACCCTATTTACAGCAAGTGCCCAGTCATCGCTGCGGTAATGCGCATAATTGGCTTATGTCATATAAACCCCACTAAACCCACTTACTGTGAGGTCTTTCTGAGCACAGTGGAAACATTCTCACCTCTCGGGTTTAGTGTGGGCCCCCACACTGCCCTGGGGAAGAGAGACTCCAGCCAGCTAGAAAACAGTGTTGCTGTCCCTGTCTCTATATGGGCACATGTTACCAGGTTCCGAACCTTTATGAAGATTGGGAGAGCATATTTAAATGCCCTGAGTCATAATGGAAACAATTCTATTAAGATTGCCTTTGCAAATGCATGCTTCTTTATAGGGGACAAAAGGTCAGAATTTGGGTTTTTTGTTTTGTTTTGTTTTCGAGACAGGGTTTCTCTGTAGCTTTGGAGCCTGTTCTGGAACTTGCTCTTTAGACTAGGCCTCAAACTCACAGAGATCCACCTGCTTCTGCCTCCTGAGTGCTAGGATTAAAGGAGTCTGCCACCACCACCCGGCTAGATTTTTTTTTTTTTTAATCTTTTAGAGTTTTGAAGCCGAGCCTTGCTATGTCATTGAGGCAACCTTCAAACTGTCAACCCTGTACTGGAATTGCCAGTGAGCACACCCACATATGGCTTAAAATAACTTCAAAAGGAGAGAAGGTCCAGCAACTAAAAGTGCTTTCTGCTCTTCTAGAGATTCAAGTTCGGCTCCCAGCACCATGTTACCGTGTGTAACTCCAGCTCCAGGGGCCTTGACACCCTCCTCTGGCCTCCCCAGGTACCTGTGCATGCATGGGGTGCACATACAAACACATAAATAAAAATAAGGTTTTTGTTTTGTTTTGTTGTTTGTTTTTGTTTTTTTTACTTTTGGGGCTTTTTGAGAAAGGGTTTCTCTGTGTAACAGTCCTGGTTGTCCTGGAACTCACTTTACAGACCAGGCTGCCTCTGCCTTCCGAGTGCTGGAATTAAAAGTGTATGCCACCTTGCCCCGAACACCTTAAGTAATTAAAAAATCTGTTATAACTATACAAACTAGCTGCTTTTCAGTAAATATTGCTTCTAATTTCTTTTTCTGCTTCACCTTTTATTCAACCCTTCCAAGGGTTCCAAGAACAGCATTCAGGTCATGAGACTTGCATGCAAAAAGCCTTTAGAGCCATTTCCTTAGTCCTTCTTAGTTTTTTAGATAGAGTGTCATGTAACCAAAGTTAATTTGAACTCCATGATCCTCCTGCCACTGTCTCCTGAGTGCTGGGAATACAAACCTGTGTCACCATGGCCGGCTCTCCATGCCTTTTATTTAGTCATACTATAAATAGTGGCAACAGTATGTATTCATACACTCACAGAGCTGGCACTGGTGGCTGAGGTCTAGCCCAGTGACTTTTCAGGCTCTGGGCATCTTTTTCAAGAAGGAAGTAAAGGGGCACAGGAATTTCAAAGAATACTTTGTTCAACGCAAAGCAATAATACATGTTAGAAAATAACACTGTCAAGATTGACACACGAATGATGCAAGATTGATACAAGTAGCAGGGCAGTGGTGGCTCAGGCCTTTAATCCCAGCACTCGGGAGGCAGAGGCAAGCAGATCTCTGTGAGTTCGAGGCCAGCCTGGTCTACAAGAGCTAGTTCCAGGACAAGAACCAAAAACTATGGAGAAATCCTGTCTCGAAAATTTAAAAAAAAAAAAAAAAAAAAAAAAAAAAGATTAATACAAGTGGAACCCGTGAATGAAGTACTTGAGTGAATAACTTGCAGGCTGTTCCATGTAAGAGCTGCCTCACCTGCAGGTACATACTGCCTACTGTAAGCCTGGCAACTTTCTGAGCTTCTAGAGCCTTCTAAGTCTTCTCAGCTCGCTAAATTTTATGAGCTTCTCCTGTCAGAAGGAGGGAACATTAAATCTGAAGTAAATAATTTCATAACAGCATGCTTAAATTAATGCTCAGTGTGAACTTATTCAAGACTGCATACCAGGCCGGGCGGTGGTGGCACACGCCTTTAATCCCAGCACTCGGGAGGCAGAGACAGGCGGATCTCTGTGAGTTCGAGACCAGCCTGGTCTACAAGAGCTAGTTCCAGGACAGGCTCCAAAACCACAGAGAAACCCTGTCTCAAAAAACCAAAAAAAAAAAAAAAAAAGACTGCATACCAGGTGAGCAGTCTACCTCCAAGCTAGGCACACTACTGCTTTGTTTGTTTGAGACAGGAATCTTTAGGAGTCCAGCTGGGCTTGTTCCACAAAGACCACAGCTGGGCTTGTTGACTGCAGTGGTGGTTTGGATGCCAGTGCCCCCCCCACCCCCATAGGCTCATATGTTGAAATACTTGGTCCCCAGTTAGTGGAACTGTTTGCAAATGATTAGGAGGGAGGTTTCTCTGTTTGTAAAATTGGATGATCATCACTTCTTTTTGGAATACTGTGGAGCCAAATTGAATGTATCTGAAGTACCTAGAGAATGGAGTTCCGTCAGCAGAGCACAGTAGACCCTGGGGACTCCAAAAGACAGGCTTGGAGAAACAGGTTTGTAATCCCAGCACTTACAAGATGGAAGCGGGAATTCAAGGTCATCCTTGGCTACATAGTGAGACTGAGGTCAGGCTAAGCTACATGAAATAAATAGGTAAATAAAATAAATAGGGTATTTAAGAACACTGGATATTCTTCCAGAGGACCCATGTTTGACTTCCAACCATAACTCCAATTCCAGGAGATCTGATGTCCTTTTCTGGGTTGTAAGGGAACCAGCATTCGCATGGTACACAGATATGCAGGTAGACAAAATGTCCATACAAATAAAGTTAAAAAAAATAAAACACTTAAAAAAGTAAAATAAGGGTAGAACGCCGGGCGGTGGTGGCACACGCCTTTAATCCCAGCACTTGGGAGGCAGAGGCAGGAGGATCTCTGTGAGTTCGAGACCAGCCTGGTCTACAAGAGCTAGTTTCAGGACAGGCTCCAAAACCACAGAGAAACTCTGTCTCGAAAAACCAAAAAAAAATAAAAAAATAAAATAAGGGTAGAAAAGATAGATGGCTCAGTGTGCAGAGGTGCTTATGTGTAGGCCTCATGATCTGAGTTTAGTTCTCAGATCCTACAGTGTGGCAGGAGAGGACCAATCCTGAGACCACGGGTCTCTTGAACACACACACACACACACACAGAACTCATTGAGTCTCTTAGTTTCCTGCTAAGAGACTACCTTTCCCAGCTTCCCTTGGAGACTATGAGGAACCATATCCCATCTTCCTCTTTAGGCATTTTGGCCATCTGCACACATGAGTGACAAGGATGCCCCCTTGTAGAAGGAGCTGCAGGTCGCTTCCTGCCTCCCAGCTCCCGGCCACCAGCTAGCTTTATACCTGAAATAACAACACACAAATTGTATTCTTGTAAACACTGCCTGGCCCATTATATCTAGCCTCTTCTTGGCTAACTCTCACATCTCGACTAACCCATTTCTAATAATATATGTAGCACCACGAGGCAGTAGCTTACCGGGAAGATTCTAGCCTACGTCCATCTTGGGCTGGAGCTTCATTGCGTCTGCCCCAGAGAGAGAAGAGGCATGGCGTCTGCCTAATTTCCCTTCTTCCCAGCATTCTGTTCTGTTTACTCCACCCACCTATGTTCTAACCTATCAGGTCAAGCAGTTTCTTTATTAATTAACCAATGAAATCAACAGATTGATATATGACACTCCCACATCACCCCCTCACTGTGAATAAACATGGTTGGACCAAGTCTTTCTGCTCTCTCACGCTCTCTCTCTCTCTCTCTCTCTCTCTCTCTCTCTCTCTCTTTCTCTCTCTCTCTTTCTCTCTTTCTCTCTCTCTCCTCCTCACCCCCACCCATCTCTCTCCAGAGCCTACTAAGTTGCAGCTCCTCCCCCTGGGATGCTGGGGACCAGGCCTACAGAGCATTTAAGACCTGGCCCCTGGCAGATACGCGTGATTTCTCTCCTGCCTCCCCCAAGAATCACCTGAGAGTTGCTTTGTTCTGTTTATCAAATCTGGTTTTATTAATTTGACTGGATTTAGCTTATTGAATCAACAGAGGAACCCACCAACCGGGGATTTTCAAAATACTTATCACCTTGGTGATAGGTCATAATAAATACTTAATATTACTTGTGTTTGTTTTATGTATTGATTTTCTATACAGCTGTGTTTAAAAGGGATTAGAGAACTATGTAGGAGCTGGCACACTGGCGACCATTCCTGTTCCTTCCTACATCCCCAGCAGACATTGCTAACCATAGAGCCATATCTGAACAAGTTCAGGTACACACGTTCCCCTCCCCCTTTTCTTCTCTCCTTCCTTCACTCTTCCTTCATCCCATGTTTTCCCTTTCCTTTTTGCTTCCCTTCTCCCCATCCCCTCTTCCCCCTTTCTTTATTGTTTATCTATATGTTCTTCTATATATGTACATATGCATAAATGCACACGTGTGTGGAAGTCAGAGTTCAACATCATGCTGTCCCTCAATGAGTTCTTTGCCTTATTATTGAAAGCAGAAAAAGGAGATTTATTCGATGTGCTCACAGTGGGAAGAGAAACAAAGAGATCTGATGACGCCCCCAGGCCCTTCTTGGGGGTCCTGACTTAAGGGTAGGACTTGCACATTAATTTCTTAATACTTATTTTCATCTATTTATTTCGAGCTAGGTCTCACTGTGTAGCCTTGACTGGCCTGGAACTCACTGAGATCTGCCTGCCTCTGCCTCTTGAGTGCTGGGACCACACACACCTTTGTGGGTAAGGTTTAAGTAGAAAAAAAAAAGAGCTATCCATAACTAAGTTATCTCCCAGGTGTGGTCCCCTGTCCACCATTGTCTCAATTCTTGGTCTCTCAGGTACGTCAATCTCTCCTGCAAGGTCAGCAGACAATTTTTAAAAATTTGTACTCCTCTGCCATCCCCCAGGGTTCCTGCCATTTCTTTTCCCAGCAGGAGCCCCTCAGGATATAGTAATTTCTCAGGTTTGATTCATTCAGTCGGCTGAGAGCCAAAAAAGGGAGCGCAGTCTCATTAGAACACCATTATTCCTGCCAGCCAGGCCGGGTACTCTTCCCAGCCCTTCATTTCTAATGCCCCAGTTCGGGGTGAAATATGGCCATGACTGAGACATAGCATAAACAGAACACAAGGAGATGCCAAGGCTCGACCCATTCACTGTCAGGAGAGGGTGCATGAGAACCATTTCTGCCTGGCCTCCTGACTTCTAGTTACTCTTAGAAGGGTTGGCACAAGCAGCTCCATCTCTTCAGAGATTCAAGATCTCAAGGGTATCTGTTCTGATCCTGGACATTTTTGTCTACCCTCTGAAGACCCCTGTATACTTGAGTGTAGCTGAGGCTGCCCACTCTGCCCTTCTTTCAGACTAAATCGCCCTCAAGCTTCCTTCTGAGTTCTGTTTCCAACAAGACCAAGAACCCATAACAGGAATTAGTTGTGGTGGCACACACTTTTAATCCCAGCACGCAGGAGGCAGAGGAAAGCAGATCTCTGTGAGTTCGAGGCCAACCTGGTCTACAGAGTGAATTTCAGGACAGCCACGGCTACATAAGGAAACCCTGTCTTGAAATAAAATAAAATAAAACAAAACAAACAAACAAGAACAAAACAAAACAAAAAACCCACTAATCCCCAGCAGATGCTTAGGTGTTAAAATGCATTATTTCATCACACAGCCCAGAGTTTTGTCTCTCAGCCATTAGGATCCCTCAGCTACCCTGGGGTTCAGTGATTCACTTAGATTTACCGGCCAGAAAGTCCAGGGCATCTGTCTTTCAGCACTAGGACAGAGGTGTGGACTACCATGCCTGGCTTTTACACAGGTCCTGGGGTCTGGGACTCAAACTCCGATCTTCACGTTTGCACAGCAAATCCTTATAGACGGAGCCATCTCCCCAGCTCCTGCTCTGTTTTTAAACAAATAATCTTCCCATTTTCATCAGTCATTGGAGATCCATCATGACAAGAAAGACAATCCACTACTGTAACACCCGATTTTGTGTTACACCCTTGGTACAGTTCGCGCGCCACTGTACCTTTCGCAAGTTGGGCAAGGGCCTGGAGATTGAACACACAAAGAGACCAGGGTCATTAGAAAGGAGATCAGCCGAATGCCGTTTATTTAGAGTTGGGGAAGTCCTTAAGTACCTAACTGCTGCACAAGGACCTCCGCCCAGGCAGGTGGGAAATTACCATACCAACAATGGAAAATGCCCTACAGCTAATCACCAGGTGGGACAGGAAGAACACAGGAACAAACAGGATGCTTAGTTAGCTGACCAAAAACTGTCCCTGCGCACCCCAGGAACAAGGGCAGACCCGGGCCCTACACACTACCAAGGAAAAACAAGTCCTTTTTTTTTTTTTTAACACATCTATTATCTGAATCGGGATAACTCTCCTCTTATAATAACAACGATAATAATAATAGTAATAGCAACAGGCAATCAATCTTTCATTTTGTTTGCCAAGACTGTCTTGAAATGCAACACCAAAGGGAGAGAATAAAAGTCAGGGAGGGGGCCAGAGGTCAGCAGTCTCATTCTAGCTGCCAGGCACGGCATGTGACAAGGCAGTGGTGTCTTGTGACAGGTACCAGTTATTCCTCCTGGGGCCGTGGGTATCATCTAGCTGGAGAGGGACAAAGGACAATCTGTCTTTTGCTTGGAACAAAAGCCTTGACCTTGCATCGTAAGAGAGTACTGACTCTTCATTCAGCTGCCTCTCCCTGGCCCAGTTCTGGGGGGAAAAAAAAGACTTCCTGTTCTTGACTCTGGGGCTTTTGCTACTTCCAGAGCCTCACGGGGCCCAGGAACGTCCATAAGCTCTGTCCCCTCCGGATCTTCAGCTGCCGGGCTAGGGCAGACCTCATCAATGGCACCACCGCTGCCCCTCCTTGTGACCCCAGGAGAGGCTGGTTTATTACAGAACTCACTCATTATTTAGAGGAGCATCCGTGAGGATGAACACGCCTGGGTGGAAATCACAATTGCAGATGAAGGGTGGTCCCTATCTGCTGTCAGCCTGATGTCAGGGACACCCGGCATTCTCAGCAGGCAGTTGTTACTCACGTCCTGGGTCTCAGCTGTCTCCTACTTTCAAAGAAAACTCAGTAACTGCTTTCAGGGGTTTGGAACGTCTTGAGTTTCCCTAGATGACAATTCATGGCATAATTAAGGCTAGATCCCCCCAATTACGCTTTCCTGTGATTTGGGGTGTGATTTCTCAGAGATAGGACTTAAGGTGTTGTTATTTAAAAAAATGCTATGAAGTCTCAGATGGCAGCTGTAGGCAGGCAGCGGACTCTGCGAGCAGCCAGTCCCAAGGCAAAGACGGCTGCCGGTCCCAGAGCGGTGGCCCCGAGCGGTGATGGCCGGCCATGTGGCAGCAGGCAGCAGGCTCTGCGAGCCGCCAATCCCAAGCAGAGACTCTCGGGTCCTGAGCAGGTCGCCCAAGTTCCCCGGGCGGGTCACGAGCTGGTCCCGCCACGTGACGAGTGAGGAACGGGGAGAGACAGCTCGCGGCAGGCTTTTCTGTGCTGCACCCCAGCCCTGTGTCCAGTCCCTGGGCCTGATAGAAACTCCCTCCCAGCCTTCCTCTCAGTTTTGCCTCAAGAAATACTCTCTTCTTCCTGTACTTTCTTTAAGGCTCACTGAAGTGCCTGGGCATTGCTGACTGTCGGTGATTTCAAAGGTAAAAATCCTCAGCAAACCCTATGCTTCTGTAGGGTTTGTACCTAAAATCTGGTGTTTACCCCAGGATACCCAAATGAACTGTTTCTGTTTCTTCTCTTTCCTGTTAGTTAGGCTGTGTAATTGCATCTGGAATTGCAAAGAACAAAAG
Organism: Chionomys nivalis; assembly: GCF_950005125.1. Lineage (NCBI taxonomy): Eukaryota > Metazoa > Chordata > Mammalia > Rodentia > Cricetidae > Chionomys > Chionomys nivalis. The sequence continues at coordinate 48,069,159 of NC_080095.1, forward strand.
TTATTTGTATTTCTAAGTACCACCCACAGGTTCTTAATGACGGATAGTTGAGTTGGAAGCAATTTATTTTCATTGAATTACACTGGCTTCAGAATAACACAAGATTCAGCATGCATACATTTCACAGTATGTTATGAAGATTATTCATTGGTATCACTCGAATATCAAAGCACCAACAAACATTTTCTTTTCTGAACCATATCCAAGTTTGGAATCCATGATGCTGTGCTTGCTGGGTATGGTGCCTGAAATCCCAAATTCAAGACCAGCCTGAATTAATAGTGAGTTCTAAGCCAACTGGGTCAACTTATTACAATATTATCACAAAATAAAAATGAAAGGGTTGGAGATGTAGCTCAATGGGAAAGCACATGCCTAACACATACAGGATCTTGAGTTAAATCTCCAGCCATAGTGAATCCTGTGGAAGAAACCTGTTGGGGTTTCGATCACACTATGAACCCTGAGTTTGCGCTTGCATTAATTAAATAAAATTAACCCTGGGTCAGGAGAATTAGTTAGCAACTCATTGATGAAAAATAATCATAGAGCATCAACTGGCATCTGGAGGAGAGAGAGAGCATGGGTTTTTGTTTGTTTGTTTGGCAGAGCAGAAGGATGCTCTCTTGGGGGTATGTCAATAAGGAAAGAAGGTTAGCTAGGTGCTGCTTAACCTCTCTGAGCTAGCAGGTTTTCACCCCAGCCTTTGAGTCTCGAGTTTTATTTATAAACAGAACAATAGAGATTTAGTTGAAGCTGCCTTTAGCTGCAGTGGCAGAGACACTGTTGTAAAATGGTGGGAGGGAGACCTTGGTGGGTCAAGGAGCCACCAGGTGGGTGAGGGCCCATGGCGACTGAGGGACAGACACACCATGCAAAAAGAGCTTATGTGGGAGTTTTGTTGAGATAAAGGGGAGTTGGGGAGGGAAGAGAGAAAGAGAGAGATACAGAGAAAAGGGGAAGAGGAAGAAGAGGCAAGGACGAGCCTGCCTCTTCAGAAGAGCAGTGGGAAAAGGGCAGAAATGGGCAGAGCTTGCATATAAACTATGTAATGACGTAGCCGCCATAGGACCCTGGGCTGGCCAGGATACTGCCTGGGTGTATCCTGTCAGGTGACAGGGGCCAGCATAATGTCTGAATCCTAACAACCAGTGTCTGTGGGAACAAAATTTCCACCAGCCTGCAGCCTGAGCAGACAGGCTGCGGCCAGAGAAGCAGGCCAACAACTGTGGGAGTCACAATTGCTGGCTGAAATAGCGGTAGATTAAGGCGCTGTCACCGTGCCGAAGTTAAAACAACAGAAACCATGTAGTTGAATATCTGTGCCATATGCATGGCAGCTGTGGCTGGGTTCCACAGTCATAGTTTTGTGATATAAAAATGGGTGGAAAATGGGTGGTTGAGATGGTTCACTGATGAAATGACTTGCCCCTAAGCCTGACGACCTGGGTTCAATCCCCAGAACCCACATAGTAGGAGTGAACAAACTCTTGTCCCTTGCCCTCTGCTGTGGGACACTGTATCCTGTCACTTGTATTATTTTAATAAAAAGCTGATTGACCAGTAACCAGGCAGGAAGTATAGGCGGGGTGACCAGGCAGGAAGTGGGGAGCGACAAGAACAGGAGAATTCTGGGAAAAGGAATCAGTCTGCAGTTGTCACCCAGATGTGGAGGACACAGGTAAGAATGCCTCGCTGATGAAAGGTACCAAGCCACATGGCTAACACAGACAAGAATCATGGACTAATTTAAGATGTAAGAATTAGTTAATAAGAAGTCTGAGCTAATAGGCCAACCAGTTTATGATTAATATAGACCTCTGTGTGTTTCTTTGGGACTGAACAACTGCAGGAACTGGTGGGACAGAAATCTCTGTCAACAACCCCTCCTATACACAAACACAATGATAATAAATAGCACTTTTTAAGTGATAAAAATGAGACGGTTTTGGAATTATGACTAAATACTATGTCAGTAGTGTGTCTAACAGAGATACCATGAAAACTTGAACTTAACCCTAAGTTTAAGATGGCTTTTAAATGTCAAAAGATGCTCGGATCCTTCTAGAGACCTTTCCCACAAGCTTTCCCATCCATTGTGATCATATAACCCACAGGGGCCAGTGGTGGTGGTGTGCACCTTTAATCTCAGCACTCTGCAGGCAGATCTCTGTAAGTTCAAAGCCAACCTGGTCTACATAGCAAGTACCAGGGACAGCCACAGCTACATAGAGACTCTGTCTAAAAAAAAAAAAATCACAATTGCCAGAGATTTGTATATACCATCCTCCCCACAAACTTACAAGATCTCCCCATTGTGCTGATGGGAGAGCAGAGGCACCTCAAGGTAAAGCAACCCAGCTCAACCTCAGATGTGGTCAGATCAGTTCTGAACTCAAGCAGCGGCTTCCCCGGGTAAGCCTGTCCTTGGATCTGGGGGAATCCAAATTCTCCCATATTTCACCCTTGCTTCTGCTTGGGTCTTCCAAGGAAGCGAGCCCCAAATGCTCAGCCCTTGGCCACTGACTGTGAGTACCTGAAGTCAGTTCAGACTCTTCGGTTTAAATCGTTGCAATATCTTAACTCATCCATGTTTTTCAGGGCATAGTTCTTTGGAATAGTTTTCTTGATTATAAAGGTCCAGAGTACTTAGGAGTGTTCTCCAGTGAGGCCCTGATGATGCCATATATGGGAAAAGGAGTCAGGAATTTTGCTTGTCATTTCCTCACTAACATGCCAGCATCAGCCCATTGTGGAGGTACATGCCTGCGATCCCAGCACTGTGGAGGCCAGGCTGGCTCAGAAGCTTAAGGCCAACCCAGGGTACATGGCACATCCCTGTTAAAATAGAAGTCCAGCGTCATGTTGTTTCTCCAGCATTTTTCCTCTCCTTTCCTCCTCCCTAATTTTTAAATTTTATTTTATATGCATGAGTGTTTTGTTCACATGTATGTCTATGTACCACATACATGCTGGTATTTTCAGAGTTCAGAAGTGGACATCTGTTGCAGGAATATTTGTTTACACTGTGAAGATGTGTCTCTGCCTAAGGTGCCTCCTGATTGGTCTAATAAAGAGCTAAATGGCCAATAGCTAAGCAGGAGAGATAGGCAGGACTTTCAGGCAGAAAGGGGAGACTCAAGATGAATCTAAGCACATGAGAGACGCCATGAGAAGACACGGAACAAGCCTGGCACACAGAATAGGAGGGATATAAAAGTCACATGGCAGAATGTAGGTTAATAAAAGAAAATATGGGCTAATTTAAGTAATAAGAGTTAGTGGGGCAAACCTAAGCTAAGGCCAAGCTTTCATAATTCATATGTCTCTGTGTCATTGCAGATATCAGATCCCCTAGAACTGGAGTCAATGATGGTTATGAGCCGTCATGTGGATGCTGGGAATCAAACCCAGTGCTCTTAACCCATCTCTCCAGCCTGTTCTCTTTTTTTTTTTAGCATTCTCCTGCTCACTGGTCCTGTGCATGGGGTAGTTTTCATCCAAAGCCCTGAGACGTTCATTCTCACTTACATGTGTGTGGACAAATCTCCTGGTATCCAGGCCAGCCTGAAAGGTCCTGGGGAGGCTAGCCCTCATGCCTGGGTGTCAGGAGCTCCTAATTTGGTATCATTCACTGAACACCGAATGCTTGGACTCAACTGGACCGTACAGGCCACTGAAGAAAGTATTTATACAAACCTCTTTCCCCATAAATATACTTTCCTGGCTTCCAGATAGCTAGGGAGTGGGGGTCTGAGTTCACATTTTAATCCTTTCTAAGAACTGCCGCCAGTTGCCCGAAGTGTTTGCCTCTTGGGAAGAAAACAGTCCTGATTTGTTTCCAAATCTGAAGAACTACTGATGTGTTGGCCACAAGTTGGTTCCTGGAAGACAACCAACACGGAATTTAATCTAAATCCAGGAGACAGCAGTGTTCTTTGGAAGCCAAGACTCAGCCTTGCTGTGTGGAAGCTACAGAGAGGCCTCTACCGAAGGGCCTGCCCTATGCTGCCCACAGAGAGGCACCTCTTTTACTTTGGACTAAACAGGAACACTGCAGTCTGGCAGCAGGCCAGGACTGCTATGAACTGAAGAACTGTTGAGACCCACGGGCTGAGAACCACTGATTTAAAAGGACAAACTTACGGTCCTCAACTTGTTAAAACAGCTTTGCCATTCAGAGTCCCAACGTGAAAAGTCAAGTTTTTTGTTTGTTTGTTTGTTTGTTTTTTCAAGACAGCATTTCTCTCTAGCTTGGGAGCCTGTCCTGGAACTCACTCCTGTAGACCAGGCCGGCCTTGAACTCACAGAGATCTGTCTGCCTCTGCTTCAGAGAGCTGGGATTAAAGGCGTGCGCCACCACTGCCCAGCTGAAAAGCCAGCTTCTATGATCACCATTCTTTCCAGTTTGTGTGAGGAAAACTTGTCCAGTTTGAGAAACGTCATGCTAGTTCTTCGATGAGTCCCTGTTACCGTGGGAGACCTGGGATAACACGTAGGGTGCCCCCTCCTGTGCTCTGTCACGTGTCACAAGTCAACCCAAGCGACACAAGCAGCAGGCTCGAGTCCTCCAGCTCATGCTCACATTTTGCCTTTTGCCTTTGTTTCAGGGCACAATTGTCAGCCTACACAAGGGAGGGGTGAGAGGGAAGAATGGAACAACAGCATCTGGGCGGGAACCGAAACAGTCACACAGCCAGTGGCTCAGAGACACCCCACAAAAGAGCATAGCTGCCCCCCGCCAGGAGAAGGTGCCTGCAAATCCACCGCCATAGGCATGGAGGCCTCACACTCTGAGGATGCTGAACACATCGGCACCAGAAGGGCTGCTACAGTTTGGGTTCTCTTTTCTTTTCGTTTCTTTTCGTTTCTTTTCTTTTCAGACAGGGTTTCTCTGTAGCTTTGAAGCCTGTCCTGGAACTTGCTCTGTAGACCATACTGGCCTCGAACTCACAGAGATCCGCCTGCCTCTGCCTTCAGAGTGCTGGGATTAAAGGCGTGCGTCACCACTGCCTGACTCAGTTTGGTTTCTTGAGAGTATGTATGGATTTTTTTTTTCTTTTAAAAATCTCATTTGTGCGTTGGTCTGCACTTAATACAAAGAACGACTAGCTGTGTGAAAAGAGGGTGCATGGCTCAAGAGCTACTCACATCCTGACCCAAGTGCTCCCATGATGCCAGTTGCACCTGAGGTCTTGTCTGGGACTCTTATTCTATTAAGGTTTTATAAAATGGGGCCAGCGAGATGGTTCAGCAGTTAAGAGCGCCGACTGCTCTTCCAGAGGATCTGAGTTCAATTCCCAGCACCCACATGGCAGCTCACAGTTGTCGGTAACTCCAGTCCCAGCTGAGCCGATGGCCACTCAGACACTGCGTCTACATGAGGCATAGACATACAGTCAGTCAAAACATCCATAGCTATAAAGTAAAAAGATTTTTTTTAATTTTGAAAAATGATAGTATTCTAGCAGGACTCGTCCTAATTATTACTTACAGTGGTTTTATAAAGAGAAATGTTTTTCGTCATCGGCGATTTGGGTTGCCCTGAGATACAATTTGAAAAGGAAATTGCTGCCTACTGTTTGGAGGTTTGTCAGGGTTGAACGAGCACAGGAAAAGAGGCAAGTCTCAGAGGAACAGCTGTGCTCCTCAGGAAGCTAGCCATCCAGGCATCGGGTGCTGGGTGCGGGCACTGACTCTCCAAAGGAAGATATGGGAACTCCCCCCTCCTCTGTCCTCCTTGCTATGCCCACTGCTAAGACCCTAGTCTCTGCCTCGCAGTTCTCACAGTTAGCCTTCCCTGTGTGCTCTCCTGTCTTGTGACCCAGCTATGCCCTGACTCCCTCCTTCAGCTCTTCAGCATGGAACCCACTTTAAAGTTCCTAAGTTCCTCATGGACCTAGTAAGGCGCAGAGCCCTGGTCAGATTATTAAAAAGTGATTGCATATAATCCAAGGAGATAAACTACTCATTTATCCTAACGGTCCTTCAAAGCACTCTACAGTATCTGTCTAAAGCAGTTTTTCTGTGGGTTGCAACCCATTTAAGGGTCAAATGGCCCTTTCACAGGGGTCGTCTAACACCATCAGAAAACACAAATATTTAGATTACAATTCGTAACAGTAGCAAAATTATAGTTACAAAGTAACAATGAAAATAATTTTATGGTTCTGGTTCACCACCACATGAGGAACTGTATTAAAGGGTCACAGCGTTAGGAAGGTTGAGAAGCACTGGGCTAGAGCATCTTGATGGACAATAGTAGGAGCAGGAGCAGCTGGTCACATGACATGTGCAGTCAGGAAACTCAAAGAGAATTCTGGTACTCAATTATGCTTTATTTTGATTTATCTTATATGTTTGAGTGTTTTTCCTGCATGCATGCCTGTGTGTCATGCATTTGCCTGGTCCCTGTGGGGCCGGAAGAGGTCGTCGGGTTCCCTGAACCCGGACTTACTGTGAGCTGCTGTGTCAGTTCTGGGCCCTTTCTCCATCCCCTCTTTTTAAATGATTCTGGAACCACAGCCCAGGTCATGGTGCTGCCCAACCTCAGGACTGGTCTTCCATTCTCCCATCCCCAGTGAGACTGTTTCATAGTTCCTTAACTCTGTGGATCCTTTTGTTGCATTCTATGGTGGTATATTATTTGTGTTTGAATAAATAAAGCTTGCCTGAAGATCAGAGGGAAAAGCGGCCATGCTAATCAGTCATACAGACCAGGGAGGGTGGCACTCACCTTTAATTCCAGGACTCGGGAGACAGAGGCAGATGGATCTCTGTGAGTTCAAGACTACCCTGGGGTGTGTTGGCGGCTCACACCTTTAATCCCAGTGTCCCAGTTCTAGGGAGGTGGAGACAGGAGCGATATGGTTGGGTGGAGAGAGGAATGTAAAGGGGAAGAGACAGGAACTCAGTGGAGTGTGGAGTCTGAGGATTCCTGGATCTCACCCTTTTGGTCTGAAGATTTGGTAGAGATAAAAAGTCTCTCTAGTGGTTGGCCTCTTTGCTTCTCAGCTTGAACCCCATATCTGTCTCTGGGTTTTTATTATTCATGCTACAGCATTCTGTCTCCTGTCCTGGAACTTTGCCACTTCCCCAGCAGTTTTTTGAATTTTTCATACATTAACACCTACTCCCTGTGCTGGAGGTTTTGTGGGTTTTGACCAAGGCAGACGCATGTGCGCTCATCACCACAGTGTCATGTGGTTTGCTGCTCCGGAAGCCCCTGCTCTACCTATCCAGCCTTCCTCAGCCTAAGTCCTTAGAACCACTTCTCTATTCTTGCTGATTTGTCTGTCTTCTCTCTTTTTGCTTTGTTCTGAATATTGTACTTGGAATTATACAGTGTCTATAGGTTTTTCTGATTCCACAATATCTACTTCATATTCACTTGTAGCTTTTTTTTTTTTTTTTTTCGAGGCAGGGCTTCTCTGTGTAACCCTGTCTGTCCTGGAACTCACTCTGTAGACCAGGCTGGCCTCAAACTCACAGAGATCCACCTGCCTCTGCCTCCTGAGTGTTTGGATTAAAAGTGTGAACTACCTCTGCCTAGTCCGTATCTTTGTATCATTTGATAGATCATTCTTCTTATTGCCAAATAACATTTTATTGTATAGATATACCACAACTTATCAACTGGCCTATTAAATGCCATCTTAGTTGCTTTGTTATCAGTAATTATGGAATAAAATTACTATGAACATAATATTTTGTGTGGATGGGTATATTTATCTTTGAATTATTTACATTTTAGTGTGTGTGTGTGTGTGTGTGAAGGCCGTGTGTGTGTGTGAAATGGTTGTGTGTGTGTGAAGGCTGTGTATGAGAGATGGTTGTGTATATGTGCCACAGCATGTTCATGGGGTCAGAAGACACCTTTCCCTCCTCCCACCCTGTTGCCCTGTCTATTAAAGACCAGCTGGCTAGTGCGCTTCTGACCGAGGCCCCGTCTCTGTTTCCTGCCTTCTGCAGGAGGCTGGGATTAGAGTTGCATACTGTCACATCTAAGTTTTCTACTGATTTCCAGGGAAGGAGCACAGGTTGTCAGGCTTGCAAGGCAAGTGCTTTTATGAACTGGCCCGGCCCTCTCAGCTCAGCTGTTTAGGTAGCGTTGGAAGGAACTATTTTGTCAGCTTGATTCGGAACAAAGGAAGGAAGGGAGGGAGAAAGAAAGGGAGGAAGGGAGGAAGGAAGGGAGGAAATGAGAAAGGGAAGGAGGAAAGAAGGGAAAAGTAAGGAAGGGAGGGAGGGAGGGAGAGAGGGAGGGAAGGAGCTCCAGGGTTAGTGAGAGACTATCTCAAATAAAGCAGAGACCTATGGAGGAAGACAGCGACATTGACCTCGGGCCTTCAGGCTTGTGCACACTTGTGCGTGCTTGCATGTCTGAGCATGGACACACACACACACAACTGTCTATGAACATCCATTAAAGCTGTAACTTTCTGAGTCATAAAAAAGTATCCCTCTCTGGAAAGATCTAGAACCAGACCAAGATTCATTCACCGACACTTGGCTTGCACCTCCATGCCAGACACAACGTGTATTATCCCACCGTGTGACACCCACTATTCCTATATGTATTTCTATGCTTCTAGAGGCTCCCACAGGGGGGCTCTTGCCTATCCTCTGCAACCTAGCCAGGGTAACCCCATCTCAGCCATTTGCAGGGGATTCTGCTCCCAGCCCATGGCTTCCTCTGCCAGCACAACAGGCTGACATTCTAAGGTGACTTCAACAATCTTTACCTCCTTCTCTCAAAAAAAAAAGTGGGTGGTGGAGCTGACAAGAGGGTTCGTGCAGGTAAAGGCCTTTGCTGCAGAATCCTGACAATCTGAGCTCAGTACCCAGATCCCACACACAGTGGAAGGAAAGCACTGACTCCCAAAGCTGCTCTGACCTCCACATACGCTCTCTGTCTGTGTCTCTGTCTCTCATACACATAGCAAATAACTTAAAAATTATATATATATATATATGTATAATTAAAATACTAGCATGCTAGCATGGTAAGTAGGTGAACGGCATCTAAGGAATAAGAGTCAGAGTCGTCCTCTGGCCTGCACAGGCACACAAGTGCCACACACACCTGCACACGCAAGTGCCACACACACCTGCACACGCAAGTGCTCCCACACACGAACACACGCACACAAAGAAAAATGAGTAAAAATAGGAAAATGTGCTTTTTAAGATCTTTCTAGAATTCTTTAATGAGCAGTCACTAAAAGAACAACTTGAGCCAAGGAGTCCTGACATGTTAATCAGCTACTTTAGGACAACAAATACTAATCCTATATAAAGTGTTAAGTCAAAGTAGTTTACTTCAAATATAGGGACCTGAATAAAGAACTGGAACACACCGGATTATTTAGGGAAGGTGTTTTGTGACGATAGGGTTGTCATGACCAAGTCCAGCGTGTCCTCTATCATTGCGTTATTCCTCTCTATCACGGAGGAATTCCTTCCACTCTGTTTCCCATTTTCTTCTGATTCAAGGGGGAGGAGAGTATGAGGGTTGAACAGATGTCGAGGCTCCCCCAAGATGCCAACTCTGTAAAGAGAATTATTGCCATAGTTAATAGACTGTGATTCCCAGTTGTGTTTGTGACTGTGATTCCCAGTTCTCCCAGTTCTGAATAACCATACACACACACGCACACACACACTAAAGCTAAGACATACATTTATTTAAAAAACCAGACCTGTCTCCATGCCATCATTGTGGTCTTACATACTAGCTCGAAACTGAATCTTAGCAAGATTCTGCCCTGGCTGTACCCACATCTCCCCAAGATGAATACTTAGAATAGATCCTCAGCTCTAAGAAGTCTGGCCCTCACTCTTTCAGGCTACAGTTATTGAGAATCTAGCACAGCTTCTAGGATTTTTTTTCTCTCATCCAGATGGGCCTCAGTGGAGATCTCTGGTCAGGGAGTCAGGGGTTGGCAGGGGAACAGAAGCTTTCTCAGTACCTGAGCCCCTGGCCCTCCCATCCCCACCAGGAGGCACCACCCACGACTCTGCTGTGATCTTCCTTGGGCCACTTACACGGGCATGACCACAGACTCCAGACTTGTTGTGTCCTTCTGCATTCGGGGTGGCAGTTTGATGCCTGCCACATACTTTTTTTCAACGATATGTTGAGCTTTTTCTCTGAGAGATGGCAGCAGTGTAGACAAGACTGGGGAGCGCATGTCCACAGCCTTTTTAATTGCCGGACGTTTTGCCATCATTTTCCTGTGGGATGGAGGGAGACAGTCACCTTAGTTACGTTGTCCTGCTTCTTACAAACGTCCTTGAGCAGAGGGAAGGTCCGATGGTCACAGCTGAGTCGGATGCCATGGGCAGGTTTGTGGCCCAGCTACTTAGGATTACAAGTTTGGGGCCAGTCTGAGCTACACAGAGAGACTTCTCTTAAAAATGAAACGGAGGAAATAAGTGAGAGGTCATACCGAAACTGTACCAATGTCATGCGCTTCTTCTCTCCTCCTGATTCTTTATCCTTGCGTTTCCTTCGGGGAATGTTGAACATATTGGTACGAAAAAGCCTCCCTACTTCTTCCTCAATCTCTGTCAGGTACTGACGTCGGAAGACAATCCAAGCTATGTAGGTACAGAAAGTATAAAAGGACTGAAAGAGAAAACAGAGGAATCACAAAGCCCAGAAATGCTACGAAAAATTCCCACAGTCCCCATTGTATCTTAGGTAGACACAAACCCAGATGATCCAATGGTTTGACATCCCTGGAAGCTGTGCGGATTTACCTGTGTACTCACACTTATGGGTGGAAAGGCAGGCCAAAATTCTAGGGCATAACAAACAATACATTATCATCTTTTTTAAAAAGGATATCTGTTTAAAAGGCATGCCTGCCAAATGGCTACTTGTCATTGTTGTGTGTTATTGTTTTCATAGAAAACGAAAAGTCCCCAGAACAAGGGGCTTACCTCAAAGAATTTCCAGTCTTTTTGCGTGTCTGAGACTTTATCCCTGAAAAATAACAAATCCCAGCTGTAGGTGATAAGTTTATCACACACAAAATGTGGGCTTATAACTGGTGGCTCTATTAGAATTTGGACCAGGCGGAGGAAGTAGGTCACTGGGAATGTGCCCTTCTAGGCGGCCCTGTCTCTGGGTTCTTCCTCTCTGTTCACTTCCTAGCTGCCAGGACACAACAGTTTATTTTTTCTATCATGCCCTCTGGCCACGACGCTCTTCCTCACCACAGGCTCAGAACATACTAAGACCTTCACATTGGTTATGATATTTCATCCTTCTACTGCCCCTGTGAGGGAGGCAGCACTGTGATTTCTACATTACACTGAGGAAGCTGGTGTTGAGATTCAAGTTCAGTTCTCTCTCTGTATTTCCATGGTGCTAGCCAGGGACCTCTCATCTTTCCACTGATGGCCGCCCCTACCCCACATACTCCTCATACACCTCTTTTGCTGGATGAGCACTGAGTGTGTGTCAAATACATCAGATTTGTGTGTGTGTGTGTGTGTGTGTACTTTGTTGTAATTTATATTTAAAGAGAGAGACAAGAGCTGGGCTGCAGTGGTGCATGCCTTTAATTCCAACACTGGTGAGGCAGAGGCAGGTGAATCTCTGTAAGTTCAAGGACAGCCTGGTCTACAGCATGAGTTCCAGGACAGCCAGGACTGTTACACAGAGAAACCCTGTCTTAAAGAGAGAGAGAAAGACAGAAACAGACAGACAGACAGACAGACAGACAGAAAACAAAGTTGGATGAATAGGGAGGTAGGAAGGATCTGGAACGAATTGGGGGAGGGGAAACATTATCAAAATATATTGTATGGAAAACGTTTTCAATAAATGTGTTAACTATTAAAAATACAAAAAGCAAATTGTAGAGTTCTGTTTAAAACAGAAACACCAATCAATAAAATTCAATATAAACTTTTCAGGTTGGATTAAAATACTAGAAAAATTCAAAATCTTATAAACAAAAAATGCTGTAAATGAGAAAAAATCACTAATAAGTAATATTGGAAAATAGAATATTAGTAAAGAAAAATTATCTTCGATTCATTGTTCACCTGATGTATTTGACACATTTCAAATGGATCAAAATGTAGCATTTTTAACGTGTTTTTTTAAACTAAGAAAGAAAGATGAATAGTTTAATCCAGGAAGAACTTATATGATTATCAAACAGTATCAGAAATAAGCTAGACAAATTCATATTGATAAAAGTGCAAACTGTTTTCATAACGTATATCAATTGCAGAAAACAATGAAGCAGAACACATGGCCAATGCTTGCTATGGGCCACAAAAAATTTCTACAAATTCCCATCTCTTCCTTGGTAAAGACTAAAACTAAGTAAGTAAATAATCAGATAAGACACTTTGTAGCTTTATATATCTTAACTTTAAACTTTCAAAAGAATTTGTCATAAACCCCAAGATAGCCAAGTAAACTTAGAGAGGTTGGTAATAAAAAGTTTCCTTTCTTTTCAAGACAGGGTCTCTCTGTGTAGCCCTGGCTATCCTGGAACTCGCTCTGTAAACCAGGCTGACCTCAAACTCAGAGATCCACCTGCCTCTGCCTCCCGAGTGCTGGAATTAAAGGCGTGTGCCACCACCAGCTGGCCATAGAAGATTTCTAAGTCTTTAAGAACTAAGGCTCCTGGTCCTATGCGTGGGAGGTCTGGAGAGAGCTCTGGAATCTTCTGCTTTTTTGTTTGTGTGTTTGCTTATCTTTCGAGATGGAAGCATCACTGTGCTGCCCAGGTAGGTCTTCAAGAGATCCACCTGCCTCCGCCTCCCTGGTGCTTCACCGACACACTGTGCCTGCCGTTATCCAGTAGCAGATAACATGAACATTTAGCAGTTTGCACTTTCTAGTTAAACATGTTCTGGGTAATAAGTCATAAGGAACTAGCCCAAATGCAATTCGGATAAAGATGTTCAAAGCAAAACATAAGACAAAGAAGCTCAAATCATACACATATTCATATTCACAGAAAGAAGGGTGAATCAAGTGGACTAGCGCTCACAACAGAACCCCTTTAACTGCTATTGAGACTACATACAAAGGATATATATATATATATATATGGATAGAACATATGTGTAACGAACAGTAAAGAATAGTGGATTGAATGGGTTCCCACACACAACAGCACGCCTCCAGCTGCTACTGAGACTGTGTACCAAAAAAAAAAAAAAAAAAAAAAAAATCAAAGAAAGCACACAGGAAATGTAGGCATCCGGGACACCTGGATCGACAGAGCTTCCTCGGAAGACAAGGGATGTCTTATACTCCGTTCTTTTCCTGTGCTCAAGGTGTGGCTCTTGGGCCACTGTGAAACTAACTACTCAGGCACTTCAGAGTCCACAACCAAAGCTCCCCATCCTGTAAGTCCAAACTTTCCTGTGCTGCGAGCCTCGTTTAAGTTTTAGGTGCAGTATGTAGGCATTGTCATCCTGAGGTCAAAACAAAACAAAAAACCCCACCAGTTTCTCACAGACAGTGCTGTCTCGATGGTGGTGCTCACAGCTGCTAAGAGAAGCAGACACTCACTCCCCTGCAACACTGGCCATCACTTGGTCTCCTCCTGAGACAGCCAAGCAGCCCAGGTCGTCAGGTTGAGCAGGATTCCATGGAGAGGACAAGTGATGTTGTCCCAAGATGGAGCAGAGTCTATAAAATGCGGGCCGAGCTGCCGGAATACCTTCCGTACTTACTTGGCTCTCTCAACACAGTTATCAATGGTACTTGGGGCAGATTCTCACGGGAGCCCCATTAGAGGGAACACTTTCTCAAGGGTACCAGGTACTAGGGACGTGCCGACCTAGGGCAGCGGAAGCGCATGCGTACTTTCCGCAGTTCATGTGATGCTTATCCGCCATGCCGACGCCCAGCACGAGGATGCAGTACTTCTGTGCCAGGTACTTCTGAGCATCTTCTAACTTGCTCATAACCAGCTCTATCTCTTTTTTCTCTACCAGGCCTCTGGGGGCAGAGAAAGAGACAAGGTAGATTAATTCTGGTGTAAGTCTGTGTTAATGAGCAAGAAATCAGAACTGTAGGCTATTTTGAAAGAAATAGTGAGTCAACAAACTTGCCTCACCAATTTGACTTCCTTGAGTTTTGGCACTGGGAAACTCCTTAAAAATCTCTCTCTTTTGAAAAAGATAGATTCGCTTTTATTTTCTTTGTATGTTTTGCCCGCATGTATGTTAAGTGCACTGTGTAGGTGCCTGGTGCCCACACAAGCAGAAGAGGGCACTAGAACAGGAGTTACGGATGGTTGGGAGCCACCACGTGGTGGCTCGACCTGAACTCTGGACTTCTGGAAAAGCAGCCAGTGCTCTTAACTGCCAAGCCATCTCCAGACCCTCGAAGTCTCTTAGGGCTCTTAGTCAGTGGAGTTAGCATCTCAAGCTTAGGGTCAATGTCACTTGTATAGATCCCTTATACTTGATGCTCTTTATAAGCTCCAACTATATTCCCAGCAAATCCTAATCTCTATAGAACACCCCAGTAACAAGTTATCAGCCCTGGTTGCTGTGCGGCTGCCTGCTCTCATCCCTGCTGTTTCTAAAACACCTGTGGAGATTCTGCCACCGTAGTTTTCCCCGAGGCCCTGGTGTTGCTGTTAAGTTCAGGCATTCTGTGTCTGAATGCAAGCTGCTCCCTGTTCTGAGCTCAGCTCTGTTTGGTAGCGAACCATTCACTGGCTGGATTTTTCACAGTGGATTTTGGCTTAGAGTATGAGAACGTCACTTCCCTATAAAAACACAGCCCAGTTCTGATTGAATTGCAAATGAACTTTGCAAAAGCCATTTGTTCTTCCGTTACAGCAGGTCTGAAGTCTGCAGTACAACATGGTAGGAAAAAGTACTGTTGGCAATACTGCCAAGGGTCACTGGAAGGTGAGAGAAATGCGCTCTCAATAGTGACGGATCTGAAGTGAATCTGGGTGGTGGTGGTACATGACTTTAATCCCAGAACTCAGGAGGCAGAAGCAGGTACATCACTGTGAGTTCAAGATCAGCCTGGTCTACAGAGGGAGATCTAGGGCTACACAGAAAACCCTATCTAGAAAAACAAAAAAAACAAAGAACAAAACAAAAACCTATATGAAGACGTGCTGTGAATAGAGAGGGGTAAGTTTAAGAACCTTTAAAAAGCACGAAGTGTAGAGGCAGGTGGATCTCTGTGAGTTTAACGCCAACCTGGTCTCTAGAGCAAGTTCCATGACAGCCAGGACTGATAGAGAAACCTTGTTTCACAAAACAAAACAAAACAAAAACAAACAAACAAACAATCAAAAGCACGAAGTGTATCACAGGCAATGAAAGACTTGTGGGTCACTGGAGTAAAGCAAGTTTCTGGAATAAAGAAAGTGGGCTTCAACTTTAAGATCCCAGGTGTTATACAGTCCCAGATGTTGTACAGTCCAAACACATCCTCTACATGCAGCCTGCATGCTACATACCAGTGCTGCCTGCCGGCCTCCTTCTGATGGCCCTCACCTTCCTTTGCCAGAGGTGCCACTAGCTAATCCTTTCCTTTACTATAGAAACCCAGCCAAACAGTCGTCAAGGGATGCTCTCCAACATCTGGACAGTGGTTCTCAGGTTTCACTCAGTTATGAAGGAGAACTATCCTGAGTACTTGCTCCAGATACAGAGTCCCGATGTGACCCCATCTCCAGATTCCGGAGAGAGTCCAGGAAAATTAACACAATCACTCCCATTGAATGTGAGGCTGGGGACTCCTCAGGGATGTGCATAAGGAACCTGCGTGTTGGACTTTCAAAATGGCTCAGCAGAAGCGGGTGCTTGCCATAAAACATGATGACGTCAGTTCAACTCCTGGGATCTACATGGTGGGAGAACAGACTCCAGCAAATTGTCCTCTAACCGTCACACACACACAAACACACACACCAAATAAATAAATAAATAAATAAATAAAATGTAATTTAAAAAAAATTAACAAAAATAAAAAAAAAACCTCTGGCTGGAGGGACGAATCAGCAGTTGAGAGCACACTGCTCTGACCTAAGTTCAGTTCCCCGCAGCCACACGGCCCCTGACCCCAGAGGACCCGACTCCCCTGCTCTCCTAGGGTGCCTGCTCTCACATGAGCATACTGACATGCAGACACACACAGCTACACACAGTTAAAACCAATACATGGTTTTAAAGTCCTGTTGAAGTGGAAAGAGGGGGTAAGCTATGTAACCAAAGCCTAAGAAAAAGTAACCTCAGCACAAACTTCTAGGCGCACCAATACTCGTGCCTGAGCCCTCCCCACATTTTGGTGTTTTCACTTCTGCGACTTTGCCTCAGGGGTTTGTGGCGGGTAGGGGGGGCTGAGTATCATGTAATCCAGGCTGGACTTGAACTCACTGTGTAACCTAGAATTTGAACTTCTGATCTTTCTGCCTCCACCTCCCAAGCACCACACCAGGTTTATGCAGTACTGGGGATCAAACCCAGGGCTTTCTGTATGTTAGGCAGGTGCTCTACTAAGTTTCATCCCCAACCCTTTAGCAGTTTACACACAGAGTTAGTGGTTCATCTGAGTTGACAGTCTTTTTTTTTTTTTTTTTTCCCCAAGACAGGGTTTCTCTGTAGCTTTGGAGCCTGTTCTGGAAGTCTGTTGAATCTGATCCGTCTGGGCTCAAATTCACAGAGATCTGGCTGTCTCTGCCTCCTGAGTACCGGGATTGAAGGCGTGCACCACTGCACCACCATCACAATGGCCCGACCAACAGTCTTTAAAAATGCAAATGAGGGGATAGAGACGTGGCTCACATGCAGGACCTTGGATTTGGTTCCTAACATCACCAAAAATTAAAACTGCAACTGACCATTTAATTGAGAGTGATATATTACATATATTGCTGCTATCATAAAATTGGCTGAATTCTATGAAAAAAAATTGAAAAGAATTTAAAGAGACATGGTAGTGATTATAAGTTTCGGTCCCATAAGATCTCTCTTAGAAATTCTTTAAAAAAAAATTATCCAAAATCAGACAGAGAAATTCTATGAATGAAGATATTCAATTCTGAGCAGAGTATTGTGGCATTTGCCAATAATCTGAGCACTTGGGAAGTTGAGGCAGGAGGATCAGGAATTCAAGACCAACGTCAGATACATTATGATTTCAAGGCCATCCTGGGCTAAATAAGACTGTCTCAGAGATGGCTCAGAGGTTAAGAGCACTGACTGTTCTTCCAGAGGTCCTGAGTTCAATTCCCAGCAACCACATGGTGGCTCACAACCATCTGTAATGAGATCTGGTGCCCTCTACTGGTCTGCACCATATATGTAGGGAAAATGCTGTATACATAATTAATAAATAAATCTTTAAAAAAAAAAGACTGTCTCAAAAAAAAACCTTCAAAAAAATTCAATGCAAAATTATGTATTATTGTTGTTGTCATTATTATTTATTGAGACAGGGTATCTAACTATGTAGCCCCGGTTGGCCTGGAACACACTATGTAGATGAAGCTGGCCTCAAACTCATAGAGATCCACTGACCAATGTCTCCCAAGTACTGGGATCAAAGGCACCACCATGCCCAGTCTACAATTATTATTGATCAATCAAAGAAGCAGGGAATTTTCAAAATAAATAAACAAAAGGGATGAAAGGAATATCACTCATACAGCCAGTTGGAATTCAAGGGCTTGACACTGATGAACTTTGTGCGGCTGGGATCCGATATTTTCCTCTGTGCATACACCCCAACACAATCTATATTTAACTCTGTTATGAAGAAGTAAACCAAACTGACTACTGGACGCATAAGAAGTGAAAGATGATCACGATTTTTAGAACCCACAGTTTAAGATTTGGGTGGGTGTGTTTTCCTATACCACTGTGTTCCAATTAGTTTCAGTACACGGAAAAACTTAACCAGGAGACCTTTCTCCTCTGTTACTTACAAACTAATATATAAAACAAATGTCCCTGCTGGATGGTAATACGCCTCAGAATTAGAAGAAATCAGAAGAACATAACAGGCCAAAGAGCCACAAAAGCCTCCTGAGTTCGGTTTGGGAATGGGAGGCCTCCTTGAGCCTTGTAAGCCACGGTTGGCTTCAGCTTGTGATGCTGCCATAGAAACGCTTCACGCTCTGGCTGCCCTGCTGTGAAAGGCCACCCTGAAATAACACTCGGTTGCGTATCATGGTGGTATTACAGGCACAGCAGTGTCTGAAGGATTTATCTGGTTCCTTACAAAACTGCTACTCAGGAACATCGATCAGTTCACAAAATGTTTCTCCAACTGCTTGATCAAATACGAGAGTTTTATATTTAAAAACATTCTGAAGCAACAAATTAATGGCTCTGCACAGAATTCCTAACAGCTAAATCATTGAGTTGGTTCCACACGTCCGGGGTGGGGGGTGGCGAACACGGCCTGGGCACTTGGAAAGTTCCACAGATTGTGAAAGGCCGCCAAGGTTGAGAGGCCTTGTTGTGTTCTGGACTCCAAGTTCCCAGATTTGGGCTCTGGTATTTATCTCTAGGCCAACACTGCCTAACAGCATAGTCAAGTTTTCTACAGACAGGTTAAGAAACTGCGTCGATTTTCCTTTGATGGAGAATGTTCTATTTTCAGCCAAATCTACTTTTTAAAACACTTTGCCTTTTGTTATTAGATGCTTACAAATCTTTTAGTAAGAATTTTGTAAGCATAAAAGCCATAAGGATAGCTGGATGGTGGTGGTTCACGCCTTTATCCCAGTGTTCAGGAGGCAGAGGCAGAGGCAGGCAGATCTCTGTGAGTTTGAGGCAGCCTGGTCTACAGAGTGAGTTCCAGGACATCTAGAATGTTTACAAAGAGAATCCCTGCCTCTAAAAACACAAACAAAAAACATGAGAAGAGACAGGTGGGGCTGAAGGAGAGAGCTTATAAGCTATAACTAACTTCGAGTGCTTCATCTGAACTGAGGTACTATAAACATAAGAGACACCAGATTCTTAAGACTATAGAAAAAGCAAAAGCAATCCCAATAAGAACATCTCCAAGGGGCTGGGCTGATGATTCAGTAGGTAACGTGGTTGCTGTTCAGATCTAAGAACCCAAGTTTAGATCCCTAGCACCCAAGTGAAGACTTGGCATGGTGGCAGGCACCTGTGACCTCCACTCTGAGGACACTCTGGCTGAAAAACAACAAGCTTCAAACAGTTGAGAAGCCCTGTCTCAGAACACAAGGTGGAGAGTGATGGAGGGAGATACTGAATAGACCTTAGGCTCCCACATGCACACAAATGCATATAACATACACATGCATATATAACACAACATGTATATAACACATAAGCACACACAAAGAATATAATTTTTTTATATTTTTATGGTTTATTTAACTTTATTTTATGTGCATTGGTGTGAAGATGTCAGATCCCCTACAACTGGATCTTCAGATAGTTGTGAGCTGCCATGTGGGTACTGGGAATTGAAAACCCAGGTCTTCTGGAAGAGCAGTCAGTGCTCTTAACCACTGAGCCATCTCTCCAGGCCCCCCCCCCAAGAATACAAATTTTTTTTTTATTTTTTTTTTAAATATTTATTTTATTTATTTATTATGTATACAATACTCTGTCTGTGTGTATGCCTACAGGCCGGAAGAGGGCACCAGACCTCTTTACAGATGGTTGTGAGCCACCATGTGGTTGCCGGGAATTGAACTCAGGACCTTTGGAAGAGCAGGCAATGCTCTTAACCACTGAGCCATCTCTCCAGCCCAAGAATACAAATTTTTAAAAGAAAGAATTATTTTAAAGTACTAACATCCTAGTATTGAGTACGTACTATCATTGCAATTTTTTGTTTGTTCGTTTTGTTTTGTTTTTGTTTTTCAGAACAGAGTTTCTCTGTGTAATAGCTTTAGTGGTCCTGGCACTAGCTCTGTAGACCAGGTCGACCTCAAACTCACAGAGATCCGCCTGCTTCTGCCTCCTGAGTGCTGGGATTAAAGGCATGCGCCACCACTGCCCAGATATTATTATAATATTTTTAAGTCACTAGGTTAGATAAAATAACAATTTAAATTCGTGTCACCTGTCACCTGTATCTTTAATTTTTAAAATATATCTTATTTCTTTATTTTTATTTCGCGTGCATTGATGTTTTGCCTGCACGTATGTCTGTGGGAGCGGGTCAGATCCCCTGGAACTGGAGTTACAGACAAGTATATTATACTGATGCTGGGAACTGAACCTGAGTTCTCTGGGAAAGAAGCCAGTGCTCCTAAGTGCTGTCTCCTGAGGGCTGGGGTGGTAGTGGGGTGGTGGTGGTGGAAGTGTTAAAGGCATGTGGCCACAAATATGGCTTTCAGTACCTCTCACCGTAGAGCATTGCCGATCCGTGCTTGTTGGAAATGTTTCATTATGAGAATTCCTGTGTGAATTCTCAGTGAGCTTTAAAACAGAGCAAATCCTCCCATGAAAAAAATGTTTTCCTAGATCAGGAAGATTTAAGATATGCCATCGCCCTGCACCCTAGGCAACACTGCCAACAATAAGAATGCTCCAGCATATTTCAAAGTCTTACTCACACCATGTAGCTTTGGGGTTTCTTTTCCATTGAGAGTTTCTCCAAGTAATGAGACAGATAGTACAAAAGCGCCATAAGGAAGCTGTCAAGGTTCTTATTTCTACAGGGAAATTAAGATAAAAGAAGAAAAGAAATCAACACTCCCGATTGTAAACATTAGGTTTCTTGTGAAAAACAATGGGGACACAGTGTAAGAATAAATAGAAATACATGGGTCCAAACCTATCACACAATTAACTTACTATTTAAAATTCTCCCCATTGTGATGAAGATGTAAAAAGCATCTGAAAAACACTTATTTCTGAGAAAGCTGATGCTAAATTATTATTATTATTATTATTATTATTATTATTATTATTATTGGTTTTTTCGAGACAGGGTTTCTCTGTGGCTTTGGAGCCTGTCCTGGAACTAGCTCTTGTAGACCAGGCTGGTCTCGAACTCACAGAGATCCGCCTGCCTCTGCCTCCTGAGTGCTGGGATTAAAGGCGTGCTCCACCATCGCCCGGCCTGATGCTAAATTATTAATGTATTATTAATAACTTTTTCACTTCACAAGTATTTGCTCTGAAAGTAATTTATTTGCATTGTTTGTGAAATAAACAAGCTGAGCGGGGTGGTTCACACCTGCCTCCCTCCGCCCCCCCCCCGCAATCAGGAGGATTTCAAGCTCCAATAACTGACAGAGAACACTTCTCCACAGCATAATCCTATCTCAAAACACAAGCAAAAGCACAGAAATACAGCGAAGCAAACGTTCTCCCCTTCTTTTGCAAACATCTTGCTCCAGAAGGGGCCACTTGTGAATCCCTGCCGTCCATATCAATTTGCTCTTACCCCTTGCTCTAGGACTTTGGAGCCCCTGTGACGTGGGGCCTTGACCTCAGGTATCTCTCCCACACTCTCTAGTCTAGTCTCTGAGAGGATGGCTTGCACAGAGGCGCCATGTGCTCTTCTGGTAAGAACCAGATCTGTTTTCACTTATTAGGCCTGTTTCACTTATTTCCCCTTGGGAGAGGAAGGGGAAAGACGTATGTTGTCCCAACTTTACCTCATAAACGTTGTAAAAGAGCAGACCCGCTGCATTTCAGTGTCTTGGAGGGAAAGCAATGCAACAACTGCAGAGAGAAGAAGGCAGTTAGTTAAACAGAGAATGAGAGCGGCGCCCGTGGAGGCTGGAGGCTGCGGCGTCTGCAGCGTCACGTCAAGCGGGAGGAAGAAAGCAGCTCACACTTGACGTCATCCAGCGTGACGTTGCCCAGCTGATACCGTTTCTCCAGGGCTTTCGCTGACTTTTCGTCCCTTGAGGCAAACCTTTTATCTGTCAACCTGTTTGGAAAGAGAACAGTCTCAGCTGGTGATTTTGCTGCTGTTGTTTTTAAGATGTGTTTTTGTTTTATTTGTATGGGGTGTTTTGCCTGTTGGGATGTCTGTCTGTGCGCCACATTTGTGCGGTGCACAAGGAGGCCAGAAGAGGATGATGGATCTCCCAAGCAGAATTACAGTCACTTGAGAGCCACCCTGTTGGTTCTGAGAATCAAATCTGTGTCAAATCTTAGAGGAGGAGGGGCCAGTGCTCTCAACCTCTAAGTCACTGCTCTATCCTTCCGAGAGTATTTGAAAAGATTTAGCTGTATCTATTATATCCAGGGATGCACAACGAATTTGCTTGTAAAGTAATGAGAGCTGGAGTGTCATGCGTGGATTCCACTTAATGCAGTATTGTTTCACAATGCACTTTTGAGCATTGTTTTACTATAGGAGTAGAAGCATGCATACTGACAGAAAGTGTAAATTCAAATAGATCATTTTTGTTGTTGTTCATTTGTTTGTTTTTCCTTCAAGATAGGTTTCTCTGTGTAGCTCTGGCTGTTCTGGAACTCACTCGGTAGACCTGGCTGTCCTTCAAGGTCTCCCTACCTCTGCCTCCTAAGTGCTAGGATTGAAGGCGTATGCCACCACTGCTCAGCTTTCAAATCATTTAAATGACTCAATGGCTGAGGACGTGGTTCAGTGATAGGGTGTTTGCTAGAATGTGCGAGGCTTTTATCCCCGGGACTACGGACGAATGGATGGATGTGAATGAAATCTGATGTCACTAGTATTTTCAGATTAATAAAAGTTGTAACAAGCTTGAAATGTACTAGTAGACACATTTTCGGAGGAATAAACATTTAGTGGCTGTTTGGAACTCCTGCTGTAGTTGAGGTACTGCTTGTGTTTCCCTTGATGGATACTGACAGGGCAACCTAGGAAAACAGGACTGGTATCTGTGTTTGTAAAGACAAGCCAGCCCATGGGGAGACGGCGTGGGTGAGGTCGAGCCACCTTTCTGAAGCCGGACCGTCCATCTCAGCGAAGTGAACCGCCTTCCCTTTCTTGCCTCTCTCTTTGAGCTCCACTGCAGGCGTGAAACTGCAACGAGAAGGGCTTGATTAGGGACTTGACCTTCTCCCAGCATTCTGTGGGGCCACAGCCCACGCAGTCTGAAGATTGGCATATATTAGCAGTGCTCAACTCGGGATGTATGTCCACACAGACCCACCATCAAGAGGAAGATCAGCTCCTCCGATGCACCTGCAGCTTTAGAAAGTCACCGCGCACAAAGCATTACTGTCTGAACTTCTTGTCGTGACAAAGAGGAAGCTCATAAGTGTGGAAGGCTTTCTGAGTTTATTTGGTACTTGTGGCAGGCCAGGTACTTCTAAGCACCATCTCGTTCTTACTACAACTTTATGAGAAAAGCATTATTGCCATCATTTTCCCACCTGAGAAGAAGTGAAGCTAAGAGATTACATAGCAACTGGTAAAGCCAGAGCAGGCATCACGTCCTCTAGGCACTGGGCAGCTCTGCCTCCCAAGCCACCACCTCGGGGGTCACTGCTCTGGAAGGATTCAGCATTTGACTGTATGTGGTGTGTGTGCGTGCGCATGTGTGTGTGTGTTGGGGAAGACAGAGAGTGAGTGAGTGAGAGAGGGAGAGAGAGAGAGAAAGAGAGAGAGAGATCACATAGAGAAGAGGGACTAAGAGATCCAGGGCAGAGTCCTGAAGGGAAACCACAATTTGAATAGAAGGCCAAGGACGTGCACAGCTTAGCAGTCTCAGTGAGGTGTGGTCCCGTCCTCTAGTGTCCTCATTGGCTGGGCTTCAGTCTCCCAAGGTAAGGTAGTCTTAGAACTCAATAAAACCTCTTCCCTAGTGACAAGTTCCCCCAACCACATAATACGGGACTTCTAAGAGAGTAGTAATCTAACAAACAACAGACCTTGGTAAACAAATACATAGTGAGGCCCTACTGGATGCTAGGAATTCCCATGACCCCAAGGTCATGACAGAAAGAAGATGGTATTTGAGCAGAGACAACACATAGACTCTTGGGAACACAATGTCAAATACAACAGTTTGGTAGTTTACTGTAGGTTACAACTTACTTTTCTCACCCAATCAGAAGCTTCACCTCCGCCCAAAGTTATGTATCTTACTATTAAACTTAGGCATGTAGCAGCAGAAGCACTTTCTCCCAAGTCAGTCATTCTCTAAAAATGGAGACCATTTTTGTTTTATTTTTTTTAAAGATTTTCTTATTTATTATGTATACAATATTCTGTCTGTGTGTATGCCTGCAGGCCAGAAGAGGGCACCAGACCTCATTACTGATAGTTGTGAGCCACCATGTGGTTACTGGGAATTGAACTCAGGACCTTTGGAAGAGCAGGCAGTGCTCTTAACTGCTGATCCATCTCTCCAGCCCCAGATTTTTGTTTTATTTTTGTTTTGGTTTGGGGTTTTGAAACACGGTTTCTTTACATAGCTTTGACTGTTCTGGAACTAGCTCTGTAGACCAGGCTAGTCTTGAACTCACAAAGATACTCCTCCCTTTGTCTTCCCAGTGCTAGGATTAAAGGAATGTGCCACCACTCTCCAGATGACCAATTTTATAAATTCCCATTACCTTGTTTTCAAATCCCACAATTTTGAGAAAAGCTTCACTATGGCAGTGATAAAGTTAGCTTGGTACTTTCTTCTAGGTTTGCCTACTTCCTGGCAATAGTCATATTGTAAGAAAATGTTAGCTCCTAAAGGCTGGAGAGGTGACTCAGTGCCTAAGTGCACTGGCTGCTCTTCCAGAGGACCCAGGTTCACTTTCCAGCACCCACAGGGCGGCTCACAACCATCTGTAAGTAGTTACCAGGGATCCGATGCCCCCTTCTGGCCTCTGTGGGCAACAGGCACATATGCAAGGCACAGACACACATATAGGCAAAAATAACTTTTTAAAAATTGTCTTTCAATAATAGGCTTAAAGATCATGCTTCCTTTTGAGAACCATGTGGGGAAGTTTACTGAAAACTTTTAATGTGCACACTAACAGAAAGATGAATTGATCAATTGTAATGTGTGAGCCTTATTTGAATTCTGATTGGAGCAAAATAAAATGTATCAGACACTAGGAGTCTACTGAATGCCAACTGAATATTTGATATTAAGGCTTTATTTAAAAATTATTTTGAATTTTTTTTTTTTTTTTTTGGTTTTTTGAGACAGGGTTTCTCTGTGGCTTTGGAGCCTGTCCTGGAACTAGCTCTGTAGACCAGGCTGGTCTCGAACTCACAGAGATCCTCCTGCCTCTGCCTCCCGAGTGCTGGGATTAAAGGCGTGCGCCACCATCGTCCAGCTAATTATTTTGAATTTACATTTTTGTGAATGGACTTTCTTGGCCTTTATTATGTCACATAATCTACCTTTATCTTTCAATAATTTTTACTTCTTTCTCTGTGTGTGTGTGTGTGTGTATGTGTGTGTGTGTGTGTGAGTGTGGACACACACATGACATGGCACATGTGTGAGGTCGGAGGACAACTTTTGGGAGTCAGTTCTCCCTTCCATCTTGTTTTTTTGTTGTTCGCATTTTGAGACAGGGTTACCAGATTTGATCATTACACTGAAACTCCTTCCCACCTCTTTCTCCCCAGAGCTGGGTTTACTGACATCTACCACTCTGCCCAGTTGTATGCTGGAGACTGAACCCAGGGATTTGTGTATATGAGGTGAGCACTCTACCAAATGAACCACATCTCAAGCTCCACAACCTACTTGAAGTCATAGCAATCAGTATTCTCCAAAATCAGCGTCAGTTCAATCCAGCCATATATTCAGAACAATTTGGTAGCAAGCTGATAAAAACTTGGACTCACCTGGCCTCCATGGGCACCTCACACACATACACATAATTAAAAGTAAAACTTAAGCCAGGCGGTTGTAGTACACACCTTTAACCCCAGCACTCAGGAGATGGAGGCAGATAGATCTCTGAGTTTGAGGCCAACCTGGTCTACGCAGAGTTCCAGGACAGCCAAGGCTACACACAGAGAAACCCTGTCTTGAAAGAAAAAAGAAGAAAAGAAAAAAAAAAAGGCAAAGCTTAAAACCTTTAGTTTATTAACATATTTCATGAATATGAAAAATAAACCTTACTTTAAACTATTTAGTAATCTTAACTATTAAACTTTGACTTTTAAATTTACCAGTCATTTTAACTGAAATATTATGTGATTAACACTAAAACATAGTTGAAAAGTACGGCCAGTTAGCCTCACTTATAGAAATTCAGTTCACGGAAACCATGGTCACACTAGTCTTCAGTATCGGGGCTGGCACCTTAGATTCTGCCTACATCCTCTTGTGCTGTAACTTTTTGGCCTCCTGCACTAGCCTGTCTAACCCCCAAGCGTTCTCAACACCTAGCTCACACTCACTGTGGGTGATGCTGCAGGGGCTACCGGCCAGGATCGTTGTGACGTCTCAGTAGAGACAAACAAGCAGGAGTGAAAGGACTGCTTTGGAGATGCTGAAATAAGTGTATTCTATAGAAAGTAAATGCTTGCTGGGATGTAGCCTAGTGGGAGATGCTTGCTGACATGTGCAAAGCCCTGGGCTCAAGCTCTGGTACTGTAAGACAAAAATAAAATAAACTGTTGATTTTCACTCTAACGTGGTATTTGAATTATTTGACAATACCTCTAATGCCTTTATAGTTATATAATTTTAAGTACAAACTACATGTTTTAGACAACTCTTTTCCTGACCTCCAGCCTCATCTGTCCACCAACAAAACATGTTTTTGTGGGAGCCTGTCATAGCAACCATAAACACGCACTGTTTTCTTCTGTATGTGGGGGAATGGCAACGCTAGCCACTCAGCTGCCTGGAGAGCAACCTAGCCACTAACTCCTCCTTCTCCCTTCATATTTGGGTATTAGAGCCCATCAATTCTATCCACACTGCCGGTTTGATGTCTTCCACCCAGCTCTGCATGTATCTGCATAGTTAGTCCTGACTCCGACTCTCCCCACTTCTGCCCCCATCCACCACTCCTCCCCGGCACTGCCTTTTCATTTGGTCCTCAGTAAACAGCTGGGTAACTGGACATGCTCCATAAACATCTGTTAAATACTTATTTTGTTGGCTGGGCAGTGGTGGCGCATACCTTTAATCCCAGAGGCTGAGGCAGGCAGATTTCTGTGAGTTCCAAGACAGCCAGGGCTACACACACCAAAAGAAAAAGAAAGAAAGAAAGAAAGAAAGAAAGAAAGAAAGAAAGAAAGAAAGAAAGAAAGAAAGAAAGGAAGGAAGGAAGGAAGGAAGGAAGGAAGGAAGGAAGGAAGGAAGAAAGGAAGAAAGAAAGAAAGAAAAGAAAAAGAAGACAAAGTCATTAAAGGCTACTCAGTAAAATCATTTTCAGATAGTGGGATTTAATTTTAGTTTTTAGATTTCTCTGTATGACTTATTATCACCCCCCAGCACATGTAATTGACATAGAAATACCTTAAAAGGTTTTTTTTTTTTTGTTAAACTTTACCTTCTAAATTCCAGAGTTTTGGTTTCATCTTTCCAATACCACATTCCTAATCGTAGTCCACATTGCTGTAAAATGAAATGATTGTATGAGACATAACTGAAACTCACTTTACAACCCACATGTCCCCATAAACCTTCACTATTTTCTGCCAGTCCCTGTTTGTTAATTCTACAGAATTAATGTCATTTTGTAATTGAAGATGAACTTGAGTTTCTTTTTTTTTTTTTTTCTTTTCTTTTTTCCCCCAGACAGGATTTTTTGGAGTAACAGCTCTGGCTGTCCAGGAATTTGATCTGTAGACCAGGCTGTCTTCGAACTTACAGAGATCTCCCTGTCTCTGCTAGGATTAATGGCCTGAACCTCCACGACCAGGTGAACCTTGAGTTTCTGATCCCTGTCTCTACTTCTCCATTGGGATTACAGGCATGTGCTATAATATCTGTTTTATGTGATGCTGGGAGATTTGTATCCAAATCAGCGGTGGGTGTACACTAGGCAAGCTCTCAACCAACTAAGCCAATCCAGCCTTTGTTTGTTTCATTTTGTGCGTATGGATGTTTTGTTTATGTGTTTATGTGTATACCCCCTGTGTGTGATACTGGAAGCGGTCATGAGAAGGCATCAGATCTCCTGGAGTTGCCAAAGGTCAGGAGTCGATTTGTCGGTGCTGGGGATTGAACCTGGTTCTTTTGGAAGAGCAGCCAGTGCTGAGCCATCCCTTCATTGTTTTGTGTTTTGACTTGATTTCATCCTTTTCGTTTCAATAAGGAAAGGGAGCGAGGATGAAGGAAGGAAAGAGAGCAAGGATGAAAAAAAAATGAAAGTAGGAGAACAGGGAAGGGGAAGACAGGAAGGGGAAAGGAAGAAAGCAATTTAGCTCAAGGCTAGTCACAGCTATTCAGAGGACGCCATACAGCAACCTTTAATTTAGACCTTTAAGTTAAATTCCCATTGGAAAAAAAAAGTCAGCCAGGCTGCGGTGGTGGTGCACACCTTTAATCCCTGCACTTGGGATGCATAGGCAGGAGGATCTCTGAGTTCGAGGCCAGCCTGGTCTACAGCGTGAGTTCCAGGACATCCAGGGCTACACAGAGAAACCGTGTCGTGGGGCCGGGGTGACGAGGAGAAAACGGGGGGGGGGGTTGGGCAGTAGGCTGTAAAGTTGTCCCAGACTTTCACACAGTGGTTGGGGGACAAACAACCAGTCTTTCCCCTCCCTGAATTCAGAGCAGGCCTGCTTCTCCTGCAGTAGGACTACCCATCTCACAACATAATAGAGAGGAGTGGGCTTTCATCATTCTCTACACTTCTGCGTGGGGAGCCAGACGGAATTCAGTTCCGACAACACACCCCTCTGTTTCTCTATCTGGAGGCAAATATGCTCCACTGCTCTTGAGAACCGTGGGCGCAAGTAGAAGGCGACGATCCGCCTGTGGACGAGCCGAGCGCGGAGCACAGGACCAGGACAAACGCCGCCCCGGCCTCCCCATTGAATCCCGCTGGGCTCCCACGACGCGGTGCCGGCTACACCGACAGACGGTGTAGCGGGTCCGGTCAGCACTGCCTTCCTGTCACCAGCCTCAAGAAAGTGCGACCAGGCTGCACTTACGTCCAGTCGGGTGGAGGATTGCCCGTCGAACTGCTTCCTCCTAGAGTAAAACTCCGGCACGGAGAGCATGGTCTCACCCTGAGCAGCACACCGTGGTCGCCTGCGGTCGCCTGGGATACGGCCAAGCCGCGGCCCGGCTGGCACCCGAGGGGCGGGGCTTCCGCCGGACGGAGGACCTGGAGAGCTCTCCCCACTCCCCCTCCCACCTATCCTCCACCCCTAGCTCGGGTCCGTCCAGGACTTGACACTGCGGTGCCCCCATGAAATTATCACCCCATGCTCTAATTGGATTAACTGGGTACAGCCCTATAGTAAAGACCTGTTCCAAACTGCCATGGCTAGCGCAATGGAATTGAAACACTGTTGGACCTGGGTTGATGCGGAGGGTTTGTTTAGTGGAAGAGACTACGGTTACGGAAATAAAACCGAACAGTTTCTTTGTTAACTAGTGAAACCTGGTTTTAACATACTTCTGAAAATATCCAAGTCAAAAGTTACAGAAATTTTTGAGTAATGTCGCATGTGCATGCGCGCGCGTGTGCGTGTGCGTGTGTGTGTGTGTGTGTGTGTGTGTAAGTTAGGGTTATGCCTGCTGTGATGAAAGGCCATGACCAAAGCAAATTGGGGAGAAAAGGGTTTCTTCATCTTAGACTTCCACGTCACAATTCATTAGAGGAAAGTCAAGACAGGAACTCCAGCAGGGCTGGAACCTGGAGGCAGAAACTGATGCTGAGGCCATGGAGAGGGGTGCTGCTTACTGGCTTGTGCCTCATGGCTTGCTCAGTCTGCTTTCTTATAGAACCCAGGGCCACCACTCACAATGGATTGGGTCCTCTTCCATCAAACCCTAATTAAGAAAATGCCCTGCAGGCTTGCCTACAGCCCAATCTTATGGAAGCATTTTCTCAACTGAGTCTCTTCTCTGATGACTCTAACTTGTGCCACGTTCACATAAAAACCAACCAGAACAAGCCAGGCGGTGGTGGCACACACCCAACACTCAGACGGCAGAGGCGGGTGGATCTCAGTGAGTTTGAGGCCAACCTGGTCTACGAGGCAAGTTCCTGGGCAACCTGAGCAGTCTCTGTTACATAGAGAGACCCTGTCTTGAAAAAAACCAAAACAACAACTAAAACCTAGCCAGTACAGTGTGCAAAGCATTAGCCTTAATGAGTACTCAAAATCAATGTTGCTCAGAACAAAAGCAGGAACTTGTTCAGTGTTGTTGGATATTTAAGTGAGCTTGTGTTCACTTCCGGCCACAAACCTTGTTCCTTCTCTTCAAAGTTGAACTGATAGGCAGATTTGGGTTATTTTCCCCTCTGATATGAGCAATGCTGAATGAAGAGGCGGACGACTAGGAATATCTAATGAGTCTGCTTCTGAATTCCCACAGCTGAATGGGTAGGAGCTGCGCAGTAAACAGCCGAGAATACCTGCCCATAAACTTTACGGTTACAGCAGCCTGCATGTCGCTGCCTGCTGCCCTGGTCTCCCAGGCTCCCAGTCACTGGGTATGGTGGTCTAAAGCTGCAATCAATAAATCCCTGCCCTGTTCACTGGAGTCAGTTCCACCCTTTGCTCAAGCTGAGTTCACTGAATGGAGATCCACCTGTCCACCTCCAGCACTAGTCTGAGGCGAAGGGCCAAGCGGGCTTAGGTACTGAAAGGGAAAGAATATAATATCCCAGATGCCAAGAATTATTTAACAGGTACTATCTACAACTTGGAGGGGAGTGAACCAGGAGAAAATGAGATAAAGTTCCAGAAAAAAAACCAAGACCAAGGAATCTAGTTATTTCACAACCAGGGGAGAAGGTGAATAACCCTCTTCAGATAGCCCTCTGAATGCTTTAAGTGCTAAAAGAACACCAAAGGGTTTTGTAGACCTCACCCTTTCTAACTAAACTAAGGTAAAAGGACGTTTCTGAGAAATTAAAACGTTATTTAAAATTACCATGTGTAGCCTGGCATGGTAGTGCACGCCTGTAATCCCGGCACTCTGGAGGTGAGGTGGAGGCCAGCCTGGAACCCACATGGTGGAAGCGAGAGCTGACCCCAGAAAGTCACCCCCACTATCCATATATATATAGGGAAGCACGGACCTACACAAACACACACACACAATATGAAAGGAGCAAATTTTTTAAAGTTCATACTGTTATAAAATAGAAATATAGAGTTACCTTCTAAGTATTTAATACTCCTAAGTATCCTAAGAGAGAAAGAGTTGTTTGGGCCTAATAAAGAGAAACTCCTAGATGAGTGGGGGTGGCACACGCCTTTAATCCCAGCCCTCAGGAAACAGAGGCAGGCGGATCTCTGTGAGTTCAAGGCTAGTCTGGTCTGCAGGTCAACAGAGTGAGTTTCAGGACAGGCTACAAAGTTATGAGAAACCCTATTTCAGAAGAAAAAAAAAAGACAGAAACTCCTTAAAATCTTATTGAAACTAAGGAGCAGGGCTTGATGAGATGGGTAAGAGGTTAAGGCCATTCTTGCAGAGGACCTGGGTTTGGTTCCCAGCACCCACATGATGGCTTAAGCTTATAACCCTCTAGTTTCAGGGATCAAACTTCCTCTTCTGGCTTCCAAGAACAGCAGTTACACACATGATGTACATACGTATATGTATACACAGCACTCATAATACATATTTTTAATTCAAAAAAGCAATTAAGAACATGTAACAGAAAGCAAAGTTTCTGGTCTCAGATTTTTAGACCTGTATATAAACACATGCTTGTGTTGGGCATGGTGGCACATGCCTTTAGTCCCAGCCCTAAAGAGACAGAGGCAGGCAGATCTCTGTGAATTCCAGGTCAACCTGGTCTACATCATGAGTTCCAGGACAGTCAGGGCTATGTAGAGACACTGATTCAAAAAAAAATTTATATGCTTATTTAGTGGAAAAGGTTATAAAGATATATTTGCAATGTCGTAATTCTGCTCATGAAAAAAAAACAATGCTTGAGATGATCACGGCTGTGTGTGCCTGTGATTCCACCATTGGAGGTACTGGGGCAGGAAGACCGGGAGTTCAAAGTCTGCCTGGGCTACATATCAAGCTAGACTTAAGAACAAAACGTTTGTGATGCCAAATATTTGAATGAACATTTTTATTTGCCTAACCTCCAGTTTACAACGAAGCTTCTCAGCGGTGACAGCGGTAAAGCAGTGTCCATGGTATCTTGATTGGTTCTGAAGAAAAAGACATTTTAAAACTGAGTACTGGGGGCTGGAGAAATGGCTCAGAGGTTAAGAGCATTGACTGTTCTTCCAAAGGTCCTGAGTTCAATTCCCAGCAACCACATGGTGGCTCACAACCATCTGTAATGGGGTCTGGTGCCCTCTTCTGGCCTGCAGGCATACACACAGACAGAATATTGTGTACATAATAAATAAATATATATAAAAAAAAGAGTACTGTCCCACTAGACCAGAAATGCATATGTTCTGGAAATATTTACATTCCAAGAGTCATACCAAGAATAAAACTGGCCGGGCAGTGGTGGCGCAGGCCTTTACTTCACTAGGAGTAAAGGAGGCAGAAGCAGGCAGATCTCTCTTGTGAGTTTTAGGCCAGCCTGGTCTATACAATGAGTTCCAGAATGGTCAAGACCACACAGAGAAACTCTGTCTCAAAAACAAAAAAAAAAAAAAAAACAAAAAAAAAACAAAAAAAAAAAGAGAGAGAACAAAACTGGATTCTTTCAGTGACCTGTAATTTTCACTCAGGAATGAAACTTTGTATATGGTTTCTAATGGAGAGCGTTTGTTCATCCTATTTATGCATTAAGCATACAGGAGCAATAGAACATTCCCATACTTCGTTTTAAAGATTCCTTTTTATTATTTCAATCGTGTGTGTGTGTGTTACATACACATGAACACAAGGGCCCTTCGAGGTCAAAGGTCTCAGATACCTTGGAGCTGAGGTTACAAGCCCTTGTAATCTACCTGATGTGGGTGCTGGAAATTGAACTCAGCTCCTCAGGAAGGGCAATATGTGCTCTTAACTACTGAGCCATCTCCCCAGCCACTTCTTTTGTTTTGTTTTGCATTTATTTCTTGAGACAGGATTTCTCTGTGTAGCCCTAGCTGTCCTGGAACTCTGTAGACCAGGCTGGCCTCGAACTCACAGAGATCCAGCTGCCTCTGCCTTACAAGTGCTGGAATTAAAGGCGTGTGCCTCCAGTGCCCAGCTACCCCTTACTCTTCTTAATCCTATCATACATATTCCCTTAGCAGGTCTTGACATATGGTTATGAGTTTAAATCTTTACTCACATTCGTTTATGTGTCCGTGTGTGTTATAATAAACAGGTGGAGTACCAAGGACAACTTGTGGGAGTTTCTTCTTTCCCATGATGCAGGGCCTGATCATGAGGATGGAACTCAGGCACGCAGGATTGGTTTGTTTTTAAGTTCCAGTATCGAAATGCAAGAGAAATACACTTTGCAACACAACTTCTACAACCTACAATTTTAAGTGGGAATGTCTTATGTGCCTGTCCACTCAGTTTCATAAAAGATCTTTTTTATTTCATCCAGATACTCAGATTGTACTCCTGCTTAAGATGTAAGGTTGAAAGCTATGGGGCTGAGGGTGTAGCTTGGTTGTAGAGTGCTTGCCTAGCATGTACAAAGCCCTGGTTTAAAAAAAAAGTGGGGGCCTACAGTGATGGCTCAGTGGGTAAGGGTGCTGACTGAGGAGCCTGAGTTCCATCCCTAGGACTCCTGTGGTGGGAGGAGCTCTCTCTCAAGTTGTCTTCTGCCTTCCACATGTGCACCACAGCAGGAATGCAAACACACATGCACATAACACAACTGTCATTTTGAGAAAAAGATCGAGGCTGGAATGATGGCTCAGGTTAAAATCACTTGTTGCTCTGGCAGAGGATCCAGGTTCAATGCCCAGGACCAAGGTGGCAGCTCATATCTGTCTCTAACTGCAGCTCCAGATCCGGTGCCCGCTTCTAGCCTCAGTGGGTACCAGACACACACATGGTGTAGATATACATGCAGGCAAAATACCTAAATAAAAATTTTTGATGGCGTATGCTTTTAATACCAGCGCTCAGGAGGCAGAAGCAGTCAGGCCGGCAGATCTCTGTGAGTTCAAGGCCAGCCTGGGCTATAGAGCTAGTTCCAGGACAGTCAGGACTGTTACACAGAGAAATCCTGTCTTGAAAGACAAAAAACAAAAATTAAAAGATCAGTAATTCTGGACTGCTCTTCAGTATCGAGAGGGAGGGGAAATGTAGTGGGGGGAGGGGGAGAGGAGTGGGGAGAGGGGTAGGGGAGTGGGGGGAGGGGGCAATGTGTGGGAGGAGGGGGAGGGAAATGGGAAATGGGGAGGAGGCGGAAATTTTAATTAAAAAAAGAATAAATAAATAAAAATTGAAAAAAAAGATCAGTAATTCTTGAAAGTCTCTTTTCCTTAAGCCTCCGTTGCATATTGAATGTGTGATATATCAAAAATTAAGTTTTATATAAGCAATATCTCCTAAGGTATAGGTTTTAATGCCTTTCCATTACACATATAAAACTATATAAGAAATGTAAAGTGAGATTGTTTCTCAATGTCATATATCCCAGTACTGTAAACATTATATCTTACTTTTCACCTCAAAACAGGGAGAAAGTAATCATTCATATACAAACGTGTGTCTGTTTTAATAAATTGTTTATCTTTAGCTCTTAGCTTTCTAGTTGCAAATATATCACATTTATTTTAGACACTCTGGCTACTACTTGGACGTTGCAATGATGCTAATTATTCTTTGAACTGTAATTTAACCCTCCTAAGAGCAGGCATTGTTTCCACTGTTATTTGACCAGGGCTAGTCTAACATGTGGTCAGGAGTTCCCAGGTATTCTTGAGTTACCAGTTTCAATTACCTCTTGGAAACACTAAATGGCTACTTTTAGTGGCATTATCTTAGTAATATTCGAATCTAGATAAATTTGAGAAGATGGAATTAAAAATTTAAAAGTCTACAAAAAAAGGCTTTTTACTTTACAAAATAACAATAAATGAGGTATACTGAGGTTAGTGTAATAGCAAGTGGAGATCAGACCACAGTAGCGTTGGTCACTGAGACTTTAGAAATCTCTTCTAAAGTGAGGCCTGAAATCAACATACCAACTTGCACTTCTTATTTGAAATCATCAGAGGTCTGGGGATATCGAGTGCTCTGCTAGCATGAACAAGGTGCTGAGTTCAGTATTACCTTTTGGTACCCCACTCCCTAGGACAGGAAAACAAACGAACAAAACCCCTAAATTCATAAAGGACTAATAAACGAGCTATATGCCGAATATTGTCCTGGTAAAACTCATGTAAAAAGTCACTTTAGAACCTTTAATCTCAGCACCTGGGAGGCAGAGGTTGGTGGATCTCAGTGAGACCAGCCTTGCTTACAAATGAGTTCCTGGACACCCAGGACTGCCTGGGAGGAAGGAGTCACTTTAAGACAGGGTGGTGCACAACTGTTAGCCAGCATTTGGGGTCAGGATTTCAAGGTCATCCTCAGCTACACACTGAGCTTCAGGTTAACCTGGGCTACTTAAGACACTATTTCAAAAACAAAATCATTCTAAAACTATTAGTATCAAAATACTCTATCAAAAATGTATGTAATGGGGCTGGAGAGATGGCTCAGTGGTTAAGAGCATTGCCCGCTCTTCCAAAGGTCCTGAGTTCAATTCCCAGCAACCACATGGTGGCTCACAACCATCTGTAAAGAGGTCTGGCGCCCTCTTCTGGCCTTCAGGCATACACACAGACAGAATATTGTATAATAAATAAATTAAAAAAAAAAAAAAGAAAAAAAATGTATGTAATGGACTATGTAGCCTTGCTTCACGGCGTCTTCTGATGCTCATAGGTGGGAACTTTTACTAGTGTTACATTGGCATAAATTAATCTGCCTTCACATTATGAAGTATGGAGTAGTCTTTGAAACAATTGCACAATTGCCCAATTATCCTCCTGCCCTCACCTCAGTGAGGCTTGCTAAAAGATCTAGCTAAACACCAGGGTCAGCTATAATGTGAAAGTCATTATCAACACCCAATAGCCTTCGATTAACTTGCTTCCTAATTTTTAAATTAACATATACTATTATTCTAAAAATAATCTCTGTGAATGATCTACTATTAAATTGAAAATTTAGCTTCTAAAATGCACTAGTATTTTAAAAATAACATGAATTTTTATCATGTTAGAAAGATATTAAAATGTCTATGTGCTGTTGAAACTATGCTTTTTTTTTTTTTTTTTTTTTTTTTGGTTTTTCGAGACAGGGTTTCTCTGTAGCTTTGGAGCCTGTCCTGGAACTAGCTCTTGTAGACCAGGCTGGTCTCGAACTCACAGAGATCCGCCTGCCTCTGCCTCCACCGCCCGGCTTAAAGGAACTTTTAAACATAACTCCATGAGAAAACTAAAAACTAAGAGGCTCAGCCGGTAGAGGTACTTGCTGCCAACCTGAAAACCTGAGCTCAATCGCGGGGACACACATGATGGGGAGAACCGCTCATACAGTGTCCACCCCCGAGTCCATGGGACTAAAAATTAACTATAGTAGTGGTTTGAAACAGATTATTTTAAGAGCTCTAAGATCTTCAAATCAGAAAAGGAACCACTTCCCAAATAATTACAGCCGCCAAACGGGTTCTTACAAAATCTGCCCTAAGTTTGGCAGTTGGGCTGGTTCACAGAAGCTGGAACAAGCGTGGCCAGACTTGGCCTCAGCATCAAACCCTCTTACACTTGCCTGCTGGCTCTTGTTTCAGGAACCTGAGTGCATCTTTCTATACTCCCTGTGGCCACTATGAAAAGATGCTGTCATTTTTGTTACTTAGAGTAAATCTGTGTTATACAGGATCTGGAATACAGCTTGCACTTCCCTGCAACATTCAGGGAGGTTTTTGTTGTTGTTGTTATTTAGATTCACTTGAAGACCCCATCAGGTTTCTGTATACTAAAGGGGGGGTGTAGTTTACCAAAATTCTTCACCCTTTAAACTGTTGGTTATTTGAGGCAGGAACTTCACCTGAGAATTAGAGAAAATTGGATTAGATAAATTTCACATCATACTAACTTAAAGATCAATATGAGTAAAATATGGGAAGAAGAAATTGAAAACTCCAGACAGCAATTTTGCAATCAAGTTCAGCTTTACTATAAATTTGCATTTATGTCTTCACAGAATATACCTGTCTTTAAAATTACTGAAATGTTTATTTTAATCTCAAAGTAAAAATAAACAATTCAAGCCCCTCTGTATTCAGTGGTACCAAGCAAGCTTCCATTGGACAGGTGTGCAAACATCAGGTTTCCCATTTCCAGCAATTCTCCACGTACAAACTAAGCTTAACCAAAAAAAAAAAAAAAGAAAGAAAAAGAAAAAATGCTCAAATCAGCAATCACTTAAAATGTTAAAATGCATTAAAGAGAAACCTCATTTCCCCTCATTCCCCCCTCCAAACCAAACTTTAGAACTAACCTTTTATAACTAAACTAAGGTGTTGCACCTTTCCTTTCTGATGCCCGCACCAGGCTAAAGATTTCCAACAACAGATCTCTCTTGGCACGAGGACATTTCAAAAAAAAAAAAAAAAAACAAAAGGGGAAGGGGGAGTGAGGAGGGAGAAAGGAAAAGAGATTTACGCGGACTGCAGTGCACTTAGTCCACTTCCTCGATGGTGGGGCCTCCAGAGGAGCCGCCGCCTCCGCCGCCGCCAGGACCGCCTTGGTAAAGTTTGCTGATGATGGGGTTGCACACTCTCTCAAGCTCTTTCTGTTTGTGTTCGTACTCATCTTTCTCGGCCATCTGGTTTCGGTCGAGCCAGTTGATCACCTCCTGACACTTGTCGAGGATCTTGTTTTTGTCCTGCTCGCTAATCTTGCCCCTCAGTTTCTCGTCTTCCACCGTCTGCTTGATGTTGTAAGTATAGGACTCAACTGCGTTTTTGGCTGCCACGCGATCGCGATTAGCTTCATCTTCCGATTTGTACCGCTCTGCCTCCTGCACCATACGGTCAATGTCGTCCTTGCTCAGACGACCTTTGTCGTTGGTGATTGTGATTTTATTTTCCTTACCGGTGCTCTTGTCGGCAGCAGTGACGTTAAGGATGCCGTTGGCATCGATGTCGAAGGTGACCTCGATCTGGGGGACCCCGCGGGGTGCTGGGGGGATCCCAGTCAGGTCGAACTTGCCCAAGAGGTTATTGTCCTTGGTCATGGCCCGTTCGCCCTCGTACACTTGCACCAGCACGCTGCTCTGGTTGTCTGAGTAGGTAGTGAAGGTCTGCGTCTGCTTGGTGGGGATCGTGGTGTTTCTCTTAATGAGCGGGGTCATGACACCGCCAGCTGTTTCGATGCCAAGCGACAATGGAGTCACGTCGAGTAACAGCAGATCCTGCACATTCTCGGATTTGTCGCCGATGAGGATAGCCGCCTGCACAGCGGCACCATAGGCCACCGCCTCGTCTGGGTTGATGCTCTTGTTCAGCTCTTTGCCATTGAAGAAATCCTGCAGGAGCTTCTGGATCTTAGGGATGCGGGTGGAGCCGCCCACCAGCACTATCTCCTGGATCTGGCCCTTGTCCAGCTTGGCATCGCGCAGAGCCTTTTCCACCGGCTCCAGGGTCCCTCGGAAGAGGTCGGCGTTGAGCTCCTCGAAGCGGGCGCGGGTGATGGACGTATAGAAATCCACGCCCTCGTAGAGCGAGTCGATCTCGATGCTGGCCTGCGTGGACGAACTCAGGGTGCGCTTGGCGCGCTCGCAGGCAGTGCGCAGCCGGCGCACCGCGCGCTTGTTGGGCCCAATGTCCTTCTTGTGTTTGCGCTTGAACTCCTCCGCCAGGTGGCTGACCATACGATTGTCGAAGTCTTCGCCACCCAGGTGGGTGTCGCCGGCCGTGGACTTCACCTCGAAGATGCCATCCTCGATGGTCAGGATGGACACGTCGAAGGTACCCCCGCCCAGGTCGAAGATGAGCACGTTCTTCTCTCCGCCCGCGCAGCCCTTCTTATCCAGGCCATAGGCGATGGCCGCTGCCGTGGGCTCGTTGATGATGCGCAGCACATTGAGGCCCGTGATGGTGCCCGCGTCTTTGGTGGCCTGGCGCTGCGAGTCGTTGAAATAGGCGGGGACGGTGATGACCGCGCTCTGCACCTTGCCCCCCAGGTAGGCTTCGGCGATCTCCTTCATCTTCGTGAGGACCATGGAGGAAATCTCCTCCGGGAAGAAGGTCTTCATCTCCCCCTTATATTCCACCTGCACTTTGGGCTTCCCACCCTCGCTCACCACTCTGAACGGCCAGTGCTTCATGTCCGACTGCACCGTGGCGTCCTCGAACTTCCTCCCGATCAGCCTCTTGGCGTCGAAGATGGTGTTCGTGGGGTTCATGGCCACTTGGTTCTTGGCGGCGTCGCCGATGAGGCGCTCGGTGTCGGTGAAGGCCACGTAGCTGGGGGTGGTGCGGTTGCCCTGGTCGTTGGCGATGATCTCCACCTTGCCATGTTGGAAGACCCCCACGCAGGAGTATGTGGTGCCCAGGTCGATGCCGATGGCCGGGCCGCGGGCGGACATGCTGACTGTAAAAACAAACAGACAGCGACGTTAGGACGAGAGACACGGCGAGCTCGGACCCCAGCCAACGGTCACCCCGCACAGCTCTCCTCGAGCGCGACCTGCGTCTCCCGGCTCCCGGGGCTCTGTTCCCCGCTCTTATAGACGCCCCCCTGCCTTCTGGAAGCTCCCAGAGCCAATCCGCCCCCGGGACCGCCCGCACCAACCCATCCGGCGCCCCCACAGGCTCGCCTGGTCGGAGTGACCAGCCGGTGGTCCAACAGATAGCTAGTTGGCTGGGGGGCGGGACTCCGGCCCCGGGCGGGGAGGCCGAGGGGCGGCCGTTATGCAAATGAGGCCTCGCCCAGTGTCTCCCGCTGCTTGGGGGCGTTAGGCTCGCGCCCGGGAAACCGGGGCGTATGCCCCTTCTCCGTCCCGCCCTCTCTCTGCCGTTTCTACAGTGTGATTCGTTGACATCTATCAGATTGGCAGGGCAGGTGCCCAATGAGCAGTGCGGAACCCTAAGCGTGCGGCGGAGGGGGCGGGAGAGGCAGGGCGGATGGGGAGCTGGTCTCCCCGGGGGTTTAAGTGTGGTTCAGTACCGTGTCCTGCCGCGGAACCAGCTTCCCGGGGGCCGAATTCTTTCTGGGGGCGGTTGCACGGAATAAAGAACGGCTGGGACCGGCTCTCATCTTCCCTTCCCCGTGGGGCTGGGCGTGGGGCGGTTCCAGGGCGGGGACTGAGAAGTCGGGCGGAGGCGAGTTTTTCCTCGCGCCTCGGTCGGTGCGCGGCGGGAAGGCTGCGCGGTGCTTACCCGGGAGGCGCGAGTTCACGGCCCGCGGGCCTCCTTACTCGGTCCCGCTGTCCCCCACCCCCGCCCTCCGCTTGCTCCGTTTTCTCTTTCAAGCGCCCATATCGGCGATTTTGGCTCCTTTCCGGTACCGTGAAATACGCCCGTGTCACCCCTCTGACTACCGTCCGCGCACGGGAGATCCGGTTTAGGAACTAGTCGTTTTGCGGCTGTGCCCGGTTGAAGAAATTAGGTTGGCAGCATAGACTTGTGAGAGAAGGTAGATGAAAAAGAGTCCCCATATTTCGCTCCCTGTGTGGACCGGATCCGAGAATAATTCTGGAAAGCGCTCTCTGGCGCGAGGGGGTGGACCGAACGAAGCTGGCTCTGGTAAAAGGACTCCTGGTGGAAAACGGA
The DNA here is from genome assembly GCF_950005125.1 of Chionomys nivalis. Taxonomy (NCBI): domain Eukaryota; kingdom Metazoa; phylum Chordata; class Mammalia; order Rodentia; family Cricetidae; genus Chionomys; species Chionomys nivalis. The sequence continues at coordinate 48,109,974 of NC_080095.1, forward strand.
GAGCTGTAACGTAGAGCCACCGCTTCGCCTTACGGATGGGTAGCCGAGCACAGTCAATCCCGAAAACTTTGGCAGGTGCCTAGTATGAGATGAAAAGAAAAAGGGAAATGGTCCATTCTCAGGCCGTTGTGTGATGAAGGGGTAAAATAATTCAAGAGACGTGCAATGAGAGCACGGGGCCGGGGCGCACACAGACCTAGGTAAAATGCCAACGAGTGCGTCCCGGAAGAGGCGGCATGCCTAAAGTCTTGCCAGGACGGTAAGAAAGGCGTTCTTCATCCAGGTTGAGGTGTTGGAGTGTGGGCAGGGACGAGGGCAGATGAGTTCGGGGTCAGGATACGCTCAGCAGGCTTTTGTGCAGTTGGGATTGTTTTTTATTTTTGAAGCTTCAGGAGAGAAGCGCCCTTTATAACTGGCTAGTGCGTTGTGTAAGACAGTAATGGAGAAGAAATTTCGTGTGAGAACCACGAAAGTTTTCCGTGTCCAAAATGTAATGTTGACAGAATTTTATAACACTTTAAAATATTTTTTACTCGTGTGTGGGTGTGTGTGCGTGTGTGTGTAGAGGGGGTATGTGCCTTGTGGTGCAGGTACCTGCAGAGGCCCTAGAGCTGGAGTTAAATACGGTCTCAAGCCACCTGACGTCGATGCTGGGAACTGAACCCCCAGTCCTCCGGTAGAGCAATAAGTGCTCTTCAGTCTTGAGCCATCTCTCCAGCTCAGAATTCTATAAAATTTAGTCAAGAAAAATTTAAAGATTCTTTTACTTATTCCTATAGGTAATTTCTATTTTTAAAAAACACATTTGCTGTTGATTTCTTCATCTCATTGATATAGCTGGTTTAACTACAATTCTCTATTTTCCATGAAAGAAATTAAAGAAAATTTTGAAATAGGAAGAGTGTTAAAGAAAATATCAGATCGGGTGGTGGTGGTGCACACCTTTAATCCCAGCACTTGGGAGGCAGAGGCAAGCAGTGAGTTCCAGGCCAGCCTGGTCTACAGAGTGAGTCCCAGGCTCCAAAGCTACACAGAGAAACCCTGTCTTGAAAAACAAAATCAAACCAAAAACTCAGACCAGGCATAGTGATATATGCTTACATACCCAGTACTGAACTGCTCTTGCGGGCCCTGGGTTCAGTCCCCCCCACACACACGGTGACTCACAGCCATCATGAACGGCAGTTCTAGGGAATGTCACTCTTTACTGATCTCTCTGGACTCTTGTACTTAAGTGCACATAAACTTACAAAGGCAAACATATACATACATACATACATACATACATACATACATACATAAAAAAGAAACCTTAGGAAGGCAGATGGCACACACACACACAGACAAAACACCTTTATTATATTCTTATTATAAAATATTTTTTTAAATGAATCTTAAAAAAATAAGGGCGTTAGTGGGCTAGAGAGATGTCTCAGCAGTTAAAAGGACTTGCTCTCGTGGAGGACTAGGTTAGGTTCCCAGCATCCACTAACATCCACTAACAACCATCGGAACCTCCAGTTCTAAAGAATCCAATGCCCTCTCCTGGCCTCCAAGGGCACCACACATGATTTGGTATCTTCTTGAAAACAGTTTGAGCAAAGCAAGACTGAGAGCCAGCAGGCGCACCTCGGCCGTGCAGACTCCGAGAGCTTCAAAGGGAGCGGCTCTTCTGTGAAGTAGCTATGTCCTATCTATGCAGTCATTGCAGACAACTCTTGCAGTCTCCCGCCACAGTCGCCTTTAACGGCCTTCAGAAACGACAACAGCAGTTACACCTGCCTTCTTATTAGCTGTATTTTTCTGCTTTCAGTTTCCTCCTGGTAAACTGATGTTTACATGTTTCATACTGTACGTGGTCTCTTAAGCCTCTCCCACGGATACAGCGTATATTCATTTTGTTGGTATCTTACATTCCCCTTGTTTGTATTATGTTCTAAAACAGGTGGTTTTTTCCTTTTTGCAATTATACCTCAGGATTCGATGAAAACACAGTTTGGGTGGGTGTGGTGGCACATTATAATCTCAGCACTTAGGATGGAGAGGCAGGAGGATTATTATATAGTGAGTTCCAGGCCAGCATGGGCTATAGATTGAAATAGTAAACCCAAAGTAAATAGATTAATTAAAATCACAGTTCATTAAAATTGATTAAATCAGCCAGTTTTTGACCAGATAATATCTGTTATCAGTGCTGTAGCGAAACAGGCGAACACAACTGAGAACCGCCGCGGGGTTTGCTGGAAGGGGTTTGTTGAAGAGATCATATCCTTTAATATTAATTTGTGTGTGTTCAGCCTAAGGAGCTAATAGAAAATGCCTGTGTTATTATTTATGGTGGCGGCAATAAATTTGAAATGACTTAAATATTGAACACAGAAATCGATTACATATATGATGAATTATGTAGCTACAAAATTATGTACAAAGCTTTTTTTTGTTTGTTTTTTTGAGGCAGGATCTTTTCTCAGAGCCCTGGCTGTCCCAGAACTCGTTATGTAGACCAGGCTGGCCTAGATCTCACAGAGATCCGCCTGCCTTGGCCTCCGGAGTGCTGGTTAAAAGGCGTGCGCCACCATGCTCAGCTATTCACAAGATTCTTAAGAGTATGGTAGACCAGCATTAACATTTGAAAATATATGCATTTAACATTACATCCCTTCTTTTATTTTTAAAGATTTATTATGTATACAGTGTTTTTGTTTGCATATCAGAAGAGGATACCAGATCTTATTACAGATGGTTGTGAGCTACCATGTGGTTGTTGGGAATTGAACTCAAAACCTCTGGAAGAACAGCCAGTGATCTTAACCTCTGAGCCATCTCATCCCCACTCCCCCGACCCCTTTTAAGATGTTTTTGTGTGTGTGTGTGTGTGTGTGTGTGTGTGTATGTGTGTGTCTCTGTATGGCATTTTTTACATTTTCAAGACAGGATTTCTTTGTAGCTTTGGAGCCTGTCCTGAAACTAGCTCTTGTAGACCAGGCTGGCTTCGAACTCACAGAATCCACCTGCCTCTGCCTCCCAAGTGCTGGGATTACACTGCCCAGCCCTGTTACAAAATTTTTAAGGACACATGAAATTGTCCTTGATATAATTCTTTTACAAAAGAATTTGGCTCCTGTATGCTTTTTAATATTTTATTTCTATGCGCGTGTGCCAACACTCATGCGCCTGAATGCATACCCGTTCGCTTGCACAAGTCAGGAGACAGTGCAAACTGTCTTTATCACTCTCCTCCTATTCCTTTGAGACGGGCTCTCTTGCTGAACCCGAGGCTTCCAGTTGTTTGGAAGCCAGCAAGCCCCAGCCATCATCCCTTTCTGACACCCATGCAGAGCTGGAGGTCCAGGTGTGTGGGGTGCAGCCATCCTGTTCTGTTCATGCTGGGACCTGAACTCTGGTACTCTCGACAATGCATGCAGCAGCTGTTCTTAAACAATGAGCTACCTCACCAGCTCCTGTATCTTATTCTGTTAGTAGAATTATTCTATGTATATGAAAATGACACCAGAATTTAGATGGCAGGGCTATCAGTAATTGTTTTATTATATTTTCACATTTTTTTTTTCCAGACAGGGTCTTAATGTAGCCTAGACTTACCTCAAACTCACTATGTGGTCAAAGATGACCTCAACTTTCTGATGTTCTTGCCTTACCCTCCCAAGTGCTACCATCATAAGCATGAACCAACATGCCCATTTTATTCATGTAAGGATCAAACTCAGGACTTCGTGCAGGCTAGCAAGAGCTCTGTCAACCGCGCTACCTCCACAGCCCTTCCAAAGGATTTTTAAAACGGCAATTAACATTCAACTGAAACCAAGTTCCCCAGTCATATTACTTACACACAAATCAATACTGAGCTCTAACAGGTAAAATCCTTTACCATATCATACATACTAAACTGTTTCCAAAATATTTTTTAATCCAAAGACTAAACCTTCATAGATTGGTCAAATAATCAAGAGCTTTAACATACCGTAAACACTCTCCAGCTAATGCCTAGTCCTCAGAAGAGTGTCTGGAACACAGTAGTAACTCGTAGCCTGGTGGGTTTTGGTTTTTGGTTTGGTGTTGGGTTTCATGTATACAAAACCTATAATGCACTTTATCTCTGGACCATATTCCCAGCCCATCCATTGTTTATTACAAGCTAACCAAAGAACAATATTTCCATCTGCAAACAACTTCATCTTTCTCCAGGGTAAGAAGAAAATCCTCTCACACATTTCTGTATTGAAGGGCATCGCAGAGACTAAGAGTTGAAACAGACTGACACTGGAAAATCTCTGCACCAGAGATCTCGAGCGAACAGGAGACACAAGATGATGTGGTGGAGCATAGGCTAAAGTGCCCCGAGTTCCAGACACAGCTTTCATTAGGGCTGGGATGGCTCTGAGGAGGCCCGAAGAGAAAGTAGAATGAGTTACAGCTTCTAGCTTGGGCATATATGAGCAGATTGGAATTCAACTAATGATTGTATTTAATAAACAGTGCCATTTTATAATTTTTTTCTTTTTCCCTTTTTTTTTTTTTTTTTTTTTTTTTTTTAAGACAGGGTTTCCAGGGTTTCTCTGTGTAACAGCCCTGGCTGTCCTGAAATTCCCTTTATAGACCAGGCTGGCCTTGAACTCACAGGGACCCACCTCCTTCTGCTTTCTTGCCCTGGGATTAAAAGCGCACACACCTTGCGTTTTTATAACAAGGTCTTGCTACGCGACACTGGCTAGCCTTGATCCTCCTGGTTTTGTTTTCTTCGACATACTTACTTCATGTGAGGACACAGGCATGTGTCCTTGTGCATATGGAGGTCAGAGGACAACTTGAGAGAGTTGGTGTTCACATGGTTCTGGGGGGTCAAACTCAGATCTCCAGGGTTGGTGGCAAATGCCTTAACCTGGTGAGCTCCTCATCAGCCCTAAAGTGCCTGGTCTTAAAGTAATTCTCCAATTCCCTGTCCCTACGACAGGGAAAATTACCACTTATTTTCTTTGAGTCTTAAAAATTTGTCTTGTAGGGCTGGAGGGATGGCTCAGTAGTTATGAGCACTAGCTATTCTTCCAAAGGTCCTGAGTTCAATTCCCAGCAACCACATGGTGGCTCACAACCATCTGTACTAAGATCTGGTGCCCTCTTCTGGCCTGAGGGCATACATGCAGGAAGAACACTATATATAATAAATAAACCTTTAAGAAAAAAATCTGTCTTATTTGGCATGGTGATTTAAGCCTGTAATTCCAGAACTCTGAAGGCAGGAAGATCATCACCAGTTACAGGCAGTGTGGGCTACAGAGAGAGAACCTGTCTCAAAAAGCAGCAAAACAAAGCTTAGTCTCAAGTTCAACTAAACTGAAGTTATACAGTGGGATGCTCAAGGAGACTGCCATATCACCCGTGGCCAGCTAAATACCTGGCCCTGGAAGAGATGTTTTCCAAGAGATGGCCGGAAGCTGCAAGCTGTCTGCCTTCTTCATCTTGAGTGCTAATCAGAATCATGTTCCTTGGGGAACAGTTTGATACACCATGGCAAATGAGGCTGCCCTGTCAATGGGACAGGCAGACCAAACATTCCACTATTGTCAACACACAAAAAAATTCCCTACCTGAAAATAAGAAAAGTGAATTTTACTAGATAAGTCATTTTTTTTGAGTAGTAAATCATGTTTTCTTTTGAGTGAAGAAGGCTCTGATAAAGTTAATTCTCTTATCAGATTTTTTTAAAGTAACTATTTTGTTTTAGGAATAAACCCAATTCATTTGTTTTCATGTTTGCCTTGTATTTTCCAGTCATCCATCTGTATAAAAGCAAATAAACAAGAAACAGGATTCAGCAGTAAAATTTTGGGGCCACCCATGACCACGTCTGGTGACATTACTGTGACCCTAGAGGATGCGAGGAGTTGATGACTTAGCCGACTAGGTGTTCTGAAAGAATCAGGTTGCAAAGCAATGCAATACAAATGAAAGTACTGTACAGACAGCTTCACTTCTGAATGCAGAGGAGGAAATTTTATTAGGTAAAAGCAATGGATTTCAAAATATAACAAAAATACTGTACTTAATCCAAAAATTCCACTTAAAATAATGTACAGAAAATACTCACATTATAGTATGCACTTATGCCGCTTACAGTTATTATATTTCGTTACACTTGCATTTAGTACAAAGTCAAGCCATTTTCTTTGGTAAATCTAGTGCAATAAACAGTCAAAAATTGTTTGAATCTTTTCTATCTTGATCAGGTTCCTTTAGTTACTGGGATTTTTTTCCCTCTATTTTCTATGTATTTTAAGATGCCTGCGGTCTGTATGCTTATGCACCCCAGAGAGATCAACCCTGGTGGTGTTTCATCTCTAACACTGGTCTAGACTTTTTGTCTTGCAACAGTCATATATTTGGAATATTTTTGTCTGTTTGTTTGAGACAGGGTCTCATGTCACCCAGGCTGGCTTTGAAATTACTCTGTAGCCAAGGCTGGTACTGAACTTTTCTTGATCCTCCTACTTCCCCACCCAAGCGCTAGGCTTGCAGGCATTCATCACCATGCCTGCTCCAAATCTGAACTCTGGCCAAGTTCTCCTCTTTGCTCTTTTCTCCTCCTATCCCCATTATCCTTTAGGGTGGACTCTTTCTAATTTTTCAGCCAGTTAGTTTCCAGAATGAGATTTAAGTTATTACTACCTCTAAGTTACATTTTTTAATTAAAAATTTTTTATATGAGGTCTCATTATATAGCCCTGGCTAGCTATATAATGGAGATCATTACGTACACTAGGATGGCCATGAATTTACAGAGATCTGCCTGCCTCTGCCTCCTAAGTGCTGGGATTAAAGTGTACGCCGCCCACAGCTTTCATTCCTTAGGACAGATTCCTTTTTGTAACTTTATTAACATACTTGAAGAATTTTGCATAAAAACAAAGTAAGCATCAGAACATTTTAAATCACACGTACACACACAAAGAAGCAATAAGGAATTAGTCACATAGTTGGTAAAAAGAAGTATATTCACAATAAGGAAATAATATGGTCATAAGATTCGTGTGGTTAAGGAGTGTATGTGTAGCAAAGCATTTGTAGTCATAGCCAGACTCAAATCTCACTAAATCTCCCCTCAGGAAAGGCTTTTCATAGACGTATTATCATTTCATTCAGTACTTATTTTTCTTTTGAAATTTGAGGCTGAGCAAACACTATACATAAGTTCTGAGATTAACAAAAATTCATTCTACGTTATGGGACCATATTGCTAAGTTCTGAAGAAGAAAATAGTGTATGGTTTGTGGAAATCTACCAGTACGGAATAGCGCTCCTCTAATCAGGAGACTTTCAGAAGGAAGCCTCACTGATATTCATAAGCAGGCGTGTGACTGGCAAACAGCGAGGAAAGAAGACCAGCATTACATTTCCATAATGTCGCATCATCTTGTTAAAGAACTGGTCCTGGATTTTCTTTTCTGTACCCATTTCTTTTTACTTACACTCTACAGATATTTTTAATATCCTTTTAAATTGCTTAACTACATTTCATAATATGTAAGCTATAATTCTGATCGTTATGAGTTTAGAATGTGTTTACGGGAATATGTAATTATTTCCCTGGACAGTGCATTTACAGAGGCCTAGCAAGCCCTTTATTCTAGAAGGGAACCGTGGCTTCAGTACTGATGTCATGACTTTTACAGTCACGTTTCTTTAGCAGATTTCCCGTTAGTACTAGGAGAGTCACTGCAAATCAGCTTTGTTACGATGTGATCCCAAAGTGATCTTTACTGAGTTTCCTTGGATCTTTGTAACTGGAACTTGGGGGCTGATGGCGTTTGTCAGGAAGACAGAAAAGATGGCGCCACGTCAGCTCTGCTTTCCTGGGTCTGCACTTAAAGATTATCTGCTGAAGAATGATTCTTCCCCATGTCCTCTCCACAGTCAATCTGTCACTTCTCCAGAGGCTTAGAAGGCCCTACGTCACCACTGCCACACAGAAAAAGACAAAACTCAAGAAAAATAACATCACAAGGCAACCGCTCTACAAGACAACATCATGCTAAGGTCAGAATATTTTCTCTTTGGCCCTGGCACGCTGCGGAGGGAACAGAATAGGGACAAGAGAATAGCCCTTAGAGCTTGAACTTATAAACTATTATCACTAGTGTAGTCTTCAAATGCAGGGCACCTTTTAGCTTTGTTTCCATATGGTCTACATAAGCATGGCACTGTGTGTGTGTGTGTGTGTGTGTGTGTGTGTAATGACGAAATGAGTGTCAGATGAGGGGAGCAGGGCAAGAGGGGCTGCCCTTCAAATGAGATAGTGTTGCAGTGTGTTTTCTAATGACCAATATCGGACTGAAACAATGTGATGAATTCGACAGTTCGTGGTTATGGTCCTCGCCATCACTCCAGCACGACTTTCCACAAATATTAGGTGTATATTTTGCAAATGAAAACCAAGTGTAAACATGGCCGGGCATAGTCCTGGGTTTGTGACTCTCCTAACCTGCCCCCCCCCCACCAATACTGGGCAAGGTGATATTTTTGTAGGAATGGTTTGCCCTAATACTAATATCTTTTTTTTTTAATTAGTCCCTTAAGATAATTTTCTCATATTAGGGAACATATCTGAAGCATTTGAAGGAAAAGGTGATCTTCATAATCTGGGTGCTTAGATCTGTCCCATCAGAAACAGCAATGTAGCTGTGCATGTTGATCCGTGCTTGTGGTATGAAACTGGGAGGTGGAGGCAGGAGGATCACCCTGCTCAAGAACAGACTGGGCTCCCTGAGGCCCCATCTTCAGAGCAGAACAAAGCCCTAGCTCTGCCTATTCACTCGACAGAGCGAATACACGGGTATAATATTGGTTTAAGCGGAATAACAGCAATGTTAAGTACAGCTTAAAGGTTGTATGCTTAACTCCAGTGCTTTCTGAAATAGGTCATTACAGACTACTATGCAATTTTCTTTTTTGTTTGTTTAGTTTTTTGAGACAGGGCTTATTTGTGCAGCCCTGGAACTTGCTCTGAAGACCAGGCTGTCCTTGAACTCAGGGGTCTGCTTGTCTCTGCCTCCTGAGTGCTGGGATTAAAGGTACATGCTACCATAACCAGCTTTTTTCAATGGAAATTTTCTTGCATGAAATTATTAATATTCTTTTTTTAAAAAAATATTTATTTATTAAATATACAATATTCTGTCTGCATGTATGCCTGCAGGCCAGAAGAGGTCACCAGACTTCATTACAGATGGTTGTGAGCCACCATGTGGTTGCTGGGAATTGAACTCAGGACCTTTGGAAAAGCAGGCAATGTTCTTAACTGCTGAGCCATCTCTCCAGCCCGAAATTATTAATATTCTTGGCTCCACAATGTCTTTTGTCAGCTTCCTTTTTGTACTTAGTTCAGTGATTAGCACATTGACACATTAGAATAAAACCAAGTATTGAATTGTAATTTTCATCATCTTTCAGTGTTAATGACCTTTTGCCCTCCATTGATCTGTGGACTTTGTTTTTGTTTTTTTTTTTTTAATTTTATTTTCGAGACAGGGTTTCTCCGTAGCTTTTTGGTTCCTGTCCTGGAACTAGCTCTTGTAGACCAGGCTGGCCTCGAACTCACAGAGATTCCGCCTGCCTCTGCCTCCCGAGTGCTGGGATTAAAGGCGTGCACCCACCACCGCGATCTGTGGACTTTGATACAAAGAAAATCTCTCAGTACTAATCTGCCTCAATGATTTGGTTCTTTTGACTATCATAAGGAAGCTCAAGATTTAAACTCAATGCTAACTTCAATTATGTATGTCTGTATGGGCATATGTTAGTAATCAATTGGTTCAAAGTTAGCATGGGTTTACAAGTTGTTTCTGTCATCTGGTTAGTTTCTATTTACCAATTGTCACTGACAGACACAAATATTAAAATCCTTCTCTTTTGGCCTTTTCCTAAAAAGTTAAATTACATCTGTTTTTTAGACTATCTCCATAATGTGTCCTAGAGACTGACAGGGAGCGGTGTGGAGCGGGCCATTTGAATAACCAGTCACGGAACATTCTCCATCTCATTGACGGATGGTAGCTAAATTATTAAAGTGGTAGCTTTAGCACAGACTGTTGTATAGACATTAAATAATAGCTGCAAAGGTCAGGATCGCACTGCTCTCCTGAAAGCATTGTCTTGAGTGCTGCTGGACTGGGGTGGTTATGAAGCTGCGACCTCCTGGGGTCATCGCTCATTTCTCTTGTAAGACCACCTTTGAGGAGCTTCCCAGACATCTACAGATATTCTCGTAAATGAAGTTACACACCGTTAGAATAACCGCCTTTTGTTTTTAAGCAGTCCTTTGGTAAAGCAACCACACTATCCCAGTGGAGGAGGGAAATAGTGAGTTTCTTACCCACATCTATTAAAGCAAAAAAGAAACTGGTTATTGTTATCTTGTTTTTTTCTTGGGAAGATTTGTTCAAGTAGTCCGACTTCTTCAACTCACTAGTTCCGTGACCAATACAAGAAAAGAGGTTAGTGGAAACTGAGATACAGAACACTGGCGGGGGGGGGGGGAGGGAGCCCACCAGAGGCCTGCACTGTGAATTCAAGCTAACTTTCTACTGATTATTGGACCTTCAAATAACTATTCCACGAAATGTTTTGAATTTAAATGACGCAAAATCAAAACATTCCTCAGCATTTCAAGTCTACAACACTCCAAATGACACATTCAAGTTTTGCTTTTTGCTTTCGTCACCTCACTTCAGATTGTTCCTAAGTACCCACTAACCAGCCACCTTACCAGGCACCACACATGAGATGACCCAGGAGTACAGCCTCACACGATCTTTATCGTGTGTCCTATGCTGAAAAGGCACTTCTTTGTAGACGGAACATGAGTCTTCACGATTAAGGACAAGAATGTAGCCTACACCAAAGATTAAGTTCAAATTCCAGGTCGAATATACAGTTTCTGTGTGGCTTAGGAAAGATAAGTTTTTGAACCTTAGCTCCCTTCCCCCCATCTGGAAAATTAGTATACTTACCACAAAGGGAATGAAAATCAATTAAAAGTATATGTGCAAAACATCTGAATATAGCGTGCTGAAGAAATGGATGCTCCGATCATTGGGAGCCTGACTTTGAGCAGACTGTGGGTTTCCTAAGCTGCAATGTTCATCTTCAAATTCTTCCTATGAAGGATGGCATCACTTGTGCTAGTTTTTTAGTGCCCATGCCTATCATACCTAGTTTACTGAGCTGAGCTACTGAGCACTGAGGACGGGATTCTATGAGAATATGCTCCCCTGCAATCCTAGTTAATGGTAGAAAACTGGCATTTTGTCATTGGGAAGGACTTATACAGAAAAAAAGAGGACGGTGAACAAAGCTGAGGAAATGATCGAAACAGATCAATGGGGTGGGGCAGCTCTTTTCTTTCTTTTAAACAACCTGTGACATGGTATCACGTAGTCCACTGGCCTCGAACTCTTGGTGCTCCTGGTTCAACCTCCCAAATGCTGATTTTCAAGTATGTGCCATCATATCCAGCTCTTAATGATAAAGCCAGTTCAAATTAGAAATGTCAAATTTTAAACTTTTAGCTGTATATACATATTTGGGTCTTTTTCCTTTAGCAGTGGTGTTATCTCTTTTGTTAACAAGGGCAGTTTTACTCTTCAATATTGCAGCTATCACACTGGCTTTTAAGATTTTTTTTTTCAGAGATCTAGTAAATATAGAACTTTATTAGTGATATAAAGGGGTATCGCTTAACCAGTGAGAAGTTACCACCAACCACCTCCACCTGGCTCTTAGGGGCACATACTGGCCATGCTTATAACCACGATCCCATGGGGTATTTCAGCTACCTTTGGATTAGCCTAATCAACACCTGAATCCTCCTCCTCCTCCAAACTCCATATATCGGTTTTCACTCAATTTTACATCGCGTTCATATTTTTGCTTTAAGATGAAACATGGACTTTCAATCCCATTGTGTGCTGTCCTCAATAGTATCTTTCATTTTCTGAGACAGGGTCTTACTACGTGAACACCAGTGCAGCCCTGAACTCAAGTGGTAGCCTTGAAACTAGCCTAGCCTCTTGCATGCTGGGATTACAGGCACTCAGTTTAATTATCCCCCACCCCCTTTTCTTTTTCTTTCTTTTTTTTTTTTTTGGTTTTTCGAGACAGGGTTTCTCTGTAGCTTTGGAGCCTGTCCTGGAACTAGCTCTTGTAGACCAGGCTGGCCTCGAACTCACAGAGATCTTTTTTTTTCTTTTTGTTTTTCAAGACAGAGTTTCTCTGTGTAGCCCAGGCTGTCCTGGAACTCACTTTGTAAATCAGACTGGCAATAAACTCAGAGATCGGCCTGCCTCTGTCTCCTGAGTGCTGGGAGTAAAGGTGCGTGCCACCACCACCCGGTAGCTTAATTCTTTTAAAATGTTTTGCTTAGAGTCAAATTGTTCATTACTTTATATTAATTAAACATTTGCTATATTCCATGATACCTATGTGAGTCATTTCTCTGAAAAACTTTCACTTCAAAAACATGGGCAATTAGCTGGGTATGGTGGTATGATGGAGCAATCCCAACACTCCCAAGGAGCACTAGAAGGATGGAACTCTCCATTCAGCCTCTTGCTGTACAGAGCAAGCCTGACTCAAAAAACGAAGAACCTGAAAGGACGCGAGAAGCTGAGCGCTGCAGCTCACGTCTATAACTCCTGAACCTGGGAGTCTAAACGGCAGAGGAGCAGCGTGAGCCTGAGGCAAGCCTGGGTTAGGCAGTGAACTGCAACATGGACGGGGAGGGATGAAAACCAGTTGAGCCCTGGTCTTCTGTTGCCTTGGTTCTACTTTATTAAGTTCTGAGGCCCAGTCTTTAAGAAATCATAGATCCACATTGTAATGTCAACCTTGGTAGAAATGCATTATTTCTCCCAGAATTTTTTTTTTTTTTTTTTTTTTTTTTTGCTGTTTCCAAAAGGGAAACTTCACACATAGCTCAGGGGCAGAATACATCAGGGCTCTGGGTTTGATCTGGAGGGCCAGAGGGGGTAAAAAACCTAATTAGACTATTGTTTAAGAAATTCCAGAAATGGGACTTCAAATAAAAAGTGCCATTAAAAGAGGGAAAAGATGCTATTCTTCTCTGATCTCTCTTTTCTTTTCCAAGTCTGGAAAACACAGATCCTAAATGTGTGATTAAAGGCCTTGTCATTGTCCTCACAGCCCAAGGAAAGAGAGAGGGGTCGAAGGCAGAGGAAGTGCTGGATGTTTTCCATCCCCCTTAATTTTACAAGCTAAGTAACTTTTTATTTTCTTTTTTAAAATTATTATTATGTATACAGTGTTCTATCTGCATGCTTGCATGCCTGCCAGAAGGCATCAGATCTCATTATAGATGGTTGTGAGCCACCATGTGGCTGCTGGGAAATGAACTCACTCGGGGTGTCTGGAAGAGCAGCCAGTACTCTGAACCTCTGAGTCATCTCTCCAACCCAAGCTAAGTAGCTTATACCTGAATCCTGTCTTGTTAAAGAAAATGAACTGTACATTCTACTTGGAGAAACCTGTGATACCCTGTAGCTTAATTCCCCAAAAACATGCGTACTATACAGTATGAAATAGAAAACACCACCAAACATGGCTTTTCCAACTGTCATAGCTGGGTAAAGTTGGGATACATTTGCTTCCTAATTTATTAGTTGTTAGCATACAATAAACACTAACTGAAACCCCTCTCCCTCATAAGAGGGGTCCCCTCCTCAAAAAGAGATATTTAAAAAGTGGGAGAGCCTTTGCAACAGGGAAAAGTGATCCCCTAAATGAAGCCCCCCCCCCCCGACACTGTATAACTTGACTGTCTTCCCTTCCTTTACGCTGCTCTTTAATGTCTGGCTTTGTGAGAACACTTGTCAGGTGCTTCCCAGTAATCCAGGTACGCATCTTATTTTTTCTTGTCAGTTTTAAGTACTTGTTAAACTATTAGATCTAAGAGATTTTAAAATGAGTGACCTTTCAGCTTTTCCCCTTACTAATTCCCACAATCTCCTTATGTTTTTGTGTCTCTCTTCTCAAGATCAGGTTTCAACCAGCTTGGCTTGCGTACCCTCTTGTCCTCACTAATACTTCAACACACGCCATCGATTTGTGCCCACTCTGTGCTCGAGTACTTTCAGCTAACCCTGTCCTAGCCAACACGTCTCTCAGTTCTCTTGGCAACTTGTGCTTTTATGCAAATAGCATGTAAAAATATGATTTGCGTGCCTTAAAAATATCGAGAGCAAGAAGAACAATGCTTTTAAACTACTAGCCACAAATCAGAGCCATACTTTTAATCCCTTTTAATCCAAGAAGGGTGTTTCAAGTAACTCACGTTAAAAGGCACTCTAGTCTCCAGGTGTGTTTATTGGTGGGTTGTTTCGCCAGTGTTTTAGCTCACATGTAACTGATGGTTATAGACCCTGTCAGCAACCGACAGTATGACTGCATCACCTGGCAAGTAGACTGCTTCCAGTTATATGCTGTGATTAGTTAATAGTCCTCAATCTTGTATCTTTTACAGATGATATATAAAGCATAGCGATAAACTGCAATTTGCCACAACACACTTCCTCCAAATCTTAGTGTAAAACACGACACACTTTTGTGCACTCTACTTTTATAGAACAACCAGATTTATAGTTGATTTCTTTATTTTATTAGATTTATCAATATACATGGCAGCTTTTTCAAATCTCAGTTCCAAAGTAATTTTAAAAATGAAAAATAATTTTTCCTTAAATGTCATATTCCTAAAGAGCTATTAAAGTCTTATTTAAAAACAAAATAATTGATAAACTAACACACTTTAGAAATCAGAATATTTTTAAATTAAAATATTTTAATGAATACAAGATGTCTTTTTAATTAACTATCATAGTTAAATTCAGTATCACAAAATGAAATGGCTTATCCCCACTAATTTCTCAAGTGAGGAAAAGTCATTGGGATTTACACTTAATATAAGTTTTAAATGTGATTATTAAATGATAATATTTTATCAATTATAGGAAATGTTCATTTATAGGAATTTCCTTAGGTCCATCAATCTTAGGCCAGGATTGAGCCCATGTCCCCACCTTACAGGTTAGATTCAGTGCACCTCACTTGCCTAAGCTTGTCAATTTAAGAATATGGATTTCATTAATAAGGGAGAATGAACAGTAGACACCCCACTATACAACTGACAAAAAGACAAAAAGGCAAAAACAAAACACCCCAAAAAGCAAAGCCAAAAAAGAAGCTAAAAATGAATAGGATAGTTTTTAAATAATTATTTAAAAATTCTTTTAAAAATTTAAGTAGGAATGGTCACTGATCTAGGGTTTAAAATTTCATAGGATAACCTTAAAATCAAAGTACATAGAAATAGTGAAATCATTACCTTATTGGTTAAAAAAAAAACACTAGTTTAATAGTCATTGAAGGGATAACAGCAACTTACAGTCTACATTGAAAAGTAACTTTAATGGTAGTTAAGAAAACTACGAACAAAGAATGCTCTTAGAAACATCAAAAATGATAACATTTAATGCCTAAAATATACTTAAGGTCCTAAACAAAAATGTTAAAGTAAAAGGGCCATGAAAAGTTTCCCCAACACTTCTTGTAAAATCAGTGTCTAAATAGCTCATCTCCTTTTCGCTTTGGTGTCCTGCCTATCAGCTAAACATTCGTACAGTAGGAAGCCCCTCAGGTTCTTTTCAAATGCTTGGCATTATAATGTGATCTCATATCCTTCCTCAAATTAAACTTTGCTCCACATATTCCACACGTATAGAGATGAACATCCATATGCTGCTCCAGTTGCTCATTATTTGGGAATATCTGAAAGCAGACCTGGCATATAGTCTCACCAGCAGATAAGTGGGAAATCATATGCCGTACATGGTCATGCTTTCGGAAGTTTCCTTGATCACAAATGGAACAGACATACCTGGCCATGCCTTTGTGCATGTCATTGTGCAGACGCAACTGCCGCTCTCTTAAAAACTGCTTTCCACATGTCTGACACACAAACTGCTTTTCCTTAGTATGAACAGTATAGTGTTCTCTCAAATGACAGCGCTGATAAAATCCTTTTCCACACAGATTACAAAAATGCTTTCGTCTGTGATCTCTTTCATTCTCTTCCATGATGGCACTCTTAAACATATCCTGGTCTAGGCAGCTAGACATATGCTCGACCACTAAGTTTTCAGTCTCGAAACGCTGGCCACAATTGGGACACCGAAAAGGACAAGCCGAGTGTTTAAATAACTGCTTTTTCTGGATACTGTTTATTTGGTAATGGCTGTCCCTGAAATCGTCTAGCATTTCAAACATGTCTCTTATCTCAGACTGCTCATCAGGGTTCTCGTCCATGTCCATCTTCTCGTCAGCATTTCCTAGCCCGTTCATCGTCAGATCCTGAGGTTCTCCACATCTCTGAGCGTGTTCCTGAAGCTGTCTGCCCTTGACAAGTATTTGTCCACATTTACCACATGCGCAGATGTTTTCGATGTGTTTGGCTAAGTAATGAGATGACAGGTCCTCCTCAGTTATTGGGAGTCCACACAACTCACAAGAGGCATTGTCAGCATCCTCTTGCCCTGGACTGCTATTGGTGGGGGGTCTCATACCTTCTAAACCACTTCTTTCATCCACACTTACGGACATCCGAGGCTTTAGGGTTTTCCTTCCACTCTTTTTAATGCCGACATCTTCCTCAACATAGTATCGATAAAATGGCTCTTCAGGTTCATCTTCTAACTCATCATTGTCCGTGGACTCATTGCAGTCTTTGTCAGCAACTTTAATGATGTTGAAGTCTTTCATCTCATCTGTAGGGATATCTTCAGGCTCCATCTTGATAATAATTCTTTTCGTCTCGGTGGCTCTACTTTTGTCTTCACCAGCCGCCATTCCAGACTCCACTGTGCCTTTTCTGCTCGCAGTGGTCGAAGCTGAATCATCAGGCGCCTGGCTGGCGTCTTCTCTGTATTTGTCTGTCTGTGCGGAAAATGTTTTGGAAGACTCCTTTTCACCAAGTTCCGCTTTGATGTTACTATCTTTGCCATCTCTAATATCTACTATTCGGTGGTAAGCTCTCGCCGTGCTTTGGTATGAATGTCTGTTAGTGCAGGTCAGCACATGCTCATCTAGTAACTTCTCACAGCTGAAGCCAAATCCACAACTATCACAGGTAAAACTCCGCCCAAAGCGTCGTGACACACGTTCTTTTGGAGTAGATAACTTGGACACAGAGCTTTTTTTACACACATCAAATATTGGCTCAGGAAAATTAGCTAACTGTAAAGATTCTTCGTCGGGCTCTCTGTGGTGTGGTGTATTCACCGTTGAACTGGGCTCCGCACACCACCTGCTGGCTTCGGTGCCATTCCTAGCCACCGTGTCTTCATACATCCTCACCCCAAAGATCATCTTGCTGTTCTGTTTGCTTGAAGCGGAGGACGAACACTTTGAACTAGAACAGTCTGCGTCCTGTATGTCTTCTAAGCAGTCAGGAACGTTGTACAGCTGTAGGTAGTTCATTGCCACCTTGAACTGCTCGAAACTGGAAGGAGCAGTCATAATCTTTCCTAAATACATGAACTGCAAAATGAGATCAAAACACTCAGCGCTTATTTTCATGTTGCTGAGATTCAGCTGTGCAGTGCTGTGCTGATGGTTCATGAAGAACATTCTAAAATAGGAGCTGCAGGCAGCCAAGACCGCTTTGTGTGCCTGGAAGTAAATGTCGTCGATAGCAATGCAGCAGTCGCAGAGGAAACCCCACTCTCTCTGGTTGTTGAGCTGCTGAAGGACATAGCTGCTGTGGCTGGCCTTCGCCATCTTCTAGTTAAACAGACCTACGTAAAACAAAAACGACAGCCAGACATCAGGCAGGCGCTTTCAATCAAGGCATGGTTTTCTATGCTAATGACGCAAAAGCCAGTAATAAGCCTAAATTATTTTTTAAATTTGAAGACAAAAATATTTAGCTATTTATTCAATTTTCTCATATTGAACAAAAGGCACCAAAAGCAAAAAACTTAACATTTTTAAAGTTAAGCCGGGTGGTGGTGGCGCATGCCTTTAATCACAACACTCGGGAGGCAGAGGCAGGCGGATCTCTGTGAGTTCGAGGCCAGCCTGGTCTACAAGAGCTAGTTCCAGGACAGGCACCAAAAACTACAGAAAAACCCTGTCTCGAAAAACAAAAAATTTTAAAGATAAAAATGAGGCAGAGGCAAGCAGATCTCTACGAATTCCAGACCAGTCTGGTCTATACGGTTAAGTTCCATGCCAGTCAAGGCCATATAGTGAGACCTTGTATCCAAACAAACAAGGAAGGATGCATGAGGACCCCTAAAACCCTATCTTTAAAAAGCTAGGCACGGGTGCATCTCTGCACCCAATAGACTTGCTGGTGGGCCAGCCAGCTAGCCTACTTATGAAATTCCAAGTCAACGAGAGACCCTGTCTCAAAAATAAGGTAGACAGCACCTGAGGAACAATGTTTGACTGGCCTCCATATGCACGCACGTGCGCACACGTGCGTGCACACACACGCACACATATGCCCCTATACACAAATGAACATATACACACAAAAACTGTCTTCATGCTAGGGGAAAAACATATACTAAATTTGAAAGGGACAGACATCTTAAACAACAGAACACACAAACAACAAAAGTAAAAGTAAATAAACAACTTAAACTAAAAGTTAATAAATTGAGTGTAGAGCATTAAAAGCCTCTTCAATGATTTGATATTAAGGAACTGTTGCTTTTCTTTAAAGTGATAAAAACAAGTCTTTTCTCAAATTTACTTTGGGGTTTTAAAAGTTATATGTACTACATACATGCGGAGCCTGTGGAGGTCAAGGAGGGCATTTGATTCCTTGGAACTGGAGTTAAAGGTAGATTAAAGTACCCATGAATAAATGCTGGGAACCCAAGCAGGGTCATCTGCAAGAGCACTAAGTGTTTAACTGCTGGGCCATCTCTCGTGCCCTCTACCTAAGGTTTTGGGGACAAGAGTTCTACCATATAATTATGAGAACCTCAGACTCAGACGCCTACTTCAGTCTCCTGAATACAGGACCACACATGTGAACCCTTATCAAAGCAGGGCCTTAAGTGTTTCATTTTTTTTATTTGCCTTAAATTTTCCACAGAAAAAATTTATTAGGGCTGGAGAATGGCTTAGTGGTTAAGAGCATTCCTCCAGAGGATCCATGTTCAATTCCCAGTTCCTACATGGCAGCTCACAACCATTTGTACCTCCAGTTCCAGGGGATCCAATGCCCTTTTCAGGTCTCCATGGGCACTGTACATATTTGGTGCACAAACATACAAACAAGCAAAAGATGAATACACATAAACTAAATCTTTTAAAAATAAATCAAAAATTCTATTTAAAAAATCTGCTGGGTTTGGTTGCCTAAGTCTTTAATCCTAGCACTTGGGAGGCAGAGGCAAGCAGATCTCTGAGTTCCAGGCCATCCAGGCCATCCAGACCTGTCTCAAAAAAAAAAAAAAAAAAAAAAACAGGAAATAAAAAAGCTGGGTGGTGGTGGTGCACACCTTTAGTCCCAGCACTCGGGAGGCAGAGACAGGAGGATCTATCTCTCTGAGTTTGAGGCCAGCCTGGTCTACAGAGCTAGTTCAAGGATAGGCTTCAAAGCTACAGAGAAACCCTGCCTTGAAAAAAATAAAAAAGTATATTGATGAATGAAGGCAGCAAATGAAGAGGCAGAAACAGAATTGCTACAACTAGAATTATATAAAACAAATCTACACAATAACACAACTGAATGCAAAGAGTTAAAAAATATAGAAAAACACTGACCCAAGCCCATTTTAAGCAGGGTGAGATTTTGAGGTCATACTCCTCATCCCACTGTATGATTCACAGTAACTTTTAATGAAAAATAAAGAGAAAGGGCTGGAGAGATGGCGCAGAGGGTAAGAGCACTGGCTGCTCTTTTCCCGAGCACCTGAGTTCAATTCCCAGCAACCACATGGTGGCTCACAACCGTCTGTAATGAGATCTGGTGCCCTCTTCTGGCCTGCAGGCAGAACATTGTATACCTAACGAATAAACATATATTTAAAAAAAAAAAAAAAAAGGTTAAGAAAAAGAGAAAGAAGCAAAGAGGACCAAGGACCAATAGCTCTAAAAAAGACCTTCTAGTATTAGCAGTTGTTGAAAACTGAAAACACCTGAGTGGAACCTAGTGATGCCCACACAGGGAGGAGATGAAACTGAGCAAGGCAGGGCAGACGACGCTGGATCCCAGTCCTGCTCTCCCATGTGCCCAGTATCAAGGTGGGAATAACAACTACAAACACAGGGACTCACACGGTTAATGTGTAAAACGTGGGGTTTGCCATGTAATCATTAACGGAAACAATACTGGCAGCGGTTCTAACGACTGTAATGGCGGTGTTTATTTGAACACCAGGAGGTAAATCTAACTAGATAACGTTGTTTCCTTCCAAGTAAGAGCCAAATGACAGAGTCAAAAAATTCTAAGATCCATTCTTATCCAAAATGAAAAACAGTGATTTGGCCACTAACTAAAGTCAACTACATATGTACTTCAATTAGTTAAAACCCATATTTTGCATTAACGTAAACAAGCACTACACCCATTGGTACAGCCTCTAAAGCACTTTGATGCAGGCTTTTTCATTCAATAAATCAGTCACTGTGTACAGCAACAGCACCGGCGTCCCAAAGACCAAGGTCACTTGAAGGTGTTTTCTTCCCAAGATTAGTGACGTCTCTCAGCGTGCAGTCAGGAAGTGTCTGCTCTATAGAAGGCGGCATGCTGTTGCCGGATGTAAACCCCACTGCCTCTGTGTGTCCCATCCTCCTGTCTTCCCATCCTACTGTGAGATGCTGAACAGGGAAGGGCTAAGGGAGTTTTCAGTGCTATCCCTACAATTTCCAGGCAGACCTACAATTATAGTTCCAGCAATGTTATTATTTATTATACAACTTTATTATCTACTTGTAAAACTGATTTTACCCAGAGGGTGGGAGCTGGGAGGATTCTTGGAAGACTTTCAGCTTATCTCTTTCAAGTTTTGCATTACACTCATATAAAGCAGCTGGGTGTGGTGGCACATTCCTTCAAGCCAAGCACTTGGGAGGCAGAGAAAGGAGCCCTGAATTTCAGGCCAGCCTCATCTATAGTTCCAGGATAGCCAGGGCTACACAGAGAAACCGCTGTCTCTAATCCCTACTCCTTGCCAAAAAATGGTATAAAGCATTTACTTTTATTAAACAATTAACAATTTCACTCAAATTCCAAAGGCTTGCTTTCATTTTTTTTTATACTTAAAAAAAAAATGTTGGGATGGGGCGGGGAGGGGGTAGAGAAGACTCAATGGCTATGAGCACTTGTTGCTCACAGAGGACTTGGGTTCAATTCCTAGCATTCACACAGTGGCTTACAACTTGTCTATAACTCTAGTCCCAAGGGATCTGAAGCCTTCTTCAGACCTCAGCAGGCACCAGGCACACAACCTTGGTGTTCTAACATATAGAGAGGGAAAACACTTATACACAAAATAATAAACAGATCGAAAAGAAATGTTCACGGGTGTGGCTTTAATGCCAGCACTGGGAGGCAAATGGGGAGATCTGTGAATTCCAGACCAGTCATGGCCAGAGTGAGACAGTCTCAAAGCAAACCAAAATGTCACCAAAATTTAGTGAGCTTTACATTATGTAGTTTATTTACATAAAGAGTCCTTACATTTCACCTGCTCCCGTTCTCATTTGTTACCAGCTAGCTATCTCACTGAACAGAAGCAAAACCCTCAACTTGCATTCAAAGGTCTGACACCCAGGAAAGCACTCCAGCAGTAAGGAGGCACGGATCCAATACACCTTACGACACAACTAAAGATTACTTTGAAAGCATTTACCAGCTTATTTTAAAAGTCAAAAATGGTCACATGAACTTTATTAAGCAATTCAGTAGATCTAAGCCCAAAAGTCTTATTTCATAAAAAAGCAACATCTCTGACGATTAAACATTAGATCAGGGTACAGTTAACTGTGCAAACCAGGTACTGGGACTACTGACAGGGATTCATATGTACCTCAGATGGCATTAAAACTTCCTTGGTACTATCCAGCGTGGTCTTCTGCAAAGACCATCAACTAAGGACTGGGTGCAGGTCCTGAATTTAGATGCTACCGTATAGGTGACAAGCCTCATCTGAATGACGGCTGTAGGCTGTAATGTAGTTTTATCTGTCTTTACTGGTATGGTCCCTATATACTATGTAGCTTTTTTTTTTTTTTTTTTAATTTAAATACAGGGTCTTACGTAGCCAAGCCTGGCCTCAAACTTGATTTGTAGTAGAGGATGATGACCTCGAACTTCTGATCCTCCTCCTTCCACCTCCCAAATTCTAGAATTACAGGCCTGCAGCACCAGACCTGGTTTGCTAAGTGCTTGGGCTGGAACCCAGGGCCTCCCGCATGCTAGGTAAGCAAGCAACGAGCTATACCCCCAGCCTTGGAGAAGCCATCGTCAGTACACTTCTCACATAGTAAAATTTCAGCAACAATTCATTCCACGGCTAAGTTTCTTAAATGGTAAATAATAGTTTTTACCTGATGATGTAAATATGTACGTAAAACAGTAGTGGTACACACCTTCAATCCCAGCAGTTCCACACTGCCAGAAGTACATAGGGACAGAGACAGGCAGATAGATAGACACACACACAGTCCAATTTCTAAAAGGAACAAAAATTTTGAGGTTCTCTGTTTAAAACTTGTGGAAGCCAGGTGGTGGTGATGCACACCTTTAATCCCAGAACTCATGAGGCAGGGGCAGCTGGATCTCTGAGAGTGAGGCCAGCCTGGTCTACAGAGTAAGGCTCAAAAGGTCTACCAGGACAGGCTCCAAGGCTACACAGATAAACCCTGTCTTGAAAACCCTAGATAAATAAATAAAACTCGTGGGAATAACCAGTTGTAGAGATTACTAAAGATAAAAGGTTTTACTTTGAGGCACATAAGAGAAAATGCCAAAACACTATTCACTATTTAAACCAGGCATTCTGGCTAGCTATTAAATTCAGTACTTAGTACAGGAAGTTCTGAATTTATAATGGGATAATGTTCCAAAACTTATTTTTAAGTTATTTGGAATCTGAAACACACATTCCCATAGAAACAATGCTATAAATGGTGGCTCAGTCTCATGCTCACACCCAAAAGTCTGTTAGAGCCATCACGTGTCCGGTATCAATCTTAACAATGCTTGTGTCATTAGTATTCACTGATCTAAGGAGCAGTATGGTACAGTAATGACCACTATACTGAGCTCTCAGGGACAGGGACAGGCTTAAAGGCCTTAGTGTTCCTGTGCCCAGCAGTCTTCCCACATGGCTGGCACTTAGCACGTTTGTTAAGTGAAAGGGGAGGGAGAAAAAGTTCGGGAAACAGGCACTGCTAGATATGGGTACCAGTTCTACCCGCTTGGTAGCTCCCAGGAAGCCTTTCCGGTCCCTGTATCCTACTTCTCAACCATCAAAGCAGGACAATTACCCTCAGCAAAGGGTTCTTGCAGAAACTAGGAATGACAATGTTAATGTCATCACACTGAACACCATTTACAAAACTTCACGCAAAATCAGGCTGCGGGGGGTGGGGTGGAGGGTGGGCTGGGGGGGGGGGTTAAGCCATATGCTCAGCCACAGAGTTTCAGTGGTTGTCAGGGTTAAACCTGGGTCTCCAGCCTCCTGGCCCAGGCTCTTCCTATTCCTAACAGCTCCCATGATTCCTCCTGCTCATCACTAAGCATTGGTGACACGCAGGAACTGTCTGCACTTACACCAAATATCCTCACATTTCCACTCTTGCTGGAGACTGTGGCTTATTGGTTGGCTGGTGTTTCTGCTGCCTGCTCAAGCCAACAGCTGTCCCTTCTAAAAGGTATGCTGATCTGCTGTCCACTATTTTAATCCCACAGGTTGTGAAACTAGACAAAAACTTGGTGAAACAAGCTACATAATTGAATTCTTTGAGGTCCTATGTACTATGATAGTAGGCAACCAAATTGCCTTCTCTGGCTTCTCGGCAGGATAATGGATAATAAATGTTACATCAAGCAACACGAATGAACCATTTCTGTGGTTCAACTGGATCCCAGAAAAGAAATTCGTCCACACTAAAGGCAAAAATAGAGTTTTGAATACTCTTTTTCTCTCCATTTTTAACCCCCTATCCTAGAGGCAGCATAGCGATTTCCTGAACACCAGAGGGCACTATAGGTACCTCTGACCTGAAAGTAGCTACCCCAAAGTTGGTCCCCTTAGCACAGATGTTTGTATTGTTAGAGTTTGTGGCATAGGACTCTACTTATTCCCAGTGTTGTCTGCTGTAATTTTGAGCAACTGACACAGGCCACTGGCCTATCCTTTATCTTAGAACTGAAGTATCCAGGGCTGGAGACATGGCTCAGAGGTTAAGAGAACTGGCTGCTGTTCTGGAGGTCCTGAGTTCAATTCCCAGCAACTACATGATGGCTCACACCCATCTATAATGAGATCTGGTGCCCAGAACCCTATATACATAATAAATAAATTTAAAAAAAAAAAGAACTGAAGTATCCAGTAAGTGCTGCTGAGTATCCTGCCAGGCAGCTCTTCCCAGTCATCAGTCACTTTCCTTCTTCAGCAGTCCTGAAAGTCTAACAAAGTGTACTGCTTCCAGTTCTGCAGCTCCTGTGGTTTCTGCTTAGTTCTAACCAAAATAGTGAAAACTCCAATTTTTTTTTTGAGACAGGGTCTCACTATGTAGATCAGGCTGGCCTCAGAGATCAGCCTGCTTCTGCCTCCTAAGTGCTGGAATTAAAGGTATGTATCACCACACCCAACAAAACTCCAAATTTTTTTATCTAATTTAGATAAATGAAACAAAACAATAAAAAGTATCTATTCTAAGCACAATTCCATTTTTAAACCTTAAATCTCTTAAGATTTCCTCAACCCCAAGCCCTTGAGTGAAAGCTTTTACTTCACAGTACATCTCTAGGGAACCCTGGTTGAGCCATGATGAAGTGGGACCTCTTTTCCACGCTCCAAAAACCCAACATCAGAGACAAATAATAGAGCATCTAAACTGGAGGCTGTGTCAGGCTGTACAGTCCTTGAGAACAAGGTGTCACGTCAGTCTTGACTACAACCTCTAGCTTCTAGTAGTTACTTGGCGTGTGGCTGGCTGTATATTTAACAAGGTTTTCAAGGAATAAATGTTGAAGTGGGCAAGTTTTATTCTGCTTATCAGTTTTAGCTTTGGCTGTCACTGAAACTTTTAAATCGTTGTTGACAACTTACATTCTTTGTCAACTGATTTTCACAACACCGCGAGATAGGTTCTAAACTACCCTTACTTTCATGAATGAAGAAACAGATGTGGCAGTTAACTACTCATCCTGTAAACAAAAGAGGGGGCTGAAACTCTAACTCCTGATTCAAAATGCAGTGTTTCGGTCTCTGTAATCCAGACACTTCCTGGGTATGACTATTAAGTCGGTGAGGAGCCCCTCTGGGACATTCTAAGCCTCCCACCGTCACACTTTCCATTATTGTAAAAGCTCCCGTGGTTCTTGCACTGTCTTATCTGGCAGGCAGGCAGAATGCACCCCTCCCTATCGCCTTTTCCATCTGCTGACCACCCATCCCACCCCTACTGCTGGCAATTTCAAGTGGGAAGGCGCTCTTCAGTTAGCTCTTAAACAGACAACATGCATCTCACACAGAAATTTATTATTTAATATTTTGTGGGTTTTTTTTTGGGGGGGGAAGGGTCTCGCTAAGTAGCCTTGGCTGGCCTTGAACCTATGGGAAGTCCACTTGCCTCTGCCTTCTGAGTGTTGGGATTAAAGTCATGCACCCTCACACTCTGCTATCCTTTAACTTTTAATACTCATTATATTTTGCAGTGCTGAAGGTTGAACTTAGGGCCTCAAACAGGATAGACAAGCACTCTACCACTAAGTTATACCTCCAGCCCTGAAGCATGATTGAGAACAATTTATATTCACATAGTAGTGTTCTAAAAAAGTGTGTCTTCAACACCCTCAATTAAATTTGTATGCATTAAATTTGCATGTATTGTTTTCGGGCTTTATTAGAAAACCAGCTTCACAGCTCATCTTTCTTGAATACAACAGGTTAAGTAAAACGCACCTTAAATATATGAAATGCCAAATGTGAGTAAAATTTAGGCCAGAGTCCTCGCAGTGCCCCACACTGTTAGTCCTTCCCATGTCATAACCTACAACACGGTCATTAATGTCCCTTTCGTTCTGATTTCCTTCCTATCATGTTTGTCTGCAGCTTTGGATGCTGATCAAGAGGAAGCCGCACCATCACAAAAAGACACAAGGATATCTCGGCAGTGGTTTTAGAGTCAAGTATACCCACTCATTCCAATGGTAAGGTAGGAAGCTCTCTATAAATGAAGGGTTTAGCCTGCATACATCAACCACATAATGGATTGATCAAAACACTTGCAAAGGATGAGAGGAAGCCCACCAAGGTAAACTAAAACAGCAGCCCTATTAAACATAAAAACTTACACATGTTACTAAATTATAGAATTTGACATCAGCTCAATGCAAAAACCCTCCCTCCTTTCCTGCTGCCTGTCAATTTTCACCAATCTGAGCTCTGAAAAGAGAACAGGAGCCTATGAACGGGAACAGGCCAGAGCAAGGCACAGGCAGCAGCAATTGCTCAGATGCTGCCTTCATATTATTAAAGCAAGGAACGGACTGTTCAGTGATTATCTCTGGGGAGTGGGAGTCACAGCAGCTTCCCTGTTTTGTATTTTGTGTACTTTAGTACAGGTTGAATTTTTAAAGAACATGCATTTCTATCATTGAAACAGGACTCCACCCAGCACTCAGGAGGCAGAAGCAGGTGAATCTCTGAGTTCGAGATCAGCCTGGTCTACAGACCTGAGTTCCCAGGATAGCCAGGGCTACACAGAAAAAAGAGAAACTTCAGCTCAAAAAATAAATTAATTAAAAAAAAAAGGAAGGAAGGAAGGAAGGAAGGAAGGAAGGAAGGAAGGAAGAAGGGGCATTCCTTCCCACTTTAAGGAAAAATGGATAGAAATAAGCTAATTATGCTAACAGAAGAACATATGAAAGAACAGTAAAGCATTTCCACTATTTTATTAATAGAGACACTATCACAAGGAACCATCAAAATTACGATAGAAACCAAAGTGAACCCTGAAGCAGATGTTTCACAGGTTTTTCCCAGGACAAAAGACTTCAGTCTAAAAATATTACTTAGCACTTCTATCATAAATGTCCCATCCCCTACCCCTCGCTTTAGGCAAAGATATAGTCTGTCCTGGCTAGAGAGGAACACTACCCCCCCCCCAAGGGCAGCAATACTTTTTCCTGAATGTTAAAAATTAAAAAATGGTGTTGCAAGAACACTGGACACTTTGAAAAGGGGCCTCATTGTACCAGAAACTGACAAACGTGGAGAGTGAGGAAGCAGAAGGCACAAAACTGCAGCTACCACGAAATCAAAACACAAGGACATGAGCAGGCTTGGCAGCACAAACCTTTAATCCTAGCACGGTGGAGGCAGAGGTGGGCACACCTCTCCGAGTTCCAGGCCAACTTGGTCTAGAGTTCTAGGTCAGTCAGTGCTACAAAACAAATAAAACCCACAAAGTCACAGGCCTGTTATCCCAAAACCAGTGAGAGGCTGGAGCCGGAGGATAGAAAGCTAAGGCCAGTCCTGGGCCAAAAACCGAAGTCTAACTTAAAAAAAAAATCAAAACAAAATAGAAAACAGTCAACATGGTGCTGCATGCCACTAATTCTAGCACTTAAGAGGCAGAGGCAGGCAGATCTCTGAGTCTGAGGCCAGCCTGCTCTACAGAGCACACACAGAAAGAGAAGGAACACGAACACACACACACACACACACACACACACACACACACACACACACGGTCAAGAAGCTATGCTTATGCCCTAGTTAAAAATGGGTTCTTTTCGGACAATGATGTACCCACCACAAGCACTGGTTCAAAACAGAGTGCTCCTGATGTTAGAAATTGGAAGAATTTAGTATCATGAAAACTGAGACTTTGGTTTGTTTTTTTTTCTAATTATGTGTTTATGTGGGGGAGGGGTATGTGCACAGGAGTTCCCTGGAACTGGAGTTACAGGCAGTTGTGAGTTGCCTGATAAGGGGGCTGGTAGCCAAATTCGGTTCCCAGGAAGAAAACCAAGTGCCATTAACCACTGAGCCATCTCATTATTCGCAAGTTTTTTTTTTTTTTTTAAAAAGGTCCAGGCCAAGTCCAGATTAGCCTCCAACTCCCAATCCAGCCTCTAAAGTGCTGGGATTATAGGCATGCACAACCACACCCTGTAAAATTTTGGCGTCAATAGTGAAATCCTGTTGTTAAAATGGTTGTAAGATGCTATAACCAACACTGTACCGTAGAATTCCTACTTATTAACCTTTGGAAAGACATTTCACCTCTTCCCCGCTTTAGTTCCATCTATTTCTTTAAGAGGAAGAACCCCGCGTAGCTCCTAATGCCACTCAGTATTGCTGAGACTTTAGGAGATAACAGCAAGTGATTCAAAAGGGAAGTTTACAGTTCTGGGCAACCGACCGGCCATCATTCAGGCTTCAGACTCCTGCACCTCCATCCAGATCACATCCATTGGAGGTGACAAAGTTAAAGAATCTATTTTATACCCTTTTCAAACCAAGGTTGCTTTAATGTTATAAGAACTACATCGTTTCCCCAAAACTGCTTCAAGGTACCTTGAACTTCGGCTCAAGAAGTTAACTCTAAGTTGTCTTATGAACACAAAACCAGGCTTGGTGGCTCATACCTTTCAATCCAGAATTTAGGATTTCCTAAGGTAGACGTCCAAGCGAGCCTGGGCTTACCTTGCCAGACCGTGTCTCAAAAAAAAAAAAAAAAAATGCTTGGAACGCTTTGTGGATTCCAGCGTCAAAGGGAAAAATGTTGCCGCAGCGATACATACTGTACGGAGCTACATTCTGACCAGTGAAGAATCTACGTGTACCTTCACAGCGACAGTCGACTCGACTCAGGAACACGATCACACAAATACAAATACTCTAGCCCCAGAAAACAAGGACTTTCAGTAACCTGCTCCTGACGCGTCCGGAGTTGGAAAATGTCTTGTCAAGCCCTCCGATCACGTGGGCGCGAGGCTCAGGTGGAGAGGCAGCCGGGGAGCGGCAGCTGAGCTCAGACCCACGCCGGCACGCTCCAGCCGCAAGGACTCCCGATCGCCACCCAACTCGCTCACCGCCTCTCCCAGAACTTCTACTTGTAAGCGCCCACCACTGGAGGCGAAAAGCACTTTCTTTTCGGGAGTAGGGGGTGAAAGGAAAAAAAAAATCTCGTCCACAGAAAAATCTCCAACCCCCCGAGACCTACCACTTTTGACCCGAACAAAAAGCGTGTGTGCTGACGAGAGGGGGTGGGAAAGAGCGAAGCAGGAATCCGCGCGGCCCAGCCGCCTCCTCCCTCGGAGCGCGCCCAAGTCTGCGGCCTCCGGCTCCGGGACGCTCCCCTCCCACCGACGGCCCGGCCGCAGCTGGAAGTTAGCGAAGCGCGCTCCGGGCCCGTCAATCAAGCGCGGCCTCCCGCCTCCACCTCCCCTCCCCCTCCCCCACCCCAAAATAAAATAAAAGGAAAAAGAAGTAATTTGGGAAGTCGTCTGGAGAGGGGATTCGTCCCGGACCCGGGGAGGCCGCGCGCACCGGAATGACCGCCAGCACCGAAGCAGGCGGGCCGGCTCAGCAGCCCCCCGCCACCGGATCCTCGCCGCGCGCCCTCCGCGCTCCGGCTTCCCCCGCACCGGTCGCCGCCGCCGCGGGCCAAGCACTCCACGCCAGGCCCGTGGCCCGGCTCGGGTCAAAGTTGCGCAAATCGCTCCGACGACTGGCAGATACTCACCGGGCGCGGCGGGACGCGCGGCTGCGGAGGTTTTCGGGAGTTCCAAGCGGCGGGGCCGCGGGGTGAGCGGGCGGGCCGGCGGAGGCGAGGGGCCGCGGGCTGCAGTTGACGGCGCGCGGCGCTCGGCTGGGCTGCGCCGAGACACTCCGGCTGTGCCAGGGACTGCGCTGCAACAAAGGACTTCCGCTGCCGCACAGCCGCGCCTGCCGCACCGCACTGAGCCGGCCCCGCTTACGCGGCGACTCCGGGTCTGCCCACCAGTTCGCCGCGGCGTCCGCCAGCCTTCCCCTCCCTCTCGCCCGCCCACCCACTCCGCCGCTGGCGGCTAGGGGCACCCGCGGTCGCCTGTTGGTTGCAACAAGTTTCTGCGTCGGGGCCGAGGAGGCTGGCACTGCCCGCAGCGGCGCGGGCGCCCGGGCGGCGGCTGGAGCAGCACTCTCGCCCCTGTCCCCTGGGTCGCCTTGGCCCTCCTCCTGTTTGCACAGCTGGACGCCGCTGGGATCCTCCCGACTCCCCCCGGGGGCTGGATGCTGCTCGCCTGTGCCCAGATATCAGACCCCTGCCCCGCAGGGCCCCGCAGTTGGGCCCGCCCCCGCGCTCCACCCTGGACGCTCTGGGGGCGCTGACACCCTCGTCCCGTCCCGCCTGAAGCTCGTCCGCTCGGGGTCGCCCGTTCCCCGCGCCCCTCCACCCCTCCTCGCGCGGGCCCGCCGGCCTGTGGCCTGAGTCACTTCCCCCGCCATGCCCCGCCCGGCCCGCCTCCTGCCCTGGCTCCCGCCGCGCGCGGCCGCCTGCCCCGCGCCCTCACTCCGCTCCCGCCCCATTCGCGGGTGCATCCCTTGCCTGTCCCCACCCAGGGCCGAGGGGGGCACCCGTGCTTTTGCACACGCCAGGGGGAAAGTCCCCGGGGTCACGCGGAGGCGTGTAGGGGAGCCTGTGACGCTCAGGCTTGTCCCCACACTTCCGCCTCCAGTCACGACTGGGGGAACCGTGGCAGAGGCGCCCGAAGCGCTCGCCGACCCCCCGCCTGGGCCACTCCGGCAGCAGGCGCGCACGTACGCACGCACGCACGCGATGCACTCCAGTCCGGGTGCCGCCGGCTCCCCCGGCAGCCAGGTCACGTGGGCCCGGCGCGGGAAGCCGCGCGAGAGCAGCCCGCCGGGTGCGTGAGCGGGCGCTGGCGCGTGCTGTGCGCAGCGCGGGAGCCCGCCCCTCCCGCACGGAGAAGCCCGCCCGCCGCCGCGGCGGAGTCTGGGTAAGCAACGCGGCCCTGCCCCCGTGGGGCTGCTCCGGGCTCAGTCCCTCCCGCCGCGAACCGCCCCGGGCGGCGGCTGCAGCTGCACCGGTCGCGGGACAGATGCAAGTAGCCGGGGACAGGGGTGTTTTTGGTCCGTTGGAGATGTCAGTCAGGGCCCCGGAGGAAATTAGCAACGGCGAGCGAGTGCTGGGCGCGCGGCGCCTGGAGCCGCCCTTGGCTGTGGGCCGCCGCCGGGGCCTAACGCAGGCGGGATGGCGCGCGCGGGCTCTGCACAGCCTTGGAGCCCAACCCGCTGAGGGCCAGGTTCCGATCCGTCAGTGGATGCTAGCTCTGGGCGACAGCGCCAGGCCTACGGCTCTAGCTAGTGGGCGGGTATCCTGATCAGGCTGCGCAGCCATCACTGTCCCCTCCCCCATCCAGTTTGTGAGTACCTAGTTTCTAAGGCAGGTAGCCCCCAACCCTGATCAGTTATTTTTCCCCCACGTGTTTTATTATAGCCAAATGCTTTTTTCTTTTTGGAGTCTTTCCCCATCTTCTCACCGCCTCCCTAGCACTCAATTGGAGAAATTAAGCCGTTATCAGTTGCTTAGGAGACGCACAGCGCTGTACCTGGAACCTGATAGCTAGTGTTGTGTTTTATAAATTAGCTCCCGTATCCCTCTAAGGGATTGAACTTGGCGTTCTAGCAAGTCCTTTAAAAGCTGCGGAGCTGTTGATTGACAGGATTAAAGTACATCTTGGAATCTGGGTTTTCAGAACTGAAAGGGACCTTAAGTAAAATGGAGTTCATCCCTCTCATTTCACAGAAGACACCGGACCTAAAGAGCATAGTGTTGCTTGATCAAGATGATCAAGGTGCAGCCCTTTCAGGGTTAGGCTTTAGGGCTGCAGACACTTTTTGTGCCAGGACGGCAGTGCTGGTTCATCCTGCTTCGGACAGTGTATCCCCCAGAAGTGATTGCACTTGGCTTGCAGGACCTCTCAGGTTGATTGGGAAGTTCGGCCTGGCTATTGAGAGTAGCGGATAGGACAGTGTTTCAGGGTGAGTTGTACGGCAGTGTATTTTGGAACCAAAATCTCACTTTCTCTTCTACACCCCCAACACCAATTCAACTTTATTATACTCACGGGGACAGGCCCTAACACTTATCTATTTTGTTTTTTCAGACTTAGTGTCTTGGTATATAGTCCAGGCTAGTGTAGAATTGGTGATCGGCCATCTTACATCAGGTTCCTGGGTGCAGGGACTACAGGTGTATGCCACCTTGTCTGACCACCCTTTCTTATTTAGTTTAGGCAGCAGTCTTTCAGCAGGTGGGGCATGTTTTAGTTAAGATCAGATCAGTGAGCCACTGCCAGCCAGTGGGATAGACATGAAATATTTCAGGTGACTGGGGTGTAGTTAAGAAGTGGTGAAAACACCGGGGGTGGACAGCAAGAAGAGCACCCCACACACACACACACTAGACACCTGTGCCCAGCCCTGTAATGACGTTTTTTTTTTAGCTATAAATGCCTTGTTGTCGCTGTTTGTTTAGTTTCATATGTTAACCTTTGCCAGCTGTTTTCATAGGTGAATTCCCTAAACAGATGGTATTGTGTCCGTGTTACACCACATGTTTTAAGCCTGCAGAAAGGAACCAGAGAGACGTTCTGACTGTGGTGCCGGTCATTTGCAGAGGAATGTAAGCCTAGATCACTTATCTTCTAAGTCTAGTCAGTGCTCCTTGCCTTGTATCTTGCTCCCACTTGAAGCTGGGAAGGGGGATGAGAGAATGGCCTGTGGCTGATTTATTGGCGCCTGTGGTTGCCCAGAGAGGCCAGGCAGGACTTTCAGCTGCCCTCTGTGCCTCACAGAGTGGAGCTATGTACTTCCACCCTATCTCCTGAGGGGAATGCAAAGGAGCCAGGCTGTCTAGCTGGGAGGAGGGGCCCAAGTGGCTTGGCAGTAAAATATCCTGACCGTGGCTGTGCTGCTGGGAAGTGTTGCATAATGCCCCCCCCCCCCACTGACCTACAGTGATTTATTCCTTGCTGTAGGTGGTGTTTGACCAATTGGTCCATTTTTGTAGTAACAGCTAGCCAAGTGTCGGGAGGCTGTATTATTGTAGATTCCCTGAGAAGAGCAGTACAGGTGTTCCTATCTCGATGACTTGTAAAGTAGTTCTGCTCCACTTCCTGTGCCCCCTTTCTCCTTTCTGCTTATTTATTCCCCAGAGCATGTGAGCCTGAGGCCTCAGAGAAGGCTGAGAAGAAAATACTGCTGCAGTTGGCCGGTGCTGTGCTAACTGTGGACTTAGATCCTTTGATCTCTCCCATCTGTTAGTTAGGTTCCTCAGTCAATTCTTTTTCTCTGGCTGACCAGCTGGTTTGTCAGTTAAAAAGTCCTTACTGTGCTTGTAGGTGACCCAGGTTTGGTTCCCAGCACCCATGTGGTGGCTAACACCATCTGTAACTCCAGTTCCAGGGGATCTGGTTCCTTCTTCTGGTTTCCACAGGCTCCTGCACACATATAGTTTACTTGAATTCATGCAAGTACATACATACAATATGTTCTGCCAGGTCTGGTACACATAAAAAGGTGATGAACACCTTTTTAATCCCAGCACATGGGAAACAGAGGCAGGTGGATCTCAGTGAGTTCAAGGACAGCCTTGTCTACATAGTCAGTGCTAGGTCAGCCAGAGCTACATAATAGGCCCTGCTCACTCCCACCCACCACCCCCAAAAAGTAGAGGAAAAGGTATCGAAAGCTAATATGTGCTATGATTACTAGTTGACTTTTGTTTATACTTGGTTATGCTCTGGGTATTAAACATAACAAAACTGGCATCTTGTCAATGCTAGTCAAAACCTCTACTACTGAGCTATATTATTTCTTCAACCCTTTGTTGGGCTTCTGTTTCCACTTTATTAAACCGTTTTCTTCTCTATTAAAAAATATATATTTAAGCCAGACTGGCGGCACATGCCGTCAATCCCAATACTCGAGAGGCGGAAGCAGGTGGAGCTCTGTGAATTTAAGACCAGCTTGGTCTACAGAGTGAGTTCCAGGACAGCCAAGCAGAGAAATCGTGTCTTGAAAAACCAAACCAAAAAACAAAACAAAAACCCACCTTATTTAGGAAAAATGTTTTCATAGTGATAAATTTTTAAAATTTTCCTACTTCATTGCTTTCCTAGTTATAGATCAAAACCATGTTTTATTGTGAGACACCAAGCTTTTTAGCAGAGGAACGTTTAGCCTGTGCGGGCCCACGTGGGTAGTGTGCTCGTGGCGCTGTAACTCAGACAGGAAATGCTGCTGGAGGTGCGCATAGAGGAAGTGCTGGTGTAGGGGCACAGAGGCTGTAATTGTTCTTGACTAGGTCTGTTCTAGTTTTAGCATCTTTAACTTTCTTTTGTTCTGTTCGGAAGGGGTCTTTAATAAATCAAGAAAAGTCATATCCTTTTTTTCCTATATTAAGATTGTATTTCCAAGATCTGTTGTCTTGGTGCTTTATTAGGCGTGCATGCACACACACACCATGTTAAGAGATGAAAAGGCCGTTGTCTGCCTCAAACTGTCCTGGCGAAGCTTTCTAGAATATAACTGTATCATGCAGTTTGTCTCCTCTAAGATTCTCTAAATTTGTATAAGTAGATGTGTATGGTTTACGACAGATTCTTATCTGAGACTGTATTTTCTGACCTCAAACTCACAGAGATCCACCTGCCTCTGCCTCCAGAGTGCTGGTATTAAAGGTGTGCCACCACCACCCTGTCATAGATGCTTTAAAAAAATGGAAATAGTGCTGTCTTTCCTCATTTCTAACCATCCTGCTGTTGGTTAGTTTAGATCATTTCTGTTTCTTTTACTTGGGTGTGTATGTCTGGGTGTGTGCATGTGAGGTCTAAGGTTGACGGTGTCTTCCTCACTTTCCTCCCCTTATTTTTTGACTGTCTCTCATTGAACTTAAATGAGCTCACTGACTCATCTCAGCTGGCTAGCCAGTGAGCTCCAGGTATTTGCCTGTCTACCGCTAGAACACTAGGAGTCCAGCTGTATATCGCTACACACATTTTAAAGAAATACTATTTTTAATTTTTACTGTGTGTGTGTGTGTGTTCTATGAGAGTCCAGTCCCCTTAAGTAGCAGGTGTGAGATCCCCTGGAGTTGTAAGCTTCCTGGTGTGGGTGCTGGGAATTGAACGCGGATCCTTAGGAAGAGCAGTACTGTCTTTTAACTGCTGAATCATCTCCCCAGGCCTCACCAAACACATTTTTAATTTTTAAAAAAACTTTTTAAAATGTTTTGTGTATGGCTGTTTTGCCTACAAATACATCTGTATACAAGTATACTTGGTGCCTATTGAGGCCAGAAGACAGTGTTAGATCCTCTGCAACTGAAGTGACGATGGTTGTGAGACAGTGTGTGCTCGGGGAACTAAACTCACGTCCTCTAGAGAGGAACAAATGCTCTTAACCACTAAGCCATCTTTCCAGCACCACACACACACACACACACACACACAGGCACACATGCACATTGCGTACCAGGGTGCACCGTGTACACTGGTTGAAGAAAGAAGGTACTCCAAGATGAAATTTTAAGGCCTACATGGCAGCAGGAAGGTCCAGCCTCCCTAAGGGACTGAACCCTAAACAGCCATACAAAGGTGTATTGATTGATTGTTACACGAAGTATTTTCTTATACCAAGGTCCCTAATCTGATATACGTCTTACTAAAGGACAGCTTCGCATGCCCCCGTGACTCTTGTCCTTTATTATGTATCATTTACAATAATATAGGAGCCTCAGGTGTGCCAGAGGTGTCTTGTGACCCAAACTCATTGGCTGGCTGCAATGCCCCTTCAGCAAAACAATTCTGCTATCTTGGAGAACAATCACTTTTCCACAAAGATTCTCCAAGGTCGAAGTACTTCTAAAAACCAGCTGTTCATTCTACTGTTCACCCTGAACAGTGACTCTGCTAACTTCTCACAGCATCTTGGGGATCTGAACCCAGGTCCTCATATTTGAGTGGCAGACACTTCACTGACTGAGTTATTTCTGCAAGTCCTCTGCTTGTTTTCTTTTTGAGATAGGTTTTCCTAAGCGCAGGCCTCAGACTTGCATGAGCAACATATAACTTTCTTAAACTCCTAAAGCTTTTAGTTTAGAGTCATATTTAGAATAATTGTTGGTAATGTATTTATCTAATATAATCGATATAATTCTTTGAAAACTTATGAAATAGTTTCAGTTTTCTTATTTTGCTTATGTGTATGTGCATGTTCCTATGAGTGTGTGCACTACGTGTGTGAAATGTGTATGTGCATGTTCCTATGAGTGTGTGCACTACGTGTGTGAAATGTGTATGTGCATGTTCCTATGAGTGTGTGCACTACGTGTGTGAAATGTGTATGTGCATGTTCCTATGAGTGTGTGCACTACGTGTGTGAAATGTTCTTCAGGGTTTCCTTAGCTTCTTGTTCTTCTAAAGCAAAGGTTACCTAAAGTATCTGCTAGAATCTCCTGGGAAGTTTCTTTTTAAAAAAGGCTTGCAGAGAGAGGTAGGTGTGTGTGTGTGTATGTGTGTGTGCGCGTGCGCATGTGTGTATGATGGCTCAGAAGGTCAAGGCATTTGTTAGACAGGCTGGGTTTGATCCTTAGATTCCCCCATGGAAGGAGAGAAATGATTCTATTCCGACATCTACATACATACTGGAACATGTAGGTTCGTACTCACAGATCATAAAAACAATAAAGATTTTTAAATTTATGTGTATGGGTGTTTAGCCAACACGTAGTATGTAACATTTGTATAGTTCAATGTCTGTAGTATTTGTATAGAGCTGATGGAGGCCAGAAGAAGGCATTGGCTCCCATTGGACTGGAATTATGGACAGTTGTTAGCTGCTATATAAGTGCTGGAAATCAAACCCAGCTGAGCCATCTCTAATAATAATAATTTTAATTATTTATTTTTAAAACTAAGTGATCTGAGGACAGCTCTCTGGAGTTAGTTCTCCTACCACCTTGTAGGATATGGGAATTGGGCACAGGGCGTCACATCTGTGCACATAAGCCTCTATCTACTGAGCAGTCTTCAATAAAATGAAATTAAAGTCTTAGAGCTCAGCACCAGCAATTCTTGGGGTTATTTTGTGATAGGACTTCCCCATCTGCCCAGCTCTGCACAGCCTGTACTGTGTAGTCAGTGATGGGTGCACTGTCCCAGGAGAAAATTATTTCTATACATTCTTTCATTCTTGTTGGGGATAATGGTTATGCTTATGATCCCACTGTTCAAAAACTTGTGGCAAGAGAGTATAGAGTTCGAGGTTAGCCTGGGCTACATAGTAAATCCCAGATCAGTCTAAGCTACAGTGAGATCTTGTCTCAGAATAAAACCAGATGAGTTCATTCATTTCTTAAATAACCAAATGTCACATAGCCACAATCATCTAAAAATGATTACCATTTTACAATTACCAAGTTACAATCAGTATAGAAAGCCTTTTATCATGTAACTCTAGAGATTTTTTTTAACCTTTGTATTTATAGCCATGAGTAAGTAGCTCAATAAAGCTTAACATTTCTGTGCCAGCTTCCTATCTTTTAGTGGTAATTGATTATAAAGTCTGTTAAAGATTCTTGCAGCCTAAGTCCTCTAGGTTATTCTGCCACTGCTGATTTGAGAGTACAGTCCAAAAAAGAGATTTTTCTAAACAAAAATAGTGAATATCATGCTAACTGAATTATCAGCAACCTAGTATCCAATTGTTTCATCATAGTTTAAACTAATCTGGACCTAATTTACTACACTTGAGAAAGTAAAGAAGGCTTTTATAATCTCAGAGCTACTAAACCTGTTATTTAATAACTATTACTTTGAGGGTGAGGAGAGTAATGTGTGGATGGGGAGAACTGGGGTGAATATATGTATGCATGTATGAATTGTCAGAATAAAATATTAAAAACTAATTTAATAAAAGTTTTTTAAAATGAGCCACTCTTTGCCTCTCAAAATAAATCAATAATGATGTTTTTTGTAATCTATTTTACATCTTTTTGCCTCCAAAAATCTTCTTTGTTAAATTTTTTAAAAGATAGACCCAAGCCATCCAGCCTTGAACTCACTATGTAGCCCTGGCTAACATTGAGTTTGCAGCAATCCTTCTGCTTCAGCTTCACAAGCCCTGGGACTACAACTGTGTACTGTCATGTCTGTCTATCAGTTTTTTAAAAATTCTTTTGTTTTTCTTTTTTTGAGACAGGGTTTCTTTGTGTAGCCCTGACTGTCCTGGAACTTAATTAATTAGTAGACCAGACTGGCCTTGAACTCATAGAGAACTCATCCACCTACTTCCGCCACCAGAATACTGGGACTAAAGGCCTATGCCACTACCTGGCTTAGATTTATTTATTTTTTTTTTTGTTATTTTATGCATGTGGGTGTTTTGCCCGCATCTGTGTCTTGGCACCACTGTGTGTGACTGAGGATTGAATTAGCAGAAGGGTCAGTAGTAGAGGTTTCTGTGACTTTGGTGACACAGTGACTGGCTAACACTGTGGTGACTTCTTGCTTGACGAGAAAAGGGGTAGCAGAACAGAACATAGAGATGGAAAGTGAGGGGCTATCCAAGAAATGGTAGGTTGGAGTGGTGTGTATATACATACTTTGAATCTTGTCACTGTGGAACTGGACATGTTCACAGGAGCCTCCAAACAGCACACCTAAGGCCAAAACGTGGCTTTCAGTTGCTGCTCACAATTGAGATAGACCTTGGGAGTGTTCGATTCAGCCAAATTAATTACTAAAATAAAAACTTCTTCCTGGAGGAGTATTACTGAATCTAGAGTCTCTTACATTAATCAGAGTTTATTTTACATGTATGGGTGCTCTACATATATGTGTGTTTATCATGTGCATGCCTGGAGCTCATGGAGTCAAGAAGAGGATGTTTGATGCCTTGAACTGGCCTTAAAAAAGGTTGTGAAGAGCTGGGCGATGGTGGCGCACGCCTTTAATCCCAGCACTCGGGAGGCAGAGGCAGGCGGATCTCTGTGAGTTCGAGACCAGCCTGGTCTACAGAGCTAGTTCCAGGACAGGCTCAAAAAGCCACAGAGAAACCCTGTCTCGAAAAACCAAAAAAAAAAAAAAAAAAAAAAAAAAGGTTGTGAAGGTTGTGTGTTGCCATGTGGGTGCTGGGAACTGAATCCACGTCTTTGGTTTTTAGAGACAGGGCTTCTCCGTACAGCCCAGGCTGTCCTGGAACTTGCTCTATAGACCAGGCTGACCTTGAACTCATAGAGATCTTCCTGCCTCTGCCTCCAAGTGCTGGGATTAAAGATGTGCACCACCACTGCCCAAAGCCAAGTCTTTTACAAGAGCAGTAAGCACTTTAACTGCTGCTTCATCTCTCCAGCCCCTAATCATGGTTTTTAGGATATAAATAACTAGATATGGGGAGGGGGAGACCATCATCCTAGTCATTAAAGATTGACCTCACAGTGACAAAAGTTAGGGGATCAAAAATGTAAAAGGAAGGTTGTGAGCAAGCAGGAAGACTTTGCAGTCCAGAAAAAAAAAAAAAAAAAAAAGGATGATACCAGGCCTAGGTTGAGGAATTTGAGGCAAATGCACCCAAAGCTAGAGGAGAAGTAATGTGCTTGGAGAAAAGTAGGGCAAGAATTTTTTAGACCTGGAAAGAGATCTGAACTCTCATGGAGTAGGTTTAACCAACTAGAAAAGATGGGCATCAGTGATTTTGAGTATAGGTTAATGGGAACCAAATTGTGTATAAATTCCTTAAATAGCTTAATCCTCTTAGTATTTCAGGTTCCTTTTCCTTTCCTGTATGAACCAAGTCATTTTGAGTTAAATGCTCAGCCCTCCATCCTGCCATCTCTGTGCTATTGGAAAGAGATCCCTGCAGCTAACTCCCAGGTTAATCTGGGCTGTCTTCCTTAGCTCTGCAGCTTCCTCAGTGCCCACCCTGACTGCTTCCCCTTCTGTTGTCTCTACTCTCTGGTCAGAAAGTTGGCCTTGGCAGCTGGCCTGCTCTGGGGGGAGGCCACATGCTCTCCTGGTCACCAGCGCTGCTTCCTCTCCCAAGGTTCTTGCCTTTTCCTCCCCTCCTTTGCTTTCCCTCAATTCTAGTGTTTTCCTGTTTGTTTTTTTGTTTTTGTTTTTGTTGTTTGTTTTGGTTGTTTTTTGAGGCACTTTTTGTGTACCCCTGGCTGTCCTGGAAGTAGCTCTGTTGACCAAGCTGGCCTTGAACTCACAAAGATCCTCCTGCCTCTGCCTCCTGAGTGCTGGGATTAAAACTTTACAGGGCCACCACTGGACCTCTGTTTTGTTTTCTTATATCCTTTCTGTTTTCCAAGGATTAACACTTGCCTTTTTGGTGGGGCGGGGAGTGGTAGAGAGTGAACCTGGGAGCTCATGCCTGCTACAAGTCCTCTATCACCGTCTAAAACCCTTTTTAAGATTATTTTTTATTTTGACACAAGGAAAGTCCAAGTTTCCCAAATTGGCCTTAAGCTTATGTTCTATCCCAGGCAAGCCTTGAATTTGTGACCTGCACACCCTGGCATCCAGGGTGGCTTTGATTACAGCATTTCTGTTCCACTAGGCCCAACTCATACTTAGCTTTTTAAGGCTTTTTTCCCCCTCAATTTGGTTTCACCGTGTAGCTCCATACACATTTAGAAACTTCAGTCTTGTCATTTCAGAGGCCTCCTCCCTCTTTGGTCCCACTCCTTCTAGAGCTGTCTCTGCTCATCACCAAACATTTCCACTTCCTGTTCCTGGAGCAGACACTCTGGACCCACTGCAGAGGAAACCTCTACTAAGCCAGTTCCTGTGGCTAGCTCTGCTGTCGTACCTCTGTATCAGCACCAAGAACATGGCAGTTACTCTGAAAATGTTTTCTGAGGAAATGCATGACATCTTCTAGTAACCCAGCCTGGAGTTCTGAGACTCACCTTTAACTCGCAGTCTGTGGTTGGCGGTATCCGGTCTGCTGCCAAGTTGTGTCAGCTCTGTTGGATCCCTGGTGTTCTCCCTTATTTCCACTGCCATTATGTGGTTCCTAGTTGGCTCCTTGACGGACGGACCTGGCAGTGGTACTGTCTAGTGCAGAGGTTCTCAACCTCCCTGGTGCTGTGACCCTTTAGTACAGTTCTTCATGTTGTGGTGACCCCCAACCATAAAATTATTTTCACTAATGCTCCATAGCTGTAGTTTTGCTGCTGTTATGAATTATAATGTAAATATCTGTTTTCTAATGGTCTTAGGTGACCCCTATGAAAGGGGCATTTGACCCCAAAAGGGTCATGACCCATAGATTGAGAACTGCTGGACTAGTACTTAATGAACACTTACTGTGGGTTACACTATTTATTCAGTCTCTTCTCCCCCCTACATCCCCTGATTAACAAAGTCTTACTGTGTAGCTCAGGCTGGCATTAAACTCCAAACCCTTCTGCCTCAGTCTCCCGAGTGCTTACAGGTGTGTGCTACCACACCTGCCTTCATATGACAACTCTCAGGAAGATACTGCCATTATCCCTAATCTGTCAGTGAAACTGAGGCCCAGAGAGTTGAGTGTCCTGTGAAGATCAGACCTAGTGGCAGAGCTGAAACTCTTAAGTCGTTGGATTTCAGAGGCTAGGCTTTCAGTACTGTGCTCTTCCTGCCACAGCAGAGAGAGTGGCATTGCTGTTCTACAGGAGCGTTCCCAACACAGCTGGGCACCTTCAAGTACAACTGCCCCGGGGTGCTTATACTTGGATCCTCAATGAGCTGAGCCTGTGTTATTCCCCCTTTATATTGAATTGAATTCTTCTGATACCAAAATATCACACCCCTCCCGGTAATGTTACTCAGTTTTATCTGTCTGCCCGTTGAAGTAACACCAGGTTGAACATCTTAACTTTCATTGTGTTCTCTGTACTTATCTCCAACTTTCCTGGTGACACTTTATCACTCTTGTAATATGATTGTTGTTCTGTGTTTTATCTCCTGGTTAGCCTGTATTCTTGACTTTATGTCATTTTTTTCTGTCTGTAGCCTGGAATAGAACATGGTTTTGAGTGTGTGTGTGTGTGTTTCAGTGAGTACTGAGGAAGTGAAAAATTTAACTGTCACTCAGCCCATTAACCACAAGACCTTTACATTGTAGCTTTTTTGTACTGTTTCCCATTTCTGTACGGCTCCATAGCTGGTTTTGCCAATGCACCATATATGTAGGAAAAGCTGGTGAAAATGCCTATGGT
Source organism: Chionomys nivalis (assembly GCF_950005125.1). NCBI lineage: Eukaryota > Metazoa > Chordata > Mammalia > Rodentia > Cricetidae > Chionomys > Chionomys nivalis. The sequence goes on from NC_080095.1 coordinate 48,152,535, forward strand.
CCAAGAATTTGGTGGGGGTTTTTGTGAAGCTTTTTTTTTTTTTTTTTTTTTTGACAGATGAGCTAAAGTATTACACCTTGAGCCATTTTGTTGATTCTAAAGTGTTCTTATATGCTGGAACTTCAAATATAGGGCTTTAAAAAAAAAATCTCTGTGTAAATTGGTGATGTTTTAGAACCAAATGTGGGATTGTAAGTAGTACTTTGGTCAGATAACCCCTTAGAATAATACCCACAGTTTGCAGTTGGTTTTTTTGTTGTTTTTTTTTTTCTTTCTTTTTTATTGGTGTTTTAGCCTACATGTATAAATGTGTGAGGTTCTGGATCCTGGAGTTATAGACAGTTGTGAGCTGCCATATGGGTGCTGGGAATCGAACCGGGGTCCTCTTGAAGAGCAGTCAGTGCTCTTAACCACTGAGCTATCTCTCTAGTCCCAACAGTTTTGGTGTTATTTTAGAGGATAGGCTCAAGTTTCTGTGCCTTCTATTTATTTATTTCAGTGATGCTGAAAGTTTTGGGTTTTTGTTTTGTTTTGTTTTGTTTATGACATGGGGAAAGGCCAGCAGGATGGCTCAGCATATAAAGGCCGTTGCTGTAGAAGTCGGTGGCTTGAGCTCTAGAACTTCTCCCACACAGTAGAGAGCTAATTCCACAGCACTGTGCTCTGACCTTCCCATGGACACCCCGATACTCATGCCCCCTGAAAATAGAGTAATAATAATAATAGTGAACTTTGAAGTGAGATGACTTAGCAGTAAGGATGCTTACTGACAAGTCTAACAAGCTGAGTTTGAACCCCTGGACCTACATAGTGGAATTAAAGAACCATGACACTTCTGTAGACTGTCATATTATTTCCACATGTGTATTGCATGCTTGTACCCAATACGTATACACACAATAAATACATATTAAAATATTCTTGTAATTTATTTACCGTTGCATATGTGGGTACATGACATCTTTAGGTGTGGAGGTCAAAAGCTGCAGTTAAGACTTTTTTGCAGGACATCTGGTTTGTTATGTCAGTGCTGGGATCTGAAATCCAATCTTATTGATTGAGCAGGAAGCACTGTTAACTGCTGAGCCATCTCTCTAGCCCCATAATAATTTAAAAATGTGGGGTGATAGAGGGTTAGAGTTTTGTTTTATTGGAAGATGAGTGGAGAGATTATTAAATAAACAGGGAATAAAGGCAATAAATGAGGAGTCTGGAAAGTTGGCTCAGCAGTTAAGAGCACTTGTTACTTTGGCAGAGGATTTGGGCTCAGTTCCCAGCATCCACAGGACAACTTAAAACTCCAGTTCCAGAGAATGCAGCACCCTCTTCTGATCTTTTTGGCACTGCATGTGATACACAGACATACATGCAGGCAAACACATACACATAAAATAATTCTAAGAAACACACACAGAAAGAGATTGCTTGTACTGCTCTTGCAGAGGACCCAAGTTTGAGTCCTAGCACCGACATGGAGTGACTCCCAGCTGCTGGGGGGTCCAAACCTCCAAGAGCATCTGCACTCATGTCCAGTATCCACACGCAAACACATGGACACATAGTCTGAAAGAAATAACATCTTTTTAAAAACGTAATATGAATATAGAGTTAAAAGAATAAAAGCTGTGGGATTCCTGACATGTAATTGTTTGTGTAAAGTAGCATCCTTTGACCAGGGATACTGCCCTGCCCAGGAAGAATGTGGTGATGTATGAGAATCAAAAGCACTAAGTTCAAAATGGTGCTTACCTTTGGAGGCAAGATAGGTAGGGGTAAGATGAGGATGTGCCAAGGGGTTTCCGTCATGTGTGTAATGATTACTTCTTGCCTTCATACTGGGTGGGTAGGTCTTTTATTTTTTGTTCTCTGTACTACTTGCTTATCCAAAATGTTTCTAGTTTTAAGTTCAGGTAGCCTCTCACCCCTACTCCTTGGTTCCTCTCCCAAAATTGTTCAGGAGTCAAAAATCTACTGATTTGTCTGAATCTTTCCAGTGATATATAGATGGACAGGAATTACATTAATGTAAAACTATTTCTCCCATGTTTAAAAGTCCTTTTTACAGTTTTCTTTCTGTAGTTTTATACATATGTCTTATAAATATATCTTAGAGATTATATTGTATCAATATATAGTTTTTAATGAAAGTGACTCTTTGTCAGCAATAATATTATTGGCATTATGCTATATTTTGAACTTTATTTGCTAATGTATATATTGCTTTTGTTGTATATCATCTGCTTATCCAGCAGGAAATCCAAGTTTTTCCCTAATTCCTCTTTACAAATATTCCTCAAGATTCCCATGGAGGTTTTATCTGTAGTTCTTCTCTAGTTTGTAAGTCATGTTCCCTTTTAAGGAATGAATATGGGGGCCAGGCGGTGGTGGCTAATGCTTTAATCCCAGCACTTGGGAGGCAGAGGCAGGCAGATCACTGTGAGTTCGAGGCCAGCCTAGTCTACAAGAGCTAGTTTCAGGACAGGCTCCAAAGCAACACAGAGAAACCCTGTCTCAAAAAACAATACAAAACAAAAAATGAATATGGGAGGGCTGGAGAGATGGCTCAGCGGTTAAGAGCATTGCCTGCTCTTCCAGAGGTACTGAGTTCAATTCCCAGCAACCACATGGTGGCTCACAACCATCTGTGATAAGGTCTGATGCTCTCTTCAGGCATGCATGCAGACAGAATATTGTATACGTAATAAATAAATATTAAAAAGAAAAAAAGAATGAATATGGGGAGGCAGATTTGGCTTCAGAGCTCGGGTTTGAGTCCTCTGTTTCTGGTCTTGGGTGTTGGTTCATTCAGTTCTTAATCTGTAAAGGGAATTTAGTATTTCTTTGCTTCTGAAGTTCTGTTAAGACACAGATAGAATATTGTATACATAACAAATGAATAAATAAATATTAAAAAAAAGAATTGAATGAGAGCCAGGTGGTGGTGGTGCACACCTTTAATCCCAGCTCTAGTGGCATTTTATTTGTGTTTTAATAAATAAAGCTTGCCTGAAGATCATAGAGTAGTAAAACAGCCCCACTGGTCAGCCTTACAGACCAGGTAATGGTAACACACACCTTTAATCCCAGTAGCCACACTAGTTGCCACAGAAGTCGGGCAGTGCACGCCTTTAATCCCAGCCCTAGAGAGGAGTATAAAATGGGAGGAGACAGCTCTCAGACACAGTCTCATTCTGAGATTCCTGGAGGCAGGATCGCCATTTTCAGACTGAGATCGAGGTAAGAGCCAGTGGCTGGCTGCTTTGCTTTTCAGGTCTTCATGTTGAACCCCAGTTTCTCTCTGTGAGTTTTTATTAATTGTGTTTCACCTAGCACGGGAGGCAGAGGCAGGCAGATCCCTGAATTCTAGGCCAGCCTGATCTATAGAATGAGTTCCAGGACAGTCTCCAAAGCTACAGAGAAAGCCTGTCTTGAACCTTCCCCTCCCCCCCAAAAATTGAATGGGTTAAAGTGCCTAACACATGGGAAGTGTTGTAAAGTATTAGCTATTTTTCCTATTTCTTTTGTATTGTTGATTACTCCCTTGCCTGATATTCATGCTGCTGCCAATCTCTCGATGGATAACTCCGCCTTCCCCCACTGACCTCCTCAGGCCTTAGTTTCATTTTTGGAATCTGCTTTTTCTTATTACCTTTTTTTTAGACTGGGTTTCTCTGTAGCTTTGGAGCCTGTCCTGGAAACTAGCTCTTGTAGACCAGGCTGAACCTAAACTCACAGAGATCCGCCTGCCTCTGTCTCCTGAGTGCTGGGATTAAAGGCGAATGCCACCACTGCCCGGCTGGAATCTGCTTTTTCAAAGCATGTTCTCCTAGTCTCTGGTGACCCCCATTGAACTGCAGCTGCCTTCTCCCTACAGCACCAGGGCTGTTGGCATAGCTGGGGAGAGAAGGTGGCGAAGTGCAGCCTCCCACCTGCCTAGAACTAACTTTGCTGTGTCTTTACTAGTCAGAGTCACAATCACATAGTTTGTCTTGGCCAGAGCTGGCGTGCATATCCTTGTGCAGAGTATTCCCTTAGGCTCCTTTGCCGTACTCCATTTTCTTACCTGGAGAATCTGCATCCAGGTAGTGTCCGAGTCTAGCTGAGAGGAGGTCAGGTAGGCTCTTTCTCGTGAGCTCCCAGGCCCCATATATACTGCGGTATGACTAAGTTCCATAGACTTAGTCATACACTCACCTGGTGTAGATGAGATCCTGGACTCGTCCCCAGAACCTTGAGGGAAGTATGTGTGAGGCTTGCCTGGCATGTATAAGGCCCTACGTTTGATCAGATACATATACACACCAAAGAAACAATTACATAGAAAGGGAAGAACATTTTTCTTACTCATGTGTCACTCAAGCAAAGCTACCTTCTTAACGTGGTTAAAAAAAAAAAAAAGAGCCGGGCGGTGGTGGCGCACGCCTTTAATCCCAGCACTTGGGAGGCAGAGGCAGGCGGATCTCTGTGAGTTTGAGACCAGCCTGGTCTACAAGAGCTAGTTCCAGGACAGGCTCCAAAGCCACAGAGAAACCCTGTCTCGAAAGAAAAAAAAAAAAAAAAAAAAAAAAAAACCATGTCTTACAGTTCAGTAGAGTTTATCTCAGTTGTCATAATGGAATGGGTTTGATGTTAGATAGGGTGTGAGGTTAACAGTGTTGAGTATTTTCATTTAAAATTAGGCCTTAATGCCCTAGGTTTATGTGAACTGTAACTAGTTTTGTGTATAAATATATGTATATGTAATAGATATTTATGTATAAGTATTTTTAGATATGTATAAACACATCTATACATCTGATTTTTCTCAGAGCCACAATGGATACTGCTAGCCATAGCCTTGTCCTTCTGCAACAGCTGAACATGCAGCGAGAATTTGGTTTTCTGTGTGATTGCACAGTTGCTATTGGAGATGTTTACTTCAAAGCCCACAGAGCGGTACTTGCTGCCTTTTCCAACTATTTCAAGATGATATTTATTCACCAAACAAGGTAAGAATATGCTCTTGTAAATGGGAAGAATTTCTAATATTGTGATACGTCTTACTATAATATCATTTAAGGGACTGTTATGGGGTAGCTAACTTTATATATGAGTAATTGATCTCAGTACTTAGTATCTATGGTAGAACATATTAATGAAAACAAGTATAAACAAAATTGATTAGGGCTTGGCCCAGCCTGGTGTGGTGGTACAAGTCTTTAATCTTACCGCTTGGGAGGGACAGGCAAGTGGATCTCTGAGTTTGATGCCAACTTGCTACATAGTGAGTTCAGTCCAGCCCAGGCTACCTAATGAGACCCTGTCTTGAAAAAACATCCCCAACAAAAAAGACTTAGCAGTGCCCAAACACTAATCCTATAATGCTGCGTACTCCACTGTTTTCCAGGTCTTAGGGAAAAGGCAGCTGAGCCTGAGCTGCTGAATGGCCTATCCAGGGCTAACCAGCTGATCAGTTGGGCACAGTGTAGCTCTGTCTGAAGCTCACCTTCTGCTGTAAGCGCCAGGCTATTGATTTCTCGTGCGGCAGCACCGCAGTGTCGCAGCCTGCCATCACATTCCACACCACCAGCCAAGATCATTTGCTTCACATGTTTGTTTGGTTTGTTCTTTTTGATCCTTTGCATTTTTTTAAATTTAGGTAACATGGGAATTCAAATTCTTAGCTCTGGGTAAAGATCAATTTTAGTCTAGCGGTAGTCCATCCTAGAACATTTCCATATTTATTCATTTGCTTATTTATAAATTTTGAGATAGCATCTCACTAAGTTGCCCAGGCTGGCCTTGAACTCACTCAGTATCCCAGGAGGACCTTGCACTTGAGAACATCCTGCTTTGTTTTGTTTTGGCTGCAGTCTCCCTTTAGTCCACGTTGACTGACTGACTCTTTTGCTGTTAAGCCTAGAGGAAAGCAGAGGGCATGACAGAAAAGCTGCCCACTTCCTAGTAGGCAGGAAGAAAGCAGAAACAGTGCAGACAGAGAGAAGTAGCCCTGGAAGATATGTTCTTAGTAACTCTTCTTCCACCTTGGCCCCATCTCCTAGTTTCTACCACCTACTAGTAATGTGTGGACTGATTAATACACTGATGAAGCCAGAGTCCTCATGACTCAGTCACTTCCTCAAAACCCATCAGTTGGCTACCAAGTCGGCACATGAGCCTTGAGGGGACAGTTCACATTCACATCCTGACACTCAGCTTTCTTGTCTGTTAAATGCTGGAATAGTGTACTTTCCTTTCGGGTATTGAAAGATTAAATGGATTAGTAAAATTAAAATGCTTAGAACAGCCAGGTGTGGTGGCACATGCCTTTAATCCCAGCACTGGGGAGGTAGAGGCAGGCAGATCTCCCAGTTTGAGGTCATCCTGGTCTACAGAACAAGTTCCAGGATAGCTAGAGCTACAGAGAGAAACCATGTCTTGGGGGGAAAAATGTGTAGGAACAGAGATTTGCTGTTACTAATGTGGTGTCTAACGTCAGGGTGTATTCAAAGTGAAAGAGTTCTAGCAGGCCTGTTTTGAGACGTTTGGAACAGACTTTACAAATGAGAAATCGGGAGCCCTTCAGGTGTTGCAGAGGAATAATATAAGATGTATTGCAATCAAGGGGAAATGGCAAGGATCGAGGTTAGGTAGCTAATGCTAGTAATCCCAGTACTTTAGGTACAGAGACAGGAGGATCACTGAGTTTGAGGCCAGCCTGGGCTATATTGTAAGTGTCAGGCCTGAGCTACATAGTAAGACCCTGTCTCAAAAAATCAAAATGAAACAAAAGTGGTATAAAAACATTTATAGGTATGAAGCAAATGTGGTCACCAAGTCAACAGAGTAGATGAGGTGATCAGAAAGTGTGGCACAGTGCAAAGATGGGGTCGGAATGTTAGCCAGGTAATGGGAAGTCCTTTCTGCTAGAGGAGTTTTGTCTCTGCTATGACACTGTAGATCACATTCACCCCTCAGCCTTTGAGCTGTGATTTGTGAGTTTAGAAGCAGTGAGCATCTGACTGAAGCCCCTGTTGTGAGCTAGGTGCTGTCCAAACACAGGTATTGGGAAAGGTGAGGCCTGCCCTATGTTGTCTTTGTGTTAAGCAGCTAAACTCCAGATAATAGAATTCTGAACTTATATCCCCAAAAATGCTTGTCACACAACATGCCAGTTAATAGACAGCGCAGAACAAAAAGCATAAAACCTAAGAGAGGAAGCAGGGATCCCCAGATCCTGGGGATAGAGAAAGTGGATTGCAATATGCTGAGTCCCAGTGCATCCGACTCTGAGAATAAACATCTGCTCAGGGAAACTGAGTCCACTGATGCTGTCCATGCTTCTGCACCTGCATGATTTCCTTAGCTGTTTCCACTCTAACTTTACAGAGCTTTATTCTGTTTTTCTGTCTAGTAGCCAGATTGAGTTTGAGATTACTATAGTGTTTTTCAAAATTATACCTGTGTTCATTTGTGATTTAAAGATTTAGAAGCCAGGGCTGGAGAGATGGCTCAGAGGTTAAGATTTAGAAGCCAAATAAACTTAGCATCATTTACGTCTTAAATTTTAACAATTTTATTAGATTCCTTTAAAAATATGAATACTTGGATTGGTTTTGTTTTGTATTGTTTGTTTGATTGTCATTTTGTTTGTCTATTTCTATGAGTGTTTGCCTGCATGTTGTGAGTGGGTCCTCTGCCAGAGCAGTTAATGCTCTTAACCACTGAGACATCTCTCCAGCCCCTGGTTTTGGTTTTTGATGTAGGGTCTCATTATAATTAACAGTTTTAATCATCCAACTTAATGGCAGTAATTACATTGATAATGTTCTACCTGTAACTATCACTGTTTCCAAAGCATTTTCATCACCCTAAACAGAAACACTGTACCTTTAAGCAGTAACTTTCCGTTTTCCTTCAGCTGCCTATAACTACCCCTTATCTAACTGTAGGTTTCCCCCACCCCATGTCTCTGTCCCTTGTATATGGTTGTTTGCCTGCATGTCTGTCTGTGCTCCAGTTGCATGCCTGATGCCCACTAAGCCAGAAAAGGGCATTGGATCCCCTAGAACTGGAGTTACAGACAATTGTAAGCCACACATCGGTGCTGGGAATGAAACCAGATCTTCTGGAAGAACAGCAATTTTTTTTCTTTTTGTTCCACTGAGCCATTTCTCCAGCCCAGTTCTGTCTCTTTAAATGTGTTTGCCTTAGATGTTTCTTTTTCTTTCAGGTTGTTTTTTTGTTTTGTTTTGTTTTGTCTTTTCTTTTTCCTTTTTTCTTTTCTTTTTTTGAGACAGGGCTTCTTCTTGTATCCTTGGCTGTTGATGAGTGCTGGGATTTTGAAGGCATGTGCCACCATGCCCAGCTTTGTTTTAGCTATTTCATGAACATGGTACCATACCGTTTTTTAACTTTTTTGTCTGACTTTTTTTCATTTAGCTTGTTTTTAAGAGTTCAACCTTGTTATAACACACACCAGAATTTCCTTACTTTGTTATGGTAGAATTATATACCATTGTATTTTTTTAAAGATTTATTTATTTATTTTATGCATGAGTGCTCTGTCGGCATGCCTAACTTTATGCCAGATGGAGCATCAGATCCCACTGGAGATGGTTGAGAGCCACCATGTGGTTACTGGGAATTAAACTCAGGACCTCTAGAAGAATAGGTGATACTCTTAATCGCTGAGCCATCTCTCCAGCCCTATACCATTGTATTTACAGCCCCATTTCATTTATCCCCTTTTTTCCTCTTTTTGAGGCAGGGTCTGTCTAGTAGCCTTGACTGTTCTGGAACCTACTTAGCTCAGAGCAGCCTTAAACTCAGAGACTCTCCTGCCTCTGTCTCCCCAGTGCTGGGATTAAAGGCTATACCACTGCACTCGGCTGCATTCATCTTTTGATGGATATTTAGTTGTTTCCAGCTTTAGCTACTGTCAATAATGCTGCTCTGAACACCACCATGTAAGTGTCCTTTTGAGTCTCTGTTCCTTTAATGTGTTCAGTGTAAAAGCAGAGGACCTGTTTTAGTCTCTAGTTTTCTTTTTTCTTTCTTTTTTTTTTTTTGAATATTTATTTATTAATTATGTATACAATATTCTGTCTGTATGTATGCCTGCAGGCCAGGAGAGGACACCAGACCTCATTACAGATGGTTGTGAGCCACCATGTGGTTGCTGGGAATTGAACTCAGGACCTTTGGAAGAGCAGGCAATGCTCTTAACCTCTGAGCCATCTCTCCAGCCCCTAGTCTCTAGTTTTCTGTCCTCTCACCTAGAACAGATGCTACTGCTTAGGAGTCTCTCAGTGTTGCAGTAATCTGAGTATCCATCTGTGTTTCCTGTGCTGGCCAGTAGACTGGATGCACAAAGGTTTGTGGATGGACCATAAAAGCAGTTAGGATCAGAAACTGATTTCTTGTTACTATATTTCATCAAGGCAGATTGCCAGATTTAAACCTCAGGAAGAATTTGTCTTAACCTAAGATTGCTAGAAACCAAAAGGCCAACTAGGTTGTGTTTCATTTCATTGGGTTTGTTTTTGTTTTAACAGTGAATGCATAAAAATACAACCAACTGACATCCAGCCTGATATATTCAGCTACTTGTTGCACATTATGTACACAGGAAAAGGGCCCAAACAGATGGTGGACCACAGTCGTTTGGAGGAAGGGATCCGATTTCTCCATGCTGACTACCTTTCCCACATTGCAACTGAAGTGAATCAAGTGTTCTCACCAGAGACTGTGCAGACCTCAAATCTCTATGGTATTCAGATTTCAACAACCCAGAAAACAGCTGTCAAACAAGGGCTGGAGATGAAAGAAACTCCTCCTAGTAGCAGTGGGAACAGAGCTGCTGTCCAAGGTGACCACCCACAGCTGCAGCTCTCCCTTGCAATTGGGCTGGACGATGGGAGTGCAGAGCAGCAGAGGGCCCATCCTGCTGCCCAGGCCTTGGAGGAGCACCAGAAGCCCCCGGTGTCCATCAAACAGGAGAGATGTGATCCAGAGTCTGCGATCTCTCAAGGCCTCTCCTCGTCCTCATCAGAAGTGACTGGCCCCTCTTTTACAGAAAACAGTATCAAAGTCCACTTATGCCATTACTGTGGGGAGCGTTTCGAATCCCGTGGTAACCTGAGACAGCACCTCCATACCCATGTGTCTGGATCTCTCCCGTTTGGTGTCCCTGCTTCCATTTTGGAAAGTAATGACCTTGGTGAAGTGCATCCACTTAGTGACAGCAGTGAGGCTCTTGACTGCCGGAGGCTTAGCTCCTTCATTGTCAAGGAGAAGGAGCAGCAGCAGCCACCACCAGAGCACTCGAGCCGGGGTCCTGCGGAGCCTTTACAGATCAGTCAAGTGTCTTTGATCTCCAAAGACACAGAGCCAGTAGAATTAAACTGTAATTTTTCTTTTTCAAGAAAAAGAAAAATCAGTTGTACTATCTGTGGTCATAAATTTCTTCGAAAGAGTCAGTTACTGGAACACATGTATACTCATAAAGGTAAATCTTACAGATATAACAGGTGCCAAAGGTTCAGGAATTCACTGGCCCAGAGGTTTCAGCAGTATTGTGACAGCTGGCCCGATGTCCCCCTGAAAAGTTCTCGCTTGTCACAAGAACATTTAGACTTGCCTTGTGCCTTAGAGTCGGAGCTCACACCGGGAAGTGTGGATACCATCCTTGTCGAGTAGCAGCTTCTCCTTTAGAATTTTATACCAGTCTTGGAAAAGATTCATACGCCATTTTAAATTCATAAATTATTTACTTCCTCGTGGTCTGTTGACTTAAAATAATCTGTCCCTGGTTTTGAGGTTTACATACCAGTTCTTATTATAAGACATGGTTATCAAATGTAACTTTCCAATTATCCTATGAACTTTTCTATAAATTAAATAATTTGAAAATCAGAAGTCAATGTATAAACTTCAAAGTGACTGATTATTTATAAAATCTCTTGTTTTTCCAGGTTACAGAGTCAGTAAAATGAACTTGCATATGAAACAGATGAGATCTGTTTTAAAGAATGTTTTATAGTCCAGGATTGAAGCTCATCTGTAGTGGACTTGCCTACATGTGTGAGGCTCTAGGCTCAGTCTTCAGCGCACACACGTGTTCACAGACAAACTTACTTAAAACCGTCACTCTTGTCTCATGTTTCATATGAATTATGTCCTTATGAAAATGACTTTTAAATATTTTCTGATATATAGGAAATCAGTAGTTATTTTAATGTATAACTATATATATTATAATGTATAAATGTATATTATAATGTTCTAAGACATGGCTATACCAAATCACAAGTAGTTTTAACTGTCTGCTTCCTAGTACCCCAGCCTCTTACATGGCCTCTTATTTAATTAACATCAAGTATACCTCATTTTTAATAAAAAATATTCCAGCTAGAAGAAAGGACTGGAGAAGCCAGTGCTAAGGAAGTCTTGAGCAGAGAAACCAGTTCATACATATATCCAAGCACAGAGGCGGGCTCTGAACCATCCCTGGGCCAGTAAGCACAGCTACTTTGTCTTTACACACCCAAGGGCAGTTTCAGATTTCTATAGCAAGAGGTTTACCTAGATTTGAAGAGAAAAATAAGATACAAACCATCTCCCTAGCTTACCGCAGCAGAATTGTCCAGGTTGTCTGAGTCGATGGTAATTTTCTGAAAGTCACTCTTAGAGGTGATTTTGCAGTAGTGTGGCTTTCTCTTCTTCTGTTAGTAAAACCAGTGAAGTAGATACATCCAGTGTTCCAGGCCTATTTAAGACTTATGCTGGCAGCTCTCCTTTTGTGAATATACTTAACTTCTCTTCTATAGTGGTGACACTTAGAAACCTAATACCCCAGAAAAATTGAAGTTGATGGACTAAATGATGGATTTACTGTACCTAAAAAGTAGCCCATCAAATTTCATTGTTTCTGAAGTGTTTAAATTTGAAGCTCTGCAGTCAAGGATAAGAAGGCCAGAAAGACTGCAGAAGAGCCCTCCTCCTTCCCCTATCCTATTAAAGTCTAAGCTTCACAGACATTTGAAGAACACCTGAGATGGTCCTGATCCCTGCCCGCCCCCTAGTTTGGAAACAGTCTTGGTATGTGACCCAGGTTGGCCTTAAACTCTTGGGCACAGCAGTTTTTTGTTTCAGTTTGCCGAGTAGCCAGGACCTTGGGCATGTGCCGTCTCACAGATGTTTGAATACATCTAATAAATGTGATGCTTAGATTTTAGCCACATGCAAAGTCTGAACTGCTCCTGCCCCGATAGAACACCTCTGAAGACATTTCTTAGATGTTCTTCCCGCTGTCTGTGGGGAGCCTAGAGTAATCCAGCTAATTCTGAAACAAAAGTCCTTTCTGGGTAAACAGTGAGTTCAGACGGAATAACAAAGCAGTGGTTTCAGAGATACTGTTGCCTGCCTCTCGGCCCAGAACTCATGAGGTTAATCTCTTGTAAGTTCAAGGCCAGCCTGGTTTATAGAGTGAGTTCTAGACCAGTTAGCTACATAGTGAGACCCTGTTTCAAACAAACAAAAATCACACATGCAAACCACATACCAAACCAAAGTAGCAGTTTCGTTGTCTTTAGTTTTTGAGACATTCTTGCTATATGGCCCACGCTGACTTTGAACTCACCATTTTCCTCCCCTGCCTTCTTAGTGCTGGGATTATGGGCTGTACCACCAGCCAGGCTTCAGAGTGGTAACTTGAGGGCCGGGTGAAGAACCCCATTAGTGTTGTCTTAAGGCAGTTGAATTTCTGATTTAGAGACTTAGCCTCTGGGGTCAAGACCCAAGTGTAGAGAAGAAAATCTAGTTAGAGGGATTGCTTAAACAAGTCTGCTGTTATGGGAAGATTACAATTATATATAATCTTAAACTATTAATTCATTAAAGCACTACTCAGCCATACTACCTTAAATGATTTAACCTTATAGAAACTCAAATACCAATTTAATATATTTTAAACTATTTAGGATATATTTCCTACTTTTAATTTTTCTTTCTTTTTTTTTTTTAAGATACAGTGTCATGTTTAGCCCAGGCTGGCCCCAAACACACTATATAGCTGAAAATGGTTTTAAACTCCTGATCTGCCTGCTCTTCCTCCAGGCACACACACACACACCATGCCCAACTCTCCTTAGCCTTCTCAAATATAAAAGAACCTAACAATTCTCATTTAAATTTTTTCAACTTTTCTGTAATCTTCCTTGCATACCAAGTCATTAGTCTTACACACAAGAGGCCCTTATATAGCCGAAGGGTGGGAACAGAGGCTTTAGGGTAGGTGAAGGGTGCAGCAGCTCAGGACAGTCTGGAGAGATGCTACAGAGCTTGCCTACAGCCAACAGCCATGTCAGACACTTCTACTTAAAGTGGAACTATGATGTGGGATTCCCCCCATGCTGTGAATATGTTTTATAAAAATGGGTTAATGTAAGATGTAAGAGCTAACTAGGAATACACTAGAGTCATTGGCCACACGGTGTTGTGATTAATATAGTTTCTGTGTGATTATTCGGCTCTGGGCAGCTGGGGAATGAACGAGCAGTCTCAGCTTACAGAAGCATATGCAGAAGAGTTATTAAACAAATGTTATTAAATGAAATGGAACCATACCTAGAGTCCGGGGAGATAGCTCAGCGAGGAAAGTCATCGCTGCTCACAGATTGGAAGCTGAGTGAGAGCTAGGTATGGTGACTGTCGTCCCAGTGCTGGTGGGGAGAGCAGAGACAGGCAGACAGCAGGTGCTCTCAGGCCAGCCCTGCAGAGAGAAGCTTCAGGTTCCGAGAGATCCATGTCTCAAAAACAGAGAAGTGATTAGGGAAGACGTGTCACCAGTCTCTGGTCTCAACACATGCCCACACGTGTGTGCACACCCACACACATGCATACCCCACACACATACAGAATAAGTGGAAGTCTATGAGCTTGGAGAAAATATTAGTTCACCTGGTTCCTATCGCTCTTAAAGTTCTCTCGTGCCAAGAGCTTTACTTGATTCCTCTCGTTTACAAAGCTCCTTTTAATACCAGACCAAAAAGACAAAATGCTGGGTCTTGCCCATCTGTAACCCAGCTGTCAGTAGACTGAGGCAGGACGAGCCTGGAGCTACATGGCGAGACCCTGACTCAGTCTGCAATAACATTGTTTTAGGAAGTGGAGAAATGTTAGTTTCGTTTTATGGAAAAAGTTCCCCAAAGCTAGTTTTTACAGAGGCATGTAGTCACTGGGATGGTATCTGCTGTCACTTTGTTTTGATTTTTAAAGATTTATTTATCTTTATGTTATGTGTTAAGTGTTTTGCTGTCTTCTGTACATAGCATGCATGCAGTCCCCTGGAGGCCAGGAAAGGGCATCAGAGCCTCTGGAACTCAAGTGGGTGTGGGAACTGAGCCCAGGTCCTCCTCCAGAGCAGTAAGTGCCCTTAAACACTGAGTCATCTCTCCAGCCTGCTTTGGCTTTTTGAGGTGAGGTCTCCCTGTATGGCCCATGCTGGCCCAGAGCAGTCCCTTGTCAACCTCCTAAGGGCTGGGATGGCAGACATGCACTGTCGTGGGTAGTTTTGGCTTTGGTTTTTAAGGACATGATTTGTCATTGGGGTGGGGAAAAGTCTTCATATTTTAAAAGTTTTTCCAGAGAAACAGCTTTGCTCTTTACCACATCTGTAAAATGGAGCTTTGTCTCTGTCTTAAGCAGTGTGGTTTGTGTAATGGTTGCCAAGTTGAACCAGGAGTTGCCTACTGGATGTACTTTGTTGCCAAATGTCGCCCTCTTGTGTTGAGGTAAATAATCTCTGCTGGCTCACATTTTGAAGGCATGGTGGGGAAAAAAGCCCCGGTTCTTACCAACCAGCTCTGTATTAGGCAGATTTTTAATAGATCTTCTCCACTCGGGCCAGCTTTAAACCCCCTCTTCTCCCCGGATCCTGCGTTATGGTGTTTTCTGGAGAGAAGTAGAGGCTGTCTCAGCATTTGTTCTTAGTGGGAGAGCCCAGTAAATGCAGTCTGCCTTCAAACCAATGTTTTTGTTTTTACTGTATAACCTTGAGATGGTTACTCACTTCTCCAACTGTCCTCCCAGGTAAAGTGGGTGTCAACAGCACCCACCTCACAGGGATACCGTCAGTACCGTCAGGCTTAAGACTAAAATTGTGTTAGTGTAGTGATGACAACCAGCCTTGAGGAAACCTCCATAGCTGGAGCCCTATTCAGTATTTCTTCCTGTAGATTCTAGAACGTGTTTGAAGCTATCATGTACTACTTACTAGACTATTAGCTGGGAAACTGGTTTTTACAAAAATACTCTGGAAATAGCAGTGTTACGTGAATTCTTACTCTACTGTTTTCTACTCTTCGGCAAGGAAAAGGAGGATTAGCATTGTTGGGAATAAAATACACTACTTCAGTATTAATGAGACTTTCTCCCAAATACATTGTTTCCGTTAAAAAAAAAAAAACAAATAAAATGGAAAAAAAATCCCATCGTTTCTTGGATGAAGATGGTCTAAACAGTAGACAGAGGAAAGAAGTGGGATGAGGACGCTACCTAGGAGCTCACCAAGGTTCTGAGCTAACGCTGGAGAAGCCTTCCTGGACACTGACGGAAGCTGCTGGTGGTCGTGAAGAGCGAGGACAGACCCTGAAGCCTGTCTGCACAGGCAGTTCTTGATATGGAAACCCGACTCCTGATGAAGACTTGATAGGTGTTTTGTGATAACTGCGCTAAAAGTAGGTCGTGTGAAGAACTTTTACAGTGTGACTTGTGTGTTTTTGTGTGCTTAGACTTATCTGTGGCATTTCATTATGATAAGTTGTTAGATTCCTAGGAGTGAACCCTGTAAATGCTTCTGTGCTGAACCACGTCTGTGTAATTGGTCTTTCTTTTTAACCTGGTATGTCACCTGGCCCTAAATCTGGGTGTCTTAAATGCAAGTATCCCAAACTGACTTTCATTCTAGATTGGGAGAGTCCATTGTGCTTTGGAGTGTGTGTGTGTGTGTGTGTGCAGCTGCCCTCAGCTCCCCTGCTGTGTGTGAACTATAGTCACCTCACCACAGTAGAACAGAAGAGAAACTTAAATTACTCAAAAAGAAACTCCGGCCCAGCCTGGTGCCGCATATCTCTTCCAGTACTCAGGAAGATGAAGCAGTAAGACTGTGAGATTAAGGCCAGGCTGATCTTATTTCTTGAAAAAAAAAAAAAAACAAGAGAGTCTGGAGAGATGCCTCAGTAGTTAAGAGCACTGACTGCTCTTCTAGAGGACCCAGATTTGTACTGAGCACCCATATCAGGCATCTTAACTACAGGAGGATCCAATACCCTTAATTTCCAATGTACCTGTAATCGTGTGTGCACATACTCGTGTACACATAATTAAAAATAAGCCCCAAACTAACCTAAGAGCTTATATAATTAAAAAGACCTAATGAAAGAATCCTCAGATTATCAGGCACACATAGCAGATGTAGGACGACAATACACTGTAGGGTTTGCTTCCGTGTGGCACAAATTGCTTCAGGAGTGCTCTACCGAGTTTTGTCTCCCAGCTGGAGTGGAAACTGACTTTCATCTGTTTTATGAAGACATGTCACTTGATCTGGTGACAACAGAATATTGGCTTGTGGATCATACATTACAGCATTTCCTGACAATGGTATTACCGTTGTTGAGGTGGGCAACTTAAAGATGTTTTCAGTGTCTGAGTGTTTTTCCTGCGTGTGTGTATTTGTGTGCCATGTGGGTTCCTGGTGCCAGCGGAGGCCAGAAGAAGGTGTCTGGTCTGGAAATGGAGTTACGGGTGGCTATGAGCCACTATGTATATGCTGGAAACTGAATTTGGGTCTTCTGTGAGAGCAGGGGCTACTCTTAACCGCTGAGCCATCCCTCTGGCCCATCTTACATTTTAAGGCATGAAGCAAAAGGTGTGAATGGGCCCAATTCTTACCAGCCATAGCCTGTGGCAAGAGAAAAGTGCTGCCCAAATCAAGACAGCTCCACCTGGAAAGGAAGGGCCTATCTAGTCATTTCTCAGAGGCGTCTGCTTCTACTTCCTGCTTTGTGCTGTTCTCTAACCCCAGCCACATGGTCTACAACAGTGGTTCTTAGGGTATATTAGGATTCCCAGGGAAAAGTAAGGGGAAAAGATAAGCAGGTATATGTTACCTTGACTTCCTGCTGCTGTGGTGGTGCACACTGGTAATCCAGACACTTGGGAGAAAATGTCAAGAAGAACAGCATGACTTCGAGACCAGTCAGGTCTAGTCAGTGCCAGGCCAGTTGGGGCGACACTTAACTATGACTTTGATTCATGCCTTTATGAAGAGCTGCCCTCTGTGAGCTGATCGCCAGGGAACTAAATGATGTAATTCTATTGTTAGGTCTAAAAAAGACATAAACCTGGAAGAGCTACTGGAATACATTACAATCCAAAACTAACAGATCCAGAATGATCTGATGTTTTCATTTTTGCCCAAAGCTAAATGGGTCTCAGGCAGGGGAAGGTCACCTTTCTGTCCAGGTTTTCAGCTGTTAAACGAAGGCAGTCTCTTAACTAGTCTGCTGATTTTAGTGTTACTCTAATCCCCAAACTCCACAACAGAGTCAGACTTGATGGCTGCCATTGTAGGTCCAGTCAGTTAGGCTGAAGTGGAAGAACGAGGTTAGAGACCAGCCTGAGCAAGGAGACCTGTCTCAAAACCAAACAAAAGGCACCTTCGCACACACTAGAGCAGGGGATGGGGATGAGGCTCAGGAGAGTGTTTGCCCAGTGCACATAAAGCCTTGAGTTCAGTCCTGCAAAGTAATATATACATAAAAACGTCCCCCAAAGCTACCTCCAGCACTTGGATGGTTGGCAGTGTGGAGATGTTTGGGGTAATTAGGCCTGGGTGGAGGGCATGATAAAGTTGCCACTGGTATCTAGTAGGTGGAGACCAAGAAGGTTGCTGAATGGGTCATATTTAAAAGGGTATCTCCCATTCCTACTCCACTCAACTGCCCACTGGAGGGTTAGTAGAGTTACGGTTGATTAGCTCTGCTCTAAAAGCTTTACATTTTGTAATAAATGTTTGGGAGGTGTTTTGTTTTTGTTTTTGTTTTGTTTTGAGACAGTGTTTCTCTGTAGTTTTAGAGCCTGTCCTGGAACTCACTCTATAGACCAGGCTGGCCTCGAACTCGAACTCACAGAGATCTGCCTGCCTCTGCCTCCCCAGTTCTGGGATTAAAGGCGTGTGCCACCACCGCCCGGGCTGGAGTTTGAGATTTCTATCTCGTCATTTTGGACTTAATACTGATCCAATGGAATGCATGATGTGTTTACTCCTAAGTCAGTTCTGTTAGTGTTGTCCTTTATCTCAGCTTTAGAAGATGTTAAATTGGATTATTAAAGTTGGAAGTAGAGCTGCAGGAATGGCTTAGTAGGTAAAGTGCCTCTTGACAAGCATCAGGACCCAAGCTTGTGTCGCCAGGGCTCACATACAAAGCCAGTGCTGTTGCACACGCCTGGAACTGCAGTGTGTGGTGGAGGGGTGGGGGCATGGATGGACAGGTAGATCCCTGAAGGTCATTGATTTAGTGAGAGCTGTGAAGAAAGACCCATTTGCAGCCTCACGTGTACATGCGCCTGCCCACATTGACAAGTGCACACACAACACACTACCAGCAGAAGGAAAATAAAGTTAGATATATGTATTCATCAACAAAAAATCCATAGTCCTCTTACCTCAGCCTCCCAAGTTCTGGGATGATAGCCGTATCCTTCCACTTTCAGGTCAAGACAGTTATAAATCTCATGTTTAAAGTAAGTAATTGGCCGGGTAATGGTGGCACACACCTTTAATCCCAGCACTGGGGAGTCAGAGGCAGGCGGATCTCTGTGAGTTCGAGGCCAGCTTGGTCTACAAGAGCTAGTTCCAGGACAGGCTCTAAAGGTACAGAGAAACCTTGTCTCGAAAAACCAAAACTAAACCAAAACAAAACAAAAAACAAAAAAAATAAATAAATAAGTAATTGTATCTCTAAAGTCTGTTAAAAGAAAAATATGATTGTAATTTATGATGTGTGAATTTTAATCTGGCCAAAAGATGGCACCAGTGTACCATAAAAATGGTGTTATTCCCTATTTTGGCATTACCCTTCAGCTCATTTGGTGTTTGATGAACTCCATCTGGACCCTCCCTTACCTTACAGTCAGTTCTGTTAGGTAACAGCAACTTGGCAGCCCTCTGTGCATCTGACTTACTAGAAACACAGCCGCATATAACACACTTATGGTTGTACCACTGAACAAGCCTGAGGATTTTTGCATGTCATTAAGAGTAAGGTCATGGGATTTTATTCCAATGACATTGACTCTCCTGATCATATATCGAACTCAGTTCATGTTTACCTGCTCGAGAGCTAAGTGGAGACATTCGGGAAAATCCTACCTCGTTTGGTCCTTTCTTTCTTTTATTGGCATATATTCATTGCACATAGTGTGGGTTTCATAAAGTCAGCTGCAGGTATGTCATGTGCTCTGACTCCAGTCATCCCATCCCATCTCCTCCCCCACCCATGGTTTCCTTTTTAGCTTTTTTTTTTGTTTTTGTTTTGTATTTATTCATCTATCTATCTATCTATCTATCTATCTATCTATCTATCTATCTTCTATCATATCTATCATCTATCTATCATCTATCTATCTTCTATCATATCTATCATCTATCTATCATCTATCTATCTTCTATCATCTATCATCTATCTATTATCTATCTATCTATCTATCTATCTATCTATCTATCTATCTATCTTTCTATCTATCATCTATCTATCTATCTATTTTTGAGGCAGGGTCTCTCAGTTATATAGCTCAGGCTATTCTGCAACTCACTATGTAGACCAGGCTGGCTTCAAACACACAGGGATCCGTCCAGCTCCACCTCCAATGTGCTGACATTAAGGGCATGTGCCACCACACCCACATCACCTACCTCTTTCCTTTTATGTCATATGAATGAGGCAGGAAACCGAGAAACAAAAGCATTCATTTTCTTTCAGCATCCATTTTATTTTTCTTAGCTTAATATCCAGTTGCATCCATTTTCTGAAAAATGACTGTTTTGTCTGTTTTGTTCTTATGGCTGAAGCTTCTGTGTGTGTCTAACTGTTATTTTGAATTTCTGCATAAATAGCAATTTTTACTATCACAGAAAATGACAGTAAACTAAAAATACTCAGTATTTGCGGTAGTTACTCCTTTTTTTTATTTGTTTATTTTAAAGGCTGTCTTGGGACTGTTATGTAGACCAGGCTTGCCTCAAACTCACAGAGATCCTCCTGCCTCTGCCTGGGATTAAAGACATGTGCCACCACACCCAGCTCGCTAATTTTGATTGACCACACCTAGGAGACAGCTTCTAGGCAGGTCTGTGAGAGATTATGTGGATCAGGTTACTTGAGTGGGAAGACCCACTTTAACCATGGGTGGCCCCCTTCCATGAGCTAGGGCCCTGTGCTGAACAGACAGAAGAAGCTGAGAGCTACCGTTCATCCTCTCTGTTTCCTGAGGTGGATGCAGTGTGACCTGCTGCCTGAAGAAGTCCATGGCTTGTACCCTCAAACCACGAACCAAGATAACTCTGCCCCTTGGGTTGCTTTCGCCAGGTATGTTGTCACAGCAACAACACATGTGCGGTAGGTATATAAATCTCAGATGTAAAATGTGGGACTGAGGTTGGAGGTCAGCGCCACTAAATGGTGTGATGGCGCACACCTATAATCCCAGCACTTGGGAGGCTGAGGCAGGAGGACGCTCAAGGCTTACCTGTTTAACAGTACAATGGAAGTAGTACTGGGGGCAGAATGAAATGAGGGCTTTAGGAAATCAAACTTGTGAAACAAGCAGCTGAAGTTGATTTGTGGCTAACGGTAGCCCTTCCACACTGTGGCTCATTATAAAATCATGAGGATTACTAACAATTCACAGACTAACAATACAGAAAAGACAGGCTGGGTGGTGGTGGCGCAAACCTCTAATCCCAGCACTTGAGAGGCAGAGGCAGTTGGATCTTCAGTTTGAAGCCAGCCTGGTTTACAGAGTGAGTTCCAGAACAGTCAGAGAAGCCCTGTCTCAAAAAACAACAAACAACCCCCACCAAAAAAACCCAGAAAAGCAACTGATGCAATAGGTAAGAAACAGTAAAACTTTCCCTTTTGTTTGTTTGATTTGGTTTTGAGATCTTCGGGACTGAGCATGTCGCTTTGCCACTGGGTTCAGATGGCATCACATTCAGAACTGTCTGTTCTTACAGTTGTGTCTGTTCAGAATTCTGTTTGCGTTTCTTTGCTGGAGGTGAACTCCTTTAGGTCTGGGTTGAAATGTCTCTGTAATCCCTAGCAGAGTGGAACTTTTTATAGAACTAAGTTTTCTCATTAGTGTGATCTTTACAGTTTTAGGAAATGAATTATAATTTACCATATCCCTTTTTAAAGACACAGATAAAATAAATAAGTTAATATAACATTTATTCTGTATTCGTTAGTACATGAATTAATTCAACTTGAAAACTTTTTCTCTACAGAATATTATCTCTTGAATATGCGCCTCTGATTCACAGAAATACTAATTTTAATGAGGATACAAAATGGTTACTCTTACTTTTTAATGGCTCATCCACTTAACATTTCTACGGCATAGACCCGACATGTGTGGCATTATACAGGCCTTCCTGCACCTGGTCACAAATCAGAATGGATACAGTGTTTGTGTTCAGAATGCCACTATATTCGGGTCCCAGTCCCCCATTTCAGACAGAAACACTCTTTCTACTTCCCTGATTGGCATTTATCTTTTTGCTTTGTCTGTGGCTGCTTTTCCCCATCCTGGCTTCTGTTGCCACTTCTTTCCTTCCAACACACACACACACACACACACACACACACACACACACACACACACGTACCCTGCCCAGGATGAGCTATGGGAGGTCCTACTACCAAGACATTGATAGGCGTTAAGCCTAATACACGTTGGATCTAACCTAATCGGGATACCCATACTTTATGTAGATTTATCCTAATAAACTTTTGTCAAGGATCATTACAAAAAATTCTTGTTAAAAATGTGATAAAATGCAGTATGAATTGAAAATTTCAATTCCATGTAAGAAACTTTGTTACACAGTAAGACAGGAATTTGAACCTAAAGAAGCTCTACAGTTTAAATGAAGATATAAAAAAATGCAAAAATGGCAGGCAGAAAAGTCAAACCCTGGTGCAGTTAGTATTAAACTAGGAAGTAGAACACACTTCTCAGTAAAGCCGACAGAAGGATCTTTTCAAACAACAGGGCTCGAAAGTCTAACAATTATTTTAAAAAGTCTGACACAACCCCTAAAAAATGCTCAACTATAAAAATTAAGGCAAACTGAAGTTAGATATTTGCCGATGGAACAAACTCTGGGCCATGCGTACAGGCAAGGCTGGTCCAGGGCCTTCTCACAGGCCAAGAGCCTCACCTCGTCTCAGACGCCACCAAATAGTAGACCAATTAAGATCATCGCCATCTCCGCGCTGTCAAGCCCATTGCCGTGAGAAGAATTATGCAGACAGCTTCTCTGAAGAGCTCCGTTCGTGCCACATGCTCTTTATTCTTGGAGGTGGAGGAGGTGGCAAGGAACATGATTTCTGTTGGAAAGTTCTTTTGTTTTCTGCTACCTTTACTTAAATGTTACCAGGTACTATTTTTAATATCCTAAAAAGTGCTTTGAAAAAAAAATGTTAAAGGAATAGTGACACACACACACACACACACATCTTGGCAAGTGCTCATAGTCTCTGCCTTGTAAGTGGAGTGAATAATGCTTGACTCTTAAGGGGGTGAAGATAATATATTGAAAAATTGTTAAGTATCTGATAAGCTCCTTCGCCTTCAAAAAGAAATTAAGAGTCTAGCTGATAAATGTTCATTAAAGGCAGATTTCAATTAAAATTACTGAGTGATTAATGATGCCTAAATTGATTCCTTTAAACTAGTTGGTTTAAGGCCAAAAGGGTGTAAATTGAGTCAGAATCTTTCTACATATTTTTCACAGAAGGCCAAACTGCTTGAAATGCATCCTATCATAATAAAATATTTTATTTTTTAATTTTTTTAAAGATTTATTTATTTATTCATTATGTATACATTATTTTGCCTGCATGTATGCCCACATGCCCGAAGAGGGCACCAGATCTCATTACAGATGGTTGTGAGCCACCATATGGTTGCTGGGAATTGAACTCAGGACCTCTGGAAGAGCAGCCGGTGCTCTTAACCACTGAGCCATCTCTCCAGCCCCAATAAAATATTTTATAGTAGCCGGGCGGTGGTGGCGCACGCCTTTAATCCCAGCACTCGGGAGACAGAGGCAGGAGGATCTCTGTGAGTTCGAGACCAGCCTGGTCTACAAGAGCTAGTTCCAGGACAGGCTCTAAAACCACAGAGAAACCCTGTCTCGAAAAACCAAAAAAAAAAACCAAAAAAAAAACCAAAAAAACAATCAATCAATCATAATAGCTCCTAACCAAAGGTGTATTTATCAAACAGCAGCATAAGGAACACACACACATACACACTAAAACTTGAAGCTACTTTTTTACCCTCAAAATTACGTAGTTACTTTCTGTTTTTCAAAATCCCCAAATCTAAAATACCCTTAATAATTGCTAAGTACTGCATATTTTATAGCTTTTTCTCATTCATAAGAGATTATTAGAAACTTTAATGCAAGTATATTGGCTTGGAGCCATTCTAATAGTAAATAGATACAGGATTATTTAAAATACTGCAGAGTGCACCAACTTAATCAGGCATTTAAAACTGTTCATTTTAAACATATTTGCTGGTAGCTATACAAGTCTATTAGCACCATACACAGTGGGTTATTCTCTCAAAGATGATTTAGCAGTGATTTGGTTTCATGTCTAAAAGGTACACAATTAAAAGAAATGTATTGGGGGGGCAGTCGTGTGTTTTATCTTTCTAAATTGAATGATGCCCCCATTGCCTGTTGAAAACATAAAGACAGGCAAGCCTGAAGAAAAGAGTTTCACATTCCAACCAAGAATCTTGCTAAACATCCACCATTTGGTTAAATTCCAAAGCCACGTTGGTTACTTCTGTAAGAGATCACAATATGTATTTACAAACTGAAAGTACAGGAGAAAGCAATGTATACATATGCAGGCCATCATCACTGTTAAGTGCAGAGCAGATGAAAACCACTGGTGCTCCTGCCTCCCGAAGATGCTCTCCATCAGCCCCCTCCATCTGCACTGCCTTTAACATCATCACTGGGTCAGATAGTGGGGCAGGGTGCTGTACAGTATGAACCCTAACCCACGGGGCTGGGAAGCATGTTACACTATCATGGCTAGACACATCGGAAAAACACTGGTGCTGAAAACCTATGCTTTAGCATGACTTTTGACTTTTTATTCACTTGTACACATAGTTCACGTTTGGCCAAGAAGAAATATTTTCACAAGGATATTACGGTTTTCCTGGGCCTCCAGAAGTCGTTCCACTAGAGGGAATCCTCCGTCAACTGGGGAGTTTGCCTTCCGGATGAAACATACGATTCCCTGTATGTATTTGTTCCTAACATCTCAGCAGATAGTCCACACGGAGATGGGTATATACAAGTCTGCTGGGCAGAAGACGGGGCGAGAAGAAAACACACTCCCGGTTGCCACGCTTACACACTTGTTAACTACTCGCCTGGCTGAAGGAACCTGGGAATGGCTTTTGGAAGGAGCTTGTGCGGGACTAGAAACCCTCTTGCCTGACTCACCACGAGAAAATATACTGTAAAAGCAAAGCAAAGGCAGCGTTCGCCTTTACACGGGGTTGACCCGTCAGAAAAAAGCCAGACTTCGTGACGCTGGGGAACAGCAGGGAGCATAAGCATACCAGTGTTCAGTAAGTAGTCTTCCTCAAAGCACAGAACTCATCGCTGGTCACTTCTGCACCTTCCTGTATGTCACTGCGTCCTGATTTGTGCTGACTGACTCCCTCCAGGCCAGAAGCAACTGAGTTTGGGTGAGTTTCATAAACTTCATTTATTCTTCAGCCCTTCTGGGTTGGAACTGTACCTTTAAATTCCACAGATGGAATTTATTACTGAGAAAGAAGTGTCACAAATGTATAAAATAATTCATCTTTAAAGTGTGTTTTTTTTTTCCTTTCCCACGATCTGGGAATGAAGTCACTGTAACAGAGTATTTATTTTATTATCCTCGGAAACCATTTCATTAACCAGCTGTTCTACAGACAACTGGATAGCGTTCTTGACGAGGGAAGAGGCCGTTTCTATTAAGAGTGTTTCATATTGTTCTGAAGTTCTCCCTTCGAAATCACTATCATTAGCAAAAACCCCTACTTGCTCATTTTCCATTGAAATTAGGAATTGCTTAGGGACATTTTTAGATTTCTTAACATCAAATTCACTGATTTCAGTGTCTGTAATGATAATAGCAATTGGCTCCATTCTTTTGCATTCCTCTGATCTGGGTTTCTCTGTATCAATTCCATTTTCTTTAAGATCTGGTGCCTGGGCCACAACAGCTTCCTCTGCCTGGGCCACGAAAGCTTCCTCTGCCTTGGCCACTACAGTTTCCTCTGTCTGGGCCACGAAAGCTTCCTCTGCCTTGGCTACGAGAGCTTCCTCTGCCTGGGCCACGACAGTTTCCTCTGTCTGGGCCACAAGAGCTTCCTCTGCCTGGGCCACGAGAGCTTCCTCTCCCTGGGCCATGAGAGCTTCCTTCGCCTGGGCCACGACAGCTTCCTCCGCCTGAACCACTACAGTTTCCTCCACCAGGGCCACTACAGTTTCCTCTGCCTGGGCCACGACAGCTTCCTCTGCCTGGGCCACGACAGCTTCCTTCGCCTGGGCCACGACAGCTTCCTTCGCCTGGGCCACGACAGCTTCCTCTGCCTGGACCACGACAGCTTCCTTCGCCTGGGCCACGACAGCTTCCTCTGCCTGGGCCATGAGAGCTTCCTCTGCCTGGGCCACGACAGTTTCCTCTGTCTGGGCCACGACAGTTTCCTCTGTCTGGGCCACGAGAGCTTCCTCTGCCTGGGCCACGAGAGCTTCCTCTCCCTGGGCCATGACAGCTTCCTTCACCTGGGCCACGACAGTTTCCTCTGCCTTGGTCACAACAGCTTCCGCCACCTGGGCCACTACAGTTTCCTCTGCCTGGGCCACGAGAGCTTCCTTTTCCTGGGCCACTACAGCTTCCTTTGCCTGGCCCAAAGCACTTTTGTCTACCTGGCTGACAGCAGCTTCCTCTGCCTGACTCAGTGGGGTTTCATCCACCTGGCCCTGCACAATGTCACTTGCTTTCTTTTCTTCAGCAGCACCTTCTCTACTTCTGTCATCTTTTGCACTGGGTGCACGGTCTCGGATGCTGTCACTGGGTTTGTCGACACCGCGTTCATACGCGGTGGCTGGTGAGGCAGGAACACGAGAAGTCACTGGACGGGGGCTGTCTGCTTCTGAACTCTCAAGTGGACTTGCTTGCTGTGCCTGTACACTTGGCTTGTCCTTAATCACTTCAGCTTCCTTTTCCAGCACGGGAGTTCCCATCTGAATAGCAGAAGACTCATCTTTTAATCCCAGTTCTACGGAAATCACATTCTCTCCAGATGTGACGTTGCGGCTGACCTGCGGTTCTTGGACATCTTTACCCTCTTCCACCAACACACCTTCCTGTGGGCCCTGTGTGGACTTAGCCTGGCTTGTCCGGTCAGCCGGCTGGGTCTGGGGTTTTATCTCCAAATCATCAGCCCCTCTCTGCTGGACTCCCATGTTGTAGTCTGAGTCTTCTGTGAGTTTAGAATGACGACTTCTCTTTGCCCCTCTTGAGAATCTTAAGCAAGGAATCTTAAGTCTGGATTTTGCCTTTTTCTTAGGAAGAGCTGCGTCCTCGGGCTGCACTTCAGCTGCAGATGGCTTCTGCGTCTTAGAAGACTCTGACCTTTTCCTAGGTGTCACAAGGCGTTTGATGGAGGCCCAGGCCCCGGCTGGCTGTGGCTGATCAGAGGCCCCCGCTTCTGGGGGACGTGTCTTGGTCCCCTCGGCAGTTTTGGAAGCAACCTTAGACTTCATCTTGCTTGCTTTCTTCCTTCTCTTGAAGCAGAGCGTGGCTCTGTTCCTCTCCTGCCTCTCTTTTTGAGGACACACAGCCCCTGGGTCCTTTTCATCCTTCGTTTCTACCTGAATCTCAGAAGCTCCACTCTCCATTTTCACGCTAGACTCTTTCATTCTCTGAGGAGCGTCTTCTCTCTTCTTCTTGAAGTCCTTTGTGACAAAAATATCACACCAAGCCCGGCTTCTCCTGGGTGTCCACCCTTTCACTCCACAGCTGTTCTGGCGGCTTCTTCAGGACACAAACACCTTGTTTGTCTGTTGCTTCCCCTTTGAATGAAAGCTCTTTCCTGGGTAAACTTCTCCTCTATTCAAAGACCAACCTGAGAAGAGAAAAGAGTGGGGTTTTATTTCAGCACAAGCCTAGTATTTTTCATACAAACTGTATCACGTGGGGCTTACGCTCCACAGAACATACCGGAACAACCATGGCTGCAAAGTGAGGCTTGCTTTTGCCCTATCGAAAAAGATTCCAGTGTGAACCCATTTTGCTTTAACATTTCTGTTAAAACTTCATTGGAGGTCACTCTGCACGTATGCCCTTGCCCTTAGTTGACTTCTCACGGCCCCACACAGAAAGTTTAGCAAACACAAAAAACAACAGGGGGCCGGGTGATAGGCTGCTGGACTTCTTTCTCGTCACATCCAGCGAAGAACGGTTGGTACTGCTAGGGGCTTAGAGATGACTCGAGATTAATCATGTCGAGCCCAATGACAGAACTGAGCTTCCAAGTGGGTGGTGGGCTCGCAGAAAGCCTTAGGCTAGATGAGGTCCTAGCCAGAGTTAGCAGCAGAAATCTTGACTCTCTGGTGTTCTTTCTATTGTAGCATACGGTTTCTGTTCTAAAAATGTACATCCCATCAAGGAGGTGCTACTTTCCATACACACTCAGAAAAACCCAGCATTGCTGTCGTTCTGTCCTCAAGTCGTTGTGTAACTCCGACATTCCCCCTGCCCCAAGCGTCTGCCACTCATACTTTCCTGCTGTAACTGCGCAGAGCTGGAGGTAAGTTAGTGAGGTCATAGCCAACACTGGTTGTGCAACTCTTGTGTACAAGGTGGCGTGGAGCACTTTCACACGCGTCTCTAACCTGCACCACGGTATCCCGGAGTGAGGAGGTGGTGAGATCTCTCCATCTGCAGTTAAGCAGCCTGCCTGAGATTACAAAGCTAGTCAGCCACAGTGCTCAGATTTAGCCCGAGACTGCCTGCTTCTGAAGCCCGTGCTTTAGTTCCGTGACACAGTGGAGCGCTTTAAAACACGCATCCGAGGCTGGTCGCGGTGGTGCACGACTGCCATTCTGGCGTGTGGGAGGTGGAGGCGGGAGAATCAGGCAAGGTCATCCACAGCTATACAGTGCAGTCGAGGCCGGTGCTGGCTACACAAGACCCTATCTCAAGAGAGAAAAAGGGGAAAACTATGCTTTGGATCTGGGCACAGAGCTCAGTGATAGCACTGGTTTAGCGTGACACGAGGTATGGGATTTGGTCCCCAGTGCCACCCAAAAATACCAATCTACAGAATAGAATGACTTAAAGAATGGGGACATAGGGTGATCACCCAACAATTCTATGGATTTTAGTTGACAGATCTCCTAAGTTAGGCAAATTATTCTGCTTGCATGTAAATTTTTCACTGCTCTCTCATTTGGGTACCAGCTCCTAATTCTCTGTAGAACTGGAACCCTGAAAAATCATTTTAAGATCTAAGGAGATTTTTTTTAGGGTAGGTATTGCACGTTTCATCTTCCTACACAGAAATATAACAGTCTAGAATAATGATGGAACCAAAAACCACGTACAGTCTCTCCTCACGCACCCTTTATAAGCACTACAGCCCGGTCTTAATGGCTCCAAGCCTGAGCAAGCATTCCTTCTAAGCAGAGGACGTATGGATAGAAGAAATATTCAAATGCCATCATATCCGGAAAGTATCTGAAACTAACCTGAATGGCCAAGGGGTTTGCATTAGAGACTTCTCTGAATGTGCATCACTGTAGAAATGAGCACCCCAACAAGTGTATCCGAGGCAGGGAAAGGATGCAGCCAGCAGGAGTTAAAACTTTGCAGACTGTTAAGACTGCAAATGATTCGCCTTTACCTTCGAGTGGAGCACGATCGCCTTGGAAACCTTAACGTCCTGCTGCTCGCCTTCGCTGGCAGAATCTCACGTCTAAGGCCACAGAAAACAACCACCACCCTAACCCCTCCTTGGGCAGCAAAGAGCAATCACTATCCAAGCAGAGCAAGGAACCTTTCCCAGCACCAGACACGAACCGCTAAGCTTCCTCCTGGAGGAAGGACTCTATCCTCCAGGCTTGACACCCCTACGCAAGAGACAGGGCTCAGGAGAAAGTGCTCAGAAAGGAAAACACTGGAAAAGATAGCCCAGCTTTAAGCTATCTGCAGAATTATCATAGACCGGAGCCGAGAATCACAGTTCCCCAAAAAGCCTTGAAGAAGGAAAACGGCTAGGTAGCCGCTGCCAAGACTCCAGCAGCACCGCGTGCGAAGCGAGCGGGCGGCAGAACTGCCCAGAGTCACCCACCTGGAAACGCCTGAAGACCAGGCGACCTTGCAGTCCGCGCCCCTCTCTGTCTGGTGACCCTGACCCTGGGTCTGCCGCGGCCGTCACCTGCCCACTAGGGACTCAGTGCATCCGATCCTGACCCAGAGCCTCTGGTCCTGCCTCCACTTACCCAGAGCGTCGCGGTCTCGGGCCAGCTCTGCTCCCGAGGTCGGGGCGCACGGGCCCAAACAACAGGGAGCTCCGGAAGCCGCGGAGCGCGCAGCCCTCTGCAGAGGGACCGCAGCCGCACGCCCCCTCCCCAGTGAGGAGAGAGACAGCTGGCCGCGCCAATGCGAGCGGAGCAGCGGGGCGGGGCGAGGGCTGGGGGCGGGGCAAACCCAGCCAGCCACCTGCCAGCAGACTGCCCGGCCGTCTGGAAGAGACCTTCGTGCTCCCGCCCCGTACGCAACCCCGCTGCATAATGACATCAGGGTCTGGGTAGAGGGATCAGCAAGGGAGAGGAGGACCGCAAGGAGAAGAGGGGAGAGGACCCCTCCTTTCCTGAGACTCACAGTTGCAAAAAACCACCATAAATTCCTCTCGAACATTAAAGACAAGGTAGACAGTTTATCTTCAAAGAAAGATTGATGGGGTGGAAAAGATGGCTCAGCGGTGAACAGCACGTATTTCCTTTTCCAGGGGATCGGAGTTCGATCCCCATCACCCACATCAGGCGGCTCCCAACCACCTGTAACCAACTCTACAGGGATATCTTGCTTCTGTGGGCAAAATACACTCGCATGCACATGCCTGCTCTCCCTCCATAACTAAAAATAAAATTAAAAAGCAAGAGTCATAACCGTACAGAATCATAAGGGGTCATCTGGAAAAAAATATTTTGAGACAGGTCTCAGTGTCTAGCTCTGGCCAACCTGGCACTATGTAGACCAGGATGGCACCCAGTTCACAGAGATCTACCCACCTCTGCCTCGGGAGCCACACCTGGGTAGAGAGAAAATTATGTATATGGTAAGAAACTGAAAGAAAACCAGCTTTGTCAAACAGGACCCCAGAGCTGCAGAGGCCAAGCTGAGGTCTGCTGGAGGGATGAGGTCATCCACATTCATAGGGCACAGGTGAGGGGCGTATAGAACACAGCCTGTCTAATGTCTCACATAGAAGCATAGCTTCCTTTAGCATTCCTTGGGAGTTGCTCACCTTGTTCCTCTCAAGCGGGAATGGAAATAAGAGCACTTGCCATTCCAGCCCCATTTGGAGCAGAGGGTGCTGGCAGAGTCCACACTCCGGAGCAGGAAGGTGTCGCGTCAGGTGAAAAACAGCCCAAGTACATTTCTGTGCACACAAGGTGTGGTTTCCACAGCTCAGGGCCAGTGGCTTTGGGTGTTTTCAAGAGCTTCAGCTAAGGTCCTGTAAATGACATTCCAGCCTCCTCCAGGGTTTTTCCTGGCACAGAGCTCAGAAGCCCTAGGAACGTGTAAGAACAAGACCCCTTCCCCTTTTCTTGAGGGGACCAAGATATCTGGGAGGGCTAATCTCAGACGTCCACTTGGGGATGGTTTTTCTAGGAATATATTTTCCCTTCCTAAGATTTCTAGCCTAGACTTACTCCACCAAGACTTGATAAGGAATAAATTCTTGGGACACAAAACTGATAAAATTCTAAGTTAAGCTTGTAGGTTAAAAGTTAGTGATAAGAACTGTATGTAACACAGGAAAACCAGATACAGGCAAGCTGTAATTACGGAGTTCGAAGGAGGGAGCTGCAGAAATGTTCAGAGGTTAAGCGTTCTTCCTGATTGGCAGAGGACCAGAGTTCAATCCCCAGCACATTTCAGGTCACTCATGGCTGCCTTTAACTCCAGGTCCAGGGGATCCTACATCCTCTTCTGATCTCTACAGGCATGCGTGCACGCGCCACACACACACACTCATGCACGCGCGCCATAGAGGGGGCTGAAGATGGATGTTCACTCAGTTTGTATAGCATTTGCCTGGCGTGCACAAAGCCTGGGGTTCGGACATGGTAAAATATGCCTGTGGTCTCAGCACTCAAGAAGTAGGGACGGTAGGATGAGACTTTCAAAGCCATCCTTGGCTACATAGGGACTCTAAGGTCAGACTGGGCTACACGAGACCCTGTCTCAAAAACCGAAATGAACTTGATTTAGCAAACACAGGCGAGTGAAAATGGTCTTTTTATCCCCACATAGGTTATGTTAACCCTGCTTCTACATCATCTTGAACTTGAAACAAGCTGGAAGAAATCCATGCCACTCAAGCAGTAGCGGTGCTGTGACGTCAGCACCAATCTAGCAGACCTGGGAGTTGGCAGCCATTTAGGAAAAGAAGCAAAAGAAGGCTGATTCCAATAAGGACAGGGTAGCACAGCTGTTATTAGAAAGCAGCTCGAGTCGGGTGGCAGTGCAATCCGGGGACTTGGGTGGCTGAAGCAGGAGGATGCCAAGTCCCTAGCTAGGCTATGCTACATAGCAAGCCCCACTTAAAAAAAAAAAAAAAAGCATTGGGAGAAAAGAGATGCAGGTTGAAACACCAGCAATAAAGAGAATCTTAGAAACTTGTAGCTCTCCTACTTGCTTTGCTCCTAAAAAGGAGCTGAACACATTTAAGGGCTGATTTATCTTCTAAGGGAAAATATGATTTATATGACCAATAGCTTATCTGACACCTCTCTCTCTCATGCGCGCGCATGCATACACACACATACCCAGAAGAGAGAATATTACTATAAATAAAATTCCGCATTTGTGGCTTTTCTTTAGGATATGATGAGAAGTCGATGCCAGATGTTTGAACAATGCACTCGGTACCTCATGCATGAAAGAAAAAGAAACCTGTCATTCCTAAACACACTTAAGTGACAAGACTGCTAAGCTATTACTGTATTATTATTGCCTACTACTCCACTTGAATTATATAATTAGGAAATGAGCTATAAATACCTCTCCAATCTGATGAGGAACTATCCTCCTTACAGCTAATCTTATTAATGTCACAGATACAGCGTGCCAATAAAGTAGCCTGCATATGCCTCTAAACAGCACTGAATTGAATATATGATCTCTTCCTTTCTGGTCCCCATCCACACGGTCCAGGCTTTTAGCTACCAAAATGGTCTTAACTCCTTGTTAACAATTCTTAAGTTCTTGAATCTTTCTCAGAACCAGCCTTCCACGTACCTTCCTCCGGCACACCATCTAATGAGCCGGTGGCTCCAGGTCCGGGACGGTGGGGGATGGACGTTGATCTATTTGTGGGCACCACGAGAGCTGTAGGGAGCCAACGCAAAGCCAAGTAAGTGCCTTACTTGGCAGCACAGGCATACCACTGTCACACTTAAACTAAACTATGTGTATATACATCTTCCGTGCACGGTCCCTGAGGTGCAATCAGGAGGCACAGTTTGTTTCTCGGGGATCCTACCAATATGGAGAGGGGAGCGCCAGAAGAGAAGACTGGGGGTCAGGGGATCTGGTGGACTGTTAGTCCCGTGGTGAAGGGATAGGACTTGCCCTGGCGACAGACACATCCCCTTACACTGATACTTCTATAGGCATTTTATACACTTGGCTGCAGGTATCATGTGCCTTCCTTCATTATGGAAATAGCCTCTGTACTTGTGGCACCTTCGGGCAAAGATCCAAGAATCAGGAACATAAAATCCTTGCCCATCAGCCACCATGACCTCATCTCTCCTTTAAATTTTCATACACCTTCTTCTTCTGGAGTTGAGCAGAATGGACCCAGTCTTCTACTTTGCAGTTTGGTAGAAGCTGCTGAGAGGCAGCAGAGAACAGTCTTTGGAATAAGGTGACAGCAGACACCAGTCCTGGAGCCCTGAAATACCCTTCCATAAAATGAGACAGAAGCCCAAGTGATCACAATACACATCCCCATTTCCTAGCAGGTGTCAGCTCTTGCCGTTGGAGTTTCACTGGCAGGGACTAGTTATGTGGATGCTTGCATACAAGTTGCAAAGACACATGAGAATTTCCCTGTTTTTTTTTTTTCTACTGATATGTTATTTACTTGTTGCTTTGTTGAACAAACCCAGGGCCTTACACATGCCAGGCAAACAATCCACCATTGAGCTACACCCTTTCTAATAGTAAAAACCATAGGGCTGGAGAGATGATTCAGTGTGCTGCTGTATTAGTAGAACCCATGTCAAGTAGCTCACAAATACCCATCCAGTTCCAGAGGATCCAATGCCACTGGCCTCCATGGGCACCAGCACGTTCCCCCACACTGATACAAACACATAATTTTTTTTTGGTTTTTCGAGACAGGGTTTCTCTGTGACTTTGGAGCCTGTCCTGGAACTAGCTCTTGTAGACCAGGCTGGTCTCGAACTCACAGAGATCTGCCTGCCTCTGCCTCCCGAGTGCTGGGATTAAAGGCGTGCGCCACTATCGCCCGGCACAAACACATAATTTAAAATTAATCTTTTGGCCTTTCTTTCTTATTTTATTGTTTTTTTTTTTTTTTTGTTTTTTTCAAGACAGAGTTTCTTTGTGTTGCCCTGGCTGTTCTGGAACTCACTCTGTAGACCAACCAGGCTGTCCTCAAACTCAGAGACCCACCTGCCTCTGGAGACCATCATGCATGGTCTCCATCTGAGTACCATCACATGCATTTTGTACATCAAAATCTTAAAAACAAACATACAATCCCCCCCCCAAAATTAAAATTACATGACTTTAAATCCCATCACTCTGGGAGGCAGAGGCAGGAGGGTGAGGGGACAGAGAGATGGGTGAGGGGCAGAGAGGTGGGTGAGGGATGGAGAAATGGGTGAGACAATAAGGGACAGAGCTGAGACTTGTGATCACGATGCCTTTGCCATTTGCCTCCCAAAGTGCTGTCATTGCTTCTTCTGACCATGAAACTGTACTGCAACATTGATGTGAACCCATGGAATTAAGTATAACAAAAGCAAAAACCCCTGGGAGAACAGAGCTCTGTCTACATCAGCAAGGTTTAGCTTTGGCACCAGGGGGACACAGCATCTGGAAGGAGCCAATGCAGGAAGAGGGGGAAAATAGAAGACAGAGACAAGAGAAGCGAGGACATGCTAGACACAAATAGACAGAAACCCACAAGACAGCCAGCACGGAGGGATAGGCCCCGGGTCCCTGCAGGCCAGCAAACATTAACGGCCCATCCAGAGTGGTGCTGTCATCCTTGAGGACTCAAATGGAATCAGCAGAGATGTCTATCGCCAGAACGGATAATTAAAACGTGGTACATACATAAGACAGGATGTTATCCAGCCACGAAGAAATATGAAATCATGAAAATAGACCACTATATCAAGCGAGGTATCCCATGCTCAGGAGACAAACGCTTATATTCTGTTACATACAGATTCTGGCCTTTGACTGTTAAATATGGATGTCGAGGTAGGAGTAAACAGGAGCAAAGGTCAGGAAACTAGAAAGGGGTCTACGGGAGAGGAGTAGGGATGGTAACAGAACAAGTGGAAGGGGGAATATCAGAGGGAAAAGATGAAGTGGGGGGGGATTCAGGGAGAGGGAGAACCAACCAAAATTAAGTGTATATAAAAATCCCACAGAGATCCAGAGACCTGTAATTTTGTATACTAACTTTAAAAAATTCTATCTATCTATCTATCTATCTATCTATCTATCTATCTATCTATCTATCTATCTATCTGCACACACACACACACACACACACACACACACACCAGTAACAAAACCCAATCGCATTAAGGCAATGATTCAAATGGGATCCCAAAGATGTCAAGACAAACATTCATACAAGCAGCAGCAGCTTCCCTGGGGAACAAACTTGGTCAGACCAGGAAAGTATAAAATAGGGAAGTCTCTCTCCATACCCTACTTTCCACCCCCACCCTTTCAGTTCCCCTGAGTTAAGTTCTCACAGAGATAAACACACAAGCCAAAACCCACCCCGCTTCAAACAACAGATCACAAAGCGCTTCCTGCAGCCTGCTTCTTACCCCACCCCACCATGTGCTCATTCAATGGATGGCAGCCATTATAATATATATATATATATATTGGAGACAGGTTTTCTGTGTAGCCTTGACTGTCCTGAAACTCACCAGGCTGGCCTTAAACTCACAGAGATCCACCTGCCTCTGCCTCCCAAGTCCTGGGATTTAAAGGCGTGCGCCACCACCTGGCCCGTTTTACTGTTCTACCGAGGCCTATCAACGTCACAATTTTCAACACCACGGTAGCAAAATTATTCCATTTATTCTGTGGATTTTCTCTAGGTAAATAGACACGATTTTTGTTAATTTATACATGATGATGTGAATTAAGGCTGTAAAAGGCTTTAGGGAAACTCCCACTATTCCTGAAGCTCTTCGGGGCGGGGCTGACTTCCAGGACTTCTGCACACTTCCTCAGTGGGCCTGCACAGACACTGGCCAGACAAAGTGGCCTCTTGCGAACAGAAGATCTGAAAGAAAAGACACGAAGAAGGAATGAGTGATTTCTCTGAGCACTGCGGTTTCCTCTGTCCTTCCGCACCTCACTCTCCGAGTGTTCACACTTAAACCTTCCCTTCTAGGGTCTGTCCATATAGGCTTGAAAAACAACCCATGGCGTGACGGTTGTGTGAACAGCAGGTAGGACCGAGCAGGGAGCCAGGACAAGCCGGTCTCCCAGCTCTTCCAGGCTTCCCCCATGTTCTGTACTAGATCTGAAACTCGCGGCCACGTGCCCTTGTCGGAAACCCCTTCATCACTGTCCCAAGTCAGTTCCCTAAACTCACATCTTTCCCTTTCTTGGGTTAGTTCCTCATTTTATTACATTGTTAAATAGCTTTCTAGCAGAAGTGGGGGTGACAACCCTTTGCCCGTCTGAAAATACCTTGGCAGACCTGGCCAGGGGTAAAGGTAAGATGAAAGCTATCTTCCCCTCACATGCTCGGGACATTCCTCTGCCACTAAAAGCTCCTATTGCTGATAAGACAGGCATTCCGTTCTCTTCTCTCATTCCACGCCCGGCTCTTAATTCCTTGGAGAGGGATGCCAAGCATTTTCCTGCTTGACATTTTTGAGCTCTGAACTGAATGTGTCACTCAGGTGAGTACCTGGGGCCCTGTGTAACAGGGCCCAAGAACTCCAGAAGTGGTTCTGCCTCCTTCTCTGTTTTCTGGATGATTACCTGAGTAATGTCTCTGTGAGTGTATGCGTGTGCTTTCCTGAAACCGAACATGGCTCTCACACAGGCTTAGCACTGGCTCCACCATCAGCTACAGCCCGAGCCCAGTGCTCCAATGCTGCTTGCCCTCTGTCTTTTTCTTTCTTCCTTTCTCTCTCTCTCTCTCCTTCCTTCCTTTTTTGGTTTTGTTGAGACAGGGTTTCTCTGTGTAGCCCTGGCTGTCCTGAACTCACTCTGTAGACCAGGCTGGCCTTAAACTTGAATTTGGAGATCCACCTGCCTCTACCTCTGAGTGCTGGGATTAAAGGTTGCACCACTACCACTGGTTTCTGTCTTTTCAAGGTACACAGATGGACTTGGGGCTGCTTCTGCCTCTTCTAGATCATCAACTCTGAACCCCAAGCCTCCTGGGGCTCTTTCAGAGGAGAGTTAACATCTCC
The DNA here is from genome assembly GCF_950005125.1 of Chionomys nivalis. Lineage (NCBI taxonomy): Eukaryota > Metazoa > Chordata > Mammalia > Rodentia > Cricetidae > Chionomys > Chionomys nivalis. The sequence goes on from NC_080095.1 coordinate 48,189,844, forward strand.
CGCTGGTCTCCGTGGTGACCAGGCTGTACCCTTCTCCCTGCAATGCCACCTACTCTCCAGACTAAGACATTAATATCATTAATATTTCACTCATTGATTACTGTTAATTCTCTTTTCTGATTGCCTCTTAGTGAAATCTGGGAAGAAATATTTGGAAATCACTAACTAGAATTTGAGTGTTTGTAAACTCGGTTTGAGCCTTAGAATTCATGAATAATCTCAAAGTGAAAAAAAAAAAAACCCAAAACTAAAAACCTTTTGCAGAGAAAGAAAGACAATTCAACTGGTAAAGGCACTTGCTACCGACTTGAAAACCGAGCATCCATATGGTGGAAGAATACTGACCCCTCTGACCCCAACATATACCATGCGCAGCACATTCCCTCCCTGCTCCCATGAAGTCAACAAACAAATGTATTTTGTTTTTTGAAATAAAAGCAAACAAGAAAAATCTTGCCCGGAAACAGCTCACCTGTTTAAAACAATCCATTCACTTGTTCGGTTTCAGGGTCCAAATCAATATCATAAAAACAGGGCCGGGTAGGGAGTCCAGGCATTGTGCTCATCTACGAGGTAAAACAGCGGTACAAATGAACTGAAGGGACCAGCAAGATGGCGCAGTGGGGAAAGGTGCTTCTTGCCGCCAAGCTGATGACCCGAGCTTGATTCCTGGGACCCACAGGGTGGAAGCGAGACTGGACGGCTGCAAGTCATCCTCTGCGCTTTACATGCTTTCTGTGACCCTTCCTTCCTTGTAGCAGCCACAGAACCAGACACACCTTGTAAGTCATCAACAAAGGGGATGCTCTTGTTCCATGTTAAAAACCCAGTACATTCTGATATGAACAAGAAACCCTCATGATCCCTGCAAGCCAGAGGTCGGGCCTCACTCCGCTCTGAGGCAGGGCAGTTGTAGCCCGAGTGGCAGGGGAAGCACGGTCCCCTCCCTAGCCTGGACTGGCAGGTGCTGGGGGAGCGGAGTGGCACATGGCCGAGGCAGGATTTTTGAAAATTTCAGACCAGCCTGGGGTACAGTGAGTTCAACACAAACCAGGACTCCCTAGCAAAACCATCTCTCAAGACAGATCAACAAAGCCCCCAAGAGGAGGTGCTGTGTTTGAAAGTTCCTTCCAGCAACTCTCGCACAGAAGCCCGCGGGATTTCTGTGGCCAGTGACATGACATTACGAGCCACACCCTTTGGCTTGGTCCAAGACATTTCTGTGTTCAGCCTGGGTGGCTTTATGGCCCCTATTCTTACCATCCCCTCGGGCTTTCTGAAGCTAAACTTGAGTCTTTGGTGCTATATTTGTGCTTGCTTCTTTTCTGAAGACTCGGCTTTGCCACTTATCTGCAAATTTGTATGGCTTGTAATGGAAAATGCGGTATTTTCCCTGTCAGACTGCCTGTATCATAAATATACACACGTTGTCCCAGAGCAGACCCAGAAAAGACGGCAGCTTAGACTGAAGTTCTAAAACTTTACTATAAAAATATCATAAACTAGATGAGTCATTTTCTGCAACACAAAACATCAATATTGGAGGAAAACCTAATGCTGACATCTGAGCACCAATCAATAGTCTCCAAGGGATCCAACAGCTGGTTTCTATTAATGCATTCTATAAGAAGTGGGGGGGGGGGTGAGTGTGAGGACAAGCAGGGGAAAGGAAAGAAAGGATGGATGACACCAGCCCAGATATGCATGTGTGTGCTGGCGGAACATTCCAGAGATGGTTCAGAAAGCAGCGAGTAGGATTTTCAGTACTTTTATTTTTTCTCAGAGGAAGTTCTGTCCCTGTAAACAATGCCACTGATAATCAGCAAATACAAACAAGCGATGGTATGTGCACTTACATGAAAACATAGCTACAAAACTCTGGACAGTCACTCACCCTGAAGCACCACACGCGCGCGCCACACACGCACACACAGAGGCACGGATGCACACACCTTCTGAACTCTGCTGAAATCCCAATAGCAATCAGGTGTTGATAAGGTTGTTTGGATTTAGTAGTTGTTTTGTGCTGTGCTGGGATTGAACCCAGGCCCTTGGACATGCTAGGCAAGTGCTTGGCCACTGAGTTATATCCAGACACCAGGAAGTAGTAGAATATAATTATTGAGAATAATTAAGGTGGCCGGGTGGTGGTGGTGCACGCCTTTAATCCCAGCACTTGGGAGGCAGAGGCAGGTGGATCTCTGGGAGTTCAAGGCCAGCCTGGTCTACAAGAGCTAGTTCCAGGACAGGCACCAAAGCTACAGAAAAACCCTGTCTCGAAAAACAAAAACAAAAATTAACTTGCTTATTCTGGGATATGCATAATACTGCCCTTTCCTAGTTCTTGTTCTCTCTCTCTCTCTCTCTCTCTCTGCCAGGGTTTCTCTGTAACGGCCCTGGCTGTCCTAGAGCTCACTCTGTAGTTCAAGCTGGCCTCAAACTCAGAGATCCACCTGCCTCAACCTTCCAAGTGCTATGATTAAAGACATGCGCCACCACTGGCTCCTTCCTATCTCTTAATGTCCACATTTAAATCTATAATAAAACATTTTCTTTAATAAACTTCAAATTTGCTTAAAACAAATGAAAAGATTAAGCCAGCCAGATACGATGTACCTGCAACACTAGCCTTAAAGCAGGAGGACAGCAAGTTTGGGGCCAGTCTGGGCCACACAGCGAAACCTTGATTCTCCTGCTTCCACCTCCCAAGTGCTGGACTATAACAGTTTAACACCACATGCAGCTTTATCCAGCTTTGTCCATTGCTTTTTAATGGATTTCAAGGACAGTGAACTACCAGAATTTCATGAATAAACTTTAATTGGATGGAGAGGTGGCTCAGTGGGTAAGAGCATTGACTGCTCTTCCAGAGGACCTGGGTTCGATCCCCAGCCCCTACTGTGGCCCATAACCCACAGTCCAGTTCCAGGGATCTGGCATACTGGCCTTCTTGGGCACCCGGCACACAAAGGATGCACAGACACACCTACAGGAAAAATAACCACACATACATAGAGGAACTCTCAGTCCGTCAGTGAGACACTGGATAGGACAGTCTTGTTGCTGGGGCTGTGGAGGGGACTGGGTTAATCTGTATAACATGCTCAGTAAACAGAACTGTGAGGACAATTTCTCCCCATGGGGGTTGCTTTCTGTGATTCCATGGATCTGTAAATCTGGGTACTCATTCCTTTTCAGGATGGTCTAATAAGACACATAACGTATGCACACCCCCCTGTACACATCACTTCTAGACAACTTTTATCACCTAATACAATTTAAAAGCTAGATACACAGTTGTTATACAGTATTATAAATCTATACCTACTCAATACAGACGCATTTTTTTCCTCCTAGTAATCAGAGATTTTAATAAAGATAGTTTAATATAGTCTTAAGTAAGAAGATTAAAAGGAAATGAAGATGCTAAAATGAGAGAAAGGGCACGTGGATTATAGACTTCTCAAAGAGTAGCCGCTAGAGTAAGACAAACCCTCCGGTGGGTACCAGCTCTTAAATGGAGAGTTGCTGGTTTTGTTTGAGACAAGGTCTCACTACATAGCCCTGGACTAAAACCCACTATGTAGAGCAGGCTGGCCTCGAACTTGCAACAGATCTCATCTCAAGTGCTAGTACAGGTATGTGCCACCATACCCAACTACTATCGTCAATCTGCCGACGACTGAATCAGATGCTGACATCATGTATCCAGAGCAGACTGAATATTGGCAAATTCCGAGCCCAATTAGACCCACTCTGGGTTCAATCAAGAGCAAACTGGCGCTGGGAACCTTATTCAATAGAGGTAGGTGCAGTGTTAGGCTTTAATGGGTACCGTACGGTCCATATCAAGACCAGGATTAACCTGGATAGGCTTGATTACAGCTTTCTGCTAGACTGTGGCAATCTGACACTGACAGCCCGAGTGGCCCATTTTAGAAGAGAGGCAATAAATGGGTTCCACTTACCGTTCCCACTAATGGGTACAGAAAACCAGCACCAACGCTGGCACGGATGTCACGGATAGGCAGAACGAAGCCAGTAGGCACACCTTTTAGCTCTGGGTTGTGAGACAAAGACAAGTGTGTTTTGGCCATGCAGATGGGTAGATTCCCAAAGCCCTGTGGGGAAAAGGGAACAGGACTGTGACAAAGGAAACACTGGCTATGCAGCTAAGAACATCTGGGCACCATTACGAGACTGCGATGGGTAGCACCCTGCATGGGCACCTCCACCTCATCCTTCATTGTTATCACAGACCAACACAATGAAGAATCCCTGTAAGGGACGGAGGAAAGGACCTAACTATGTTCTATAAATGACTATTTGATCCCATCGTTATAATCAATAAAACACAGTATCTGGAGCAGAGACGAAAGCGCTACAGAGGTGCCTCAGGTTTCAGGAAAACATTCTGTATTCTGTATTTCCTCCCGGTTTCCCTAGATGTTCGCCTACAGCTGTAAGTACAGAATTCAGGGCTGGGATTTTTATCCCAAGCCCAGTACTCTGGAAGAGGATGCTGCTATCTGGAGGAGTGGCGTGTAGGAGCTCACAAGGCTGGGAAAGCTCAGGGCTCAGACTCCAAACACCCACCTGCTTTGTGTAGACTTCGGCTTTGTTCTGTGCTTCCGGGAGCAATTCAATGTCATCTGCCCCGTAGATCTTCTGTGCGATGATCCTGATTTTATCCTTAATTGGAAGCTGATGTACAAGAGAGAAGGGGACTGTGACTGGACACACACGAAGATTCTTAGCAAGGACATTCCAGGCCAGTGTCCCCAAAAGGGATACAAGTTGCATTTTATATACAACAGGCTTGCAAATAATTTGACTTTTTTTTTTCTCTTTCGGCTTTTTGAGACAGAGTTTCTCTGTTTAACAGTCTTGGCTATCCTGGAACTTGCTTTGTAGACCAGGCTGGCCTTGAACTCACAGAGATTCACCTGCCTCTGCCTCCCAAGTGCTGGGATTAAAGGCATGTGCCACTACTGCCCGGTTAACTTGAGGGTTTTTTTTTTTTGGGGGGGGTCATAAACATTTAACAAATTTGATTATTGGAGGTGGTGAAGCTAAAACCTAGGGTCTTGTATCTTCTAGAGCAGTGTTTCTCCACCTTCCTAATACTGTGACTCTTCAATACCGTTCTTCATGTTCTAGTGACCCCCAACCATAAAATTACTTTTGTTGCTACTTCATAATTGTAATTTTGCTACCGTTATGAATTGTAATGCAAATATCTGTGTTTTCTGATGGTCTTAGGTCGAGACCCACAGGGGTTGAGAGCAACTGTTTTAGGCAAACACCCTACCCCTAAGTTGTCTCTCCATCTCTGGATTAGAAACATTTTCTAATAACTTAAAAGCCTCTTTATTTACTTACTGAATGTGTATAGCATATGGGCATGGATTTCCCAATGTTCCTGTTTGGAGACCAAAGGACAAGTCACGGAAATCAGTTATGTTCCTCAACAATACGGGTTCTGAGGATTGAACTCAGGTCATCAAGTTTGCCACAAATGCCTTTACACACTGAGTTATCTTGCCAGCCCAGGACCATTTCAATAAAAAGTTCCAGATTTGGTTAAGTGGAAAATACCTCACAGATACAAAGTCTCTACATGGATATAGATATGTAGACGTGCACACACACATATACACACGTTGCTCATTGGGCTTTCTCTTCCTTAGCAACTACGGCTAAATGAATATATCAGACAGATCTTAAATAGAGCAATGTTCGACCTATAAAAACACAGACTTTACCTTTTACTAAATAGTGACCACTTCCAAGTGCACTTTATAAACCGGACCTGAAACGTGCGCTCTCGGTAGCGGCTGCAGCAAGCTGCAGATGACGCTCACATGCATCGTATAATTGGAGCTTGTTAAATGCCAAGGCACATTTAGAACTTCAGAAGCAAAAACACTTTGGTTGAGGGGTGATTTAAGACACGCAGATGCTGAATAACACAGAAAGGGGCAGCAGCCTCCTGTCTGCCAGCACAGAGAAGAGCTCCGGCGAGAAGGGTTCTGAAGCCCTTGTTCTCTCGCTCTTTCAGGTCACCCGCTGGTCCTTCAGGTCTAGGGCTCCTGACTCGGGCACTGTGAACAGCGGACTGGAGAGGGGCCCCACAAGTGCTTCTCGTTTGTGTGCATTTATGTTTATGGCTTTTTCTAAAAGGGTGATTGTTCAGAGTTTTAACAAACCCAAAGCCCAACAGGAGAATGCTAATTAACTCTCCATGGATTATATCTGCACATGCAAAGAGAAGAGGCAGAAATATTCTAAAACTCAAGAGCGATAGTTTCCTTTTTCCATGTGTGTGTGTGTGTATGTGTGTGTGTGTGCGTGCGCACATGCCACGCATGCTCAGGTGCAGGTGGAGGCCAGAGATACCCTTGGGTATCTGTCCTTTATCCCTCTTCACCTTGTTTATTGAGTCAGGGTCTCTCACTGACCCCGCAGCTCATCGATTTGACTACAATGGCTGAAAACCAACCATAGAGATCCACGTCTCCAGTACTGGGGTTGCGGCATGCACTACCACACCTGGCTCGCACGTGATGCTGGGGACCTGAACTCGGGCCCTCACGCTTATGTGGCAGACACTTTATTGATTGAGCCATCTAATCTGGGCTCTACTCTTTATGGTGGCTATTTCCCAAAGTCTCTGACTGTCTTTGAAAAATCAAGTGAGGATGGAGAGATGGCTCAGCGGTTAAGACCAGTGGCTGCTCTTCCATAGGTCCTGAGTTCAATTCCCAGCAATCACATGGTGGCTCACAATCACCTGTAATGAGATTCCCTCTCCTGGCGTGCATGCAGAACACTGTATACATAATAAATAAATCTTAAAAAAGAAGAAAAAAAGGGAAAGAAAAGCCAAGCAAAAAGTAGCCTAGAGAACACAAGCAGAAGCCAGGTGGTGGTGGCAGTGCAAGTCTTCAATCCCAGCACTCGGGAGGCAGAGGCAGGCGGATTTCCCTTGAGTTCAAAGCCAGCCTGGTCTACAAAGGGAGTTCCAGGACAGCTAGAACTGTTATGCAGAGAAACCCTGTCTCAGAAACAAAACAAAACCAAAACAAGCAGAATGAACTACAATGTACACCCCATGTTCCAAAGTCTCTAATTACTGCCGAGAGACTATTTAGCATCCAGTCACAACCTGAAATACAACCCTAGGAACAGCGATCTTCCAAGTGACTGGAGTGTGTCATGGAATAAACTGCTTCTGCCAGGCCAGATGCAATCCACCTGGCTTGGTGACTGAACTGTGAAGAAGCCCGTGGAAGTGAGAAACCTGTGGAAATGCTTTGGTTTTGGCTCGGAAGGTTTGTCTGAACTTGGGGTAACACCGTACCAGGAAGTGGGCTTGGCTGCACTCTTCTTTGCTCTAGTATTGAGAAGTGGTCAGAAAACTTTCCAGAGCCAGATACTGCCACCTTTGTTACTACACGGCTGAGGCAGTGGTGAGAGCCTGCAATGCAGTGAGCTACCAACTTGGCTCCACCCACAAAAGGGCACATACATTGTAAGCTTCAGAAGCCAGGGTGTGAGATAAGCTCTCCAGGTATTTCTGTTTGCAAATGGGCAGTCATCTGTGTTTGTAAGACAGATGTCTCAAGTGGAGAGTCCAGTTTGTGGTTGGGGTGACTCACCCACAAGGGGATCAGACCACGAGGTAGTCGCTGCTAACTACACACAAGTTCCACACTGAGGTATTTTTACACACGGGCCATTCTGTTTTCGTTCTGTTTACGTAGAGCCAGTAACCCACCTTGAGGTCATAGAGGAGCCGGAAGTTGCTGGGGGCCTGTGATGCTCGCTGGACTGCCTGAGCCAGGGCTAAGGCCCCCCGACCTCCTTCTGCCCAGTGGGTGCATTTGACAGCATCGAAAGCCCCATGTTCTCTGGAGAGGCGGCAGATGAGGTCCAGTTCAGCATCTGTATCTGTCCTGTTCAAGAGGGCTTGGCGTTAAAGAACGGGAGGTGGCAGGGAAGGGAGAGCAGATTGTGCGTATGCCATTAACCCCACACAGATTGCTGCCCGGAACACGGACAACTACTCAATCCAGACTGGTGTCAAGCTCAGCTCTGAGGCCAGGGGGCTGGGGTGACTTTTAGCCAGCTACTTCATCCACACTTATTTGGCTCCCCCGAGGAAACCATGGAAAGAACCACAGCGGGGCTGCCCCAGGATATCATGAAAGTTAGACAGCAATACTTGTAAAGTATCTGGAACATTCCCAGGACACCACTGGGACGTAAATACCAGCTTTACAAATTGCTTCTTCCCGTTGCGCTGCGGTGAGGGCATTATTTTGAAACCCTAAACGGCGCTACAGTGCCAAACAACCCACACAGCTCTTGCATGAACACTTCTAGCTCAATACATTCAACTCTCTCAACATAACATCCCACCTGACCCGGTGAAATAAAGCCATGCTGCAGGCGATGCTCTTCTGTTAGCACAAAAGGCCTTGGAGCGACCAAAAAGAACATTCCTTGTCAAGTGTGTGTGTTCTCCCCATTGCTCAGCAAAGAAGAGGGCCCTCAGGAGCAGTTCTGATTTCCGGATCTCAGTGATGAGGTAGCGGCTCATATGGTGCCTATGGCCCATATGGTGCCTGTCACATCCCAGGCTAAACCACAAGCTATACCCAACAGCCGCAAGTGAAGGACAAAATGAAGCTAAAAGGGGTACTGTACAGCTTGCTCCAGGAGCTGTTTCCTGGCGTTTTCTATACTCCTCCTTTCTCGAGATTTTGCACTTACTTGAATGCGTTCATGGCCACGACCACAGGCACGCCAAACATCCTAGCATTTTCTATTTGTTTCCTCAAGTTACTGAAGCCCTTTTCAACCAGGTCCAGGGCCTGCAAAACAATAGCAAAAGCTGTTGCTTCTTTTGCAGACAGAAGCTATCCCTGGGGTACGGGCGGGGCACACCTGCAATCCCAGCACTCAGGAGGTGGAGGCTGGAGGATAGAAGTTTAGACCAGCCTGGGAACCTGGCCAATCCTTGTCTCAAATGAATAAATAAAATAAAAATATAAAAAGGGAAGTGTGTCTTTGAGTCAGAAGATGTTCACAGTGAGGGCAAGGAGGAAGGCTAGCAGGGGGCCATGATATACACCCCACAGCGCTGCTGGTGGAGGCAGGAGAATCGACTCCTGCCTATATATAGCCCTGAGGGAGGCTAAGTTGTTTCCCTCCATCTTGACAATATGACAGCGGGGGTATCAGACGCCATTATGCAACATATTAATGTCCTCTTGGTTGTTTGGAGGGGACAAGCTTGAAGCCTCTACTTAAATTACACTTATAACTTGTGTGTTGACACAACAGAATAACTCCTGTAGTGCAACAGAAAACATTTGCTCACACAACAGAGGCCAGCACAGGGCCCAACCCTAAAGGCGTTTAATGTCCAACCGCCATAAATACTGCCCTGCAAGAAGTCAGTGAAGTTTCAGAGAATTTAATGAACTCAACTATGAACCTTCCTAAGGCTAATAAAATAAGGCAAATACTATTTGGAAAACCCAAGTACTGCACTGGACAGAGGGCTCAGAGGTTTAGAGTACTACTTTCAGCCAGGGGTGGTGGCACGTGCCTTTAATCCCAGAACTCGGGAGAGGCAAGGCAGGAGGATCTCTGAGCTCAAGGCCAGTCGGTATATAGAGAATTCCAGGACAGACAGAACTCTGCGGAGAAATCCTGTCTCAATAAATAAATAAATAAATAAATAAATAAATAAATAAATAAATAAATAAATAAATAAATAGAGTACCACTTCCTGTGTGGATGCCAGGAAATGTGAGCCTATTTCCACATTGACCAAAGGTCAGAGAGTCAGAACTAACATCTAGTTCCTTTAAGGTTATTGTACTTCTACCCAAAGGTCCCTTCTAATGTTGAACAGAGTTCTGCTCTCTCAAGGCTATTGTCAACAGGTGTGGCTAATAGCCAGCCCTTGTGCTCCAGGAATAGAGAAGTAGATTGTTCCTACCTCAAACGAGAGTCTAAGGATCCAACTAAGTTCCAGTTCCCTTTATGGAGATAACTTGGGATTCCACCCAGGTTTGCCTACAGAATGTTTTGGTCTAGCGTGTGAGCGTGACTTGTTTTGTTCTAGCAACAGAATGTTTTATGAATATAGCCAGCGACCTTCAATTGGTATGTTCATTTCTTCGTATCATGTTAATGTAGTTCTTTGTCTTACTCCTACCTTTTGGGGTCAGGGGTATTTTAAGCAGTTGGAAATTAAATGCGGGCGAATTTTCAGTACTCACTGGAATTCCCTCCCGATACTATCCTAAATCTTTCTCCGTTTTATTATTTTCATTCGTGTCTTCATATTCTTTACTATATTTCTAAATTCCCATGCTTCTACCTTGGCGAGAGGTATTTTTGTTAAGGCTGGTCCCCAACATTCCTGTTCATCCAAGTTTGGATCCAGCATGCAAGTCAGGTGGCACATAACAGCCTGTCACTCCGTTAAGGAACACCCTTTTCTGGTCTCCTCAGGCATGCCTCCCCGCCCCCACATGCACATAAAAGAAAACTTAGAAAAACCAGGGCTGGAGAGATGACTCAGCAGTGAGGAGTACTAGCCGTTCCCGCAGAGGGTCCTAACAACCACCTGTAACCTGAGTAGGAGCCTTAAATCCTATACCTGAAATATAAGGGCTGGCTATTAGCCACACCTGTTGATAATAACCTTGAGAGAGCAGAGCTCTCTGACCTATATCTAGTTGGGGACAATAACCTTGAAGGAACAGAAGTAAGTTCCAGTTCTCTGACCTTTGGTCGGGGTGGGATGGCAAGAACTTCAATCAAGCTGAAACTCTCTGACCTTCAGACAAGGTGGAAATAGGCTCACATTTTTGGCCTCCACAAACAAACAAACAATTCAATCGATCAATCAACTAATCAATAGTGGTTGTCTTATAGAAACACGCTGGATCACTAGGAAAACCTACCACTATTACTTCTTGGGTATTTTTTTCCTTAAATTTATTTATTTATTTAACACCCCAACATCAGTCCCCCCCATTCTCTCCTCCCTACTTCTTGGTTTTGTCTAAAGCAGCAGAAAAAGTAGGAAGGTTAAAGACAGAAAACAAGAAAGATCTTACACTGTATAAAACCCCCACCCCTCTAACTGTAGTCTGAGATCAGGATTATCTGATGGTCTCAAGAGCACTCTGTGTTACCTTTTTTTAGCCACATATAAAGCAATTAATACACAAGACCAACGGAGATCAGTTTTAAAGAAGTGGAAATTCTTAAACGGAGCCACCAGCTGGGCCAGTTGGGGGCAGTCACTGCAATTAGATACAGGAAAGGCTGCGGGGTGGTAGGAGAGCCAGAGCTGTGAATTCCCCTCCTGCGCCTGAATCACACAGGCGACCATAAAAGGCAAGTCACAGCTCAGGAGACAGGCAGGCTCAAGGCACCAAGCTTCTTTTTCCTAGTCAAATTGGCAAACTTCATCTGGGGGCTGTACACTGACCCTGTACTGCCCGGTAAGGTAAAAGCCTCTAAAGGGACAGAGAAACTGGATGACAGTGACAGAGGCTGACCCTGCATCTTCTCCATGTGACCACTCAGTGGCCCTAGGCATGGTTCTTCTATGGAAAATGGTATCAGTATGAAAAAAGAACACTCTCTGAGCTCCTGCCCCCAAACCAAATCAGTTTATGGAAGATGTGCCTGCAAAATCAACCAGGGCACTTAGTGGCGTATCTGGGGTCTTGAACTCGGGTTTGGGTTTGTAGAGAAAATGTGCTTTCTAAAGGTTTCTCCTTGCTTGATTTAAATGGCATTTAGGACTAATTCAGAGCAGGACAGACAATGAAGGAGAGAGGTGTGCATCAGTCTAGGGCATGGCTTCTTAACTCTGGCACTATTGTCATTTTGATTACTGGGGGGGTTGAGGGGGTGCCCTACACACCCTAGGCTGTTTATAATCCCGCTTCTACACATCAGGTGAAAGTAATACCACCATAATGTACCCTCTCTGGCTGGGTATGGTGCACCTGCCTCTAATCCATTGGCTGAACTCCAGGGCTGGAGTTCAAGGCCAGCCTGGTCCATCTAACAAGACCCTACCTCTAACAAACAGCAACCAAACAGCTTCCAGATACAGCCAAATATTCCCTGGGAGTAAAACTGTGAGAACCAGCCACTGGTCTAGGACAACGGCTTTCTGCCATCCTTGTTGGGCCAATTCTAGTTACAGTCATTTCTTATTTAATATGATTTCCAGTGCACCTCAGGCTTTTTTGTTACCCCCGCCCCCACCCACACCCACACACTGCAAGGTACAGCCTAGGGTCTGTGCCCTTTGTTTTCCACGGCCAGATTAGGACATGCTGATTTGGGGTGTGGTTTCCTAGGACAAGCGAAAAGAATAATTGTAGTTACCTCTTCTGTGTAAGCCTTGGGAAGGGGCAGTCCAGCAGTGACCTGGAAGAAAGGAAACAAAGTGAGGTGTGCTCCCATTGTGACAGGCAAGGGGCTGCATGCTTCAGAGACTAAAAGGGCGACCATGTGAAGCTGTTTCCCGCCCAAAGGACTCAGAAGCATGAGGGCGTAAAGTGCAGGACAAGGACAGCTGCGAACCCTGTGTGCGTGCGTGCGTCCGTGCATGTGTGTTCTTTGTGAATTGAGATGAGGAGGGACGGATAGAGGAAGGCCACAGCAGACAGGAGAATCCCTGTGGCAGCACAGTGGCCCCACTGAATGAAGCACACACCAGGGGAATGGAAGGGAAGGTGGACGGGCGGGGACACAGCCACCGGTCCTGCAAAAGTCACTATGGACGTCAAAGGCCAGGCTTGTGCGTGGCCAGAGGGGCGGGTGGGGGCCGACCTAGGATGACTGAACAAGCAGTAAGAGGGAAACAGCAGCCAGAGTGGACCTGTGGTCCCTAGTGCTTGGTAAATGAAGGCAGGGCAATCACTTCAAGGTCCTCATCAGCCTAGGCTATGTGACCCTCTCTCAAGAGGGAATAAAGGGGGAGAGGGTGACAATGGAGGACCTGTATAGTAGACTCAGAGGTACGTGAACACTAAAGCAGTTACCTCACTGAGTCATCAGGTGGAGGGGCCTGGCTTGGGTCCTGATCTGGGAGCTGGGCGAGCCCCGCTGCATGCTACATGCAAAGGACTCAGGGTTGATGCACTCGTCACTGTAGGCAACACACAGTGCTTAAAAGGCCTCAGGCTGGGTTTTCCACTCCTCAGAGAGACTTGAGGTTTGCGTATTCAGTCTAAGGTGCTACAATCCTAGACGGGTCATGTGGAAGATGAACAGAAAGCAGTGACCTTCTGCATAGCTCCCCACGGGTCCGGCTCCTGGACAGAGCTGTGCAGGCAAAGCCTCCCCTCAGGACCGCCAGAGCAGGGACTTCTTTCACAGATATCCCTGGCCCTGGGCAAGTTGGTCAGGCTATGGTACGAGGTCACTGAGGGGTACGTGAGATGGGAATGCCAGCTAGAACCAGAGACTACCTACCATTTCTGGCAGAAAGGGGCATCTGAGGCTGGGAAAGTCTTTCATCCCTCAGGGGCAACTAGATTATGGTTTGAGAGAGGCTGTGTGAGTTAGGAGAGAGCCTTCCAGTGCAGTCTGGGGACCTAACCTTGTTGGGGGGGAGGGACCCAAGGCCAAAACGATTTCCCCGATGGAGCATTCATTCACTCTCTCACCGAGTGGACAATGACCTCTCCACAGGCTACCTGCCACGTGACATCACAAGGCCATGTGCAGAGGAGAATCAATCCACTGTCTCCAGTGAACCAGACACAGAAGAGAGGGGAAAAGGACAGCACTTCTATTACTTCAGAAAATATAATCGCTTTTCATAAAAAGCTATTTATGTTAATGTGCAACTCAGTTCTAATATAAAATATACTAAACAAAAGCTATTTTAGGCCTTTAGTAATTGTTAGAAGTACAAAGAAGGTCTAAGGGCCTGGTAGTGGAACATTGTCAGGTATGTGCAAAGCTCTGGGTTCAATCCCCAGCGTACCCCTCCCCTCACCGCATCCTGAAACACTTGAGAATTGCTCTGTTAGGACAAATGGGTGTCACTGCACGAGCAACAGATTCAAGGTCTCACTCCCTAGGTCACAATGCCAGCGCCTAAACAAGAACAGAAATCTAAACAAGAACAGAAATCTAATTCTACAGTGACTGCCGAATAGTATAACCAACTTCACATGTCAGTCTGAAGAAAAGACGTGACGTCAGGTGTGCTGTGACATTTAGTCCAGCACTGGGGGGGGGGGGGTCTCTGTAAGTTTGAACCCAGCCTGGTCTACAGAGGAAGTTCTAGGACAGCCAGATGACAGTGTGGGACCCTGACTCAAAAAGCAAGCAAATAAACAAAGAAGAGACGTGAAAATATCAGAACAAGAAGGTATAGTCTCTAAGCAATGGAGTTCAGGAAAACACATCACATCCGGGTTGGAGCTGGTCCTGAGCGAGCCCATCCTTTGCCCTTCCCGAGTGACCTGCCCTTCTTTCACCAGTCCAGGGCAGCCCCGCCAGCTCACCGCAGGCTACCAGTGCCCTGTCAGCAAGAACTGCCGCCCACAGTCGACTTCTGCTTGAGCCCAGTGTCAGCTGGCTGCCTGCCAGTGGCAATATCAAGAGGAAAATCCGATTCGGGTTTATAAAGAACAGGTTGACACAGAATTTCCTGCCAGTAAGGTTAAGCACAAGCCCTTGGAGGGCTTTCCACATGCAGGTGACAAAACCAGCTTGGACCCCTTAAAATGCTGGAGGGGCATCTGTCCCTGAGGGCGAGTTATCTGGCCATCCCTGGCTCTGGCTCCCTATCCATCAGCCATGGAGTACCAACCCCGGAAAGGGTCATGGAATCTCCTCCGAGCCTCTAGAACATTTCTGACAACCATGTTCTCAGCCCTTGGTCCTCACCGTGGGGCCGCCCCCGTGCATCTTAAGAGCCCTGACAGTGGCAACAAGAACCACCACGTGTGGCTGGAGACCAGAATAGCGGCACTTGATGTTGAAGAACTTTTCCATTCCTATGTCTGCTCCGAATCCTGCTTCAGTCACTGCAAGGAAGACAAGCAACTGTAAACCACCACGGCCACTCAGTGACACGAGCCCATCCATCCACCGAGAAGGCGCAAGGACTCACCGACAAAGCCTTCAGGGCCAACAAGCTTGAGCGCGATCCGGTCTGCAATGATGGAGGAGTTCCCATGTGCGATGTTGGCAAAGGGCCCAGCATGGACGAACACTGGTGTGCCCTGTGGGAACCATGACATCGTGAGCAAATGCCAACTTGGCTTCACAGTGGTGTCACGTTAGCCAAAGGGCTAGGATTTAACCAGAATTTGAAAGAAGACTTCCAGGAGGAAAAACACCACACCTACCCCTTTGTTGTGGAATAGAATGTTTGTTTAACCACATAAAGATGTGTTGCATTTAGCCGGGCGGTGGTGGCGCACGCCTTTAATCCCAGCACTTGGGAGGCAGAGGCAGGCGGATCTCTGTGAGTTCGAGACCAGCCTGGTCTACAAGAGCTAGTTCCAGGACAGGCTCCAAAACCACAGAGAAACCCTGTCTCAAAAAACCAAAAAAAAAAAAGATGTGTTGCATTTGATTGTGCTGCATTTGTTTAATGACGCAACGCCATTGCTTTTGTTGATGCTGCATTTGTTTCACTATGTAAGGATGCGTTGCTGTTTTACATTGCCTGTCTAAGGTACCTGATTGGTCTAAAAAAAAAAACCAAAAACTGAATGGCCAATGGCTAGACAAAGGAGGGATGGGTGGAGCTGGTGGACAGAGAAAAGGGGAGCCAGCCAACCAGCCAGGGCCCAGCCAGCCAGCCACAGAGGAAGCAGGGAGGCAGGATGTGCAGTACACGGATGAGGTAACCGAGCCTCAGGGCATCACATAGATTAATAGAAACGGGTTAGTTCAAAAAGAGCTAGCTAGAAACAAGCCTACACTAAGGCTGGGCATTCAAAGCTAATAAGAAGTCTCCATGTTATGATTTGGGGGCTGGTGGTCCAAGAGAGCCTGCTGCACCCCTTTCCTGTGGCAGTGTTGGGAGTCCAACCCAGGGCCTCTCACATACTAGGCAAATCCTCTGCCACTGACCTATACCCCCAGCTCCAAAGTGGTTTATTTTATATTATTTTAGAATGCCCCCTCCCAACTGTAAGAAGTAAGGAAAGAGATGAGCAGCAGAAAAGGCTTCTATGGGATGACACTGGGTAAAGGTGATTGCCTTGCGAGCTTGGAGACCTGAGTTTAAATCCTAAAGTCCAACTATGAGTGCCAGGAGAGAACTCATTCCACAAAGCTGTCCCCATAGCAAACAGATTTCTAAAAATCTTTCAAAAAAGATAAAAGGTGTCTGATTCTGCAAGGAAAGTGTGCTTTATAACCTCCTGGTTCTGACTCGAGGGAGTGAATTCTGGAGCCCGGAGTTACCCAGCGCACCTCCAAGGTCTGCATGAGGTTGGGCTTGATTGCGTCCTTCATCAGCACCGTCAGCGCTCCACTCACGCCCTGCAAGACAAGCCCACGAAGCATCAATTCCTGCTAGCAGAAATCCAATCTCCTGAAACCAGAACTTGGCACTGCGGGGCTTCTCATTCATTTTAACCATCTTGGGATAATTACCGCTCACACCTAATCTCCGCCATTCACCGTTAATGCTTATTTCCCATCGCTGTACTAGGAAGCCACCAGTTATCCTGGCGGGGGGAGGAAGCAGGATGAAAATGGCACTCACGCACCATTTCTGAAAACGCACGTGGCGCTAGAAACAAGCGCCTCAATCAAGCTCTGTGGCTGGCTGATGTGGGGAATCCATTTAGACCCGTTTAGAGGAGCTATGTTAGTTCCGACAGCAACGCGCTATTTATAACTTTGGTATCCGAGCAGAAATGGGTCTGAGTCGAATTCACTGTATGTTTCCCAAAGCTGAAGCAAACTACTAGCCAGAAGCCTAATTCCAACTCCTAAATCCAGCTCCCTCTTTTAAGGGAGCCAGTCATTGCTGAATAAACCGATGGCAAAGGAAAACCAGGCAGTGGTTCTCATTTATATTCGACATTAATGTGTTTCTAAATTTAAGGTTTGGGTGTTAAAATTTAAAACATGTTAACTGTGAAGTTAATATTTTTCTCCCTTTTCTAAATTCATGTGCCATAACACCGACTATACCAGTGTGTGTTGATACAAACTGGTATATCTGGTGTGTTGATCTAAAGCAGGTGTGGTGACTCGGGTTTATAATACAGCAGTTCTCAACCCGAGGGTGTTGAAAGCTTTTGGCAAACTTCTATCTCCAAAAATATTTACATTACGATTCATGACGGCACAAAATTACATTTATGAAGTGGCAACGAAAATATTTTTATGGTTGGGGTCCACACAAGCTGAGGAACTGTGTTAAAGGGTCACAGCAATAGGAAGGTCAAGAAGCACTGTTTTGATCCCAGGGTGCAGGGGGCTAAACTAGGAGGATTGCTATTGTTTGGAGAATAGTCTGGGCTACAGGATGGGTTCCAAACAAGCTTGGATTAGGTTGTCTGGAAAAAGAGTTTCTTTAAGAATTACCCCCCCCCCTCCAGACAGGGTTTCTGTGTGTAGCTTTAGAGCTTGTCCTGGCACTAGCTGCTATAGACCAGGCTGGCCTTGAACTCATAGATATCTGCTTGCCTCTGCCTCCCAAGTGCTGGAATTAAAGGCAGGAGACACGACTACCCGGTTAAGAATTTTTATTTTAGATTTTATGTACATATTTTATATCATGTTCATAGAGAGCTGGGCATAGTGGCACACGCCTTTAATCTCAGCACTTGGGAAGCAAAGGCAGGAAGATTTCTGTGAGTTCGAGTCCTGCCTAGTCTATTTTGAGTCCCAGGACAGTCGGAGATACATAGGGAGACCCTATCTAAAGAGAAAGTAACAACAGCAAAACATAATAAAACAAACCACCCATCAAAAAACAAACAACAAAACAAAACAGGAGACCCAATCAGAAGACCATCAGCCAAACTGCCTAATGAGCCTTTCTAAGTCAAGCGTCGCGGGGAGGCAGTGAGGGTGACACCAGACAGTCGGATGCCAGGTGTTCCATACAAACTCCAGTGGCAGCTTGCTCAGGAAGAGCTTGCAGGATGATGGCATCATTCCCACCACCCAGCGCTTGTGGCCCATGACAGAGTCCAGTCCCATGACATCACTCACTATGAGGAACTTAAAAAATTCTGAATTTTTGTAGTGAGCAAAATCAATTAATGAGCTAATGACAATATTTTAATAAGAGTATAAATTTTGTTCTCAGTCCCACAGAGAGACTGCAGGACGTCACGTCAGCGGCCTGGCACTTACCAGATCCTCGGCACTGATGGGCTCGCCTTTCTTACTGGATGCCACCACCATTTTGCCCAGTCTCTCTCTCATGTCTTCCAGGGAACTAGTCAGGGCCAGGACGGCCATGATTTCACTGGCCACAGAGATATCAAACTGGGCCTGTGGGCAGACGGAGAGACAAAGGCAGACCCTCTGTGTCAAACCGGAACTTAACAAGGATAAAATAGAAATATCTAAATCGTCTTCCAACAGTCAAAATTTCCTAACTGTTCAGACGCCTTGAGTAATCATTTTTTAAAAAATCAATGTTTTAGGGGTTGTAGAACTGTTGCAGAGAACTTGCCTAGCATTCACAAAGCCCTCAGTTTCATCCCCAGGACCTAATAAAACAGGTGTGCTAGCATAAGTTTGTAACCCCAGAACTTGGGAGATGGAGGCTGGAGGATCAGAGTTCAAAGTCATCCTCAGCTATAGTATGTTAGAGATTATATTGATCTACATGAGATCCTTTCTGCACCCCTACTACCTCCTCACCCCAAATTGTAGCAGGGCCAATAAGCTATTTTATTCCTGTGAACGCAGCTTGGTTACAAGTTGGTTACATACTGGCTACAGTTTCCCTGACATAAAAGGAACAACACAGGTATTCTCACACAGAAGATACATTCTGCCAAATGGCTACAGAAGAGAAGCAATTTTAATTAATTTACATGCAAGACTATTCTCTTGGGATTCTCCACCTCCAGGAAGGAATGCTGGGGAAAAACCATACAGGTGACACACAGATTTACTGCAAAAGCTGTCAGGAGCGCTCGGTGCCACACCCACTCACTTCCATTTTAAAAGAGAGAAGGCAGAACAACACCTGCCCGTGTGGTCGCAAAGGAGGGGATGGAGGAGGAGGGAAGCAGAGTGCTAGTTCCCACGAAGCAATTACTGGAGATGAACAGTTACCGTGCGTGTGTGGCCTTTCTCTGTTGGAGCCTGTCCAATTGTGATCTTCCTCAGGAATCTATCATTGGTGTCCAGCACTACGGTGGGAAGGGAGGGCAAGGAACGGCTTTTAAGAAAAGGTACAGAAATAAAGGAATGGAGATCCGGGCAATGGCAGTGCAGTCTAGCATCAGGGAGGCCCTAGGTTGATTCCCCCACGCCCCCAAAAAAAAGGAAGAGAGAAAAAAAGACTAAGAAACACAAAGCTAAGGAAGATTGCACGTTTCTCATGCTAGTACTCTGAGGGCTGAGGCAGGATGTTCTCGAATTTAAGGTCTCCTGGGCTAGATAGCATGACCCCATCTCAAAAGCAAATAATTCCACAAAGATGTAGGGACCATTAAGGTAAAGGGAGCAGCAGAGGTGTGGGTTATTTTTGTTTGTGTGTGTGTGTTGTATTGTTGTTTTTGAGACATGCTCTACCTATCATGTAACTCTGGCTGTCCTGGAACTCACTCTGTAGACCAGGCTGGCCTCAAACTCAGAGATCCGCCTGGCACTACCTCCTGAGCACTGGGATTAATGGCATATGTCACCACGTCCAGTTTAGCAACAGCTTTAAAACAACAAATCAAACCTAAGGATGATCTATTAATACTTGATTTCAAGAGGGACGGACGACAAGCTGTTCTAGTATAAGAGACAGTCACACACCAGAAATGTAGAAGGATGGTTCTTAAAGCAGAAGAAAGTGGAGTGATTGAACTTCATTCCTTCTAAAGAATTCAAACAATTCAAAACACATTCTACATTAGCAGGAAAAAAAAAAAAAAAAAAAAAAACGAGCAACCCAGTTTTTGAAAAGGCTAAGGTGCGTATTGTTCTGTGTGGACTCACTGGCCATACACCCACACAAGGGCCATCAACTCAGACCAAGTGCAAACGCGTGTGAAACACTCAAGCCACAGAGCTGGCCCTCCCTAGCACATTCTCTCACGATGACAGAGCAGAGACCCAATTGTATGACCTCAGGTAGCCTGGAAAGGCCACCACCAACCAATTCAAACCTCACTTCCCAGGACGAGCTACTGTTCACTGTTCAGTGGGCGCCTACATTTGATTGTCCTATGTATTTCATCTTTGCCATGGGTTCACGGCGCAAGGTTCCTAGAGCCCTTGGAATGTTAAAAGGACAGAGAACCTCAGGAGGGGTATGGTGACCAGAAAGGACAGGTAATTGGAGGGATGGAACTTTTAGGTCTATCCACAGAGAAAGTGACTCCACCCCATGGATTGGGGGTGGAGGTGAAGACTTGTAAAAATCATCATCATGATCACCACCATCATCACCATCAGCAGTATATTTTCATGTATAAAACAATGAGTTTCCAGGCTGGTTAACACAAGAAGGCACAGGGATAAGATGTATATAGGCCTCCAACTGCCTCTTTCCTAATTGTTTCTTTTGTAACAAATCAATAAACATCAGCAAAGAAAAAGTAGCCAGGTGTTGTGCCTCATGCCTGTAATATTAACACTTGAGAGATTAAGAATCAGTTCAAGGTCAATGTGGGCCTCAGAGTAAGATTCTCTCTACACACCAATACTTCCCCATGCTAAAGTAAATGATTAAACAATGTATTAAATTCTCACAACATATGGTGAGCTTGTTTCCTTCTAAAAATACTGCAGTGGGGTCTAGAGAGATGGTTCAGTGGTTTAGTGCATTTATTGCTCTTGCAGAAGAGAAAGCTTGAGTTCTTAGCATCCACAAGGCAGCTCACAAGCATCCATTGTAACTCCAATTCAAGGGGATCTGATGTTTTCCCTCAGTCTCCTTGGGCACCAGGCATGGACATGGAGCTCATACACCCATACGCATGATAAATAAATTATATTTAAGAAATTTAAAACGTTGCAACAGTTGCTTAAAGTTATTGAAGCAAGAGGAGAAATGACAATATGTTTTTTTTGTATTAAGAAGGTCATTTGGGGGCTATATAGACACAGCGCAGAGATTAAGAGCACTGATTGTTCTTCCAAAGGACCTGGGTTCCAGAACAGGCATGGCAGCTCACAACTGTCTGTTACTTCAATTCCAGGGTATATGATGCCCTCTTCTGGTCTCTGTAGACACTACATGCATGTGGTGCACAGACACAGATAAAGGCAAAACACTCATACACATAAGAACTGAAAAAAAAATTCTTTAAAGGAATGTCCAGGATGGTGGTCCACACCTATAATCCTAGCAGGGACACGGACGCAAGAAGGCTAATTCAAAGTCAACCTTGGCTGCCTAGAGGACTCAAGACCAGCCTGGGCTACATGATCAAAACAAACACCAAAAACTCCAAATCAACAGAACACTAACAGTTACTGTGCTGATAAAACAAGAACGAAGCTGGTAAGCTGGCCTTATGGTGAATTCTGCACGACTCGACGAAAATTTCTCCTCTACCGTGAGACAAAGGAGATGGGTAGAAAGCCCCGAGCCCTGCTAACTGTACACAGAGAAAAGCGACATATGGTGGTGAAGTCAGGCCAATGCCTAAAGCTGAAGGCTGCCGAGTGCTACAAGAGGAGTTAATAATGAGAAGCGATGAACAGGCTGAAGAGAGAGATGAAAAGCCAAGTCACTGTGCCAGCAGAGTTCTGAGAAGAAAGAGCACACATGATTCAAGTGATTAAACATCATTTTCCCACTCCACGACACCAAAACTTTCTGCATAAAATTAAAACTTAAAAAATGTTATTTTTGGTTTATGCATGAACTTCCTTGAAATGTTCATTTCAATCAACACGGAACAGACAGCAAGAAATCCTACCAATCCCACAAAGGGGCATCTACATGGTGGTTAAGGTTGGCAAGCAAAGCAAAGGTCATCCTGGACAGCATCCTGACCCGGGAGCATCGGGGGAAGGGGAAGTGCGTGGTTACCAAAGCACAGGAGGCTGGCAGCCTGTGCAGGGGACATACCTCTCTGCCACGTTATGGTTTCTGGATCAATATCCAGTCTTGCAAATCTGTTTATCTCATCATCCGTCAGTGTCGTAGGGTCACTCTTTTCAATGCCTAACCTCTGGAAAAAGAAAAGAAAAAAGAAAGAAAAGAGGAAATTAAAACATAAAATGAGACAGAGCCGGCTCAAGAGGCAGAGGCAGACAGGTCTCTGAGTTTGAGGCAGTCTGGTCTACCCAGAGTGTTGTGTCATATAGCCAGACCCTGTCCCAACCAAACAAAACAAAAATAAGACGAGAGCTTTCAGTTGTCCATCCCTCTATTTCCTGATTATGGACGTGCTTCAAGTCCCTGTCGTCCTTCCTCACGATGATGGACTGAACTCTGAACTGTAAGCTAAAATAAATGTTTTCTCTCTTAAAAAAAAACAAAATAGAGAAGCATACTTTTTTTTTAACTGACCATTATCTTGAGATAGCGTTACCACTAGGAAATAAGGACCATGAATCCAGTCTGGGGCACACCCTTGGAATGCCAGCATTGTAAATCCAGAAGGGTAAATTGGGACCCTTTAGCTAAGCCTGGAGGTTATTTCCTATTCCCACATGGTACATCTGTCTCTGTAACTCCACCCCAGAGACTTCCCTCAACACCAAAACCAGTCCCAGTGGAGAAGTATCAGTGTACTTCTGGATTCATCAAATACATTGAAATGAAAAGCAACATGCAAGGCTTTAAAAACCAGACTGCTGAGGAACCCAATTAAAGTCAGATTTTAGGAAAGGCAAAAATGAGCAGCAATCAATAAAAAAAAAAAATCAATTAAAACTCTTTTATAAATTTTTATATGGCTCAATACTTGTGTTGACTTCTTACTGTTCTAAAGGGGCACACACACAAAAAAGGGCTTTTTATTTTTATTTTCTTCCTTACAAAATTTACTTTTAAAATTGATTTACATTATCTATGCAGGTCATTTATCAAGATGGAAAATGCTTATAAAATTGTCCTCTTCCCACCCAGCAGTCATAAGTCAACGGAGTCCCGGCAAGACCTACTCTGCCTGTGGATCCTTCCTTCTCTCTTTCACCATCATTATTGTGAATATTATTATTATTATAGGATGCAAAGAACGAAAAATAAAGTGAATCGAACTGTTGATAAACAGTTCACACCATTTAGTGAATGCTCACACACACATACTTTCCCTTACTTCAGTAAAGTTACACATGAAAATCCCTGTACTACTCCTTTACGGTCATACCTTCCCCCGACCCTTGGCATCCAGTGATGTGATGGCCATTACTACAGTTGTGTCTCACCGAGGATGCCACATAAACAGAGGCACAGCCGACAACTTTTGATACTGGCTTCTTTTACTCAACATCATGCCTTTGAGAGTCAACCAAGCTGTGCATATCAGCAGCTCATGTCTTTTTATGGCACAGATGTACAACAACTGGTTTAACCAGTCAGCCATGGAAGAACACTGAAGACTTTTCTCACTTTGGCAAGATTATTAATAGATTCATTAATACATCCATGTACAGGGTTTTATGTGAACACCAATTTTCATTTTTTCTTGTTCAAAAATCAAAGAGTGGATTTCTGGGTTGTATGCTAAAACATGTGCTTATTGACGATACACAGATTTGACATACTATTCAGAAGGTAAAGGCACTTGCTTTGAAAGCCCAACGAACTGAGTTCAATTCTTCACACCCATGTAAAACCAGACAGAGTGGTACACATCTATAATCCCAGCACTCATAACAGTGAGATGGGAGGAAGAGACGGGAGAAACAAGAGTGACCTTGTCAACAAACTGAGAAGAACTGACTGAATCCCAAAAGCTGTCCCCTGACTCTCCATGGTGCTATGCTCCACACATGCCCACACTTAATATACAAATAAATACGTTTTTAAAATGGCTACATATGTTAAAGAAATTCAAATAAAGTACAGAACTCACTAATTCTCCCAGAGTCCTTTACCTAGGTAGGAAAAGCATCATCAAGCTCATCTTTATAGAAGACCGAATCGAGAGGCTGCCCACAAAGAGTCTGCTCAAGATTTCAGGGCTGGAGCCGGGCGGTGGTGGCGCACGCCTTTAATCCCAGCACTCAGGAGGCAGAGGCAGGCAGATCTCTGTGAGTTCGAGGCCAGCCTGGTCTACAAGACCTAGTTCGGGGACAGGAACCAAAAAGCTACAGAGAAACCCTGTCTTGAAAATCAAAAAAAAAAAAAAAAAAATTCCAGGGGAGAGCAGGGATTCAAACCCCAGGAGCCACACATCTCCATGACGGTATCCACACTCTTTCCACACTGAAAAGCATCTGTTCAGTAGATTGTCAGTGCTCTATTTACTATATCATCAATCACTTCTAAATTATAGAGAAATGAGGGGAAAGTGTCTACCATTAATCCCCATTGCAATTAAGTTTCTTACAATATCAGTGATCAAGAAGGAAAACGCTTACCCGTAACCTTCGGATCTGGATATCAGAGAACTTTCTTACTCCATTTACTGAAGGCACCAAGCGGTTAAAGAGAGCCTTAGAGAAAGGGGAGAAAAGATTTGAGATGAGGGTGTCCCACTGCCATGTTACCTGCCTCAGCATGCAAGGAACCAACACTAATTCAGGTACTTCCCCCTTAGACACACACACACACACACACACACACACACACACACACACACATCCTTTGCATCCTACCTTGTCTGTCTGGGTCAGCTCATGAAATATCCGAGCATCGATGGCAGCAGCCACGAGGTTATTAGCTGCAGTGATGGCGTGGATGTCACCAGTGAGGTGGAGATTGAACTACAAAAGAGCAGAAGCCACGCTTGTGGACAGGCTCACGAATGGGCTATGAAAAGCAAATCCCTGAAACCAGGCGTGGTGGCTCATGCCTGTCACCCCAGCACTCAGGACGGCCACCAGTTCAAGGCCAGCCTGAGCGACACAGTAAGCACTAGAACTTATCTATTTATAAATAAAAATGCCCAGCTATCTGTCCCTTGAAACAACTCCTCCCAAAGAAAGAATTGTGGTTCTCCATAAAAGTGTCCAGAGAATGGAGCCCACACCACACCACACCACTGAGGTCACCAGAGGCTATACCAATGAGGAGGAGCATGGGCAGCTGCTCCCCTCTGGGTCCCTACACTGTTCCCGTGTCACAAGGACTTTGATGCTCAAGACCATGCAACATGTGTTCACTTGCTCAAAATATCTTCACTGAAGGGCAGACCTCGAGAGCAAGCTATTGTTACAAGTCTACAAAGAAGATATTTTTGTTTAATGTGTTGTTCCTGCCAAGAAACAAGCAGATTGTCCACTAAGCATTCTAAAAATATATATAATAAAATAAAATAAAAAAATTTCCTCTCTGGAGGGGAAAAGATATGACACAGCCAGATGGAGTCAAGCTTTACCTCTTCCATAGGAATGACCTGGGAATAGCCACCTCCTGCAGCGCCACCTAAGGAACAGATCGAGGGCGGGGATCAGGTTAACTTGCTTCTCCACGACTTGGAATCCAAAGACTGACAAATCCATTTCCGTAACTACTAAGCATACTGTTTGTTTATTTTCTAGTCATTTGGACAGATGTGAGCAGGTGTTTTCTAATTTCCTTCACCGCACTAAAACACTTGATCATGTGCACGCTGAACAGCCTCTCAATTGAAATCCGAGTGCAAATGACAAAACCGTGAACACACACACACACATACCTACTTATTATCTTTAGAAATAGGCTCCCTGTGATTCCTAACATACTAAAAAACCCAGATGACAGTTACATAAAGGCAAGCCTGTTTAATTTCCTACTCTTACAAAGCTACTCTAGCTTCCAAAAAAGGAATCTTGACGGTACACACCTAACACAGAGACCCCAGCTCTTCCAGAACGGGAGATATACATTAGAAAGCAGCTGAGCTGTTAGGAGCTCTGCTGGCCAGTGCAGTTAACTAAGGGCGGGTCAAGATGGCTAGGCTGCCACAACATCAGGTAAGATTATATCACTGGAAAAAATAGATCGTATTTTTGGGAGGAGGAGACTATGCAAGGAATAAAATTCAATAGAGGAAAGGAGAACAATGAGCTCTCTAGTCAGAAGGCAGGGTCTTTTTTTTTTTTTTTTTTTTTTTTTAAGTTTTAGTTTTTTCGAGACAGGGTTTCTCTGTGGTTTTGGAGCCTGTCCTGGAACTAGCTCTTGTAGACCAGGCTGGTCTCGAACTCACAGAGATCCGCCTGCCTATGCCTCCCGAGTGCTGGGATTAAAGGCATGCGCCACCACCGCCCGGCTCTCTAGTCAGGAGGAAGAAGTCCTGGAGTCAGGGGTTGTTATAAGCACAAAGGCAGGGCAGGGCGCAGGCTCATCTAGCTCTCAGGAGGCACAAGGACGGCATGGTGGCCAGCCTAGGCAACTTGGCGAGGTCCAGGCCAGTCTGAACTACCTGGAAAGATCTGGTCTCAGAGACAAAATGAAACTAACAAGCCCAAGTCAAACCTGGCAGGAAGGAAGAGGTGTGCCTGTTGAGAACATCTGCATTAATTACTGGAACAAGCAGAACACCATCCCTTGTCAGCCAGCAAATGAAAAAGCCACCGCTAAGAACGTATTATAATTAATAAAAATAGCTTAAATTAAAAGAGAATGTTTTGAAAGCAGAAGCAACATTGTGCAGGAAAACAAAAAGGAGTAACAGGAGGGGGAAGCAATGAGAAAAGGGAGGGTATGGGGTTTGATAGGCAGTGCATATGTGTGTCAAAGTGTCCTTATGTACCGTACCACAGCACCATGTACAAAGAGTATGCACACAGAAAGCTAAAACAAAAACAGAAGCATGTCTGTGTGTGCAGATCAGTGATGGTATCTGCCTCGCATGAGTGATGCCCTGAATTTAATCCCAACCAATGTATGCAAAATAAATAATAAACAAAATCAATAAATAACCTGGAAAAGAATAAAGAGAATAAAAGAGCATACCTACAAATCACAGGGATCAAAATGAAGTTAAACATGGTTAGCGGTCCAGTGTTCTCCCTTGATCAAAAGGGTTGCGTGTGGTAGCCTAGAGCTCGAGATAGGAGTGGGGCAAGAGCTGCTGTGGGCTGAGTTAGTGGTTGCCAATCTTCCTAGTGCTGCACACTTTAATAC
Source organism: Chionomys nivalis (assembly GCF_950005125.1). Classification (NCBI taxonomy): domain Eukaryota; kingdom Metazoa; phylum Chordata; class Mammalia; order Rodentia; family Cricetidae; genus Chionomys; species Chionomys nivalis. The sequence goes on from NC_080095.1 coordinate 48,217,289, forward strand.
AGTTCCTCAGGTTGTGGTGACCCCCAGCCATAAAATTACTTTGTTGTAACATCACAACTGTAATTTTGCTACTGTGATGAATTGTAAGGGGATAAAGGCACTTGCTGCCAAGCCTGACAAGCAGAGTTTGATCTCTAGGCTCCATATGGCGGAAGGAGAGAACAAATGAAGCAGGTTGTCTTTTGACCTCCACACACAGGCTGTGGCAATCACACACACACACACACACACACACAATAAATAAATAAACAAACATACAAAATGGTGCTTTTAACCACGTTACCAGTAAGGCCCCAGGCTGCTATCCTAAGTAGTGACATCATCTCATCTGGGAATAGAGAATGATATATACACAAAGTGCTTAGCACAATACCTGCCACAAAGCCCACACTAACTGGGGTCAGGTTTTCTTATTCTGTAGAACTGGTCTGTTTCAGTGGGAGCCTAGATCAGCAGCCATGAATTTCTTTATTGTTACTATGACAATAGAGTGGATATCAGGATATATCGGGATTTCACATATCCCGATCGTCCCTGTATATACCACAAGTCCTAAGTCTTGGGATAACGATGAAAGCCTTCCTTAAATGAATCACAATACAAATGTGGAAGCAAATACTCTAGGTATCTAAATGAGTTGAAGCACCCATAAGCGCCCTCGGGTAAAGTCAGTCTGGGAGGACTAAAGGAAGGCAGGTCCCTCTGGCCACAAGTACCTTTTATTCCAAAGGTGGGTCCCTGAGAAGGCTGTCGCACACAGGCAAAAACATTCTGATTCAGGTGGGCGCCGAGGGCTTGCACCAGTCCGATTGTGGTTGTACTTTTCCCTTCTCCCAGGGGTGTTGGTGTTATACTTCAAGAAGAGAGCAAAAACCACAGAATTAATGTCACTGGAACCACTGAACACTCAGAGATAACTCCTAATATAAATAATAAGAACAAGGGGCTAGAGAGAAGGTTCGGTGAAGGGCTTGCTGCTCTTCCAGAAGACTGGGTTTGGGTCCCAGCGCCCATGTAGTAACTAGCACCTAGGCTTGTATTCCCCTGTAACTTAGCCCCAGAAGAATCCTACATGCTCTTCTTGTCTCTGCGTATGTGTGTGCACACACAAAAATATAATAACAAAACAAACAAACAAAAAACAGAAGAACAAAAACCCTGAGAGATCTTTTTCTAAGAGTTATAGTGATTTTCAAAAACTTAGAAACAAAAATCAGGGTCACCAGATGGCTCCACGGCATCAAAGCCTTACCCTGAGTTCCACCTGGAACCCGTACAATGGTGGAATGAAAGAAGCAACTCTACAAAACTGTCCTTCAACCTCCACATAAGCAGCCCTACAATGCATATATCATGTGTGTCCACAATACGATTAGGAAGAACTTTAGCTCTGCTCACTATAAGAAATAGAACTGACACGTGACCCTACTGCCCATGATTTTTAAGTTCTTTTTATAAAAATTTAATTTTTATTTTATGTACGGGAGTTTTTGCTTGGATGTCTGTGCACCACATGTATGCAGTGCCTGTGGAGGCCAGAAGAGGGCGTCAGACCCCCTCAGCACTGGAGTTAGAGACAGCTCTGTGAGCTATCATGGGGATGCTTGGAACTGAACAGGGGGCTTCTGGAAAAGCAGCCAGTGTTTTTAATCACTGAGTCATTTTCCCAGCCTTCCCCAACTTTAAAAAAAGATTTTTTTATTTTTTTCTTATTTATGTGTAAGAGTGTTTTGCCTGCATGCATGTAACTACACCATACTGTCCTCAGAGGATGGATGAGCTCATCAGATCCCCTGAAACTGCTTCTTTAGGAGTCTGTGGGCTCTTTCTCTCACACACACATACACATATTAAATACACACATACACAAATTAAAAATTAAAACCTTAAAAGTCAGGCAGTGGTGGCACACACCTTTAATCCCAGCACTTGGGAGGCAAAGGCAGGTGGATCTCTGTAAATTTGTGGCCAGCCTGGTCTACAAGAACTAGTTCCAGAACAGGTTCAATAGCTACAGGGAAACCCTGTCTCAAAAAACCATAAATAAATAAATAAATAAATAAATAAATAAATAAAATAAAACCTTCAAACAAGAGGTCTGGGTGATGGTGGCAAATGCCTTTAATCTCAGCACTTGGAGGCAGAGGCAGGTCCATCTCTGAGTTTGAGGCCAGTCCGGTCTACAGAGTGAATTCCAGAACAGCCAGGGCTGTTATACAGAGAAACCCTGTCTCAAAAACCAAAACAAACAAACAAAACCACCACCAACAAAAGACCAAGCTAGTAGCTCTTCCACACATGTGCCCTAAGTGTAAATGTCACCCTGGTGATAATAATCAGGCCGCACGTAGAAGACTCTGCTGGCGACAGGACATACATACCCAGTCACGACCACGTATTTCCCGTCGGGCTGGTGCTTTAGCCGCTCTAGGGCTGAGAGCAGGACTTTGGCCTTTGTGTCCCCGTACAGCTCCACCTCTTCTGTGAGCAGCCCAATTTCTCGGGCCAGGCTACCGATGGGCTTTGGCTTGCAAGATCGTGATATATCAATGTCGCTTTAAAGACACAAGGACGGGTGTCAGTCTTTAGTTACTGCATAATGAGCCCCCCTAGTGACATCCTCTTCCGCCCCAATCAATGGTGCTGTCTGTAGACGAACCCATGGGCCACAGTGCCCAGCGGTTAAACCCTAACCAGTCCCCAAGTTCCACCCAAGAACATTTCATTCTCACCTCGGAACAGGTGTCTTGAGACTCAGCTTGTTATACTGAATTGTCCACTTTCCTGGCTTAAATTTCTGCAAGAAACGCTGTGCGCTCTCTACTGTGCTCTGGGCAAAGTGACAAATGGAGAAAGAAGAGGGGAACAGTCCAACAGTCAGTCAGTCCCAAGGGCCAGGTCATCACTGCTCGGTCCCCACCTGAACCAGTTCATGGTGACGCTTGACCTGGGGTGAGTGAGGAGGCACCATGTTCACGGAAGGGCCTTTGCCTCACCCACACCGGCAGGACAGCCAGCCAGCGTGTTTCTGGGTCAGCTCTAAATTCCAAAGGCCGTGAAAGGACAGCTTCCTCTACGGACGGGACAGACACCATCTTTGCCCTCTCTCACCGCTTTTCCTCTGCAGACCCCATCCGTACCTGACTTCTGAGGGGGGTCTTACGAGGTGTCTTGGGGTAGGAAGGTCTTCAGAAGAACCACAGAACTTTCTGCACCGTACCTGCATCAGCATTGCCACGGTCATGGGCCCCACGCCGCCTGGGACAGGCGTGATAAAACTCGCCCTCTCCTTGGCCTCGTTATATGCCACATCACCCACAACTTTCCTTCCATTGGGCTTTGTATCATCTGATTCAGGAGAGGAGGGGGAGAAAAAGCAAAGCAAAGGCTCAGACCACAACAATGGTGCTAATCTCCAACTTTAGAGATTAAATATGACAGTTTGAATCTGCCTCCCCCCATCTATTTAAGAGTACATTTGTCCTGTGAGGCTCAAGCGTCTAATTAAAGCTCCTGGACAGGGCTGAGGTGCAGTTCAGTGGTAGAGCACTGGCCCAGCATGCTTCAGGCCCTGGACTCTCTCCCTAGCACCAATGTGAGAGAGATGGCAGGGGTTCCCTATTTTCTAGGGAGAAAAGAGATTATCAGAAAGACCTCATAAGATGTGTAAATGGTAAGAAATGAAAATCATTTAAAAATAAACAAATAAAATAAATCCTTTTAAAAGAGGGCTTTTTTTTTCAGATCCCGGAATATCCTTTTGTAGTCTCTGGTGATAAATAAAATGTGTTTTTTATTCTTAAAGCTGACAACCTTTGAAAATGTTAATTTGCCAAGGCCTACAAAGGAATTTTTTTTTTTAGGTATACAAAGCTCCAACTATGTCACAGCTGCCAGATACGGTTTCTACAGCAACTGTCAGCAGTTAGTGAGCTCCAGGCAGGAGCTGGAGGAACAATTCAACATTCAGTTCCAAAGACAGCAGCTACTTAAATGCTTGCTCAAGGCAAAAAATATAATTGCGCTTTCCTTAAAAGGATCCCAACTACAAATCTCACCAGCAAAGACTAGCTATTCAAGGGGACAGATTCACGGATGTACCACACAGAGAACATCCAACACTTCCGGGCTACGCTAGGGACAGGCCCAGACTTCAGTAACCCTGGGGAGGATTTGTAGAAGCTCAGTCACATTGCCACTTCTCTTTGAGCACGGCTCTGTGGCCAAGAGGAAGTTTTCAGATGTAGCCAAAACCAAAACAACCCAGACCCAGGAAGTCCTTGTACCAACTGCCCTTGGAGGCTCTGCATTACCTGAGGTCCAAAAATGCAAAGGTCTAACACGCACCTGCTCGCAATATTTTTTAGGTGACTGGAGAGGCTAAAGGAGCACACTACAGTAAGAGAGATTCTCCTTGTAGGCCTCAGAGTCTTTCAAATGCTCAGGGGGTGGGAAGGATGGTTCAGAGAGCAAAGGCAGAGGCACGGGAGCCACACAACCTGAGTCAGAGCTCCAGAACCCACGTAAGAACCCGTGTTCCCATCATTCCAACAACCCTAGGGTGAGGTGGAGACAGGAAACTAGTGGGCCAGCTAGTCTGTGGAATACAGAAAGGCAGAAATGAAATCGCCTCCCAAGGCGCAGGCAAGACGCAGCTCCAGGAAGTTACCCCCTGACTTCCACACATGCCCCATAGCATGGACACCTACCAAATATGGAGGGCTGACTTTAAGGGACAAGAGTCTCATAGATGTTGCGTGATCAGTGGGAAAGTGACCACTTATCAGCATTTACACTATCCATTCTGAGCCCTAGACTTTCTTTTAATGGAAAGTTCCAAGCATAGAATTCAAGGCAGTTTCATCCTGACAGTTACTTTGGAGATCCCTAACTACTGGAGGCCAGTCCAGAAGCTATTATAGTGGGTGAGAGGAGACTAGATCTGGGTGTGGTGGGGAATCCGCCCCTTCTTTCATATCTCTTCTAAGTAAAACATTAGCCTGTCTCAAATTGCCTTTACTAGTAAGCTAAGCAGGAAAAACACATTCACAAGTTCTGACCAATCCTTTTCTCACTCCGCTTGATTCCTAAAAAATATTCTTTTGAGGTGACTGGAGGAGATGTGGCTCAGTGGCAGAACCCTGAATGTGCAAAGTCCTGAGTTTGATTCCCCAACCAGGCAAATCAAAATTAAAAAACAGCTAGAAAAATATATGGACTAATTTATTATTAATTTGTAAAGTGATTTTTTTCCTTTTATCCTTGAGTGGATCACTCAAACAATTCTTATTTTTTTTTAATAAGATAAAACCCAAAGTCTCGTGCATGCTAAACTCTTGTCCTACCACTGAGAATCAATCTCAAGTAAACAATTTAAGAAATATGAATCAAAGCCGGGCGGTGGTGGCGCACGCCTTTAATCCCAGCACTCGGGAGGCAGAGGCAGGCGGATCTCTGTGAGTTCGAGACCAGCCTGGTCTACAAGAGCTAGTTCCAGGACAGGCTCCAAAACCACAGAGAAACCCTGTCTTGAAAAACCAAAAAAAAAAAAAAGAAATATGAATCAAGAAGTGGCCCGGGGTAGACTAGATTGCTTCATCAAATGAAGTTATTCGAAGAACAGTATTTAGATCTTGAAGCCTACCTCTGTCCATAACCCAGTGATTTTACCATTCTCAGGGAACTACACAGTCTGGCCTTACTGATATGAATGTGCCCATACGCCTAGGACTGGTGGAAACACTGATGACCACCTATGCTATTTTGTAAACGGAGACCTCACGTTGGTTTCCCAGCCACCCAGACCCAAATAATCACGCAGAAACTATATTAATTACAACACTCCTTGGCAAATGGCTCAGGCATATTCCTAGCAAGCTCTTATATTTTAAATTAACCCATTTCTATTATTTTATATTTTACCATGAGGCTCGTCGTTTACCAGTAAGTTTCTGGCATCTTTCTCTTTTGGCAGCTACATGGCGTCTGCCTGACTCCTCTGCCTTCTTTCTCCCTTACATTCAGGAGAATTTCCCCCACCTACCTATATTCTGCACTGCCATAGGCCAAGGCAGCTTCTTTATTAACCAATGGGAATAAAGTATATTCACAACATACAGAGGGGAATCCACATTACGATTTCACCATTTACATGAGAAACCAATGTTTAAAAATCGAAATTTCAGACAAATCAACAGAATTCTAGATCCTAACCCAGGGGTTTGTGTGTGTGTGTGTTTTTAATTTCTAAAAAGTAAATAAATAAATATCCCCCTCTCCCTGAAGTAATAAGGATTGAATTCAGGGTGTAGCACAAGTTAGGCAAACTACCACAGAGCTACACCACCAGCCCAGGTTCTTCTTTTCTATCTTAAGTCTCACCCCCACCCCCACCCCCCTTTTTTTTCTTTTGAGACAGGGTTTCTCTGTGTAACAGTTCTGGTTGTCCTGGAACTCACTTTGTAGACCAGGCTAGCTTCAAACTCAGAGATACACCTGCCTCTGTCTCCCAAGTGCTGGGATTAAAGGCTTGCGCCATCACCACCCAGCTTTTTTTTTTTTTTTTTTTTTGAATGCCCATAGTAGTTTATGATCCAGAGATGCGGGGATGTATGCAGACTGAGCTTGGATGTCACATTGCAAGTGTTCACAGTGGGGAGATCAGGAGAGCAACTTCTTCTGCACCCGTTAGATAATTACACCCAGAAAATGAGTGATCAATTATGAGCTACTGTTTTAAAAGCGAGGCTGAGTGGGAGGGAGGTTAGAAACGGTGAGAACTTGACAGTGACTAACGCTGCTGGCAGCTCAGTGTCTGCATTTTAAACTTCAGATGGGAAGGGAGGAAAAAAAAAAATCACCCCTGCTGCAAGTCACCTCAACAACTCCCCAGACCTGAGCGCTAACGTCAGAAGGCAGGATGCAGGACAAGGTAGCACAGAGACTACCGAGGAGCTGACCGTAGAGCTGGAAGGGCAAGCTCTGTGTGATCAGGGCTAGGGAGAGAAGGATTTTCAGAAGACGAAGCCATCCCTGGGTGACAGGAAATCAGATATGGCTCAGGAAGAACTGGCACGGAGGAGAGGAACTGAAGAAGCTATTTAAAGTCCAAATACAGAGAAGGGTGACTGCTGGTATAGTTCAATGGGAGAGCTCTTGCCTAGCATGCACGAGGTCCTGGGTTTGATTCCCACAACCACAAAAATGAATGAATGGATGGATGAATGAATGAATTAATGGAGTCCACAGCTGGGCCACACTCACTCACAGAGCCCAGGAACTGCCATAGTGCTCAATGCACAGAAGTTGTTACTGAATTAGTAAATGGTCCTTTCACCAGCTAATACACAAACACATGTGTATATGCACATATATGTATGTGTGCGTGGGGGTGTGTGTGGGTGTGTGGATGTGTGTGTAGGTATTCCTGTACTGTTCTTAAGAAATTTCTTTTGAAAGAACAACCTGCCGCGCAGACAGGAGATGCAAAGGAGATATTCAGTGGGTAAAAGCACTTGCCACCAAATTCGATCATGTAAGTTCAAATCTGGTGAGAGACTAAGAGACTAAGGAGAAAGTAGTGTGGTTAGTTAGCACGGGCCCAGGTGACAAAGGCATGGTTCCTGTCCCAAGCAGGAAGAAGTAGGACAAAGAAGGGTGGCCCAAGATTTCATCAAATCACTCAGGATGACAAACAATTTGAAATTCACTAACTGTTGAGGTGTGGTGATGCACGCCTTTAATCCTAGCGCCCTGGAGGCAGAGACAGGTAGATCTCTGGGAGTTCAGAGCCAGCCTGGTCTATATAGTGATTTCCAGGCCAGTCAAGACTACAGAATGAGACCCTATCTTAAAAACCAACAACCTCATTGACTGTTTTGTAGTATTTCTCCATTTAATGTTTTTGGATTACAGTTGACCATGAGTAACTGAAACCAGGGAAAGCAAGGCCATCGAGAAGGGAAAACTGTTATAATAAATGATTTAAGGCTATCTACTGCCTCTGCTACAAGAAATGGTGACAGTTCCATGAAGGCTGAACAGAAGTCAGGTGAGCACACCTACAGTCCCAGCCTTCAGGAGGCTGGGCAGGACAATCATGGATTCAAAGCCAGGTTTGGCTATAGGAAGAGATTGTATCTCAAATAAATAGACAGACAGACAGACAGATAGACAAACAAGCCAGCAGCAATGCACTTGCCTCCTCTTCCACTCTCTCTGGACTAAGTCAATAGTCACCCACTAACAAAGCCGGTCTCAGCAAGCCTCGGGCTGATATAACATGAGACCTGAAGCTCTCTCCAGCACTACTCACCTGGAACGTAGTTGATCCCACAATCTATGACGACAGCCCCGGGCTTGATCCATTCCCCTTTCACCATCTCAGGCTGTCCTGTTGCAACCACCAGAATGTCTCCTTTATTTACCTAGGGGAGGGACCAAGACTTCAGAAATTACATAATCAAACACACACACCCCTAGAAGTGGAAAGGAAAATCCAGAGCTGTGGCACTAAATTTTTAGTTATCAACACCAGTTCCAGGGATACAGGATAAGGCAAACCACAGAGTTTCTGCTGACCCACCCCATGCCGTGCTCAATCCTATAACACCCCTTTCATTAGTGATTTCCCCTAACGGGAAAGGCAGTGAGAACCTGCGCAGGCTGGGGGAGCACAGGTCTAGAGCCAGACTCAGGCCAACATTCCTGGTAATGTAACCCTAGTTAACACACCCTCTTTTATGGAATGTGAGAGCTACCACCATCACCACGGAACAGTTTAAGGATATTAAAGATGGTGCCAAGGCTCTATCTTGTTCTCTGCCCACGTACAAAACTGCACTGCCAACAAGGACACGGCTGTGCGAACATTCTTGGATCAGGAATACAGCGTCAAGAGGAAGCTGCTGGGCTAAGGATGTAGCTCAGTGGTAAAATACTGCCCTACTGTAAGGGGTTCAACCCAGCCTAACAACAAAAATAACAATAATAAAGCATAAAGAACAAATGTCTGAAGATGTCCACTGCCTACCCTCTTCCAGGGCACCTCTGCAGCCAACGACATCATGCCTGGGAGATCTGGACATGATGCAATAATTTCACTGCCTGGCATTATTCCCTACATAACACTGTCTGCCAAGGGGCAGATTGGTAAAGAAAGTACATGGTCAGAATGAGCTGGATAACGGTGGGCAAATTTGTGATTTGACTGAGTTCCTCTGTCTTGTGAAACGAGACAAGAAGCACAGCATAGCTGCTTGGGTTCGGTGAGATAAGGTACCCACCCATGCCAGATGCCTACTCTGGACCGCCTACCTCTTTGTCCAGATTGGCAGTCTTGGAGTGGCAGGTGGTCACTGTGGCATTGTTCCACAGGAGCAGGTCATGCATGGGGGCACCAACTATTTTACTTCGCCCAACCACTACGGCGTGTCTTCCGGCAATCTGCACCCCTGGAAGAGAAGCCAGCATGCATCAGAGATGGAGAAGCAACCGCCCTCCTTCACGCACCACCCGGACGGAAACCAACATAGGTGCACAGAAGCTGACTCTCTGCACGGAGCAAAAATCCTCCTGAGAACACTCCCTTGGCAAAGCACACTCTCAGCTCCGGCCACGGTCTGGATCTTGTACACTGGCCTTCCTGCAGCGTGGTTTGGAGATCTGTTTAGGCCCAGATCTGCTCATTGAGTCATAAGGGAGTGGGAAGAAATCCTACACTCAAAAAAGAAACCTCGACACACAGCTAACAGCCATATGGAAGTAGTTATCAGATTAAACTACACGGGCAAAATAGTCATGAAAACGCTGGTATATGGAGCAGGGTCAGAGCAAAGGAGGAAATTAGATTAGTATCAGTCAGGCTTTCCAGATTTGGTGAGTTGATTCATATAGCTTCTCATCCAAAATTCTGTCTGGCTTAGGGCCTGAACCACAGGGTTATTTGCAGGGAAGTGACAATGGGAACAGCAAGTGACTGGAAGGCGTCTTTGCTGACTCAGCACCTCTGCTTCTGTCAACGCATCAACATTCCCTGCACCCCCCCTACCCCCGTGCTGGGGACCAAACCCAAGACCTCACACATGCTAGGCATGGGCTCTTCCACTGAACTATACCCTAAGGCTTGTTTTTATTTTGAGACACTCTAGGTTGCCTGGTTTAGCCCTGAACATCCTCTGTATAGCTCAGACAGGCTTTGTGAACTCATGGTCCTGCCTCATGCGTCACCAGGCCCGGCCAGTTTAAAGTGCTTTTTAGCACTGATACCTGCTGTCTCACAGAGGTGACAGACGAGCGCTCCACATCACCCCCTGGCCTGTGAGATGCAGTCCTTGACTATGAGAACGGAGCAGAGTGGGAGCTACGTGGAGTTACCAGGAGGGGGCTGAAAATGAGCTGCTCGCACAGAAGGAGAGTTCTGGAACAGTCTTCTGCCCAGCCATCAAGGCTTGCTTGAGACTTAAACCACATTTCTCACAAAATCATCAATGTCATCAGAAGCCAGCACTTACAGAAGGTTGACGTCATGACTCTGTGTACTAGAACTGATGTCCTCGCAGTTTGAAATGATGAACAAGCACATGGGTGGGTCGGAGGCGTGGCTCCACCGCAGAAGAGCTGACTAGCAGGCCTGCGCCGTGGATTTCATCCCACCTTACTGGACCAACGAGAATTCAGCTAGGTCTCAAGCTACCTTAAGGCTAGAGTGGCTTCACTTGTGAGAAACTGGGAGGACACAGATGCTGGAGCTCATGGGATTCGCTTCTATAAAGCTGTAACAAACACTGGCTGAACATAATGAAGACTGTAAACTGCAGGTCTGAACTGTCAGAGCTGGGCCAACAGCAGACCCCTTTCCTTAGCAACGCTGGCCAAGCGCCTCGCTTGAAACTGCTAACCTACTTCTTTCTGATGGGACTCGTTTCCTTGCAAAAAAAAAACTCTGCTAAAAGTATTCATAAGGAAACTAAAATGCAAAGGTACCATCTCTGTAATAAAGCAAAGTGGGGCGACTGTTGAAGAGATCTGTTCCAGCCATCTGCCCACTGCTGGAACCACAGTAGGGACCTAGGGCTGGCTCCTGAGACAGGAACTTACACGTTTACACTCTGAATTTTCACCGCCATTTAGGATTTCTGCACTATCCTCACACAAAATAACTTGCTCTGAATGCACATAACTGTTCTGGTGGCAGCTCCATCCCAGCCCCTGGCATCCATATACCCAGAGTCTGGAATGTTCTGGTAGAAGTTCCTCCCCAAGCACCTTCCTTATCTCTCTTCAAACTCTGCTGCATCTCAGAAAGTTTGCCAAATGATGACCCCTGCCCCTCGCCAAGAGATGCTCCAGACCATTCCCACAGGGTATTTAAAATGGCCCCCAGAAAACAGACACATGGTTTTTCAGTCTCTCTTCCCCATCTCCTATCTTGGGTAGAGGGGTGGAAAATCGCCCAGAAGTGTTTTATCCATTAAACCTGGGTTTTTTCCTAATTTGGTTTGATTTGGTCTGATTTGGATTGCTGCATCGGTGGAGAGGCTTATCAGAGGTGCAGAAACTTTTCAATAACCTTGGCTTCAAACCTTGGTTCTGTTACCTTTTGGACAAAGCTATCTCTCTGACCTTTGGTCTGCTTGCTTATTTTTGCTTTCTGCACAGGGAACTGAACCTTAGCCCTTGGTTTTGACACAAGGTCTCATGTGTCGAGGATGGCCTCAAACTTATGATCCTCCTTCCAAGAGCTGAGATTACAGGTGTTTTTGCAAGGACTCTGGCATTGGAGCCTGTTCCTCCGCCTGTTAAACAACAGCACGTACATTCCACATGGGGAGAAAAATCGAGCCTTTTCTTCAGCTTTTGTTTTGTCAATCCCGTCCATTTCCCTAAGGTCCACTTCCTCAGTATTGTCGTGTATCTAAAAGGCTCTTAGGAAACGGCGGCCTCTTGTCGCTGGCTGGCCTCATCTTTACCTGTCTCTTTGATGAGTTCCAAGCATCCTTTGGGTGTGCACGGAATGAAGCAGTCATTCAGATCACCTCTGGCAAGTTTCCCAGCACTGATGCTAGTCAACCTAAAACAAAGCCATCAAAATAAGGAAGAAGGAAGGCAGGCTCTGTTCTTTGGAAACAAATGTGGTATATTTCCAGAAACAGAAGCACAGTAAATAAACACAGGGGTAGCACTCACCCATCCACGTCCTTGTCGGGCGCAATGGCGTTGATGACAGCTTCGGTGTTAATGGAATTCTCTGAATCCAAAGGCAGCTGCACTATGAATCCGTGTACACTGGAGTCCTCGTTCAAGGAGATGACATGCTTTAACACCTAAAACAAGTGTCATATTTCATTTGTTTACCACACAGATGCTGAAACGGGGAAGTGTGGGCTGGGGAGAAGAACCTGGAGATCTGTCTGCAAAGTGTATCTCAGCCCCTGAAAGAAGCCGCCGGGGAGGCACCTCACCGCGCTCATACACACGCTCACCTCGGACTCTGTGGATGTTCTCGGTAATTTAAAGTGAGTGGCTTTGATTCCAATCTGCAGAAATGAACACAGGAAACGGGTAAACGGTAAGAGAGCCTGCCACCTGGGCCTGTTCCTTTGAAGGACTGTGACTAAGACAAAGGAGCGCCAGGCGTCACTTCACCCTGTGCGTGGAGAAGAATCAACCCATCGTACCAGCAATTCACCTGTTACCATGGCAGTCACCATCACTGCCTACCCGTCATCTGGGAAGAAAACTAACAAGAAGCACACGGGGGAAAACCAGCTGTGCTAGGTCACTGGTCCGGACCTGCTCAGCAAGCAGCTAAATCAGGGCCTGCTGGTGGCAGGAAGTTTCGTGGGGAGGGGTCACCAGCAGGATGTGGAGGGGTGGTGGGGTTCTGGTTTTACCTCCTCAGCAGCTTTCAGCTTCACATTTATATAAAGATTGGAGTCATCTCTGTCGCCAACCTGGAATAATAAATACATGCAAATCAGACGGTTAGGGAAAGGCAAAGTGTACAGAAAAACTTCTGCAATTTTAGTTTGGATAAAACGAATGTTTGAGCTGCGTCACTCTTGATGAAGGGAACTTTTCTGGAAGACAAGGAGGCTGGGAGTGAATACAAGTGGCGTCACTCTGTACCCTGACCGGGCTCAGACAACCCAGGGACAATCCAAAAGGAAAAAGCATGCTAAGGTGAGCTCAATGATCCAGATGGCCAGCCTGCACAATAAGGATAACTCATCTTTTTTAAAAAATGGGGGGAGCTGGAGAGATGGCTCAAAGGTTAAGAGCACTGGCTGCTTTTCCAGAGGTCCTGAGTTCAATTCCCAGCAACCACATGATGCCTCCTAAGTATCTATAATGAGATCTGGTGCCCTCTTCTGGCATGCAGGTGTACATGCAGGCAGAACCCTGCATACATAATAAATCTTTGAAAAAGGAAAAAAAAATTATAAAAAGCAAATAAACAGGCCTGGAAGGATGGCTCAGCCGTTAAAGGCTACGCTCACAACCAAAAATATAAGAGTTCGGTTCCAGTACCCACGGCTGTCCCACCAGGTACCAAGAAAAAAAAAGCAAATAAACAAAAAAGGGTGTGTGCCTGCTGCTGCCCCGTAGCTGCTCCATGAACAAGGCAGCAGTGTTTCAGGCTACCAGAAATGCGGGATTACTTAGAAAAGTACAGGTAATTGAAACAGAAATTATCATCAGACCAGAAAAACACCAGAGGGGAGTTCCCAAAGGCACCCTCCACCCACCTCCCCCCCCACCCCCCCCCCCCCCCGGGCCGTGGAAATGCTCATGTTCAGCCACACTACAGTGAAAACTGTCAGTGCACTCTGCTAATGGACACAGAACAGAACCGGGGGGAGGGCAAACTGTTGCCCGCCTCCCGGCAGTCAGTGTAAGAGCCATTGGACCCTTGAAACCCGGACCCCACTACACCCTGTTTTTCACCCTGACCAAGCCTGCGGTTCTTCAATGCAATCAGTTATCTGTAAACATCTATTTCACAGATGAGTTCCCGTGTCCTGGGGGCCAACAGCTCTTTGCATTAAGGTTTGCTTCTCTCCACACTGCAGAGGGCAAAGCAGTTGTTAAGTGAAGCCCTCAGCACAGGAGGCTGGCCTTTATAACAGCGTTTCCAGAACCTTCTGTGGGGATAGTCTGAGGCTGCTCTGGGATCTCAGGAATATGGCCCCATTCTCAGTTCTGGTTGTTTCGTGTTTGTTTGGTTCTCAGCTTTGCTGACTGATTTGAACTTCAAAGAAACTAGGAGAGACCCACGGGGGAACTTGAATCCTGGAAGTTTAGCTTTGTTTTTCCGGTCCTGCCTCCTGCATGCTGGATGCTAGACAAGCCCTGAGCATACGGCACATCCCCAAGCTCTGAGCCTCTCACAGGGGAGCTGGTTATATAATCAATGATAGACTAGATGCAAGAATGTTTAAAGAACATTAGACTCTTGACTGGCACTCAAGTGGGTGGGTGTAGACTGGTTCCCCAGAACACATCTTAATCCCAATATGATTTATCAAGAATGCTACTTAAGCATTTCATCCTAAGTGCTAATCCCTTCCTACAAAGGGGTCGTGTATTATACTATCAGAAAGACCCAAAAAACCAGATATGGTGGCACACACCTGTAATCCTAGCACTTAGGAGGCTGAGGCAGGAGGGAGATTGGTGAGTTTGAAATCAAGCTGGGTCTCATATAGCCAAGGCTGATTCTGATCCTCCTGCCTCTGCCTCCCACAACCTGGCCAAAGGTTTTTATAATGAGTCAGAAGGCGTCTATGCTAGGGTTTATCTTTACTCTTTAAGACAGGGTCTCACTGTATAGCCCTGGGTGGCCAAGAACTTGTTATATAAACCAGGCTGGCCGTGAACACAGACATCTTCCTGCCTCTGCCTCTCGAGCAGTGGGATTAAAAGCAGACACCGCTGCACCATTGAGCACACAGTCGTAATTCTGACACTTTGAGGGAGCTGTGGAGTCCAAGGCCAGGTTCTGCGTGGCTCCACAGCAGGTTCAAAGTCAGCTTCTACTACACGAAACCTGGTCTCAAAAAACCAAACACCAAACAACAACAAACAAAAAAACCAAGCTTCTTCCAAAGGAATATGCCAAATGGCAGACAACACAGGTACAAAAGGAGGACTGGGGTCCAGGCTTGGGAGGTCTCAGCCATCTTAGGGGCCATGGTGAGGGTCCAGAGCTTCATGGAGGTAAAATGGAAGATAAGGAGTGGACCACCTCACCAAGTTGGGTCACCTGGTCAAGGACATGAAGATCAAGGCCCTGGGCGAGATCTACTTGTCCTCCCTGCCATCAAGGAAGCTGTGACCATTGATGCTCTCTTGGGAGCATCCCTAGAGGATGACATTCTAAAGACTGCAGACTTGGGTTACAACGATCATGTTGGTCTTGGTGTTAAGTGCTCTAAGGAGGTAACCACTGCCATCCAAGGAGCCATCATCTTGGCCAAGCTTCCCATTGTCTTTCTGCAGAAGGGTTACCATGGAAACAAGATTGGCAAGCCCCACTCAATCCTGTGCAAGGTGACAGGTCACTGTGGTTGTGCTCATCCTGTGTGCCTCATCCCTGTCCCCAGAGGTAATGGCATGATCTCCGTTCCTGTACCCAAGAAGTTGCTTCAATAGCAGTATTTATGACTACTACACAGCAGCCAGGGGCTGCCCTGTCACCTGGACAACTTCACCAAGGTCACCTCTAAAGTCATCTCCAAGACCTACAGCTACCTGACTCCCAACTTCAGGAAAGAGACCATTCACCAAGTCTTCCTATCTGGAGGAATCCACTGACCAGCTTGTGGAAACTCACACCGGAGTCTCTGTTTAGAGGACCCCAGGCTTCAGCTGTAGCTACAACATAGAGTTTTTATACTAGAAAGTGTATCAAGTCAGGAAGGAAGGAAGGAAGGAAGGAAGGAAGGAAGGAAGGAAGGAAGGAAGGAAGGAAGGAAGGAGAAGGAAGGGAAAGGAAATCCCACAAGTTATACTTGGACTAGATCATGAACATCCTATCGTTTGTTTTAAGTCTGGGCTGAAATGACAGCTGTGCACGCACCCTGGCTGCACGGATGTCCTTTAAGAGAATGCTAACGAGCTTGAGGTCCCGCAGACTGCTGCCTGGGCTAGGCAGAATAGTGTGAGTGTGAACATGTCAGAATCATGTAAGAGCCGAAATGGCCTACGGTTGTCTTTATAGCTCTGTTATCCACCTCATATCTGACGGCCTCATAACTTCTAGATAAAACTCTAGAAAGGTCTAAGCTTGACATGTTTATCCTCTATTAACCCTAAAACTAAGACCCACAAAGATAGTAGATTGCCTTAGTGTAGCCCACCTATCTGATCACCTTAGTGTAGCCCACCTATCTGATCACCCAGATGTGAACTTGTGACTGATGGTTTTCTTTGTGACTATAAAAGTTCATGTGACCTTTCCATGGTGGAAAGTCATTCTGATCCTTGGAATGATCATTTGAATCTATATTTTCTGGCTTATCATGGTCAGAATAAATCCTTTTCGTTTTTCCTAAAGTAGAGTTGATTTGCATGGTAACAAGGGAGAAAAACAAGCAGATTTTGGAACCAGTGCTTGGTTGGGGTGCAAAACTCATCCTTTGGGCAAGTAATTGCTTGGGGCAGCAATTACTGTTAGGACAGCTTTTACCTTATAGGGGTAAAACAATTAGTACAGTCATAAATACAGAACCTTTGGACCACAATAAACACTTATCTATGCAAGCAGTGCTGCCATCCCTTCAGTAAAGGGAGTGTAGTGGGTGGGTTAGGATGAGGCTTGTATTTTACCAAGTGCTTCCTGCTGGAGAGATGGCTCAGAGATTAAGAGCACTTGCTGCGCTTTTAGGGAACCTGGCTTGATTCCCAAACCCAAATGGCAGCTCACAACCATCTATAAACTCCAGTTCCAGGGAATTCAGGGGTCTCTTCCGGCCTATGTGGGTACCAAGTATGCATGTGGTGCACAGACATACATACAAGCTCATTCATACACTAAAAACAAAACAAAACAAACAAACAAGCAAATAAACAAACAAAAAACCCAAGGGTGGCCCAGAATGGGAGGGATAGGTATCTAAAGCAGGGAACAAGATCCAAGATCTGCTGTAGGACTATGGTCTTGTACCCTGTAAAGATTTGTTACTTGTATTTTAATAAAACGCTGATTAGCCAGTAGCCAGGCAGGAAGTATAGTCAGGGTGACCAGAACAGGAGAATTCTGGGAAGATGATAGAGTCAGTCTGCATTCATCACCCAGCCACAGAGAAAGCAAGATGAGAATGCCTCACTGATAAAGGTACCAAGCCACATGGCTAACATAGACAAGAATTATGGGCTAATTTAAGATGTAAGAGTTAGTTAATAACCTGAGACTGAAAAGCTTCTGTAAAGCAAAGGACATGGTCAGCAAGACAAAACGACAGCCTACAGAATGGGAAAAGATCCTCACTAACCCCACATCAGACAGAGGTCTGATCTCCAAAATATACAAAGAGCTCAAGAAACTGAACACCAAAAGATCATACAATCCAATAAAAAAATGGAGTACATACCTAAACAGAGAACTCTCAACAGAGGAATCTAAAATGGCTGAAAGACACTTAAGGAAATGTTCAACAACCTTAGTCATCAGAAAAATGCAAATCAAAACAACTATGAGATTCCATCTTACACCTGAAAGAATTGCTAAGATCAAAAACACCGATGACAACTTATGCTGGAGAGGTAGTGGGGAAAAGGGAACACTCCTGCATTGCTGGTGGGAATGCAAGCTGGTACAGCCCTTTGGATGTCAGTGTGGCGATTTCCCAGAAAATTAGGAAACAACCTTCCTCAAGACATAGTAATACCACTTTTGGGTATATATCCAAAAAATGCTCAATCGTGCCACAAGGACATGTGCTCTACTGTGTTCATAGCAGCTTGTTTGTCATAGTCAGAACCTGGAAACAACCTAAATGCCCCTTGACCAAAGAATGGATAAGGAAAATGTTGTACATTTACACAATGGAGTACTACATAACAGAAAAAATAACGACATCTTGAAATCTGCAGGAAAATGGATGGAGCTAGAAAACATTATTTTGAGTGAGGTAACCCAGACACAGAAAGACAATTATGACAAGTACTCACTTATAGGTGATTTTTAAACATAAAGCAAAAAAAGCCAGTCCACAAACCACAATCCCAGTGAACTTAGACAACAATGCAGACCCTAAGAGAGGCTTACATAGATCTAATCTACATGGGAAGTAGAAAGTATAAAAAGACAAGATCTCCTGAATAAACTGGGAACATGGGGACCTTGGGGGAGGGTTGAAGGGGAAAGGGGGGAGGCAGGGAGGGGAGTAGAGAAAAATGTAGAGCTCAATAAAAATCAATAAAAACAAATAATTCTTGCTGGGCGGTGGTGGCGCACGCCTTTAATCCCAGCACTTGGGAGGCAGAGGCAGGCGGATCTCTGTGAGTTCGAGACCAGCCTGGTCTACAAGAGCTAGTTCCAGGACAGGCTCCAAAACCACAGAGAAACCCTGTCTCGTAAAACCAAAAAAAAAAAAAAAAAAAAAAAAAAAAATCTTTTAAATAAAAAAAGAATTAGTTAATAAGAAACTCTGAGTTACTAGGCCAACCAGTTTATAATTAACGTAGGCCTCTGTGTGTTTCTCTGGGACTGAATAGCTGCAGGACTGAGAGGGACAAAAACTTCTGTCAACAAAGATCCAAGAAGCAGATTCCTGGGAATGATGTTTTGTTTTGAACGAGGAACAGGCTGGCCTTGAACTCCTAGTCCTCTGGCAGCACTGGGATAGGCGTGTACCACACAGGCTTGAGTAGAGATGACCTTAGCCCTCTGGCAGGAGTGTCTAGGAAGATGAGAAGGCCGGGAACCTTTTAGGTAGCCAAATCAAGCCTAGAGCAGTCATAGCACTGTAGTAATATGGAGCAGCGGGGCTGCATCCCGGCACCCGGCCGCCCGCATGGCTTTACCCAAAATAATTACACGGAAACTGTATTCTTTTAAACACTGCCTGGCCCATTAGTTCCAACCTCTTATTGGCTAGCTCTTACATATTGATCTAACCCATTTCTAATAATGTGTGTAGCCCACGAGGTGGCTTACCAGGGAAGATCTTAACCTGCGTCTGTCTGGAGTGGGAGAATCATGGCGACTCACTGACTTGGCTTCTTTCTCCCAGCATTCTGTTCTGTCTACTCCACCCACCTAAGGGTTGGCCTATCAAATGGGTCTAGGCAGTTTTTTTTATTAATTAACCAATGACCTTCCTCCATCATTTCCCCTTTTTCTGTTTAAACAAAAAGAAAAGCTTTAACTTTAACATAGTAAAATCACATATAACAAAACAGTTATCAAGTAAGAATTACAGTTACAATATTTATATCTATTTTAACTTTTATCATAACTAAGGAAAACTACAACTAGTAATTTTATTATGTTAAAATGAAAGCCTTCTTTTTTGTTTAAACAGAAAAAGGGGAAATGATGTGGGAGTGATTTCTTTCTAATCTGTTGCTTTCATTGGTTAATTAATAAAAAAACTGCCTAGGCCCATTTGATAGGCCAATCCTTAGGTGGGTGGAGTAAACAGAACAGAATGCTGGGAGAAAGAAGCCGAGTCAGGCAGTTGCCATGATTCTCCCACTCCAGACAGGCGCAGGTTAAGATCTTTCCTGGTAAGCCAGCTCGTGGTGCTACACAGAATATTAGAAATGGGTTAGATCAATATGTAAGAGCTAGCCAATAAGAGGCTGGAACTAATGGGCCAGGCAGTGTTCAAAAGAATACAGTTTCCCAAAAAAAAAAAAAAAAAAAAAGCCGGGCGGTGGTGGCGCACGCCTTTAATCCCAGCACTTG
Organism: Chionomys nivalis; assembly: GCF_950005125.1. NCBI lineage: Eukaryota > Metazoa > Chordata > Mammalia > Rodentia > Cricetidae > Chionomys > Chionomys nivalis. The sequence goes on from NC_080095.1 coordinate 48,237,204, forward strand.
GGAGGCAGAGGCAGGCGGATCTCTGTGAGTTCGAGACCAGCCTGGTCTACAAGAGCTAGTTCCAGGACAGGCTCCAAAACCACAGAGAAACCCTGTCTCGAAAAACCAAAAAAAAGAATACAGTTTCCGTGTAATTATTTCAGGTATAAAGCTAGCTGTGCAGGTGGCCGGGTGCTAGGAACGTAGCCCGCCGCTCCTATACCAACAATAGCACCGTTTCATCGCTAAAAGACATAAGCAGCAGAAATTGTTAGGCTACAGTAGACACTTGCAAAATCAATACATTTGAGGTCAATTTTAAATATTATTTCTGAGTAATGGTTTGGCTGGAATAAATGAATCTGGGTACTGTGGCACACAGCTGTGATCCCAGCATTTGGGAGATAGAAACAGAAGGATTGAAGTTCAAGCCATCCAGTCTGAGACACAAAGACCCTTTCAAAACCAAACAGATGCTAAAGGGGGAAGGAAGGACAAAGGAAGAAATCACAACAATTTAAAGAGCTTAATTGGTTTTCTTGCACCTCTACAATCAAGCACACTTTACTCCATAAAGCAGAAGTTGGGTTTTTGGACCGAGAAGGCTAAGGAAAGCAGGGAAAAAGGAGAAAGTTTATGTACCGTTTCAAAGTCACTTTCTCTGCAAGGTGAGGGGCAGGAAGTCAGAACCACAGAAAAGATAACAGATTGGACAACGTCCCATTACAACTGACACTGGCCAGTTTGGGCAAATTAGCTGTTTTCTCTCAGTGCAGAAAAACAGTTCGGTGGCATTGAACATGTGCATGACCAACTCCATTTTGACCTCTCATTGAACTGCTAGACCCAGTGAAGTAGCTTAGTCCAGTGATTTACAGAAATGAATTCTTTTCTTTCGTTCCTGTTTGGCCCCCCTCTTTTGCAGTGCTGAGGATAAACTCAGGGCCCAGTGTGTGGAAGTACTCTACCACTGAGCTACACCTCCAGCCCACAGCCACAATTCTTGACATTTATTTCTTCCCACAGCAAACAATTAATAAGCCAAGAAGTAACCAGTCTCCAAATGTACCAGGTATACACCCACCACACAAATCTTGGTGCTTAGTTATTTGAAGAAAGGAAAAAAAAAAAAGAAAAAGCCACCACAGCACGGAGCACACCAGGCAGTCGCAGCCTTCTGTGTGCATTTCTGCTCTGCTCAGGCTGTGTAGATAAATAGCAGTGTGGGTCAGGGGAGGCGGGATTTGACTACCACTCAAATTTTAATAAAGAAGGGACAGAGGCTAAGCAAAGAATTAAATGGCATGCCTGTGTGCAGACGCACAGAGAGAATGAGGGACATGGGAGATGATGATTCCGAAGGAAGTTTCAAATGAGGGCTGTTTCTGCCATCCAAACCAATCCTTCAGACATCCACAGTTACGAAGTAGTCGCGTGTGACAGCTGTCCCTTTGTCAAGGCTTGTCATGAGCAATTTCCTTTTAAGCTCTGACAGCCTTTACATAGATAGTATGATGTCATTTGCTGTGTGTGTGTGTGTGTGTGCGCGCACACGAGCGCGTGCTGACTTTTATATTGACAGTACACAAGTAACAGGGTAAGTCTGCTGGGGGCAGCACAAATCAAGCCAAGGACACCAACCCCACTACATCTTCTACTCCGCCACGGTCCCTCGGGAAAAACAGATGGCAGTTTCACCGAGGAATGCTCTTGACAAGCAACACCAGTTATCGATGTTATTAGACTCAACCTGGAAGTCTTTTCAGGATCTCTGTAAAGAATCAGGAAGTCCCCACAGTTCTGCTGTCTGTGAAGGAAGCTCAGAGGCTATTAATAAGAGAAGCATTTGTGCTAATCTGCCTTGCCAGATGAACCAGATGCATTTTCCCAACTTTTCTTGAAAGAACTGACAAACAACGATTACTCAGGCTTGAGTATTTTGCAAATACTTTCTAAAAATGAACAACTGGGCTGGGCATGGTGCTGTACACATTTGCAATCCCAGCACTCTGGAGGATGAGGCAAGAGGATGCCCACAAGTCCAAGGCCAACATGGCCACATAGTCCAGGCAAGTTAAAGTGCTAAATCCTGTCCCAAACAAAAACCAGTAAAAAACAAAAATAAAATTTCACTCTTGGTGGTGTCTTGGCTAGTTTAATGTCTTTTTTTTTTTTTTAAATGTTTTTCAAGACAGGGTTTCTCTGTCTTGTCAGCCCTAGCTGTCCTGTAGTCCAGGCTGGCCTCGAACTCACAAAGATCCACCTGCCTCTGCCTCCTGAGTGCTAGGATTAAAGGAACACGTCACCACCGCCCAGCTTGTTTTTTGTTTGTTTTTTGATTTTTCGAGACAGGGTTTTTCTGTGTAACAGTCCTGCCTGTCCTGGAACTTGTTTTGTAGATTAGGCTGGCCTCGAACTCACAGAGATCTGCCTGCCTCTGCCTCCCGAGTGCTGGGATTAAAGGCGTTCGTCATCACTGCCAGCTCTCCATGTTTATCTTAACATATCAAGAGTTTCCTATTGGCCTTTTGAAATAAATTATATTTAACACTTAATGGGGAGGGGCTAATTCATCAGTTAAGAGCACATGCTGCTCTTACAGAGGAGCAGAATAAGGTTCTCAGCACCCACACTGGGAGCTTACAACCATCACTAAGTCTAGCTCAAGGGACCCTGATGCCTCCTTCTGGACTCCAGACGTAATGACATTCACATGTGCACATACCCACACAAGGATACATACTTATACTGATAACTAAAAACAAAAGGTCCTTTAGGGCAGGGCATGGTGATGCACACCTCTAATCCCAGCACGCAGGAGGTGAGGCAGGCAGATAGAGCTCATTGAGTTAGAAGCCAGGGAATTTCAGGCCAGCCATGATTACTACACAGTGAGACCCAGCCTAAAAAAAAAAATCTTTTAACAAAAGAGTTAATGTACTTAACACACACACACAAAAGAAAAAGACCCACCAAACTTTCTTTCCAATACAGTAACTATTAGCAGCTAAGTTCCATGAGATCTTTAAATTTTAAGAGTACAAAGGGTCCTAAGAAGACCCAAGGGGCGGGGCTAATGATGCAGTGGGGAGAGGGCTGCTCTACCATGCAGGAGGCCCCGAGTTCCATCCCCAGCACCACACAAAACCAAGCAGGGTGGCAGAAGCCTACAGCCCCAGCAGCTGGGAGGTGAAGCAGATAAATTAGGAGTCTACATAGCCTATAAAGCAACTCCGATGCCAGTCTGGGATACACGAGGCCCTGTCTCAAGACTTTTGTATTTTAGTATTTTCAAAAAATACTAAAGTGCCCAAAGGGCATCACACTGGCACAGGGCAGGTTAATCCGGCACCCGGAAGCTGGGTGGTAGAGGGAGCCCGCGACGAGACACCACAGTGTGTGACGTTTCACAACAGGGCAGAAAGAGGCCTGAAGTGCGGCTGCTTCTCATGCTGGGGAGAGGCTGGGTAGGGTGGGGCTAAAGGGAAGAGGATGCCATACTACCTGCAGGATGGCCAGGCCAGGCGTGAAGCCGGGGACTTGCTCCTTCATCTGAGTCACCTGGCTCTTCAGTCGCTCCCTTATTTGCCTAGGGGGAAAGAAAAGGTGTGAGTTTCCGTTTCCTTCACTGGCAAGCTTAAGCACGGGAGGTTGCTGGATGCATCTCTTGGAAATTCAAGTCACCATCAGCAACGGGTTTTATCTGGTAGGCCATATCTCATGGCCTTCCCACCAATTCCCCAGGCCTCGGTTTAACTTGGATTGTTCTCTAACTTCTACTGACAGTGACTGAACCAAGAGGTAAGGATAGAGAAGGTCGTTTACAGTATCTCAGTTGGGGACTGAAGAGGTAGCTCAGCAGTTAAAGATGAGACCCAAGTTGGGTTCCGATCACCCACATCAGGCAGCTCACAAGCGTCTGTAACCCCGGCTCCGGGGGGATTGGGTTTGATCCTGCCACACACTCGCGTGCACACACAATTCAGCAACAAATGTTAACATCTTAGTCGGGGCGGATACAGTGCGGTGTCAGACCACACGCCTAGTATTGCGAGGCCCTGGGGTCCAGCCTCTAAAACAGAATGAATCCAAGGACGCTCACGGCTCCGCAATCCCGCAGTGAGTAAAGAAAAACCTGGACAATTCTGGAAGGCTCTGCTCTTCTTGGCATTTCCACTCCCCACGTGCTGTCCTGAGAAGCCTTTATAGTGGAGAAGCCTTTATGCGTCCGGTTTATAATGCCACCACACACTTTAGCGTGACCACAGTCACATGAGGCCAAGGGGCAGAGCAAAGAACGCCGCTCCAAACTCATCATGGATTTATCATATCCTAATTCGAGAAACAGTTGTCCTTACGAAAGGATTTTGGTCAAGCATAGTGACAGACACCTGTAACCCCAGCACCCGGGAAGCTGAGGCAGAAGGGTTGCAGTTTGAAGCCAGCCTGCTCTACATAGCAAGTTTCAAGTCAGGGCTATATGAGGTGAGACTGTCTCCAAAAAGATAAAATAAAAAAACCTAGACAGGAGTGGTGGCAAATGCCTGTGATCCCAGGACCCAGGAAGCAGAGCAGGAGGATCTGAAATTCAAGGCCACCCTCGGTTACAGAGCAAGTTTGTGGCCAGACTAGAATTCATGAGACTTCTCAGAGAAGGGGAGGATAAGAGAGACAGAGAGAGAGGGGGAGAGATAACGGAAGGATAACCTCTTAAGAAACCAAGATAATCAGTGTACCAGGATACGTATTTCCATACATTCGAGCAGCCAGTCAACTAATCACACCAATGAATACACATCCAAATTACCCACGGGACCCACGTCTTTTGGAGAGCTGGTTTGTATTTGCCTTATTTGTGCCCACCTTAACTACATCTGACATAAAAAGCTGGCGCTCAAGCCTGACTCTAGTTAGGACCCTCCCAGCTCTGCTTCTCCTTGCTTCCCCATCGCTGACACCGGCAGGCGTAGACAGCACAGGGACGAATTTATCCGGACCAGCCTAGTGACCACCACGGTGTTAAAGGCCAGGCCTGCTGGCTCAGGTCAGTAATCCTAGCTCCTCAGGAGGATCAAAAATTCAAGGTCTGTTTGGGCTACAGAGTGAGTTTAGCATCAGTCTGGGCAACTCAGGAGACCGTGTCTTAAAAATAAAAAAGCTGGATGTAGGGGGAGACTTCTGTAACTCCAACATTCAATGAGACAGAAACAAATTACTTAAGTTACACAGAAGCATCAGGCAAGCCAGTACACAGCAAAAAATGTCTCAGTAAAAAAATAAATAAAATATTCACAGAATTTTACTCAAAATTTCCAAATTTCTAGTCAGTGACCTATTTTTTTTTCAAAGCATTACTCAACACACAAATATACTTCAAAAAAGAATAGATGGACCATAGGTTTTATTTTGTTTTGTTTTGTTTTTTTGAGACAGTGTTTCTCTGTGTAACAGCCCTGGCTGTCCTAGAACTCACTCTGTTTTGTTTTGTTTTTAAAACCAGATTTGACCTGGATCATGGACACACACAGCTCTCCTATGAAACAAGAACAGCTGCCGAGTTCCCACTTCCACTGGTCCCAGCCTTTGCTGCTCCCTGTCAATGACAGTGAGCTGTGGCATGGTGCCTGGCAACCGAGGAGCTCTGAGCTCTGTGTCAGGTGCCCAGGCCGGCCTCTTCTTCCGGCTCCCTTCCCTCTAACCTCTGTCAGTACGGAGCACTTAGGACACAAACTGGAACACAAATTGCCTCCGTTCAGCGCTGTTGTGCAAGCCGGGCTTGGTGCGTACGCCTTTAACCCCAGCAGCTGGGAGGTAGAAGCAAGAGGGTCAGAAGTTGGAGGTTACCCTCAGCTACACGGTGAGCTCGAGTCTAGCCTGAGCTACATGTGAATGTGTCTCAAAAATAAAAAATGGAGCGGGGCAGAGGGGCATGTGATAGACAAATTTTTTTCTACCTTATCCCAAAGGAAGCAAAACCTATGCTGTGCAATTACTCCCAAAACAAAAGAAGGCACAAAGACAGCAGGAAAAGAAGAAACAATAGAAGAAACAGATGGACACTTGAGATTACCCCCTTGTCAAGTGGGAAGGCAGGAGAGGCTCTTTGTGCCACTCGCAAAAGAAACACAGGATCACAATAGGCCAGTGATTTTCTAATCATCTGGCAAAAAGATGGACAACTGTCAACACCCTGAAGTGGGCAACCAACGGAAACGCGGAAACTGGGATCTGGGGCCAGCATAGAGACTATTTTATTCTGGTGCGACAGAATCATCCCAGGGTTTGGAACACGGGTTACACGGTCAGTTGTCCACTGTTAGGTTTGTTCTGGTTGCTGAATTGGAAAGGGACCAAGAATGTTACAATCCGAGGTACTAGAAAGAAACCACCGCCGCTGCAGAATCCAGCCAAGATTGAATTACATCGCTACTGACAGTTTAATTAAAAAGAAAAAAAAAGTGATCGAATTCTGATCTGCATGAAGCACATAGAAAATGTCACAGCTATACACTGGCCCTGAGCTTTGCGGGCCGTGAAACGGCAGTGGAAAAACAATTAACTGGGAGCATTCTAAAGTCCACAGCAGACTTCATACTGACACAGCCCATCTATTTACCAAATCTTCTGAAAGGAAGTGGTCACTGGAGACCTAAAGTTGCAAGTCTAGGGAGAAATAAAAATAAAGACACTCAGCAGGTGGCAAAGCTATGGGAACTTAGTGCCATAGGTGGTGAAATGGAAAACACTGGCTTCGCTCAGTAGGACAAGACCATAGATCAGAATGTTCCAGAGTGCTATGCTACCATTTAAAATAGCCTAGGTTGAAGTTTCCTTTAGGTGAAAAAATGGTTTTAGCTGGAAACTAGTTACAATGACTCCCTAAACGATTCCTAACAGGCAGCTCTGTCTCCCGTGAAGGTTCGTGTTTTTCTGTATAGGGGTATTCACATGTATATGCAGGAACACGCATGTGTTTGGAGGTTGGATGTCGTTTTAAGTCTCTTACTGGCTTGGAACTCACTTAAGCTAGCTAAACAATGAAGCAATGGAATCTAGGCCTTAAAAAAAATTATCTGAGCCAGGTATGGTGGCAGACGCCCTTAATCCCAGCGATTGGAAGTAGGCAAATCTTTATGAGTTTAAGGCCAGCCTGGAATACATGAGGGTCCAGGTTAGCCAGGGTTACACAGCGAGACCTTGGGTTAAAGACAAATAAGTAAATAAAAATTACTGTGGGTGTATGCCATAGTATGTGGTCAGAGCACACCTGAGGGAGAAATTTTCTGCTCCCACAGCGTAGGTCTTAAATGCAAGTCATCAGGCTGGGTAGCAGGTACCCTTTACCCACCGGGCCATCTCACTGCCTCTTTTTCTTTCTTTGTTTCTTTCTTTCTTTCTTTCCTTCCTTCCTTTCTTATTTTTTAAAGCCATCTCTATTTCTATTGCTTTGAAGAAGGAAAAGCAGTCTGCTTTTGCTACCTGGATTGACTACTAAGGACCCTACAATACAGAGGAGGAGGAAAGCTGAATCCGCTTCAGCTGGAGCAGGGGAAGTGGAACCTCTCCTGCCCTCATGAAACTTCTCTCAAAGCTATAAGAAATTAAACAGTAGTAAATCCTTCAATTTTTATAGCCCATATTTCCAGAAACTTGAAGTGCTGTCACAGAACAACTTCCCAGTCATTACAATCCTTTTGTGTGTGTGTGGTTTTTCGAGACTGTAGTTTTGAAGCCTGTCCTAGCTTTTTTTTTTTTTTTTTTTTGATTTTTCGAGACAGGATTTCTCTGTAGCTTTGGTGCCCATCCTGGAACTAGCTCTTGTAGACCAGGCTGGCCTCGAACTCACAGAGATCCGCCTGCTTCTGCCTCCCGAGTGCTGGGATTAAAGGCGTGCACCACCACCGCCCGGCCTGTCCTTGCTCTTATAGACAGGCTGGCCTCAAACTCAAAGTGAGTGCCTCTGCCTCCCAAGTGCTGGGATTAAAGGCGTGTGCCCTTCCTACCCTACCTCCCCCCAACTAGATCTTCCACATAAGGACTCCAGAGCAAAGCCAAGCCAAGCCAAGCCAAAAGAAGCTACTGGAAATACTCTGGTCCCCGAACAGAATGACCCATGCCCATGCATGGCATTCTTCAGCAACCACTGCAATCATCAGTCTGTAGATAGGAGCAATCAGTACTGAAGCGTGTGCAGAAACCCGAAAGCCATGGTGCACCACTCACGTCTCTCTGGTTCTGACCACCGGACAGCAGGAAAATATCACAGCCAAGTGGAGATGACGTAAGAAGTAAAAACACGGAGATGGAGCCATTTTAAGATGATACTGGCATCTAGTGGGTAGAAACCAGAGGTGCAGCAAATAGATTTGGTTGTGAGAGGCTTCAAAAATGTATTATTTAAAAAGTAGACCATGTGGATGTGGTGGTCCATGCCTTCAATCCCAGACTCAGGAGGCAGAGGCAAGGGCATCTCTTTGAGTTCAAGGTCAGCCTGGTCTACATAAAGTTCCAGGATAGCTAGAGCTATAATAACAGAATACTTGTCAAAAAACAAAACAAAACACAGTAGGCTATACAGATGAAGAGATGCATCAGTAAGTTAAATAACTGTTGACTAGCCTGATGACCTGAGTTTAGTCCCTGGGAGCCACACAGTAGAAGAGAAATGATTCCCAAATTGTCCTGACCTCCAAACACAAGCTGCAGCAAGACAACACCAAGCCCCTCCCCTCCATCCCCAACCAAATAATAAATAAGTGTAATAGCAGACCACCACTGCTGTAGAATATTATCTTAAGGTGTGTTACTTTTGTTTATGCTCTGGAACAAGTTTAATGATGCAAAGATTAAATAAAATTCCACCTGCGATCAGCAGCTAACTGACAGGAAGTGGTAGGGAGAGAAGGGTTTATAAGGAGGGGCAAGAAAAGTGGGAGGGCTTCTTGGGAGATGGGAAGAGGGAAGCAGGATTCTATCTCAACCTCTGAATCTTGAGTTCCTCAGCAGAACAGAGATTTAGATAAATTCCCTTGGTAGCTTTGAAAGAGTTGGTGCCTGAGGGAACAGAATTTCCTCAGGCTGCAGCTGCCAAACCACTGCCCCTGGCTACAGAGTTGCAGCTGCTGACTAGGATGGCTGTAGCTTAAAAGGCAGCAACCATTAAAGACACACTACACACAAAATTAAAGTAAATGTAATAAAAATTTAGCTTTTAAAAGATTTATGTATTTATTTATATGCACAGGTATGTGCATCATGTGTGTGTCTGGTACCTGCAGAGGTCATGGGGTCATATCCCTGGAACTGGAGCTACAGGTGGTTGTAAACTACCATGAGCTAGGAACCTAACCTGAGTCCTCTGAAAGAACAGCCAGGGTTCTTAACCCACTGCCCCAATAAAAACATAAAATAATATTTTAGTAAAATAAAAGGTTTAAATGGCAAATTAAAAACCAGCAGTGGTGGCTCATGCCTATAATCCTAACACTCAGCTGAGGCAGGAGGACTGCTATAAATTCTAGGTTAGCCTGGGCTACCGAATGAGCCCTAATCCCAGGTTAATGAGATAGCCCAGGAGAGCTTGCTGCAAAGGCTGACAACGTGAGTTCAATCACTAGAACCCACATGGCGGAAGCAGAGTGAGACTTAACCTCAAAATAAATAAACGAACAAGCAAATAAATATACAGATGGGTTATAAATTCATTCGAGAAGGGTAACAGATGAACACCATCAGAATCCTGGTGTAGGGCTAGAGAGATGGCTCAGTGGTTAAGAGCATTGCCTGCTCTTCCAAAGGTCCTGAGTTCAATTCCCGGCAACCATATGGTGGCTCACAACCATCTGTAATGAGGTCTGGTGCCCTCTTCTGGCCTGCAGACATACACACAGACAGAACACTGTATACATAATAAATAAATATATATTTTTTTTTAAAAAGAATCCTGGTGTATGCAGGAAGGGTAAGGTTCTTGAACAACGAAGTCCTGACTCCAACTGCTACCCTACTCCAGGAAGGAGCAGATCAGCACCTCCTCAGCTCCAACAAGCCCCTGACGTTAGACACGCAGACCACAGGGCTGGGAATGTAGCTCAGGGGCCAAGCTGTTGGCTGGCACACAGAACCCGCCCCCCCGCCCCGTGCCAGTTTCAATGCCCAGTACTGCAAGAATGCAGAACACAACACGCTAAACTCTCCATTGTCTTTCAAAGAGTCAGACACCCAGATTTTCAATATAATCTCAGACACGAGTGTGTTGCAATTTTTAAAAATAATTCTGCAAGCCAAACAAAACACTTGGCTTATAAGCTACTGTTTTGTTGCAAGACAGTTAGGAGACAAGATGGGACTGCTCTGCGACAAAGAGCTTAAGCAGCTGTGACTGACTATGGGCCAATAAGGAAGTCACGCCAATGGGTCTTCCAGCACGGGCCTCAGACCAGCTTTAGTCTCTCTCTATCTACCACTACCAAACCGTAGATCTGGCTGTCAGAGCTTGTTGTGGTGACAAGGAATAGCTGCCACAAGTCCCCTGTAAACTGGGACATCCTCGCCAGCGGGGAACATATCTGCCTGAAAAGGAAGAGAGGGTATGACACCAGCACACTGTGAGGATCTGACTATGCGAGCTCCATTTTAAAGAAGGGGCTTCATCTTAAGCCATATAATGATCTGGGGGGGCAGGTGATCTCAGCTCCAGAAATGTGCCGCCATAGCAGTAATCTGAACAGATGCCCTAAAAATGACCAATTAAGATAGGGAGCAGGGCCATAAAATGTAACGAGGTCCGGATGTTCTTGGGAGGCATCCTGTCCTTGAAGATACCTTGTCAGTGTTAGGTTTTCATGCCCGAAAACTGACCAATGGTTTCAGAAACTACCTTATCCTATGCCTTTCTTACCCAATTCCAAGACGATAAGGCATGAGCTCCCCTGATTACGGCGTTTCCCCTTTAAAAGGTCTACCCTCCCAGGGCTCCCTGCCACACTTTCTGCACCCACCATGCTGGGGTCCTGGAAAGGTGTTGGTCCAAACTTAAGTTGAATATTAAGTCCACCATCCTAAGTTTGAATATTATTAAAAATCCTCATGTAATTTGCATCAGAAATACAGCTCCGTGAATTCATTTGGGGACCAGAAACTTGGGCATAACAACACCAAAAAAAGCCCCAAGTTTCTGCTCTAGAAAAGATGAAAGGAAAACCTCAGGTAAAAGGGCAGAGAGCTCAGCACCTGCTTGGTCTCTAGCCCCCACATCTGATGGCTGCAGAGGAGGGTCTGTCACCCTTTCCTGGCTTCCACCAGCACTGGCACACACGTGCACGCACATATACAGACAGACAAACACACACAATTAAAAACAAAGTGAATCTTAAAAACACACCCCTCCCCCTTTTATTTTTGTTTTTCGAAGCAGGGTTTCTCTTTGTAGCCCTGGTTGTCCGGGAACTGGCTCTGTAGACCAGGCTGGCCTGGATTTCACAGAGAGATCCATCCACGTGCCTCTGTCTCCCAAATGCTGTGATTAAAGATGTGTGCCACTACACTCAGTCTAAGAAGTCTTTTCAGAAAGAGGAATTAATTAAAGGAAGCGCCCCTAACCGAGAATGCAGGATTAATTACAAGCAAACAAGAGGAAAAGCCAAACAGATCAAGAAAACAGAACAGACCCCAGGGAGAATGATGCTCTCAGCTAAGAACCAGAGCAAGGTGGTCCCGACACCGGCAGACCCTTCCCTGTGCCACACGCCCTCTTAGAGTGTTCACACTTATGCAGGGGGAAAGTTTCACCTCCACTGTGAGCTCTCCTCACCTATAGAGGGCCACTCAGTTTTCCACCGGCCACCCCTGCTGACCCAAGGCAGTTATTTACTAACTAGGGAGGTCAAAGGTCCAAGGCACGGGGTATTTTTGGCTTGGAGCCTTCTTCTCCATGACGTTGATAGGCTCACAGTCCAAGTCCAAGTCACTTTGACAAGAAATCTGACCTTCGTTTTCATGAACACTAAACCCATACCACAGAAACCACCTGTGAGAGCAGAGCGCTCCTCCTGTTCTGGTTCTCCCTGTCACCTGACATCTAATTTATCATGTCCATATATGAGGGGAGAGATTTGGGCTATTTATTTTATTTTATTCACTATTGGAGTTCTGGCATAGCGAAAGCACACACACAGCGCTGAGTAAACACCCAAGGGGACACATCACTGTCTCTATCCCCAGGCCTTACCCCTCCCCCCACAGGTTCCAGAATAGTGTGGGCTATAAAAACCTTCCCCCAAGAAACAAAAACATAAAGGCTCAGTCTAGTGGCAGAGGGCTGGAATCCTAGCTCAGAGGCTGAGGCAGGAGGATACCGAGTTTGAGGCTTGCCAGAACTATTGAATGAGTTCAAAGCTAGCCTGGGCAATTTAATGGGAACCATCACAAAATAAAAAGTAGAGAAGAGAATTAAGGAAATCATAGTTCAGGAGTAAGTATTAGGCTCTAGATTTAGTCTCAAAGGCCAGGGGTGAGGTAAGGGTAGGAGGTGTCTTTGACCCAGCAAAAGGAAAATCCATGTAGACTGTGAATAGAGCTAAGGTATACTGAACACTGACTATGTGTAAAGATTTAGTGTTTCTCTGTTAAGAACTCATTTAGGTAGCTGGTGATGGTGGTGCATTCCAGCACTCAGGAGGCAGAGGAAGGAGGGATTTCTGTGAGTCCAAGGCCAGCCTGATGATGTGGAAAGACCCTGCCTCACAAAACTAAAGCCCTCATCTCATTTTGCTAGAAACCCAATAATAGATATTACTTTTAGGGGCTGGAGAGATGGCTCAGTGGTTAAGAGCATTGCCTGCTCTTCCAAAGGTCCTGAGTTCAATTCCCGGCAACCACATGGTGGTTCACAACCATCTATAATGAGGTCTGGTGCTCTCTTCTGGCCCACAGGCATACATGCAGACAGAATATTGTCTATATAATAAATAAATACATATGTAAAAAAAAACCCTTCTAAAAAATTATAGATATTACTTTTAATTTATGTCTGAGGAAATTACAACACAGACGTTAAGAAATTTGCTTAAGACCACACAACTAGTAAGAAGCTAAAAAGTTTCTAGGTGTTTTAGTCACAGACATAAACAAAACCGCGTATGTCACACATTACCTAAGTTATTTCGTTATTTTTTTCATGTGGGTGTTCAGGCAGGTGTATATATGCACCAGGTATGTTCTTGATGCATGGAGGGCCATCAGATCCCCTGGAACCGGAGTTACAGATGGTTTTGAATTTCCACGAGGGCGCGTGGAATTGAACCCACATCTTCTGGAAGAGCAGTCATTGCTCTTAAACACTGAGCCATCTCTCCAACCATTTTTTAAACGGAGCTTATAACTATTTAATTTCCTCTCCACAATCAAAACATACCCATACCACCCAGTCCCATTTACTTGTCAAGATGAAAACCTAAATTATCTCTTACAATCTTCATTTTGTTTTGTTTTCTTCCCCCACCCCCCAGACATGGTTTCTCAGCTCAGACTGTCCTGAAACTCGCTCTATAGAACAGGCTGGTCTCGAACTCAGAGACCCACCTGCCTGTCTCCACCACTGCCCAGCTCTTGACAAGCTTTCTAATAGGAACACTTCGAGAAAAGGGCACAGTAAAAGGTGTGCACATATATGAATATACACACTCAGAAGTAGAAACAATGAACTTCAGCAAGCTACATGCTGAAAAGCTAGTTAAACTAGCTAAAGAGCATACACACACACACACACTCACTCACACGCGCCACTTCTGAGGGAAAAACAAATTAAAACCACTGGGATAGTTTTTCACATCCATTAGGATGTATACTAAAAGGGCAAGGTCAAAGGGATGGTTCAGCAATTAAAAGATCTCACAGCATGAGCCTGACAACCAGTCTGATTCCCTTCATCCATCCATCAGTGGAAGGAGAGAATCTCTTATGGATTCCTTCATCCATCCATCAGCGGAAGGGGAGAATCTCCTATGGACACACAGCGAAGAACGGAGAAAAGGGAATTCTGGTACCATTGGTGGAAACACGAGTTTATATGATCATTAAAGAAAATAGCATGGAGTTTCCTTTTAAAAATCAGATCTATGCTACTGTGGCAAAACCCACCAAAATGAAGCAATGGGCTGCGGGTATCTGGCACCAAGGCCTCTCCAGCACCAGTGGCTGGTGGGCCTGGAGCCACACCACCACTCCTGCTGTCGCGGGCAAGTCAGCATCAGAAGAATGAAGGAACTGTAAGGCCAGTACACGCTACCTAAATGGGCTAACTTATGTTTTAAAAAATATTTGCGGGGGCTGGAGAGATGGCTCAGAGGTTAAGAGCGCTGGCTGCTCTTCCAGAGGTCCTGAGTTCAATTCCCAGTGACCACATGGTGGCTCACAACCATCTGTGCTGAGATCTGGCGCCCTCCTCAGGCGTGAGGGCATACATCGAGGCAGAATGTTGTATACATAATAAATAAATAAATCTTTAAAAAAAAAAATATTTGCGGGATGGGGCTGGAGGGATGGTTCAGTGGTTAGGAGCACTGTTTGTTCTTCCAGAGGACCCAGGTTCAGTTTCCAGCACCCCTATGATAGCTCGCATCTGTCTGTAACTCCAATTCCAGGAATTTGACAACCTCACACAGACATACAGCCAGGCAAAATACCAACACACATAAAATAAATTCTAAAAATTACATGGTCCTGGCTGGGCGGTGGTGGCACAAGCCTTTAATCCCAGCACTTGGGAGGCAGAGACAGGTGGATCTCTTGAGTTCGAGTTCCTGGTCTACAGAGGGAGTTCCAGGACTGGCTCCATAGTTACTGGGAAACCCTGTCTTGAAAAACTAAAAAAACACTTAAAAAATTACATAGTACTCTATAAAAATGTACAGCATATGTATCCATTAATTTTTTTAAAAAAATCAAATATTTTAAATTTTTTATTGTATTTTATATACATTGGTGTTTTGCCTGCATATATGTCTGTGTGAGGGTGTTGGATTACCTGGAACTGGAGTTACAAGGTGAGCTGCCATGTGGGTGCTGGGAATTGAACTTGAGTCCTCTGAAAGAGCAGCCAGTGCTCTTAACCATTGAGCCATCTCCCCCCCAAAAAAAATTTTAAAAACTAAAAACAAAATAGAGTATCAGAGCTAACAAACCCTTTCCTAAATGTGTGAGCAAAGAAAATTAAATTACAACCTTATAAAGAAGTCTGCATAATCATGATAAATGTAGCATTATTCGCAATGGCCAAAACATGGAAACAACCTAAGTTGCTTCTGACCTTCCTGAAGGCTGCCTTAGGACATTAGGTGCTCTTCTGAACCCAGAGCATTGCACGTGCCGGGCAAGTACTCCACAGCCTTAATAGACAAATGGATAAAGAGACTGCAGATCAACTGTGGAATATCATCCATCCTTAAAAGAGGAGATCACAACATGGGTGGAACCAGAGGACACTATGCTTCGGGAAACATCACTGACATTGCAAGAAATCTGCAGTATAATCTCACTTACAGTGGGTCTAAATCCACGCTGGAGAATAAAACAGGGCTGGGGTAAAAGCAGATGTAGTCCAAAGAATACGAAGTAGGAAACAGTGTAAAGGTAAGAGGTCTGGAGTGTTGGGGAAAAGCCTGAGGACTGTGGTACTCAAAGAATACTGTATCCTGGATTGTGTTGAGTAAGTTCACTTTAGCGAATCTTGTAAGAGGTAACTGTATGAGATGACCACCCATGTGCTTACTTCACTATAACAAATAAACGTTTACTGCCCATATGCATCCCATATTGAGCCAACCTTAAATACACATATTAAGTTTTAAAAAAATTATTATTTATGTGCATGTGTGTGTATACGTGTATGGCATGCCTGAGCATCAGTACCCAGAAGGCGGCAACTGTTCCCTTGGAGTTGGAGTTAGAGGCAGTTGTGGGCGGTCTGTCCAGGGGGCTAATAACTAATTGAGTCCTCTAAAACAAGAAGTGCCCCTAAGCCCCGAGCCACCTCTGCAGTCCCCACACAAAGGTTTATTTTAAGAAAGAAAAAAGCCTGACAGTACAGACCTCTAATCTTAGCACTTGGAAGATGTAAGCCCTAAATTAGTAGTTCAAGGCCAGGCTCAGCTACATTTGAGTTTGAGGCAAGCCTGGGCTACATGAGACCCTGTCTTTAAAAAAAATAAAAACAAAAAAGAAGAAAAAGTACTCAGATGCATGCATTAGGATTTCTAGTCCAAAAATGTGGAGTTCTTCCTTGCCTTTGAGCAAGATAAGCCGGGCGGTGGTGGCGCACGCCTTTAATCCCAGCACTCGGGAGGCAGAGGCAGGCGGATCTCTGTGAGTTCGAAGCCAGCCTGGTCTACAGAGCTAGTTCCAGGACAGGCTCCAAAGCTACAGAGAAACCCTGTCTCGAAAAACCAAAAAAAAAAAAAAAAAAAAAAAAAAAAAAAAAAAAAAAAAAAAAAAAATTCACCAGATATTTATTTATATTTCTCCTCTTTGTTCACATTCCCAACCTCCAGGAAAGGATCATGATGCCTGGGGTAGGTTTCACCACCATTCTCTAGAAGCCTGCACTGATAAAGTCACGGGCTTGTTGAATAATTACGGTTAGCCTCAGCAGTTACTAAATAACCAGTGATACCTAATGTCCTAAAGGCAACCTTCAATAAGGTCACAAAATATCCCTTTCTCTCTCCCCTCCACTCTCTTAATTCCCCAACATTCACTCCCCCAAACAAAAAGCAAGGAATGCCCAGTGGTTAAGCATAGTAAAGGACTCAATTTCCAACCCTCTCCCGGCCAAAAGAAAAGGGTGTTACTTTGTGGGAGTACATTTGGCAAACATTGCCACTAGATAAGCATTCAAATCTGCAGCGCCAGAACAGGTGAAGTCAAATGGACTGTGGAGGAAAGTCAGCACATTGGAGCCAAACGGAAAAAAAAGTAAGTTTAGTGCCAGGGCAGATGGGGGCTGTTAAAGAGTGAAGCATGAAGGGACTGGGGTTGTCGCTCAGTGTGCAGCGCTTGCCTTCCACGTGCGACACCTTGAAAGAGGGGCACTAACCAGAGGAAGAGAAAGTAAAATGCAGTCATCGGTGTACTGAGGAATGTGTTGGATTAGAAGAGACCCTCTAGGTCGGGTGTGGCAGCACGCCTTTAGTCCCTGCACCGGGGAGGCAGAGGCAGGAAGGTCGCTGTGAGTTCAAGGCCAGCCTGGTCTACAGGGTGAGCTCCCGGATAGCCAGGACTCTTGTGGAGAGACCGTGTCAGAAAACAAAACAAACAAAAATACTCAGAAAGAGACCCTCTGTCACCAAACAACCGTGTCAAGTCATGCCACAATCGAATAACTATAAGCAAGCGGCTATGCGGGGTTTCTGAGTTCTGCCTCTCCAAGCAGCCCTGGTCTGGGAAGATGCCGCCAGCGGCCACACATTTGAGAGCAAGGTCAGGCCAGGACTTGCCGCCAAAATACAAGCCTGCAGCCATCGGACAGCCGATTGCAATCACACATTGGGCTGGGGTTGTGTTTCCAGCTTCTAGGGGCCGTGTCGATGTCCTCCCTTCCCACCCAGCCCATTTGATTATGCCACAAGCACCTCTCCTGCAGAACCCGCATGTATGGAGATCCCGCACGTCCTGCCCTGAGCCCGCCACCCCTATCAGCAATGGCAGGTGCTTACGCGGAGACCACCTTCCCGTTCAGGATTCCCGCCGGTGCCATGGCCTTTACTAGTCTGCCACCCACGATGAACAGATTCCAGTTCCTCCGCGGGCGCGCGCCGGACGGCACGACCCACGTGGTCAGAGGAGCCTCCCGGGGAAAATACAGTCACTGCGCCTGCGCCCCGCTCCCAGCCGCGAAGGTGAGCGGGCGACTCGGAATGACGTCGTTGGTCCGCTGACAGCCCGGACCCGGAGAGTCTGCGGGAGCCGGAGGGCCCAGCAAGATTGTCGCTAAAGACTGGCTGGTGGTTGTGACTGGCTGTGGAAAGAGCCTGTACAGAGCCCGCCTCCAACTGGTCGGGCGTTTCCCGCCCCGCTTTCAGCCAATCATAAATCATATCTAGGGAGGCGTGACGGTGGGGGGGCGGGGTCCGGCCCGGAGCCGCGGCAGATTGGAGCTGTCTGAGCAAGTTCCCCGGTTCCGGAGACTTTTCTCGGTTGCTGTGCCAGAGTCCTGCGCTGCTGTGTCTCTCTGCGTGATTTTTTTGGACCGTCGTTGCTTCTCCGGGCCTTGGGCTAATTGCGGGTGCTGGACCTGGAGCCGGAGTCGCGGCTTTCCACTTTGTCACAGTCCAGAGTGTGGTGGAGCACCTGGGGTAACTTTGCTTTTCTGTAACCACCAATTGCAGGAATGAAGCAATTGTGCCCTTCAGGTTAGCCCTCTGCCGAGAAACAAAAGCAGGGAATTGAACTTTCCCCTGGAATCTCGTGCTGGGAGAAGCTGCTTGGTGTTAGCCAGAGTAGAAAATTGTTTAGGTTAAGAGATTTCACACAGATCACCGCACAGGATGAAGTCTAGACAGTGATGGGTGGGACCACCCTTGACCTTGAGTGTTCAGCTCTGTGGTTGTAGGACCCACTACTTAAATCGTATCCTCATATTAGGATCCAGAAGATAAGACTTCTCTTTCTCCCTCTTCCCAATGTGACCACATTGAATAAATCTCCGGTTTTTTTTTTTAGTTTACTATTACTTGTTTAGTTGACTTATTAAGGATGGTGGCCAACCTGGTTTATTGGATTGTCAGGGCCTAGGATCTGACTCTCAATTCCACCAACAGTATGGATGATCAATTCACAGCCCTGGTATAGACAAGATCAAGACAAGGTCGCTACCCCTGAACTATAATTCGCCCTTCCATAATTTAAAAGTCTCGGTCGAACAGGCTGCCCCCTCAGGTTCAGCACGGCAGCTGACAGGGGCGTCAGAACTGGAGCGTGGGGCTCCCGCTGTGTGGAGGCGGCCGGAGTCAGGATGAATGATCCTCCCCTTTCAGCAG
This sequence comes from Chionomys nivalis, assembly GCF_950005125.1. Classification (NCBI taxonomy): domain Eukaryota; kingdom Metazoa; phylum Chordata; class Mammalia; order Rodentia; family Cricetidae; genus Chionomys; species Chionomys nivalis. The sequence continues at coordinate 48,256,217 of NC_080095.1, forward strand.
AGACCCCACTATCCACCAGCTAGATGCCGGTTGCTTACTGGCAGATACCCCTCCCGGTTGGCCCTGGTGAAGAAATGAGAGTGAGCATTTCCTTCCGATCCTGGTGGTGGGAAGGCATGTTTCAACTAATGGCAGGGCATGCGGTTGCCCTCGCCCTTTCTGCGTGGGGATTAAAAATCCGGGGCCTTGCAGGTTAGGCAAGCACTTCTACCAGCCGCTCAGTTCCCAGCGCCAGGGCAGAGCTTTTACTGAACTTGACTTTTTTTTTTCTGCCCTAGTGTGTGTGGATTTGTTTGTGACTTTCTTCTGAAATCTGGGGCTGTTTTATATTACATCCACATGTAGAATTAGAAAATCTTTTTTGTTGTTGTTGTTGTTTCATTAGCAGTTTAACCGAAGTATAATGTGCATACTGTAAAATTTGCCTGTTTTTTAAGAATACACGTTTATGATTTTCAGTACATTTAGAGAGCTGTGCAGCTGACTTCATTGTTGGTTGGTTGATTTTTTGTTTTTGGTAATGTCCAACCCAGGGCCTCTACCACAGCTAAACATGAGTTCACCACTAAGCTACAGTCCAAGCCTCTACTATTTTTAAAAAAATATTTATTTATTATGCATACAGTATTCTGCTTTCATGTATACCTGCATGACAGAAGGGGGCACCTGATCTCATTAGAGATGGCTGTGAGCCACCATGTGGTTGCTGGGAATTAAACTCAGGACCCCTGGAAGAGCAGCCAATGATCTTAACTTCTGAGCCGTCTCTCCAGCCCTGGTATTTCTTGTTTTTGTTTTTTTTTTTGTTTGTTTGTTTTTTTGGTTTTTCGAGACAGGGTTTCTCTGTGGTTTTGGAGCCTGTCCTAGAACTAGCTCTGTAGACCAGGCTGGTCTCGAACTCACAGAGATCCGCCTGCCTCTGCCTCCCAAGTGCTGGGATTAAAGGCGTGCGCCACCACCGCCCGGCTTCAGCCCTGGTATTTTTTGAGTCTGTACAAGTGCAACATAAACCAGATATGGTGGCACACACCTTTTTAATCCCAGCATTTGGGAGGCGAGGCAAGAGGATCAGAGTCCAAGGGTATCCTCAACTACATAGCAAGTACCTTGCCAAGCCTACCCAACGTGAAACTCTGTCTAAATGAAGGAGGGTTAGGGAGGAAGGGGGGGGGGGGCTCGGTAGTTAAAGTATTTGCAGCTTTTAGAGAGGACCCAGGCTTGGTTCCCAGCACCTACACAGCAGCTTATAACTACCTGTAACTCCAGTTCCAGGCAATCCAACTCTCTCTTCTGACATCTATGGCTCCTGCACACATGAGTTATACACACACAAACACTTACAATAAATATTTTTAAATGGAAGAAAATGTTCCTGTAAATAGCCATTAGTGTTTCTATTGTATATTGCATTTCAAAGAAGGCCTTTACTAATTCAGCTGTCTCTGAGGAAGAGACCCAAGCCCCACTTAACAGATAGGAAAATGGTCTTAGACCCACAAGCCCACCTCCCAAAGCTATGCCTGGGTCAGGCCCCAAACCTTGTTTTCTCATCCCTAAGTCTACAGACTAGATTTCAGCCACAGCATCTATGTGTGCCCTGTAGAGTTCACTCATCGAACACATGGCTGTTAAACAGCCATTTTGTGCCAAAAATTCTGCTTTAAATATTGACAGTACTCTAGATAGCCAGGTATCACAGTGGACTGTTCTGCACCCAGTTCAAAGTCTGGTACGGGATACAAACACCAATTAAATGTATCATTTTAGAGATGAAAAAAGTGTCGTGCTATTTTTTTTTTTTTATTTTCCAGTGCTAGGAACGGAAACCGAAATCTTGTACTTGCTGGGCAAATGCTTTGCTGACTGCTAAGCCGCACCCCGGTCCAGAGAAATGCTATAAAAAAAAAAGTCAGCTGGGCCAAAGTATTGGTTACTTTTCTGTGACTGTGGTAAAACACCATGATCAAAGCAATTTACAAAAAGCAGGTTTTCTTTGAGGCTTAGTTCCAGAGGGATAAGGTCCATCAGCGTCACGGCGGGGAAGCGTGGCAGCAGGCTAGTGTGACAGCTCAGATCCCAAACAGGAAGCAGATCGTGCGTCAGGAATGACAAGAGACCTTAAAACCTCAAAGCCTTCCTCCAGTGATGTACCTCCTTCAGCAAGGCCACGCCCCCTAGTCCTCCATGACCTAGGGAGCATTCATACTTCAGAGTCCACAGAGGACGTGCTCTTTCCAACCGCCACAACCAAGCATGGGGGCGCACGCCTTTAATCCCAGCACTCAGGAGGCAGAGACAGGAGGATCTCTGTGAGATCGAGGCCAGCCTGGTATACAGAATGAGTTCCAGGATAGCCAGGATGACACAGAGAAATCCTGTCTTGAAAAACAGGAAAAGAAAAACACAAAACAAAATCTCAGCTAAAGGGATAGGTGGTGATGACAGAGGAGATGGGGAAATTATTAGTTTTTTTTTTTAATGTTTCATCTGTCACTGCTGAAGGTTGAAATTCACACAACGCACATGATAGACAAACACTCAGCCACTGTGCCACATTCTCAGCATGAATGGTGTGCTTGCAAGTGTGGTAAGAGAAGCCTCTCTGGGCATCTGACGTGAGAGAAACCTGACTCAAGAAAGGGGCTTGGAATATAAGAGAGAAAGCAAGGATTTGGCCCAAGCAACTAGGCAGATAGAGTTGCCATTTGAACATTTTTGTGACAGGGTCATGGTGGGAAATAAGATCCCCATGGCAGTTAAAATGTCTTTAGATGCCTCCTGGACAGCCAGCCCCTAGAACATTTCAATGTTTGGAATTCCGGGTGAGTAGGGGAGATGGCTCATGGGTAAAAACACTTGCAGTGTGAGCCTGACCACCTGAGTTCCAGCCCAGACCCAAAGTGAAAGTTGGATGCCATCCAGTAAATCTTAAATCCAGCATTCCTCCTGGGAGATGGGAGGAGGAGGCAGGAGAATCATGTAGGAGCTGGAAACAGCAGAAACAACCCAGAGACCCTGCCTCAAAACAGGGGAAAGAGAGAACCGATTCCTGAAAGTTATCCTTTGACCTCCACGTGCAGGCTTGGTGTGCGAGCGCGCGCGCACACGCGCACACACACACACACACACACACACGTACTGTTAGAATCTAGCTGCTGCTCAGGCTACGGGACCTTACAGTATCTCTGTCTCTGTCACAGATACCTGCAGGCACACTACTGAGTCTCTAACTAAGACTTCCAGGTGGCTGGGCTCTGACCTGGGGGAGGGAGTTTACATCCAGGTGGGTATGAGCAGCTGCATTTCCTGTTTCCCACCCTCTTCTCTGCCATCCTCCTGGGAGGGCCTGGCTATAGGCTTGTGCTGTACCTATCCTCACTAAGAGAATCCTGCTTCTGGCGTAGGAGCCCTGATTTTCCTCTCTTCAGAGTCCCCACCATGCTGTCTTGTTTCTGGTCCTGGGGTTTGAACTCTCTTCAGTGTGACTGCCATGCTGCTGTCTATGTTTGTTTGTCCATGGCACTAATAGATCTTCTGATACTTAAAAAAATAAATAAAAGATTTATTTACGGCTCAGCATTTAAGAGCACTGGCTGCTCTTCCAGAGGTTTTGAGTTCAACCACAGCAACCATTTGTAATGAGATCTGGCGCCGTCTTCTGGCCTGCAAGTGTATATGCACACAGAACACTAAACATAAAAAAAAAAAACAAAAAAAAAAACACTTTTTTTTTTAAGAAAAAAAAAGATTTATTTATTACTTATATGGTGTTCTGCCTGCATGTGCCTGCACACCAGAAGAGGGCACCAGATCTCATTACAAATGGTTATAAGTCACCATGTGGTTGCTGGGAATTGAACCTCTGGAAGAACAGCCAATGTTCTTAACCACTGAGCCATCTCTCCAGCCCCTCTAATACATTCCTTACTCTACAACAATTCATTTCAGTGTTTCCTTGAGCCCCCATGTGAGACCTTTCACACACATCTTTCTTTCTTTCTTTTTTAATTTGTTTGCTTTTATTTTACGTGTATGGGTGTTTTGCTTGCATGTATGTCTGTTCACAGTTTGCATGCCTGGTGCCCCCAGAGGCCAGAAGAATTTGTCAGATCTCCTGGAACTGGAGTTACACAGGCAGTTGTGAGCCATCATATGCATGCTGCAACTGGAATTCAGGCCTTCAGGATGAGGAGCCAATGTTATTAATCACTAAGTCACTACTCCAGACCCCTTCTTACGTTAAAAAGAAAAGAAAAGAAAAAAGAATTACAGAAGATGAGGCGCTAGGGGAAGAAGAAATGAAAAAGGAGAAGCCCAACAGATGAGAGGAAAACCATAAAAACCTGTTGTTTTACAAAGAAAAGGAGGCGCTGGGTGGTGGCGATGCATGCCCTTAATCCCAGCACTTGGAAGGCAGAGGCAGGAGGATCTCTGTGAGTTTGAGGCCAGGCCAGTCTGGTCTAAAGAGTGAGTTTTAAGACAGCTAGGACTGTTACATAGAGAAATTCTGTCTAGACTCCCCCACCCCCCGCAAATAGAAAGCAAATGAGACATTTTGTAGAAAGAGAGGCAATCCTGCCAAATACTAAAGACAGGACAAATAAGTAAAGACAAAAATGATCATTTTCTGGGACTAGAAAGACAAAATATTTAAATGCCAATAATGGCAGTCACTACGAATGCTGTGTATCATTTTTGCCCAGGCTCCTTTTTAAATTTCATAATATCTATCAAAAATTTAAATGTGGAGCTGTAGAGATGGCTCAGAGGTTAAATGCACTGGCTGCTATTTCAGAGGTCCTGATTTCAATTCCCAGCAACCACATGGTGGCATACATAAGGTAGAACACTATATACATAATAAATAAATAAAATATTTATAAAATTAGTAGGTTGTTGGGGTCCCTTTCCCAACCTCCTCGGTTATGGATGACCCTGGGTAGTGCCGCAGAAATCAGGACACAGGGGATGCAGAGAAGGAGATACAACTGCATACTTTATTACAAAGCCAGTGCTCTTTTTATTTTTATTTTTTATTTTTTAATTTTTTTTTTGATTTTCCAGACAGGGTTTCTCTGTAGTTTTTGGTGCCTGTCCTGGAACTAGCTCTTGTAGACCAGGCTGGCCTCGAACTCACAGAGATCCACCTGCCTCTGCCTCCCGAGTGCTGGGATTAAAGGCTTGCGCCACCACCGCCCGGCTCTTTTTATAATACTCAAATCATGATTCAAACTAGGTTCCCATAATACATGAAAATAGTTTCATAGACTAGTCACTTGGTTGCAACTAATTTTGAGGGCTTCGTGCCCTAGCTAATCTAAACAAAAAGCTCAGTGTTATGGGAATAACTCTTTTTTTTTTTTTTTTGATTTTACGAGACAGGGTTTCTCTGTGGTGGTTTTGGAGCCTGTCCTGGAACTAGCTCTTGTAGACCAGGCTGGTCTCGAACTCACAGAGATCCGCCTGCCTCTGCCTCCCGAGTGCTGGGATTAAAGGCGTGCGCCACCACCGCCCGGCGGGAATAACTCTTGTTGTAATATAATATGTAAAAACAACTCATCAGAAGACAAACCACAACCTAATCAGAGCCTTTGAACTACAGTGCACATCTGTGTTCTCAAGGACTGACCATTGGCAAGGCACTCTACTGATGGGAGAGGTTTGCCTCCTCCCAACTTGGTTTGCCAAGCCTATCAGCAAGAATGCTACCTCAAGTCTCCTTTGCACAGAGTTTCTATGCAGTTCAAAACCAGCCCTTTACAGTAGGTAAGTAAATAAATAAATAACTAAATGTAACATTGTGGCACATGCCATTTTTCCCAGCAGGTGGGAGGCAGAGGCAGGAGGATCTCTGTGAGTTCAAGCCAGACTGATCTACAGAGAGAGTTCTAGACCAACTAGAGCTATATAAGTGAGACCCTGATGTATACATTATATATGTATATAATGTATATATAACACATATATATAATTTGTTATTGTATCAGGGTGGGATGGTACATACCTATAAAATCAGCACTTGAGAAGTACAAGACTGGTCTAGGCGAAACAGATTCTATGTTACTAAAAAAAAAAAAAATCTAAATGTGTAATTACTTTGAGTTTTCAGCTCTAAGAATTTATCCAACAGTAATATTTACACAGAAAGAAATGGATATAAAAACATTTTAATCAGAATATTAATTGTAATAGTAAACTAAAGCTTTCCATTATAACCTATCTCATTGTTATAGAATGAGTGGCTATGCATGTGAAGACAGGTAAAGCATGCCCCGTGTTGTTTTGTTATTACTTGTGATCTCACTGTTGCCTCAAATTTCCAATCTTCCTGTGCAGGTATATGCCATTTTTCTGGTGGTATTTGTTTTGAGACAAAGTTTCCTGTAGCCCAGGCTGGCCTTGAACTCGCTATGTAGTTGAGGATGGCCTACAGTTTCTACCCTTCCTGCCTCTACCTCCTGAGCACTAGGATTACAGGCATGGTACACCTCTATGCTGTCAGGATGATGTTATCTAGTGTCGCAGGGCAGATTCTTTTCCTCTGCCAATTTAAAGACTAAAAAGGCAGGAAAAGCAGTGCCTCAGCATGCAGTCAAGTTTTATCAACAGTGAAAGCCCAGGGTCTCTCGGCTCTGTGGAAACGCTTCTACCACCAAGCTAAACCCAAACCTCAGTGGGTATCATTTTAAAAAATGTATAGAAGAAAAAAAATTTTTTTCCTGTTTTAATTATCTATTACTCTCATTCTTGTGAACCTTAATTTCTTTTTTTAAAAAAAATATTTATTTATTTATTATGTATACAATATTCTGTCTGTGTGTGTTTGCAGACCAGAAGAGGGCAGCAGACCTCATTACAAATGGTTGTGAGCCACCATGTGGTTGCTGGGAATTGAATTCATGACCTTTGGAAGAGCAGGCAATGCTCTTAACCACTGAGCCATCTCTCCAGCCCCCACTGAACCTTAATTTTTTTCTGCTTATTTATTTATTTATTTATTTATTTATTTATTTATTTATTTATTTATTTATTTATTGCGATACGGTTTCCCTGTGTAGCCCTGGCTGTCCTGGAACTCACTCTGTAGACCAGGCCAGCCTCGAACTCAGAGATCTGCCTGCTTCTGCCTCCCAAGTGTTGGGATTAAAGGTGTGCACCACTATCACCCAGCTCTGTTTAATTTTTATTGTCCATAAATAAAGACAGTGGGTGGTTCTAAATTTACATTTGAATGACCTTTTAGCTTCAAAAATACTTCTGCCAAGGCTCCACCCTTAACTAAGAACTTGAAATGAGATCAGGCTATCAGTACTCTTTGATATTTGGGGTGTATTCTTTGCTATTTTGGCATCAAGAATATACACATAGCCGGGCGGTGGTGGCACACGCCTTTAATCCCAGCACTCGGGAGGCAGAGGCAGGTGGATCTCTGGGAGTTCAAGGCCAGCCTGGTCTACAAGAGCTAGTTCCTGGACGGGCACCAAAGCTACAGAGAAACCCTGTCTCGAAAAAAAAAAAAATATATATATATATATATATATATATATATATATATGTATACACATATTAGGAACAAACTTCCAAGTTGGGCGGTGGTGGCGCACGCCTTTAATCCCAGCACTTGGGAGGCAGAGGCAGGCGGATCTCTGTGAGTTTGAGACCAGCCTGGTTTACAAGAGCTAGTTCCAGGACAGGCTCCAAAGCCACAGAGAAACCCTGTCTCGAAAAATCAAAAAAAGGAACAAATTTCCATTGCTGTGAAATTATTTTCTTAGAATAAAAATTCCAGTTTTTTAGATAAATCAACTTTTTCTATCCTCCTAAGGATCATGTTTTATATATATATATATATATATCATACATGATATATACATATATAACATATATCATATATATGCATGCACACATGCATATACATACATAACACACACACGTATATATCTATCAGAATATAACTACTTGATCTATCCCAAGAACATCACAGAAGCCTACAAACAGGATGCTCATGATGGGGTGCATGTTCACTTTGGTGGGATCACTTTCTTAAGCCTTGTTCTTTGTTTACTTATTTGGTTTGTCTTATTCACTAATAGTGAAAAAAACTTTTGCTTTTACTTCCTTAGTTAGGACAATAACCATAGTGTAACTGCCACTCTGGGAGGGCCCCTGCCTTCCTTGCTCATCTGTGATGCGTTCACCTAGCAACGGTTTCCGTGACGTGCAAACATTCTACTGGCAAACTGTGCAGGACGCCCACTCATTGGGGTGTCTCCTGGAAATTGATCTTGGATTTGAGATTTTCTCTTGATTGCAGTATGGTAAAAAAGTAAAAATACGCTTTATTCTTTATAATAAGTGAATCGTAGCAAGCTATATATTATGTGTAAGAAAGTAAGACACACAGAGAGTGTGAGGGAGATTCAAAGAGTTGTAGAGAGTAAGCTGTAACCTTAGATAAACTTAGATAGAACTCAGCTTCCATTTTAAAAGAATTAATTACATATGCATTCATGTGTACTTACCATGTGTACCTGGGTGGTCAGAGGACAACTGTGTGTGTGTACATGCACACAAAAACATATGTATAGTACAACATGCATGTGGAGGTCAGAGAACAGCTTCCAAGGGTTGGACTCTCTTACTAGGTGAGTCCTGGGGACCAAATTTGAGTCTTCTGGACTTAGCGGCAAGCACCTTTAAATGGTTGAAATACCTTACTGACCTTTTCCTTCTCTTGAACCTACATAAAAGAAAGCCCTAAATAATAACCAGGCCCCTCATATCCTTACCTGTGTGGCCCACGACTCCAGTGTATTCTGATCTGTGCCGTCTCTCTGCTTCAGACAGAGTTTCTGTGTTTCTTAGCAAATTGGTTGTGCTTGTTCCAGTGCTTTGAATAAGATACCAGGAATCTGGGAGCCCTGGACTAGAGAGATGGCTCAGTGATGAAAGACACTCACTTCTCTTGGAGGTGACCCAGGTTTGATTCTCAGCACACACATGGCTGTTCACAGTTGCCTATAACTTCAGTTCCAGGAGATACAGTGCCCTCTTCTGACCCTTGAGGGCTCATACACATATACAGTCCATATATAGACAGTCAGGCACACACACACAATATGTATACATATATTACTTATATTTAATATATATATTAAACAGAGAACCTGGAAATACCCAGTCCTGACCCTGACCTCCAGTAACACTAGCACACTCAAGGGCCTTGGGTGATTCTTAACACTGAAAAGAAAGTAATGTGAGCCGCCGTCGGTGGTGGCGCACGCCTTTAATCCCAGCACTTGGGAGGCAGAGGCAGGCAGATCTCTGTGAGTTTGAGACCAGCCTGGTCTACAAGAGCTAGTTCCAGGACAGGCTCCAAAAGCACAGAGAAACCCTGTCTCGAAAAACCAAAACAGAAAACAAACAAACAAACAAACAAAAAAACCGAAAGTAATGTGAGCTGGGCAGTGGTGGCGCACGCCTTTAATCCCAGCACTTGGGAGGCAGAGGCAGACAGATCTCTGGGAGTTTGAGGCCAGCCTGGTCTACAAGAGCTAGTTCCAGGACAAGCTATAAAGCTACAGAGAAAACCTGTCTTGAAACAAACAAACAAGAAAGTAATGTGAGGTTACATTTATGTTTTCCTCTGGGGCATAACGAGCATAAATGGCGGTACGCATGTTATCAATTCATATCTGAGTTTTTATGGTTTGGCTGTTTCTTGAGTGCTATAATTGGCATTTCTGATAGACTGAAAAAATTGAAAATGAGGAAAATTCACAGGTCATAAAGTTATAACATAACATTAGGAATGACATAAGTGTGTGTGTGTGTGTATTCGAATGATACTTCAACCATTCTACACTCTCTTTAGAAACTAGGTCTTCAAGAATCAAGCTCAGCAGGCAGCTCCTCCTGAGGCCTGACTACGCACTGAGACACTTCTGGAACTTTCTGGCCATCTTTGCTGTTGGCTCAGGCCAGGCTTCATCACCTCCTCCTGAGTGCTATACAGAAACTTCCCTTGGAAGCATCGTGGGTCACCATTAGCGGCTTCATTTCACCTTTTCTTATATCTCCAGCATGGCAACGCCATTCCAGTCTTTAAGTCACTCAGATCCAGGAAGGCTTGCTAACAGCCAAACCAAAGAGTCCTGTGAGACGGAACCATCAGAAACCGGACACCTATCACATCTATCAGCTCAGGAAAATGTCCCAGGGGTGAGTGGTACCCTAGTATTTGGTCCCCATTTTCCGAAGGAAGAAAATATCACTTGGATGCTGTTGAGAGCTAGCCTAAGGAAGGGGAGGTTCACTCCTGGCTGCCCATTCACTGGTGAACTTACCATTTCTTTGCTAGGAAATCACACAAGATAAATTCAGGGGTCTGCTGGCAGAGTTCGGCAGGTAAAGCTGCTTGTGCATCAGCCCAATGGCGTGAGTTTGATTCCTTCCACAAGGTGGAAGGAGAGAACCAACTCCAGAAAGTTGGCCTCTGACCACCACATGCAATCAGGGGCACACGCTCCATCACACACATGCAAGCAAACGCAGAGAAAAGAAGAAAAGGTTAAACATCCCACTTTTGTTTGTTTTCTGAGACATAGTCTCACCAGATAGCCCAGGCTACCCCTCGCATTTATGTCTACTTCTACATCACCCTCTAAGGTGCTAGAACCGTTGGTGTGAGGCCCTGTACCTAGCTCTGATTTTTTGAGACTGTCTGTGTGACCGACCTGACGTTATGCAGTCAGGCGATCTTCACACTTAACGCTGCCTCTGTTTCCCTAGTGCTGGGAGTACAGGTAGGCCGCCATACCAGGCCTCTCCCACTTACATTTTTTAAATTATGTCTCTTGTGTGTGTGTGTGGTGGTCAGAGGACAGACAACCTGTGAGAGTCAGTTCTCTCCACCATGTGGGTCCCAGGGACAGAACACGGGTTTTCAGGCTGAGCAGCAGCTTTCTTTACCTGCTGAGCCATCTGGGGTACCCTGCCCCTGGCTGATTCCTCAGTATAACAAGAAAACGTGAAACAACTGGATCTAGCGAGACCTCCAGTAAGTTTTGGGTTTGCCTTTTTGGAAGTTCTGTTTACCAGTGCCCATTACTCCCAGTTCAGAATCTCTGACCATTATTTTGTAGATTAGGAAACCCCACTTGGGATCCACCATGGTGATTTAGTAGCAACACCAGATGGTCCAGTTCTATCTCTTTGGTGCACTACAGTGCTGCTGGGTTTACAGGCTGGTTTTGTGACTTTAATGGGAATTTTTCTGGAGTTTAAATCTTCTCAGAGCAAATGATAACCCTTCCATTTCAAGAGCACCAGAAAGATGCACCCAGTTGAATCCTGAGCTGAGAGTTGGAGAGATGCAGATGGAGATTTAAGGAAGTATTATATTTTCTATGATTTTAAATGAAGACAAACCTAATTAGTGTCTTTATTAGGAAAAGCAACACATTGCATTAAAAAATAAATGATAGAAGCCAAGTACCTAAATATGACATGATGAAAACGATTATTTTGTACATTAATTAAAAATTTTAAGTAAGTGACATAATACGAAATGATACTGTTCTTCAATCTTTAGCAGTTGAATTCTTTCCAAATATCTCAGTGCTCCCGAATATGTCTGGGAATTTGAAAGCACTTGGTGTGGTTGGAGGTACAGCTCACTTGGTAGAATGCTTCCCTGGAATGCAGACAGCCCTGGGGTTGGATCCTCAGTTGGGGCACACATGCCTGTAACCCTAGCATTTGGGAATCAGAGGCAATAGGGTCAAAAATTCAAAGATGTTCTCAGCTATATAGTAAGTTTGAAGCCAGCCTGGTCTACATGAGACCTAGTCTCAAAACAAACAAACAAACAAACAAGACATTGCCATTTTCAATATTTTATAATGAATATAAACAGTATAACATTTATATTAATAAAGCAATTGTCATCTTATTTTTAATTAATTTTGTTTAACTATGACATCATAACACAAGAGGCCTGGTTTGAGACCCAGATTTCAAGCAACATACTGTAATGCATAGTAGTATATACTTATCATCTCAGCTGCTTGGGAGACTGAATCACCAGCAGGGTCACTGGGATTCACAAATAAGTGTTCATCCTGGGCAATATAGTGAGTCTGTGTCTCAACAGTAAAGTCAAAGGAAGCAGTTCATTTTCTTTGAGAGCAAGTATTCTTAAGATCTAGTTTGGGGCTTGGTGGTGGTGGCGCATGCCTTTAATTCCAGCACTCGGGAGGCAGAGGCAGGTGGATCTCTGTGAGTTCGAGGCCAGCCTGGTCTACAAGAGCTAGTTCCAGGACAATCAGGGCTACACAGTGAGATTATGTCTCTAGATAAATAAATAAATATAAAACACTTTTAAAGAGAAAGAAAGAAAACTTGTTTGTATTAGTTACTTTTTCTGTTGCTATGATAAAATAGCACAACAGAAAGAAACTTGTGGAAGAGTTTATTTTGGCTTACGACTCTGGAGAGTAAGAGTCCATCATGGTGGGGAGTAATGGCAGCAAAGCAAGCAGGTATGACGGCAGGAGCAAAAGCTGAGCGATCACGTGTCAACCATAAACGTGGAGCAGAGATCCAACTGAAAGTGGCAGGAGAACTTATCTTCACTGAGTCCTCCCACAGGGAGGAGCTTCCTCCAGCAACACCTCCCTATACCTCTCCGAGCAGCGCCACCACCTGGGGACCGTGTTCAGATGCTTGAGTCCAAGGGGGCGGCATTCCTTGTTCAAACCACCACACTGCTTTTCTGGTGTGTGTGTGTGTTGTACATTGTGATGTGTGGTGTATGTCCACATGTGCCTACACAGGGAGTTGGGTAGCCTCCTCTGTCACTCTCTGTCTTATTCTTTTGAGGCAATGTCTCTCTGAACATGGTTGCTAGGCTAGAAGCCAGCAACCTCAGCCTTCCTGTGTCTGCCCCATCAGCCCTGGAAGTAACTGCTGGACCATCCCTCTAGCACAGCCTTTGCTAACAGCCAATTAGCACTCCCATCAGTTACTGCTATTCTCTTTTTTTTTCTGCATTCCCTCCCCACTGTTTTTGGTAACATTCTGTGGTTGACCTAGCATGTCTTCTCCTTTTTGTTTGTTTTCTTTTATCTTTAGAAATGTTTGAGTTCTTTTTGTGGTTTCTTTCTTTCTTTCTTTCTTTCTTTCTTTCTTTCTTTCTTTCTTTCTTTCTTTCTTTCTTTCTCTCCTTTGGTGGTTGGTTGGTTGTTTTGAGACAGGGTTTCTCTATGTAGCCTTAGCTGTGCTTGGCTGTTCTGGGACTCACTCATTAGACCAGGCTGGCCTTGAACTCAGAAATCTTTCTGCCTCTGTCTCCCGAGTGCTCGGAGTAAAGACATATGCTTGACAGAAGCTTTTTAAAGTAAGGACACATTGTAGTAAACTCAATGTTTGTTTGTATAAAATGTCTTTATTCTATTCTTTTGGTTTCTCTGGTTTTATTTTCCTTTTTTTGTTTGTTTGTTTTTGAGACAGGGTTTCTCTGTGTAGCCCTGGCTGTCCTGGAACTTTCTCTGTAGAACAGGCTGGCCTCAAACTCAGAGATTCATCTGCTTTACCTCCCAAGTGCTGGGATTAAAGACCTGCGCCACCACTGCGGGCATCTATTCTTTTTTTTTTTTTAATATTTATTTATTATGTATACAACATTCTTTCTGTGTGTATGCCTGAAAGCCAGAAGAGGGCACCAGACCCCATTACAGATGGTTGTGAGCCACCATGTGGTTGCTGGGAATTGAACTCAGGACCTTTGGAAGAGCAGGCAATGCTCTTAACCACTGAGCCATCTCTCCAGCCCCCGGGCATCTATTCTTAATCTTAAAACATAAACTAGGCATGTAATCCAAGTACTTGGCAGACAGGAGGGTCACACTATAAAGCTAAACCTTGTCTCAAACAAAAAAGACCCAAACATAATTTAATTCAGTATAATATACTAGGTGACATTTCTGGTATTTCATTGATTTTTAGGAAATACTTTTATTTTATGCACTGTTGTAAATTTGAAAGTTTGTTTCCAGCTAAGTATGAACAATATGAACTGTCTCCTCTTTAAGATAGCACCCAACTGCCAAGATAAGAAAATACGGGGCTGGAAAGATATTCCCTTGGTAAACTGCTTATATCGTAACCACGAGGACCTGAGGTCGGTTTCCGACATCCACATGAAACCCACAGGCACAAGCCAAATGTGCTTATAATTCCAGCACTGTAGAGACTTACACAGACAGGTCCCTACTGGACGAGCAAAAAGCTGGTGAGAGACATCTCAAAAACTAAGGTGGACAGCACCTAAGGAAACATATGCAAACACACACACACACACACACACACACACACTCAAAAAAGGAAAATATTAAAATATATACTCTCAAAATGGATGAAAGATGATACTTTTTCTTAGTACATTAAAGTTACCATTCTGCTGCTTTCCAGTTTCTGTGTAATTAGTGAGAAATCACTTTGATTGTTGTCTGTAATTATCTGTCTTATGTCTAGGCTGCTCTCAAACGCAGCACGTAGTGAGAATGATCTGGAATGTCTCTTATCTTTATCCCTCCACCTTCTGAATGCTAGGATAGCAGGTGTATGCCGCCATGCCTGGTTTTCCACTAGCTACCTTTTTCCTTCCTTTTCTTTTTAGAAACTACTTTTTTTTTTAAGAAAAAAATATTTATTTTGCGTGTGTGTGTGTACATGAGTATAGGTGCCCTCAGAGGTCAGAAGAAGCAATCAGATCTCTTGGGTAGAATTGCAGGTGGTTGTGAACCACCCAGGTTGGTTGCTGGGAACTGAATTTGGATCCTCTGGAAGAGCAGCATAGTGCTCTTAATATCTCTCCAGCCCCTAGGGACTATTGCTCACTTTTTTCTCTTTAGATATATTTTATGTGCATGAATATTTTGCTTTCATGTGTGTATTTGCACCACATGCCTGCCTGGTGCCCTTGGAGGTCAGAAGAGATTATTTGATCCCCTAGAACGAGTCGTCTCTTTAGAACCTGTTTTTTTTTTTTTAAATTATTACAGCATTTATATTTGTGTGTATGTGTGTGTGGTGTATGTACACATACGTGTGCATCAGTGTACATCTGCACATGCGCTTGGAGATCAGAAGAGCAGTTGGGGGTCCTCCTTCATTATCCTCTACTCTATTCCTCTGGGGCAGGGTCACTCCCTGAACTTGGAGCTTGCGGTTGTCTGTCTGTCTGTCTAGGCTAGCAGACTGCCTGTCTCCACTCTCACCTGCTCAGGGCAGGCTACAGGTGTATTCAGGACCAGGACTTGTTACACGGCTGCAGGAATCTGAACTCCTGACCTTGAGCCAGTGCAGCCAGCGCTCTTACCTGCTGAGCCTCTTCCCCAGCCCTCTATAGTGTTAGCAGACACATGTGGAAATGTCTCCAGGGGTTTTCTGTGTTTTCTTGATTCCTGTACTTTCAGAGATCCCAGCACACGATTCAGACAAGCCGCACTTGCTTCTGGCTAGTAGAAACTATTGACAGGTAAGCATTCTGTTTAGAAGAATGTAAAGCAGTTTCCTAGGCCAGCAAGATCCTTGCCATTTTCCTGGAAGCCGTTGAGTTTACTCGCCCGTTTGTCGCTATTCATTGTAAGAGTTTGTGTGGGCTATAATGTTTGTGGGTTTTGACCCTCAGGGCACATACTTAGTTAATTAACTGGCCCTTTCTCTTTATAGGCCCGTTTTGATCCACCTCTTGAAGTGGTTCCTACCAGGAACCCAATCACATACAACAATAAGGCAACAGACCCAGTCTATCCTGACCTTGCCAGCTTGTTGGTGAAAAACAAGACTCTTTTAGCGGAGGTATATGGTTTACAAGAAACAAAACTGTGGAATTACATCTTCTGTAAATGTTTAGGAGAGAAATTTCTGCTAACTGCTAAAGGCACAAGGCATTTTCTTAACTCAGTTTCGTCCCTTCCCCTTTGCATCGAACTCTCTCATCACTGCGGAGCAGAGTTTAGATTCATGTCTTCCTTTGCCACGCCTACAGAGGGAGGCACCTAGTTCAGGGGTTTTTGAGCTGATTGATAGCCAACTTTGGAAGTCAGCATACTGCTTGTGGGATACCACGCTAGAAACTTTTGACATTGAGCCTGGAGAGCTGGCTCGGCAGTTAAGAGCACTGAGTGCTCTTCCCGAAGACCTGTGTTCAATTCCCAACACCACATGATGGCTCTCAACTGTCTGTAACTTCAGTTCCAGGGGATTTGATCCCACTTCTAGTCAAGACACCAGGCAGACACCAGACACACATGTAGTACATAGATACATATTCAGACAAAACACCCACAGACATAAAATAAAAAAATATTTAAAAGTAGATAAAAACTTGTGGCATAATAATAATCAATATGTGTAAGCATCTCTCTCTCTCTCTCTCTCTCTCTCTCTGTCTCGTGTGTGTGTGTGTGTGTGTGTGTGTAATGGCTGAGGCTCTAACCCAGGACTTCACACAATCAAGACAAATATTCTACCACCGAGCTACACTGCCTATCCTAAAAATATTTTTGGTGGAAGGAATGAGTTCTGATTTTTAGTGTCTCCCCTACCCCCACAGCAAATATCCATTAGTTTTATTTAATACTTGGTAAAAATCTGAGTGACGACATACAAACCACATTCATAGGAACTGCCTTGACTTTTACGCCCTGTGATGAAGCCCTGGGAAGCACTTGTAGGAATTCTTTAATTGAGCCTAACTATTCCCAAGGTTTGTTGACAGAGAGACAGCCTTCTAGTAACTGTGGTTGGAGGATCGCTGGTCCTTGTCACCATGAAGGGCTCTCCACTGTTACTTCTGTTCCACCTCTCTGTGGTGACCTTCAAGTAGAATTTTCAGAATGCTTCAAATGGGCCAGCCAGTTGGGTGAGCAAATCTGTCTGCGGCCACATTTGCCTCCACATCGATTATAGCAAAGCATCAGACCAAGGGCTTAAATTACAATGTTTTCTAGCGATCACAGCGGCTAGAAGTATGAGACAAGGTGTCAGTGGGTTCCTTTCTCCTGAGATGTTTCTTCTTGGTTGTAGACAGTGATCTTATCCTGGTGTTTCCCCAGCATCTTTGTTCAAGTCCCCTCCTCCTCCACTCCCCCACCTCCTTTTCCTGTACCTCCTCCATTTCTGAAGATTAATTTTAGTTATATTTATGTGTGTGAATCTGTGTATGTATCCGAACATGCATGCAGGTGCCTCAGGGGGTCAGGAGAGGGGGTCAGGTCTCTTGAAGCTGAAGTTACAGGTGACTGGGAGCTACCGGATGTGGGTGCCGGGAACTGAACACTAGTTTTCTCCCAAAGCAGCAAGGGCCTTAACCGTGGAATCATCTATCCAGCCCCAAGTTTGCTCTTCTCATAAGGAGCTGATGAGTAGCTCAGTGGGTAAAGCTGGTGAGATGACTCAGGGGGTAAACCTCCAGTCCTGATGACCTGGTTCAACTCCTGGTGCCTACATAATGGGAGAGAAAACCAAATCTACAGGTTGTCGTCTGATTACCACATCTCATACACACGAGCAAACACACACACACAAACATGCACACACACGCACACGCGTATGGACACACATTATTTGTACTGCCTTTTTTTAAAAAGAGGACATCAGTCGTACTTGATCAGGAACCTGTCTTACTTAGGGTTGCTATTACTGTGAAGAGACACCACGTCCATGGCAACTTTTTTTTGTTTTGTTTTGTTTTTTCGAGACAGGGTTTCTGTGTGGTTTTGGAGCCTGTCCTGGAACTAGCTCTTGTAGACCAGGCTGGTCTCGAACTCACAGAGATCTGCCTGCCTGTGCCTCCCGAGTGCTGGGACAGGCAACTTTTATAAAGAAAAATTTTAATTGTGACTGCTTATCGTTCAGAGGTTCAGTGCATCACGGCGGGGAGCATGCTGGCAGAAACCGAGACTGCTACCTCTTGTAGGCAACAGGAAAGCAACTGTAACACTGGGTGGTATCCTGAGTATAGGAAACCTCAAAGCCTGCTGCCACAGTGATACACTTCCTCCAACAAGGCCATACCCACTCCAACAAAGCCACGCCTCCTGGTAGTGCCACTCCCTATGAGATTATGGGAGCCAATTATGTTCAAACTAGCACAGAACCACCTTAATGATCAAATTTTTTTTTTTATTTTTTCTTTTGGTCTTTTTGAGACAGGGTTTCTCTATGTAACAGATTTGGCTATTCTGGAACTCATTTTGTAGACCACACTGGCCTTGAACTCACAGAGATCCTCCTGCCTGCCTCTGCCTTTTGGGATTAAAGGCATGCACCACCACATTCGGCTATGTTTTAACTTAATTACTTAAGTTAGAAATATAGCAACTTTATGAGGTGTAACATACTTTCTTTTGGGCCACCAAGCAGCCCCCAGATCAGGACATGAAGACTCATTATTTGTTACAAATTTATCTTAAGCTTGTCCTTTGTTAACTCTTATAATTTGACCTGTTTCTTTTCCAGGGAATTTTGCCTTTGGGCTTTTTACCCCCACCCCCACCCCTCTTTCTCTCTTTTTATTGGTCTTACCTTCCTGCTTCTCATTCCTGGCTTACTAGCAGCTGCTGGCTGCCTGACTTTTGGCCCCAAGTGTGTCCTCCTCCTTTTCCCTCATCTTTTTGTTGTTTTTCTCTCCTGAGCCTAGATTTCTCCTCCTACTTATTCTCTCTGCCTGCCAGCTCCATCTGTCCCTCTCCTGCCTAGCTATTAGCCCTTCAGCTTTTTATTAGACCAATCAGGTGCCTTAGGCAGGCAAGGTGAAACAAATGCATCACATCTTTACATCATTAAACAAATACAGCATAAACAAAAGTAACACACCTTCACACAGTTACAGCAAACATTCCACAGCATAAACAAACGTAACATATCTTTGCTTAGTTAAAATAATATTCCACAACACTGAAGTACTGGATATTACAACTTCAATATATTAACTTGGGGTGCATTCAATTTGTTTCTTTTTCTGCCAAGACTCTTAGTAAAGTTCTTTGCTCTCTCATCTACCAATAGCTCAAATCCAGATTTCACTTAAGAAGATACAGATATGTATAGGGGCTAGGGTTGTAACTCAGCTGGTAGAGTACTTGCCTTCCTGTACAAGGCATAAATTTGATACCCAGTCCCACAAAATATTTATGTGCCTATATATTTATACGTGTATATATTTCTAAGTGTATTTCATGTTTCTTTTTATTTTATATTTTACATTTTAAAAGTGCATTTGCCTTCATGTGGGATGGTACATACTTGTAACCCCAGCATTAGAAGGCTGAAGAAGGATAATTGAATTTGAGGACAGCCTGGCTTACATGAGACCTTGTCTCAAAAAACAAAAATGAAACTAGGGACCGGGGAGATAGCTTAAGTCAAGTGTTTGTCATGCAGTTGAGAGGAACTGAGTCTAGATCCTTAGAACCCCTTTAAAAAGCCAGGTATCATGATGTGTGCCTGCAATCCCCATGGCAGAGGGGGCACCCTCGGGTTTGTTAGCTGAGGGACCTTGCTTAAAAAATTAAGATGGGGGGCAGTGAGGTGGCTTAGCCAGCAAAGGCAGCTAACAATGCAAACCTGACCCTCAAGTCTGACCTCCAGAATCCATGTGTATTAATCACCTTTTTGTTGCTGTGATAAAATGCCAGGACCAAACACAACTGAAGAATTTCTTTTAGTTTCCAGTTTTAGAGGGCTAGATGTCCATAGAGACAGGAAAGGCGCTGTGGCAGGAGCAGAACGCTGACAGTCCCATCTCAACAGCGTATGGGAAGCAGCCATCAGCCAGGAAGTGGGGTGAAGTTAGAGAGTCTCAAAGCCCGCCCCCAGTGACATACTTCCTCCAACAGGGCTCTACCACCTAAAGCTTTCATAACCTCCCCCAACAGCACCGCTACTAGGGGGAACCAAATATTCAGATAGGTGAGCCTTAGCGGCCATTTCTCATTCAAAGCGCAATACCGTGTAAAGATGGACAGGACACGACATCACAGGATGGCCCTCTGACCTCTACATACGCAGATATCACGGCATGTGCACACGACATACACACAAGCACAAAGACAGCAACAATCATAAGAACAATAAAAATTTAAAACATAAAGGGAAGAGCAGTTGAGGCAAGAAAGACAGCTGACATTGACCTCTGGCCTCTACAACACACACATGAACATGAATGCACACACAGCACACACACACACACACATTGTGTATACCCCACCACATATACATGAACATGAATGCACACACACACATTTGTATATACCCCACCACATACACATGAACATGAATGCACACACACACTCACACACACACACACAACAGTGCATGTTTTTTTCTACTTTCCTCCCTTTTTAGACCAGGCTGAACCTCTAATCCTCAGAGCTCTGTCTGCCTCTGTCTGCTGAGCGCTGGGATTAAAGGTGTGCACCGCAACCACCTGGCTCTAATTTGCTTTGCACTGCTATGATAAACATCATGAGCAAAAGCAATCTTGGGAAGAAAGGGTTTATTTCATGTTACAGATCGTAAGTCCATCATAAAGGGAAGTCAAGGCAGGAACACGAAGGCAAGAACTGAAGCAGAGACCATGGAGGAGCACTGTTTACTTACTTGCTCAGCCTACTTTCTTCTACAGGGGTGACACTGTAGTGAGCTGGGCCCTCCTATCAATTGTCCTCCTAGAAAATGCCCCCCACTTGCCTACAGGCAATCTAATGGAGGCATTTTCCTCAGTGGAGGTTCCTCTTCCTAGACAACCCGTAGTTTGTGTCAAGTTGACCAAACAACTACCGTTATTTTTCACATTACCATTATAATTAATAACACAGTAAATGGGTCTTCAGGATGTTAGAACAAGCCAGGCTTAATAAAATAAAACCTATGTGTCACGTTTGATAAGGCGCTAGCAGGAAGGTCTCCTGAGTGATCGGATTTTCTAAAGCATAGCGTAGGGTCTCTATTTGCTCTTGATCTGAAGTAAAGCAAAGACAGGTTTGAGATGAGGAGAGAGGGAGAGCAGAGCAACAAGGAGAGGGGAGGAAGGAGTGCTTGCATGCAGGAGCACTAGGAAAGATCTGCCTTCGGGATCCAGGACTACTCCTCTGCCCCAACAGGCCGTGGCACCTACTGCAGTAACAGGGAGGTGGCAAGAATCATTCTTCTCTACAGTACAACTTAGTAAACACGCTTAAAAGGCTTGGGGTCCAGTTAGATCCGACTTGGATGCAATCATTAGTAGTGCACTCACCCACTGGCATATGTAAGGCCAACACTCTATTTTCACTGAACTATGAGGTGTGAATATAGAAAAGTCTATACTCGTTGTTTAAGGTAGAAGCTCACTAGGTAGCTCAAGATGGCCTTGAACTTGCAATCCTCCTGCTTCAGTTCCCACGAGCTGGAGAGAGCCAGCCTTCTCCTTCCACCATGCGGGTCTTAGGGAGGCTGCTCAGTTTGTTGAGCTTGGCAGTAAAAGCCTTTATGGGCTGAGCCATCCTTCTGACCCTTCAGAAGCTTTTAAACCAAACTGGCCAAGAAAGGTTTCAGGTACCTTAAAGAAAATAAATTAATTATTTTCAAGAATTTCAAAGATTCTCTTTGGTTAGTTGTTTTGAGATGGTGTCTCACTATGTGGTCCTGGCTAGTCTTGAACTCATGGGTTCAACTGATTCTCTTCTTTAGGTTTCCAAGTAGCTCAGCCTGCAGCCATGTGCCACAGTGCCTGGCTCACTACACTGTTATGCCTGGCTTTTAAAGTATTGCTTTTTTTGAAGTTATCCTCTGTATACATCTAGAGGGTTCTTTAGGGTCATTTTGACATGGTTTTAGATACCATATGCATTAAAAAGTATTCCATCCAGGTGAGGAGAGGTGTACCTGTAAGTCCAGCACTCAGGAGGTTTCAGTAGAAGGACTTCATCAGAGGCTAGCCTGGGCTACTCAGGGCTATGGATGAAACTCAGTAGTAAGGCACATGCCCAGCAATGTGCAAGCCTGAGCTTGATCTCCGACTACACCCGCCCCCCAAGAAGTATTTCAGAGCTCCTATTGGCATTTTCTAATTTAATAAAAATTTCAAGCCAGAGCTTGAATGGTTCACTGGGTAAAGACTGACAACCTGAGGTGAACCCCAGGATACGCGTGGTGGAAAGAGAGAACCAATTCCTGCAGGTTGTCTTCTGATCTCTGCATATGTTCCGCGACGTGTACGTCCCAACCCCAACCCACTCCCACACAAATAAATATAATTTAAAAAAGAAAAAAAAGATTAAGCCAGTCCTGGTTGAACACTCCTGGAGAGCCAGTACTCAGGAGGCTGAGAAAATAAGAAGCCGAGTTTAAGATCAGCCTGGATTGCCTAATGAGACCTTGTCTCCAAGTAAAAATTTAGTGACATTTCTTATTACATGGTATCCTCCTGTTAATGTTAGAAAAGGAAGCTTGGTGATTCCGACAAGATACCTGAGTCTCAGCATGAGTCATCTTTGCCTTCCTCAGCAACCTACCATTTAGCCCCACAGGGCCCCAATTGTCTTCATAAGGCAGCTTTTCTCTTCACGGCATGCATTTCAATTTTTTGTTATAATTAACCCGATCTCTTTGTATAACATACAAAAATAATTGCCATGTGTTTCTGTCCTATAACGAAGAAACAGGTGCAAGAGATCTATATTTGGGTGAGGCCAGATATAGAAGGCATAAATATAAGCCTATTCAGTTGGTGGTTGTTTAGGGAATACGGTATTGAGATAAAAACTCTTGCATAGGTGGGCTGCAGTGGTAATGAGTTAAGAAGCCACTACTAATACATAAAGTTGGATATTGTAAGTTGGATGTAAATGCAATGTGTTTCAGAGATCTATCTTCATTTTATGTGTATAAGTGTTTGCCTGCATGGTTAAAAGGGGATGTCAGGTCCTTGGAACTAGGGTCACAGACAGCTGCAAGCCGTGGTGTGGTACTGGGTGCTGGAAATCAAACCTGCGTCTTCTGACAGATTAGCTTTCACTCTGTGTGGAAGAAGGAGGACTTCCTGAATAAAACAGGTGACATACTGAATAACATGGCCAGCCTGTGGGTAACGACCTGCCCATCTCTAATATGAAGCAGCTCAGGTGTCCCCGTCCTTCAGCCCCTCAAGACTGTCTCAGAGAAGACCATCAGCACAATGGCCCACTGAGGCCACTGAGTGCAGTCCAATGCAGCAAGGAATGCATTTGGGTCTCTGAAGGTTACCTGCTTTCCTACGCATGTCCCCTTTGAAGCTGTACTGTCTAGGATGTCGGCAGAAATCTCCTCGAGTCATAATGAAATTACTATTGGTCTGGCGCTTGCTTTTCCTTTACCCCCGTAAACTTGGTGTTCTATATAGGGATGCAAGGCCATGTTCACTGTCACTCATACTGGCAATGAGAGATCCCACCACTGGCTGTGATTGGATGAGACGCACATTCTTCTAGCTGCTTCCACAAATGCTGGCCCTGCCTAGATGTGAAATTTCACCGACTGCACAGGCATTCACTGTAGATCTTAAATGAGCCATGTATTTTAGTTACTAGCAAACCCAGAGATGTTGGTTGGGTCAACTCTAACCCCATGAAATTGGGTCTGCAACCCTGACTAGGAGTGGTGAGGAAGGACAGACACACAGACATACACACAGAACAGCTGGGGTCTGGTGCCTGTGCATGCTCTAATGGAGACGAACCTAACACAACAATCTGAAACCTCGGTGTGTTTATTAGATACGGCACTGGGGGAGGACTTAGCTGGTCCTCATTGGAGCTTTCTGTAGTGGAGCAGCCTCTGAGGTGGTAAACACTCTTACTTGTAGGGCCGGGCGGTGGTGGCGCACGCCTTTAATCCCAGCACTCGGGAGGCAGAGGCAGGCGGATCTCTGTGAGTTCGAGACCAGCCGGGTCTACAAGAGCTAGTTCCAGGACAGGCTGCGAAACCACAGAGAAACCCTGTCTACTCTTACTTGGAGAGCAGAGGAAGGCTTTGCCTTCTGAACCTGAGGTGGACCTGATTCCTTGGTGCTTGGCATGGCAGGCTCATGTCGAGCAAGGCACGCTCACTCAGAACTTCTCTAGTTCAGGATGTCACTTTTCCCCTACAGTCAAGCAACTACTGAAGAGAAACGCAAAGAAACTATGAAACACACATTACCAGCCCCTGCAAATACAGCGGGAAGCAGACCCAGAGGTGTCAGGTGCCTGGGAGCCCTGAGGTGTAGAGCTATAAATAGAAAACAAAAGACAGAGACGCCTTTCTCACATGCAGTGGGCTGGAGCGCTGACCTGGTATGGCTGGTGGATCTCAGTGGTCACAGGAGTGTGAGACAGAGGTTATTTCCTAGAGCCATGGCCCTTCCTGTCCTGGGAGAGAGGAGAGATGTGTCAGTCATCAGTCTGGGCTGTGACTGTTCTGGGTTGCCTGTGGTTCTGGGCTCCTCTGGTGGGCGGAGCTTCTTGGGTCTTGGAGAACTAGTTAGCAGCCTGTGCCATGCTCTGTCAGACTGAGGCATCTCAGAGGAAGAGCCCTGAAAACAGGCCGGTGGGTTCATTCCAGCATGTAGACCTTTGACCCACTGAAATCAAGGGCAAAATTACTGTTTGGAAAACCTAACTAGATACAGCTAGATGATACATGGCTGATGAGTCAATGTCATTAAACATTTTCGTCTGGAGCCTGAGCACAAGTTTAGATCTGACACTGTAGCCTTCCTTATTGTCTGTTTGCATTATTATTATTATTATTGACAATAATACTTTCAGTATGTAGACAGGGCTGGCCTTGGACGCTTCTGACTTTACTGTTGGTAGGAGCCACTACACTCCACTGGCGGCTGTTGTTGTTGTTGTTATTGTTATTGACAGACTTTCACTGTGTAGACGGGGCTGGCCTTGGACACTTCTGACCTTCCTGGTGGTGTGAGCCACCACACCCCACTGCTCTCCTTTCTCCTTCACAGACCTCTGTTGTTCTTGGACTTGCTTTTCTCCCAGCAAGTCATCTTTCTTTTCTCTTTTCATAACTTTTTGACCTCTTCTGACCTTTCTCTGTCTTTTAAAACTATTTTCAAATTTTATTTTGTTGCTTTATGTGTATAAGTGGTTGTCTGCATACATGTGTGTGCCCCATGCATACCCAGTGCTCACAGAGGTCAGGAGAGGGGATCCGTTCCCTAATTGGGGTTAGAGATGGTTGTGAGACAGCTTGCAGGTGCTGGTAATTGAACCTGGGTCCTCTGGACATGTAATCAGTGCTTTGACTACTGAGCCATTTCTCTCCTTTATTTATCTTAAAATATAGCTAGCCATGTTATATTTATTTATTTACTTACTTATTTTGAGATAGAGTTTCTCTACATCATCCTGGCTGTCCTGGAACTCACTATGTAGACCAGGCTGGACTTGAACTCACAAAGACCCACCTGCCTCTGCTTTCTGAGTGGTGGGATTAAAGACATGCACCTTTTTAAACTTTGTTTTTCTTCTGGATTCCGCCCCCCCCCCCATATTTTCCCTACTAGCACAAGTAAGATCAGGAACCAAGACAGGCCTGTGAGCATGCTTGTGAGCCACACACCAAAAAGCAAGACATCTAAGGCTAAAGCATTGCTCCTTTCTGGAAGTTCCCAAATCCATTATTCCTGTATTTAGTAGTTACTGAAGTATAAAGACTCACACAATTTTAATGTTGATAAAATATTTATTATTTGTTTATTATTATAGATTTAATATCATTATATATTATATACAATTATATATATTTTTTCAAACATACTGTGTCATTGTATTTTATCTTAAAGGGCTTTTAAACCTTAAGATATACTGTTAAGGAATAGGTTTGAAAGGCTACATTTTATTCTCTAGTAATATGTAACTTAAAGTCACAGTAACTTAGTATCACAAATGTTTAAAAGGAAGCCGAGAAGTTATTTTAAGTAATACTTTCTTCCCCCTTCTCATTAGCTGAGAAATCTTCAAAACAAGCTTTTCATCAAAGAAACTTCATTGCAAGAAGTGAAGAGCGAGTTAGAGAGTTACAAAGAGAGTAATGCCCAGCAGTTGCTACAGATAATGTCCCTGAGAGATGACATCAGGAACCTGCAGGACCTTATCGCTTCTCTAATGAAAATTAAGATTTTGAAAAACACAAATTCTCAGAATCTTGGGAGAGGCAACTGGGACCTAACTGAACGAGTTATAGACCTAGAGAACCGCCTAAGGTAGGGATTTCCTGGTTTGTTTTCCAATGTACCTTTTGTCATATGTTTTTAATTCACATATAAGCCCGTATTACTGATCAGATTTGGGACTATGCTGGCTAGGTGGGTCTGTCTGTGTCGTGCCCCCCCATGTTGTCCCCGTCCCCTGCCCCCCCAACTTGATGCAAGAGAGCAATTTGGGAAAAGGGAACATCTGTTAGACAGAGCAACCCTGTCTCAAATATATATATTGGAAGTTGGTCAAGCTGGTTTCATTGCATTGCTGACCACCGGTGTCCTACACAGAGAACATCTGGTAGACAGAGAGAAGGCGGGGCGGCGTGCAGAGCTGGAGAAAAGGTGGCCCTGCTCCAGCAGAGTCTCTTCCTGTATGCATCCAAAAGGACCAGAAGATTCCTTGGATATTTTCCCCGTGAAGGTAAGAATGAGTTGCCTGTTGCCCCAGGAGAAAAAGGGCAAGTGTTGGATAGGGGGCCAGCTCTCTTGGGAATGGAAAACCCAAAGAAGCATGGTAGGACCAGAGGCTAGTGGCGGAGGGGCTGCATGGAGGACTGGAAGGTCTCTGTGATTTTACAGAAAGATTTGGAGGGGAGAAATGGAGCCGAGAGACAACTGGGCATGGGTGGGGGGAGACGATGAGGAAGTGAGATGCCTGAGCTGACCATTTCTTGTTATTGACTGAGTACACTGGGCTTTGTGTCCCTGGATGTAGAGGACCGGGCACAGGAACCACAAGCCATGGTGTTGTGTCATCAACTTTGGCCACGGACATCTAGCACGCAATTCTAGAGGAAGTATGCGTGAAAGAGAAAGGGAGGCAGATCATTGTCAAGGAAGCTGGAAAGTTTGCAGTGAGCTCCTTAGACCACCACAATTTATTACACCATTTGAGTGTAGAACAAGAACCTGTGTGACCCAATTAATGTGAGGGATCCCATTAGAAAAAAAAAATCAAGGACTGAAGAGGCAGTCCAGCAGCTAAGAAGGCTTGCTGCACCAGCACCAGGACCAGAGAGTCTGGATCCTGACACCCGCTAACAAGCCAGGCATTGTCAGGCCTGCCTATAGCCCCAGCACAGCAGGGGCCAGGACCCAGTGGTCACTGTGGTTTTCAGGATGCCGGGTTCAGCAGAGACCCTCCTCAAAGGAATGAAGCAGACAGTGACCGAGGGGGACACCTGATATCTTCCTCTGGCCTTTGTACCGTCTCTAGAGAGCACACACGCGCACACACACATGCACAGTTGTATACATGTGTACACGTGTGTATATACCACATACACATTCAGCAACTCCTTTCAGAGTATTTCCAATTTTTATTTGTATCTCAAGTAAATGGTTTTAACATTTTTATTTTTTTGAGTTTTCGTTACGAATCTCTCATTTTTATAGAACAAAACAAACCACCAAGAATTAGAATCCACAAAGTTCTGGCTTTGCTTCCCTGCTCCTTTCCCCTCCAGGTTCCTAGTGAGATCTAGCGATACAAACTCATCATTACTTCCATTCTTCTTCTTGTTTTCCCTGTCCATCAATTTCACCTAACAACCACAAAAACCTCACAGCAGCTGAACTTGCTGACTCAGCTGGTGGACTTCTCAGCTGGTAAAAAGCTCTTGCTGGAAAAGTCTGATTACTGTTGTTCAATCCTCAGATCCGTTGGTGCAAAGAGACAGTCAACCCCCGGAAGCTGTCCTTTGACCTCCAGACTTGCGCTGTGGCGTGTGTGCTCTTTGCACTCTCGCACACACACTGTATATACACAACAATAAACACTTTTTAAATAAAAACATAAACCCAAGGGTTATCTATTTTCTTGTCATAATTTTTTTTTTTTTTTTTTTTTTGGTTTTTTGAGACAGGGTTTCTCTGTGGTTTTGGAGCCTGTCCTGGAACTAGCTCTTGTAGACCAGGCTGGTCTCGAACTCACAGAGATCCGCCTGCCTCTGCCTCCCGAGTGCTGGGATTAAAGGCGTGCGCCACCACCGCCCGGCCTTTTCTTGTCATAATTACAATAGAAACAGGCCAGGAGGAAGAGCTATGACTTCTTTCATTTACGTTATGGAGGTTGTTATATTTGATAAACATGATTCTTTCCTCTTGCAGTATTAGGGATTGATTGTAGGGCCTCTACAAGGCTAAGCAAGCACTCTCCCACTGAGCCACAGTTTCATTCCTATTTGAGTATAATTCTTTGTGAAAACATCTGTTTCCTTGACAGCTCTTTACTTATGGCTTTAGTATTCATTGGTGACCTTTGCCTGAATCAGTCATTTCATGAGGGGTTACAAAATTATGTTTTTCAGCTGGGCATGGTGGCACACAGCTGCCATCTTGGCACTAGGGAGTCTGAGCTATGGGATCTCTAGTTTGAAGCTAGCTGGAACTACATAAGACCTCTCAAAAACTCAAAAAGCCGGTGCAGTGGCTCAGAGGCAAAAGCACATTTCATGGCAATCTGATGACTTGGTTTTGATTCCTAGGACCACGCGATAGAAGGAGAGGAGCGACTCCTGCCAGTTGTCCTCTGATCTCCATATGATTCCATGGCATATGCCACCTCTCTCATAATGATAATAATCAAAAATAATAAAATAAAGTGATCACTTTAAATTCCTTCTGCACCTGAGCGCGAATGCTCTGTAGAATTTGCCCTGTCAACAAAGGCTTTGGGTCACTGTTTCAGTTCCCACTTTTTGCCATCATCTTTCCTTCCTTTAAATCTATGCCTTCTTTCTTAAATGATACTGTTTCTTTTTCTTTCTTTTTTTTTTTTGATTTTTTTCAAGACAGGGCTTCTTTTTGTAGCACTGGCTATTCTAGAAGTCGCTCTATAGAGCAGGCTGCCCAACAACTCATGACTAAGTAAGGCTTTTTTCTCCTAAGGTTTTGTGTCATTACTTACAGTTCATAAGAAGCGACAAATATATCTGTATTAAGTTTCGGATGGGACATTTAATCCGTGTGTTGGTACATTTAGGACAATGGCGAAGCTTCCGACTCTGAGAGAGACATTGTTTACTCTGAAGGACCATCTGATGGGCAAAACATTGTGGGTAAATATCAACAAGATTTGCTCCACAAAGAAAAATTAGCCTCTGAGTTCGACAGACTTCCATACTCCTGCAGCTGGGAAGCCACGCCCGAGCAAGCCCATCACCAGGATTTCCTTGGCCAGTTGGCTACTCTACTGAGTGACAGCATTGGCCCCATACTAGCCACAGAGGAAGCGGTGAAAGAGAGGATCCAGGAAATGGGTGCAAATGAGCAGCTGTGGAAATCTGTAAGTGTGCTGGCGAAAAGTTGCTCTTTCCCATGTAATTAGTGCATGTGTTTGTGTGTGCGTTGTGTACCTATGCATGTGGTTATGCATGCACACGTGTGTCAGAGCATGTGGAGGCCAGAGGTTGAGCTTGGGTGTGTTCACCAGAGCTCACTGACTTGGCAACTTTGGCCAGTGGGTTCTAGGGAATCAGCCTGTCTGTCTCTAGCACTTGGATTACAGATGTGCACCAAGCTTTTTATGAGTGGTAAGTATTCAAAATTGGGTCCTCATGTTGGCACCGCAAACCATCTGAGCCATCTCCCCCTTTACCCCAATTTTATTAGTTTAATATGTAGATTTTGATATTAGCTAATTAGTAAAATCTTTGGTTTCGTTTCAGTTTTTAAAGATTTGTTTTTATTATTTATGTATATGTGTGTATGTATGTGAATGTATGCTACTTATGTACGTCCCCAGGGAGGCCAGAAGAGGACCTCAAATCCCCTTGAACTAGAGTTGTGAGTAGCTGTCAGCTCCCTGACTGTGAGGGCCCTCTGCAGCCACCAGCCAGACGATAACGATTCTCAGGAAGCCGGAAGGAGTTCAGTTCAACATGGTTCTGTAGCCGGTGTTGATTGAAAGTCTGACCCCAAGCAGTTTCTTTTAAGCATATTTAAACACAGCACAGTTTGGTGAAAAACTTTCCTCGATCTTTTTGGTGAAAAACTAGCTCAATCCCTTGTGCACAGTAAACCTTATGATATGACTACATCAAAACTTGCTGTAAAGTACATGTGACATCTTTCATAAAGATGGGTTCTATTGATTGAAAAACTCATGATAAGAATCTGGGGGTGCATCCAATGTGGTTATCTTGGCTACACAGATAACACAAAAGGTCACCAGGTTATTGATCACATCGACTCCCAGACTTCAGGGCAGAAAACGGGTTCTGCATCCCTCTCTTTGAAGAGATAACCCTGCATGTTTAACATTCTGGTTCCTCTAGTGCTTCTCTGTGAGCACAAGGACCTCTGTGCCTCCCACACCTGACCTGGGTGTTGGATGCTGAGCCGTCTCTCCAGCTCTTCATTGTAAGTTTGACTGAATTTTTGTTACTAAGCGGAAGTAGAGAACAGGCTGTCCTCAACTGTATTGGAGACATGATACCTTGGTTAGAGCACAGAGTCCTGCTGTGACCCCAAGTTCCACCCTCTGCCAGCGGGGTGTTCTTGGGCAGCTTACTTATCGCCCCTGCATGTTAGCTCCATTTGTAATTGGAGCGAAGAGCTGTCATTCCCACTTTCAGTGTGGTTGCAAAGATTCAGTGGGTTAACAGATGAAAAGTGCTTAGTGGAGTTCAGCACAGGATCCATACATATTCGCTTAATAGTTCTGTATTAGCCGGGCATGACAGCCCATGCCTATAATCCCAGGATGTGAGAAGCTGAGGGTATCATTGTGAATTCCAGGGCAGCCTGGGCTACATAACAAGACCCTGTCCCAAAGAACAGCAGCAAAAATCAGTATGCAACTTTATTTCCCACTATGAATATATTTTATCTTTGTGTACCAAGGTTTTCTATTTATTTCTTAAAACAATAGATATATCCAGATGTATGATCCATAACTATAATACTAGGATTTGGGAAGCTGAAGCAGGAAAAATGTTGTGAGTTCAAGATTTTCCTGGATGATAGACTAAAAATCTGTCTCAAAAATCCAAACAACCATGCTGTAGAGATGACTGTGCTTCACATTCAGTGGATAAGAGCACTTGCTACTCTTGCAGAGGACCTGGGTTCAATTCCCAGCACCCACATGGTGGCTCACAACCATTTGTAATTCCAGTTCCAAGAGACCTGATACCTCTTCTGGTCTCCTTGGGTACTGAGCATGTGTGATGCACAGACAAACATGTAGGCCAAGCACACATTCACACAATAAAAAAGTACGTGTCAAATCTATTCATCTATCTAGTCACTCAGCACCATCTCAGCGTCTATAGAAGTAGAACTTGTATGTACTTGGAATGGCGTGGGACGCATGGACGCATGGGAATGTTTACCTAATGTCATGTCTTGCAGAAAACTGAAGCCCTGCAGCAGGAAACTCAGATGCTCACTGAGAGATTGGAGCAGCTGTACTACCTTTATGAAGAAGCTGTTGCAAGGTTGCCCCAAACTGAAGGAAGTTACACTGGACAGAAAAGACCCCTGCAACATCTGGAAGGACAGGCCGCTGCCAACTACTCCCTGAGGAGTTTCGACACGGTCAAGAAGAAGGTAAGAGTCTCCTGAGGGTGACGAGGCTCTCTGGGAAGGGTCACATTTTATTCTACTTTATCAATAGCTTAAATGTGACTAAAGCTGCTGAGGCTATTTATGTCTTTGTATTTTGTGTGTATGTATGTGTTAGCATCTTACTGTGTAGCCCTGGCTGTACTCAAACTCGCAGCATCCCCATCTCAGCCCCCCAAGTGCTGGGACCACAGTGTGCACCACATCTGGCTTATACTTCTCTTGGTAATGAGAAAGGGGGGAATTTGCCTCAAATCCTTATTGCTTTTGATTTTCTAAAAAAGCCCCTCATCTTTTCTTATCTCTCATATGTATTGTGTATATATTTGATAAGTATTATGATGGTGCTTGCTAATATGAATCTTATTTTTAATATTATTTTTGGACAAAATTTGTTTGACAATATAATATAGCCCAGGCTAGACCAAAACTCTCACCGTAGCCAAGGCTAACCTTAAATTTATAGTTCCTCTGCCTCTGTCTTCATAGTCTAGCTGAGATTAGAGACATGTACCAACTCCTCTGACTGATAACTTAATTCACTTTTCTTAAAAAAAAATTTAAGCCGGGGCGATGGTGGCTTCACACCTTTAATCCCAGCACTTGGGAGGCAGAGGCAGGCGAATCTCTGTGAGTTCAAGGCCAGCCTGATCTACAAGAGTTAGTTCTAGGATAGGCTCCAAAGCTACAGAGAAACCCTGTCTCGAAAAAAACCAAAAAAAAAACCAAAAAAAAACCAAAAAAAAAAATCCAAAATTTGTTTAATTGAGCTTTTTAAAAATTTATTTATTCTTTTTTTAATGTTCATTGGTGTTTTTCTTTTTTTTTCTTTTTTTTTTAAAAAATATTTATTTATTATGTGTACAATATTCTGTCTGTGTGTATGTCTGCAGGCCAGACCTCACTACAGATGGTTGTGAGCCACCATATGGTTGCCGGGAATTGAACTCAGGACCTTTGGAAGAGCAGGCGGTGCTCTTAACCTCTGAGCCATCTCTCCAGCCCTCATTGGTGTTTTTCTATGGGTGTCGGGTCCCCTGGAAGTGGAGTTAAGACAGCTGTGAGCTGCAATGTGGGTCCTCTAGAAGAGCAGCCAGTGCTCTCAGCCACCAAGCCATCCCTCCCGCTCTTTCATTTACTTTTAAATGGGATGAACAGGAAATGCACTGAAAGGAATAGCTCTCTCGTGGTGGGATTCAAGGTACCATGACAGGTGACATGATGGGTGTCTGTGAGGGGCACTGATGACATTCCTCAACCGTTCCTGTGTACGCCACCCACCTTCTCTGCTTCCTGATTCCATGTTTCTGTGAGGGAGGGGGCGAACCGAAAGGAAAGGAATGGCTGCAATTTATTTCCAGGAGTTTCTGTTTCCATTTCAGCCACTCACCAAAGAATTCTGTGCCATGTGCTAACCTGTGCCACACTCTTCTAGAATGCTATGGCTTGAAGTACAACCTCACTCCCCACTGACTAAGCTGGTCATTGAGTCTGTTCACCCTTCAGCGTGTGTTTGTGTTGTTTCCTTTGACGCACTGGGAATCAGAATCTCATCATGTGGCCTCGGCTGATCTAGAACTTGCTACACAGACCAGGTTGCCACAGACACATTGATCCACCTGCCTCCCAAGTGCTGGGACCATTCAGTATTTAAAAAAAAAAATACAGAAGAAAGAAGCAAACAAACAAAACCCAGAAACCTCTGTCATTAGGAATGAAGAGATGGCTCTACAGTTTAGAGCAATTGTTACTCTTGCAGTGGACCTGGGTTTGATTCCCAGCACCCATATCATGGCTCACAACTATCTGAAACTCCAGTTCTAGGGGACTTAATGCCCTACCCTGGCTTCCTCAAGCACCAGGCATGTCCACGGTACACATATGTGAATGTAAGCAAAATGCTCCATCATTCTGAAATAATGTTTGTTTTTGCCTTTTGAGACAGGATCTCACTACGCAGCTTGATGTGGAGGCCAGGCCAGTCTCGAACTCACAGAGCTCCGCCTGTCTCTGCAGCCATTCAAGTCCTGTGTCACCATGCCAAGCTCACTCTGAAATGATGTAAAAAAACTTGCTTCATAGTAATCAAGCTTGAGCATGCCTTCTGTGCCTGCTTTTGAGCAATAATTCATTTAAATGTAAAAATTTAAACAATTCATTCGGTTTTAAGAAAACACAATAGCACACCCTTTTCACTCTCCTTTCAAAAGGTCTCAGGAAAGCAGTAGTAGTGCTACCCCAGGAACCAATTACTTAGGCATGCAGCGTTCAGCCATTGCTGCGGTACCTCACCATTGCAATAAAGCAAACATCACAACCAATTGAGTCTGGTGACATTTTCTGTTTGTTGTTTTTCAGTGCATATAAAAATTTCAATGACAGTATATTGTAGTCTATTATGATTCCACTATAAATAATACACATGTCAAAACAAACTAGTAAAATGTTCTTTAGAAAGATAAAATAGACAGCCCAGGCAAGCTTTTCTAATGAAGGTGAAAACAAGCAAGGCTTGCATGATGGTTTAAGTGAGAACGGCCCCCGTGGGTACGTATGTTTGATTGCTTCTTTCCTAGTTGGTGGAACTGTTTGGGAAAGAATTGGGAGGTGTGGTCTTATCGGAGGAGGTGTGTCACTGGGTCTGGGCTCAGTCTTTCTCTGCCTCTAACTTGTGAATAAGAAGTAAGCTCTTAGCCTGCTTGCTGCTGTGCTCCCCGCCATGATGGTCATGAACTCACCCTCTGAAACTGTAAGCAAGCCCCCTAACTTAGTGCCTCCTTTTTTAAGTTGCCTTGATCATGATATCTCCTCACAGCAATAGAAAAGGAACTAAGACAATTTATATGCACAGAAAAGGAAAATATAAAAGAATATTTTGCCCTCTAGGGGCAACAAATCAAAAATCTAGGGACTCTTGGTGGAACTCAGCTACAGAGCATGTGCTAAGCGTATTTAAAACCTTGGTTTGATTTCCATCACAGTGGGGATGGGGAGAGAAGAGAGGGCAGGGAAGGGGGGAGGAAAGGGGAGGAGAGAAAACAAGGAGGGTGAAGAGGAGATTTAAAAGAAATACATTCATATAAACAATATAATGAGAAAAGTCAGATTGAAAATCCCCAAGATACTCAGAACACCAAGAAAAAAAGCTATTGGGCTTAAGAAGTCACTCCAGGAAGGTGGTAGATAATTAATAAAGACATAAACACACGGGCTGTGGAAGCTCAGGTGGTGAAGCGCTTGCCTAGCCTAAAGGAAGTCCTAGGTTCCATACCCAGTAACACATAACCAGGCATGGCGGCACATGCCTGTAATCCCATCATTCTGGAGGCAGAGGCTGGAGGATCAGAAGTTAGGGACACCCTCAGCGACGGTGAGTTCTAGCTCAGAGATCCATGAGCACCTCTATCACAAACCCTCCTCCAAACCACCAATAAACTCCAAGACTCTGATTCAACAGTGTCATGTGGGAATATTTTCTTTTGATTATCTTCTATGAATATATAAATATATGGACAATATATATATATATATATGGTTTTTAAGACAGAATTCTCTATATAACTCTGGTTGTCCTGGAACTTGCTCTGTAGACCAGGCTGGCCTTGAACTCAGCAGTCCACCGACCTCTGCCTCCTGCTGGGATCAAAGGCGTGTGCTGCCATCACCTGGCATTCTATGAATATTTTAGCACACTGAAATAAGCGAAGTCTTTTACTATATACTTTTCCATTGAGCAACATCACCATTATTTTAATAGATATGTTAGAAGTAATTTCTAGGGAATGTATATTTTATCATGCATAGTTTAGCTCTTCTGACTTGACAGCTGCATGGGTTCCGTTTTTTCCATTACTAATGATGCTGCACACCATGTTGTGGGTGGAATATTTATCCAAATACTTAATACATTTTAATGCATTCTCAGGAAGGTGGATGAATCTCTGCTAACACATAATACTTATTATAAAATTGATTGCTTAACTATATCTTTTATGGCACTGAGTCGTTTTCATTTACACATTTGATTTTCCTGATGATTTTATTAGTTCATATTTATGCCAACAGATATTCTATTTATGCAATTAGCATTAAACCTCACCCGGAACATATTAAAGTGCAGTTCTTAATTTCAATACTCTTATCTACAAAGGAAAACTCTAGGACTCGGACTGCCCAGACAGATAAACACAGGAAGTTTAAACAGTTAGAAATGTTACTGGATATCGAACAGAACTGGAAGATGGCTGCAGCCCCAAGAATGGAGGAGAAAATTCAGAGACTCCAGAAGCAGCTTAGTGATTTGAAACTATCAAATAAAAACATGAAAACTCAACTGACAAGAATAAATGTCCTTAAAGTAAGTGAAGGGGGACGGGGGTTGTCTGACATTCCCTGTGCTTCGGGCTCTTCCTGTTTCAGCTGCATAGTTCCCCGTTAACTCTTACACCTTTTTTTTTTTTTTCTTTTTGAGACAGGGTTTCTCTGTAGCTTTGGAGCCTGTCCTGAACTCTTACACCTTTTACTTGTTTAGTTCGTTACTAAGTGGCCTGAGCCAGGTTCCACTGCTCACTAAGCCAAAAGAAAGAACCAAGTTAGGGTTCTGGAAAAATGGCTCAGTGGTTAAGAGCACCGGCTTCTCTTTCAGAGGACTCAGGATCAATGCCAAGCACCCATCTGATGGCTAAGAACCATCTGTAACTCCAGTTCCAGGGGATCCAACCTCACCGTCTTCTCACCTCTCAGGCACTGCATGCACATGGTACATAGGCATACATGCAGGCAAAACACCTAGACACGTTAAGTAAAAAAAATATACATATAATGTATATATATATGTATATATATATTTTAAAGGGTCCAAATTATTAGTGGAAAGCAAAGAAGAGATTTATTCAGTTTGGTCACATTGTGAAGAAAGATGAAGAGATCTAGTGAATGCCCCGAGTCCATCTTTGGGGGCTTGAAATGAGATCACAATTTAAACATCCACATTTAGTTTGAACGTTCCTGGTCAAGGTGAGGTCCTCCCTATCATTGACCCATCATTGTCTGGGCCTCAGTCTCATCCCCTAAATTGGTCTGACAAGTTGTTTGAATTTTTAAAATTTCCTCCTAACAGACAAGTTTCCCCTCTGACTGGTGACTTTTCCTTCTCCCAGCATGAGGTTTCTGTGCAAATTCCCATTTCTTTGGGGTCATTTCTTGAACAGTCTGATAATCGATTGAGAAAAACTTTGTCTCCTTAGAACAGCTTCATTCCTGCTAGGTCATTTACAGTGCTGTGGCATGCGCACATGCACACACATGTGCACACACATGTGCACACAAGGCACAAATGCCTGCACACACATGCATAAACATACAATTAAAATGATTTTGTATACATGCAAAATAATATTAAAGTCTATAACCCAGTGGTTCTCAACCTTCCTAATGCTTCGACCCTTTAATACAGTTCCTCATGTTGTGGTGACTCTAACATTATTATTATTATTGGATTTTTTCAAGACAGGGTTTCTCTGTAGCTTTTGGTGCCTGTCCTGGAACTAGCTCTTGTAGACCAGGCTGGCCTTGAACTCAAAGAGATCCGCCTGCCTCTGCCTCCCGAGTGCTGGGATTAAAGGCGTGCGCCACCACCGCAGGGCTTCTAACATTATTTCATTGTTACTTCATAACTGCAACTTTGCTACTGGTTAATTGTAGCATATATATCTGTGCTTTCTCATGGTCTTAGGCAACCCCTGTGAAAGGGGTCCTTCGACCCCCAGAGGGTTGAAAACCACTGCTACAGGACAACAAATTGGATGTCTGTGAACCCCCAGACAAGATGTTGTTAATCCTGTGGAAACCCATGCATAGCTCACTATTTCTCAAGTAACGACCAGTCAAACTGTCACAACTATAAACCATTTGCTTTTTGTTTTTAAAAGCTTTATTTTTATTTATTTATTTATTTATTTATTTATTTATTTATTTATTTTGGTTTTTCGAGACAGGGTTTCTCTGTGGTTTTGGAGCCTGTCCTGGAACTAGCTCTGTAGACCAGGCTGGTCTCGAACTCACAGAGATCCGCCTGCCTCTGCCTCCCAAGTGCTGGGATTAAAGGCGTGCGCCACCACCGCCTGGCTTATTTTTTTTTTTATTTTTTTTTAAGATTTATTTATTTATTACATATACAGTGTTCTGCCTGCAGGCCAGAAGAGGGCACCAGATCTCATTACAGATGGTTGTGAGCCACCATGTGGTTGCTGGGATTTGAACTCAGGACCTCTGGAAGAGCAGTCAGTGCTCTTAACCTCTGAGCCATCTCTCCAGCCCTCCTATATTTTTATTTTATGTGCACACACCTGCCTGAGTTTGTGTGTTCCATATGCACCCAGCTGACACAGAGCTCAGAAGGGGACCTTGGGTCCCTTGGAGCTAGAGTTACAGGAGGTTGTAAGCAGCCTGATGTGGGTTATAGGAACTAAACCCAGGTCCTCTGCGAGAGCTGTAAGCACTTGTAATGGGCTGGGTCATCTCTCCAACGTCTTCTTTTGGTTTTCCTCTGGTGTTTGTTTGAAAAAGGATTTCACCAAATACCTCAGGCTGGTCTAGAACTCCTATCTTTCTGCCTCAGCCTATGAATTGCTGAGGTCACAAGTGTGCACACTCAGCTTTTACTATAGTGCCTTATTGGGTTAATAGATTGTTTTGTTTTTAACTAATTTTTTCTTCTGCTTTGGGGCTTCCTAGCTTCTACACTACTTCAAGAATTAGTTGTATTGTATCTAAAGTCAAACATGTACTAAATTGACCAGATGGGCAATAAACTGCTGGACAGTTTATCAGAATATTTCTCTGCTGCAGAATTGGTTATTTTTCATTTTAATATTAGGGTTAACATAGAGTATAATAACATGGAGGACATAATCTGTTAAACCTCTTTAAATTTTTTGAGTTCAGTATATAAAACTGGTAGGAAAAAGTAGGTTATTAATGAATATTAAAGTGAAGAGAGAGACTCTTAATTTAAAAAACTGGTAAGGCCGGGCAGTGGTGGCGCACGCCTTTAATCCCAGCACTTGGGAGACAGAGGCAGGTGGATCTCTGTGAGTTCGAGACCAGCCTGGTCTACAAGAGCTAGTTCCAGGACAGGCTCCAAAACCACAGAGAAACCCTGTCTCGAAAAACAAAAACAAAAACAAAAACAAACAAACAAAAAAACTCGTAAGATTTGCTTTCCATGTATTTTTATGAAGTTTTTTTTTGGCATGTGAGCCAGGAATGGTATCACAAGCCTTTAATCCCAGCGTTAGGACAGTAGGGACAGGAAGATCTCTGCAAATTCAAGGCTAGCTGGGTCTA
Organism: Chionomys nivalis; assembly: GCF_950005125.1. NCBI lineage: Eukaryota > Metazoa > Chordata > Mammalia > Rodentia > Cricetidae > Chionomys > Chionomys nivalis. The sequence goes on from NC_080095.1 coordinate 48,295,422, forward strand.
TTTACCAAGTTCCAGCCAGGACTCTGTCGTGAGACCCTGCCCCAATACAATGTTGAGTTGACCAGTCTGTTACTTCCAGATCTAAGCACATTTTCCTCCTTCCTTCCCTTTCCCTTTTATCCTCACACAGGATAAGACAATTGAGAGGCTCAGGCAATCTGTAACAAAAGTTGAAGCAGTGAAAGACAAGACAGCTGCCAAAACAGACAACTTGAAAACCGCACCAGACTCGGCAGCGCAGGCCTTGAGAGCGGAGAAGGAGAGGGTCCGCCAGGTGCCAGCCCCGGGCCCTCCTGAGCCCTCCACCACCATCAGGAGCACACTGAAGGGCATCTCAGGACGAGAGCAAGAGGTCTCTTTTAGCTATGTTAAAAACAGATTTCATTGACGTGATCAACACTCACCTCAACTTAGACTTTAGCTAACTTTGACAAAAAGGGACATTTTGGCTAATGGCATCAGAGATGATTTGGACTACTGAGCCTCTTACAAGGCCAGATGTGTCCCTGGACACCGCAATCAGCACCTATCCCCTTACAAGCCCTTCCTTCTTCTCTTCTTGGTGTCTGTTTCGCTAGCAGCTGTTGTTTCCCATATAAAAGGGAACACGGCCACTGAGAAACATGTAGTTTGATATTTCGGTTGTGACAGGAGTGCATTTTATCACCTGAACAAGTTAGACAATGCTGTCTTTCCGTTTTTGTCCTGAGTTCCATGTATCTTGTTATTTATTTATCCACTTTATATTTTTTAAGGATTGCTTTGTTCCTAATCACAAGGATGTCTGCGTGAGCATGTGCTGCGTGTGTGGCGTTCTCAGAGGCCAACGTCCCTGATCAGTCACAGGTGGCTGGCAGCCACCCTGGTCCTCTGAAAGAGGAATATGTGTTCGTAGGCGCTGAGCAGTCTCTTTGGCCTCTTATTCACTTTTTTTTTTTTTTTTTTTTGGTTTTTTGAGACAGGGTTTCTCTGTGGCTTTGGAGCCTGTCCTGGAACTAGCTCTTGTAGACCAGGCTGGTCTCGAACTCATAGAGATTCACCTGCCTCTGCCTCCCAAGTGCTGGGATTAAAGGCGTGCGCCACAAAGTCCTTGTATTTGCCCCATCTTTCCATCTTCCTGCTTTGGAGCACTTACCGGGTTACTAGACTAGATGATTATTTTAGCTGAACACTGCCCTCTTCTGTTGGGAAAGCAAGGGCGCATGTTTTAGTTTTCTCCCTGTTTCTTCTTTTGGGTACTGGTACTGATGCAGGGCCTCTCAGATGCCAGAAAAGCACACCAAGCTCTGAACCCTGCCCCTTAAAGTCGTCCTTTGAGACAGGGTCTCACTCAGCTGTCTGAGCTGGGCTTGAACTCCTTCTGCCATCTCTGGTCTCATACGTCCAAACCTCTCTGTTTCCATCTCCCACTGGCCAGTGTGCCAGTCCCCCCCGGTCTCAGGCTTGTTAGCAACATTGCGTCTGGGGATTAAGGCTCTCCATGTGACACACCATCTCATCGAGTTCGTCGCCCTCTGGAGCTGGTTCAGGAAATGCATGTCCCCCTCACATACGAAGTGAAACCTGTTAACTTTCCTTCAGTTGGCTTTGTGGGTGATTTTTCATTTGCTGTCCTTGTTGGTTTCTTTGTCCTTTGGAGTAAGGATGGAGAGATAGGCATTGAAGGCTGCTGTCCCCAAAGGCAGTTTGTCACACCCAGGAGCACACGCCAGAAGTACCCAGTGCAGGCAATGGAGGCACACGGGTCACCTGAGCCCAGGAGTTTTGGGCTAGACTGAGCATAGAACAAATACAAAAAAAAAAAAAAAAAAAAACACGCTGACGCGATGGCTCAGCAGGCTAAAGGCGCTTGCTGCCAACCTTGCCAGCCTGTTGTGTTCAAGCCCTGGGACCCACAGGGTGGAAGCAGAGAACTGACCCCTGAAAGATGTCCTCTGACACCCACACAGGCGTGTGCAAATGAATAAAAGTAAAAAAGTCATTACATTATGAATGAAATGTCAGTAGTAATAAAATTAGGTTTAATGTACAGAAGGACAAAATGAAAAAGAGATAATAGCCTCTGCCTCCTGAGTCCTGGGATTAAAGGCATGAGCCAGGTGGATCTCTGTGAGTTCGAGGCAAGCCTGGTCTACAAGAGCTAGTTCCAGGGCAGTTAGAACTGTTACACAGAGAAACCCTGTCTCGAAAAACTAAAAAAGAAAAAAAGAAGTTCTGTAATCGAATGGAATTTTCTATCTTGAAAACACTGCTGCACCTAGGCATGGTGTGAGCCTGGCTGCAATTGCAGCATTGGAGACAGAGGGAGAAGGTGAATTCAAGCCTAGCTTAGCTGCACGGCAAGACCCTCTGACCACCTCCCCACCCCCACCCCCACCCCTGCCCACGGGATGTCCTGCATTAAAGAAACGTTTCGTAGAATTACATTTCAGTCTGCGCCAATGTCATCGTCCACAATGAGTGGGTGACTCACGGCAGTGACGTATTGATTTTCCCGGTGGCTCCTTACAGCTTGCCGACTTTCGAGAAACCATTATGAAGATGTTGGGATTGAACATGAAAACAGCAGACAAGGAAGCCATTAATCAGCTGAAGCTTGTCATCCAAGTTTATGAAATCTCCAACAAGGTAAAGGCGGCTTCTCACTGTGAGACCGGACAGGACAAGTGAGCACGTTCAGCCTCTACCTGCCGTCAAGAACTTACGTACGTTCTTAGAGCACTGTGAGAATAGCTGCCTGTGAATAAAACGCGCTGGGAAAGTTTCACCTACAGTCTCTTCTCTCCCGTGTTCCGTGTCTGCCTTTGTGATGATCTTTCTTCATATTTATTTCTCACTCAGTCTTAATTGTCACTGGTGATACATGATAATTATCTAATTACCTTTACTGACAGTATTTTAGGCAGGATATGAATCATAAACACATTTCTTAGCCGCAATATTTATAATCACAGTCAATAGCCCATGTCTTGAAGGAATGATTTATTGAATAACAACCCCCCCCCTTAGAAAAGCAGATAATGTTATATTCTCTTAACTGGTTCTATCTTTTTTGTTTTGTTTTGTTTTGTTTTGTTTTTTTGGTTTTTCGAGACAGGGTTTCTCTGTGGCTTTGGAGCCTGTCCTGGAACTAGCTCTGTAGACCAGGCTGGTCTCGAACTCACAGAGATCCGCCTGCCTCTGCCTCCCAAGTGCTGGGATTAAAGGCGTGCGCCACCATCGCCCGGCCTGTTTTGTTTTTTTGAGATAGGTTTCTTTGCAGCTTTGGAACCTGTACTGGAACTCGCCCTGTAGACCAGGCTGGCCACGAACTCACAGAGATCCACCTGCCTCTGCCTCCCGAGTGCTGGGATTAAAGGCGTGTGTCACCACCACCCGGTCTATCTTATTTTCTTAACTGGGCATATGGCTATCATATGACATGGCATGCTGAGGGTAGGAGAGGTCTTGTGAATAGGATGGACCGTAGAGTGTATTGTGGCTATTGTCCTAGAATTGAATAGTGTCTCCCTAACGTAGGCCCATTTCCCCCTTACTAGTGACCGCATTCATTTACATTTGTGTTTTGAGCAAGGGTCTTGTTCTGTAGCCCAGGATGGCTTCACCCTCAGAGCCTTTCCTATTTCTAGAGGTGGCTTCTTTTCTCTCTCCCCCTTGAGATAGAAGCACGCTAAGTAGCTCAGACTGGACTCAAATTCACGATCACAACTGATCTCACATCCCGAGTGCTGGGATTACAGGCCACACCACTAGGCCTGGTTTTCTCATATTCTTGGCTCATGATCTTCCTTCATTTTTATTAGTTTTAAGATTTATTTGTTTTTCATGAGAGTCTTGCCTGTATGTATGTATGTGCATCACGTGTGTACAGTGCCCGGGGCAGAAGACATCAGATCCTCTGACGCTGGAGTTACAGATGCTGACCTGGAACTAGGTCTATAAACCAGGCTGGCTTCAAACTCACAGACATCTGCCTGCCCCTGCCTCCTGATCACCGGGATTAAAGACGTGTGCTACCACGCCCAGCTCCTTCCTTCATTTTAAAGCCCCCTCTGTCATGCTACCATTTCTCTGGCAGACCACTCGCACAGCCCAGAATTATGTTCCCCTTTTGACTTTTTGTATTTACAGTGCAGGGGATCAAATCCAGGGTCCTCACACATGCTGGGCAAGTGCCCTACTGCCGAACTACATCCCCAGGGCTGACTAGACTATCTTGTTTTAAGGTCAGTTGATCAATAATCTCAATCCTCTTCTGCCTTGGAACCTAATATAGTCAGGTTCGGTGATTGGACTTTTGAAGCCATTATTTAGCATCCATTAAAATTGAGCACGTGTTTGCTTTATGAGCAGGCAATGCCACGCCTATAGATTGTGTACATATTCTCTGAAAATACATTTACTATTTTACAGTGGTTTTGGACATAATTGTACCAGGTGCATATTATCTAAACGCCCAACCATAGCCCAAGTATGGCTATCCCATCCATCGGTTCAGATCTCTTTTGGTGTTTGGCCGGGAGACGTCAACTAGAAAGGTGAATTTTTCTCAGCGGCCAAACTAGAGGCTCTAGGGCCAGACATAGAGAGGTGGAGAACTCGGGTTTGAGGAAGTGGGTCTCCTTCAGAAAGATAAACACGGCGAGAAACTCAGAGGGTTGTGCTTGGTTCTTCCGGAAGGGCCTGTCGTGAACGGCTTGGCAACCCAAGGGCTGGAGCTACTTCGACTCTGAACTTTATCTCAAAATCAGACAGTAAGCGTGGCCTCCGAGTTCTGATGATGGGGTTGTGGGTAGCCTCAACCGTTCTGACAATTTTCTGCACTTACTGGAGTTTGCAGTAAACAAGCACCTGAGCTAGAGGGCACAGCCCCAAGACACAGTCTACTTCAGCTCTGTTCTTCAGCGGCCAAAGCAGGAGTCATGAGGCTCCGGGGATCACCCAAAATTCTCCTCCATCACCTTGCGCGGGCCTTTACCTCTAAGTGTTCCCTTCCACAAGGAGGGATCCTACCCAATGTCCTTGCCTGCGCTTCAGAATACCGAAGTGGCCACCTAGGCCAGGGACACCTTCCTGCACAGAATTTGCTTTGCGGGGGAGACCAAACTTGAGGTCTTACAGCTCTCATCAGTTAGGCGAAGGAGGCGACCTCTACCGAGCTCGCGCTGGCCGAGCTGCGCTTGCGCGTACAGTAAACGGTGTGCGGCCAATCAAGCCGCGGGGGTGGTACCAGGGCGGGGCCGGGGCGGGGTTGCTCTTTCGGAAGGTGTGATCGTGTCTGCAGCGGCAGGCGGGTGACTTCCGTGACTTTGTTGCTGTGCTCAGGGTAGGAGCAGGTGGCGGGTGGGGCAACATTCTACTGTCTCTCAACGGTTCAGCAAGACCCCGGTTCCGGCTCTAAATGCGAAGATCTGGGAGGGTTTCCAGAACTTTGCATTGTTGGCAAATAGTTCTGCGCGTGCTCCGCGTGCTAGCTACACCTGTACTCAGCTGTGCAAAGATTTAAAATGCACAGATTTAATGCTTTCACAGTGTCTGTTAACTGCGGTGGCAGCAGGCAGGCAAAAGCAGTGGTAAGTGGTGCCCTCTAGTGGTAGGGTCCTCCAGGCCTGAGGTAGTAGAACCCTTAGCCCTACAGTGTTATAGCTCTCTGCCTGGCCCTAAAGGCTTGCTTAGTCTTCAAGCGGCTGGTTGCCAACCCCTTCCACAACTCAGTCATTGCCAGGACCATTTGAACGTCAGCCACTTTGCCTAATTAATTACCTAGCCTCCTTTTTGCCCTGCTCTTGGAGATTGATTTTTTGACGGGTCACACTCATCCCAAAGTGACTTAAACCAATAGCGACTTGAAACTGGGCACGGTGGAACACCTGTTTAATTGCAGCGCATAGGAGGAGGCAGACGCAGGCAGATCCTTGTGAGTTCAAGGCCATCCTGGTCTACCTAGCAAGTTCAAGGCTAGCCAAGCTTCTGTGCAAGTTCAAGGCTAGCCAAGCTTCTGTGTGAGACCCTGTTTCAAAAGAAAAAGGAATGTAGCTAGTAATATTCTTTCCCATCCACTAGGGGGAGACATAAGTCCGCTTTGTAATGCTTGCAACGGTTCTAAGTATTTCTGAGTCAAGGCTACAGCTGGTGGACCTTTGTAGACTGTGAGGCCTGAATCAGTTTCTGAAGGTCTTCAGGTCTTGCATGGCGAAGGATGACAAGTGCAGAAGGAGGGACACAATCTACTCTAGGGAGTGAGGATGCTCACAGTGAGATAAATGAGCCGTGCCAGGAAACTAACTTTCTCTTTTTAAAAAGTAATCTAAACAGTTTTTAATTATTTTTATTGTTTTACTATGTGTGTGGGTTTTGTCTCTGTGTATGTCTGTGCATGACTTGCATGCCTTGTGACTGTGTAAGAAGGCATTGGATCCTATAGAATGGTAAGTTCAAGACCAGCCTTGAGCAGCTTACCAAGACCTTGTATCAAAATAAAAAGTATGGTTTGGAGATAGCTCAGTGGGTAAAAGTGCTTGCTCTGCAGGCACAAGGACCTGAGTTTGAATCCCCAGCACCCACATTAAAAAGCTGGGCTTGGTTGTGTGTGCCTGTAATCCCAGCATAGGGAGGCAGATTCTGAGAATTTGCTGGTCAGCCAGTCTAAATAGCAAGCTCCTGGTTCAGTGGGAGACCCTGTCTCAAGTGATAGAGGAAGACACATGATATCCTGCTCTAGCCTCTGCAGGCTTGTGCACAGACATGTGTACCTGCAAACTCTGTACACACAACACATACATACAACACAAACTTCCTCCTCAAGTTGCCTCCCATCAGTATTCTGTCACAGCAATAGAAACTAAACTAGAACACCTAGGAACAGGCTGGAGTCAGAGCTCAGCTGTAGAGTGCTTGGCTAGTGTGTGCGAGATGCTAGGCTCAAACTCTAGTTCTGCAAAACAAAGCAGTTTTTAAAAATTTATTTATTTATTATGTATACAGTGTTCTGTCTGCATGTTTGCCCACTCGCCAGAAGAGGGCACCAGATCTCACTGTGGATGGTTGTGAGCCACCATGTGGTGGCTGGGAGCCGAACTCAAACCCTCTTAACGGTCTGAGCCATCTCTCCAGCTCAAACAAAGTGTTTTCTGTCCACCGGTTCTCCTGTGAGCTATGCTCCTGTATCGTTCCCACTTCACAGAGAGAGATCAAAGCCACGAATGTCCAGGCACACAACTGGTAGATGAAAACTCAGCCAGACGCTGGGTTCCAGTCCTGCTGCGGGCAGTCTGCTGTTG